>NC_056631.2:131677421-132357615 GCF_002870075.4 Lactuca sativa
CTTTGTGCATTAAGGCTTAAAATGTAGAAGGTGCATTAGTTAGCCCAAAAGGCATAACTAAAAACTCATAGTGGCCATTATGAGTACGAAAAGCAGTTTTATAGGCATCCGATTCGCACATCCGGGCTTGATAAAATCCTGATTTAAGGTCGATCTTCAAAAAGAAAGCAAAGCCATGAAGTTCATCGAGTAGTTCCTCGACGACTAGGATTGGATACTTGTCAGGGATTGTAACATGGTTAAGAGCTCGATAGTCAATACAAAGTCGCCAGGAAGAATCCTTCTTGCGGACAAGTATAACTGGACTGGAGAAAGCACTATGGCTCAAACGAATAATTTCGGTGGAAAGCATCTCCTCCAACTGGCGTTGAATCTCATCTTTTTGAAGATGAGTGTATCTATAAGGGCGTACACAGATAGAACCCTGTCCCTCGAGTAAGGTGATACGTGTTCAATAGAGCGGATAGGAGGAAGCCCTTGGGGAGATTGAAATAAAGGTGTATATTGAGACAGGATAATAGTTGGTCTTGCTGTGTAGTAGAGAGGGTAGTGGTGGGTTCCTGAGGATCGGTGATGGTGTTCAGATGGAGTTCCAGCCATGAATTAAGGGAGTGATGTTGAGGTGTAGGAGAAATGCCCTATAGTGTAATTTGTGAACCCTGGAACCAAAAACGCATCTCCTGTTTCAACCAATTAAACACATCTCCTAACGTACCCAACGTCTCCTAACGTACCCAGCCAAGCAACGCCCAAAATTATGTCCAAAGATCCTAGTTCATAAACAAGAGCATCAATTGTACAAGAATATGAACCCATGGACAGTGGAATACCTATGCATATTTCATCCATCGTGACCTTAATACCGTCATCGAAACTGATAGACACCGTCGCCGAAACTGATAGACAGGTTTGATGCGAGAGATTGGGAGACCCAAAGCTGATACTACTGTTTTGGAGATGAAATTGTATGTGGCACCACCATCAATCAACATAAGAGCTGTGAAACCGTGGATCTGACCCGCAAGCTTCAAGGTACGTTGTGTAGTAGAGAGATCGAGTGTGAAACCATGAGAATCTAACACATCGCATTCACCGTAGACAGGAGTATCTTCGATTGGGTCGGAATCGAGATGACAGAGGTCATCAGAATCATTGACAGCGTCACCATCGGTAAGAAGTAGCACACGAAATTGACCATCGGTACATTTATGTTAGGGGGAGTACTTTTGACCGCAGCGCTGAAACAGAGCCCTAGGCGACGGCGTTCCTCCCAATCATGTTTGGTGAGGTGTTTGGTGCGATTAGGTCGGGGTGTAGTGGTAGTTGGTCGGATCGGGTCTAGAGGTTTACCCGTGGTTTGACCCGGAGTAGGCGTGGGTCTCGATGTTGGGCTAAGTAGATCAGTGGATTTAGGAGAGGAATGGGCCGGAGAAAAGGTACCTTTCCCTGGTGGATAGCCCGATCCGAATAAAGAAGTCTTCCGTTGGAAAGTTGTGCAATCGGCAGGGGTAGTTGTGGCGGTGGCAACATGGCGAGCTAATTCCATGGCGGTGTCACAGGTATTGGGGCGTAGAGCACGAACCCAGTTTCGGATGATTGGTTGAAGGCCACGTAAGAACATCCCAAGGGACCGGTCTTCAGATTGATTGGGAATTATGGCAGATATTGATTCAAATTGCTCGATGTACGTGATGTACGTGTCGATGTCGGCTTCCTGAAAGAGGGAGCCCAGAGCTTCATGTGCGTTCAGGAAATAAGAACCACCAAATCGAATGATTAGTTTGTCTTTGAATTGTTCCCAAGTGGATCGGGGATGTTTCAACAACAACGTGGTGAACCAATTGAGTGCAAAACCCTCCATACACATCTGAGTAGCTTTAATTTGTTGGAATCGGCGGTTTGATGAACGGAAAAGTAGAGTTCGGCTTTGGTTATCCACCCACGAGGGTCTTCTCCATCGAACACAGGTAATTTGACATTCGGTAGAGAGAAAAGCAAATCATATGTGGGTTGGAAAAGGGGATTGGAGAGGCCAGAGCTGAGGAAGGTACCGAAAGAAGCACCTTCTTCAACAGCACAGTCAGGGCGGTTGAGAGAAGTATGCAGCATTTTCTCCATGAGCTCCTTCAAGGATGAGAAAGAGACAGTCCATTTTCGCCTCCTGAGTATTTATTCTATTATGGAGAGATTGGAGACGAGTGGTAACGTGAGCATCAATGTTATCACGCATGGTGATGGAGGAGGAGAAACAGGACAATGGAACTAATTAATAGGAAAGGTTTAGATTAAGCAAATAACTGTTAACAAGATGGAATCACAAACAATGGTTGAACGCTTGATTTATTTCTGGAAATGGTAATGGAAGGAATACAAAATGGAATGTCAGAGAAGAGAGCCAATAACTACTCTTCCTGCCCAAGCTAGCCACTAGCCGATTCTCTCTAACAGAAAATATTCTCTCCACACCTCCTTATTCCAGCATTCAACTATATATATATATATATATATATATATATATATATATATATATATATATATATATATATATATATATATATATATATATATATATATTACCCCTCAAATGATGCAACAACTATGACATCATTTTACACCTGTCCTATTTTCTTTTTGCGTGAGTAGACCTTCCAAGGCCTGGGCTCTTCAGTGGGCTTGTTAGTTGGACTGACCCGTTCCCTATCAGTGTGTGTGTGTGTGTGTATGTATATATATGTTATTAAAACACGCCGTATTAAGATATGGTTTGGCCAATTTTTCGGTTTAACAAATAATCGAAATCCAAACTGTCGATTTTCAAACGGTTTGGTTTTGGGTTTTCTGTAATGGCTTTTCTCATTTTTTTGGTTCAGTTTTATTTTTCTGCATACCCATGGAGCACTTTTCAAGCAAAAGAAAACAACAACACTATTAATTAATAATAATAATAATAATAGTAAGAGCATTTATTTATTGATTACCTCCCATCAGGATTATTGGGAGAAGTTAGAAAAATGATCTTTGGTTTCTGATGCTCAACAGCTTCAGCAATCTTTTCTACATCCAAACTAAAGTCTGTCTTCCGAGGTACTGCTCAATTTGACCAGATATAAAAATCACTAAATTTAAAACATGGAAGAAATATAAGGTAGTAAAGGAAGGCAGGGTGTGGATATATTATTGGGGCAAAATACCGAAAAGCACATGGTACTGTTATTGATGTGATACATAATGAACAGAGAATTAAATCCCTACCTTTTATAACACGTGCACAATTAACAGCTGCATCAAATTCATACATTGTAAAGGTTGGAGGACAGTCTACAATACTGTCACCTGGATCAAGCACACACCTGTGACATTACAAAATCAAATCTTAAAAATAAACAAATGCACAGAGAATAACAAAAATTAGATTTTAGCATAACAAGTCAGAACACTCCAACAAACATCTACAAGTCATAACGAGCTAGTTATATACTCTTACATTGCTCAGGTATATAACTTGTTTTAATAAACATAATATATTAATAGAGGCTATATATATATATATATATATATATATATATATATATATATATACACACACACACACACACACACATGGAAAGAAAGTTTGCACTCTACATAGTTAAACAATATGCTATATATTTTAAAATTATAAAATTAATAATAAAAAATAATATATAACAATTCATAGCTAAATAATAATAAAAGATTAAATACAAACAAAATGTCCTAACAAACAATGAATACATCTACTAATAACTACATAGAAACTAATATTATAACTTCTTAATGATGATGTTTGCATTAAGTTCTAAGTTCTAACAAACTCAAATTAATGAAAAGAAGTTCAATTAAAAGAATAGTGAACATGACACACCTAATCCATGATCTAAATAAAATTTTGTATTTTATATATGAAAAATGCCATACATGAATAGTTTTTTTAATGTGCAAGTATAGACTAAATATTGGATAATCGTGTAAAGAACAGAAAAGAGCAACAATTGAATCTCCCAGTTGACCAAGATTGAATAAAATCTGCCTATGGTTATTGAGTTCACTTATAACAAAACCATAGAGGGAGAAGGAAATTAAGTTGTGAATATACATTTGAAGTAAGAATTAAAGTTGAAGAGCTTGTAAAGGAAATCAACTTTGATGAAAGAAGCCCAATCCAGATTTTGGAGTGTTTATTTATGGGTTTCGGTCAAGATTATTTTCTTGGTAAGCCTTAGGAAAATTATTCATGCTCAGTCAAGATTTGGGGTAAGGTAAACAGGAGTAGAATCGAGTATATTGTATATTGAGTAGTTGTTTCCCTCCATGTGTTAGATATCTACGGGAAGAAATAAAAAGATTAGAAATCCCAGTTTTAGTGTAAAGTTGGAAAAGTATAAAAGAGCGTTAAGTTTGGAGTTATGGCAAATGTTTCTAATACATGATAATAAGTCCCATTTGTATGGATAAGTTACATGAAATTGAAAAATGGTAAAAAGGTTGTTGTCGTGTAAGAACTGGGGCCATGGTATTAAGGGTAATGGGGTAGTTTTTTTCATTCTTTATTTAACCTTAACGAGGAAACTTGACTGAGGAGAATAGCTGTAGAATGAGTGTTGAAAAAGCGAGGAAATGATGAAGGCATCAAGGAAGATGGGGGGCGTGTGAGGTATATAAGAAGAAAAAAAGAAAGAGATTCATTCACAAAGCTTTGGTAGGTAGGTAGGTATCACTAGATGCCAGGTTGGTTGCATCTGAAAATAATAAACAATGACCAAAGCAAGGCAATTTGAAGGAGAAATGGAGGGTGGCTTCGTTCAACAGTAACACACATCATATCATAATGTTGATTGATCAAGGAAGGAGCATGCATAAAATTTAAGGGGAAATTCAGGCAGTTGTTACTTACTTGTTAGCAAGGTTAGACAAGGATAAAAGAGCAGTGGACTAGTTTCCTTTTAACTTTTGTGCAATTTTACTCTTGTCCCCTCTTTTACTCAGTTTTATTGCAACTATAGTTTTCTGCTTTATTCCCTAATGTTTTTATTGACATAGAGAATAAAAAACTGCAACATAGTCATAGTGTTTATAAAGTCAATGTTTTGTTATTCCAAAATTAACAACAATCAAACATACACTTTACATTAAGTTTGTTTGGGTTTTACAAGTGTAAAACTCAAGATTTTATTTTTGGAAGATTCATATGTTGATGCTATAATCTAGTTGTTGCAAGCAATACAATTAACTCTAATGTGCAAGAATGGTTGAACATGATTCTAGATATTCATGTTGAGGCATGAATAGTGGGGTCCTTTTATGAAACTTGAAAGTTTGGCTGTAACAACAGCAAAAGTACAACCGAGCACACACACCTGTGCCCTCTGCTTAAACTAGTCAAATATGGGAGGTGAAGTGTAAGAGTGGCAATGGTGGTGTAACTTATAAAGTCATGACTCATGGGAAACCATTAGCAACATAAGTAGTATAACTAGTTCCTAAGAAACCCGCATCATTGGAGGAGGCAATTGAGGTCATGGGAGATGGCTCAAGAAAGTCAAACACAGTGACTAGGTATATCATGCATGTACCAAAAAAAAAAAAAGTTATTTTATAATTTATTTCTATGAATTATTAATTAAAAAAGGTATAATCAAACATCGATCATGTACATTGCTAGCTTCTTTTGATATACAGCAGTTTTAGAATACTTCTAACTGCAGGAATTTTATTATTGTGATGTAATTGTTTATTGCGGATAAATATATATAGATATTACTTATGAGCATTTCAAGAGTTAAAGTGGAAATTATAACACTAAAAAAGCTTCACATATTGGTAACTTCTGTTTTGGAAAACGAAGATGAGTATAATAACTATTAATTTTCTATTTTCAAAATGTTTTATCAAAATACTTTTAGAAAACTAAAAGTCTAAGAAAACAATAATTGATTATTTCAAGATCAGGTTTGGCAATTCTGTTGTAGCAAACTGAATGAATCATGTTATTGGATCCAAGAATAGAGATTTATAAGTGGAAGAAATCAAAGAAAGAGAGTAAATGGCTAACCGCATAATGAGATCAATTAGCTCATCAGCCCCACAGCCTACAAGGATATACTCAGATTCAAGCCCAGAATCCTCAGCAAGGGCAGCACGCAGTCTACGACTTTCAGGGTCCGGATAAATATAAGGAAATTTCATTGCTCCTAATGCCTCGAAAACCTACAAATCAGTATTTGTAATTTAAAACAATAATTCCTAGGTTGACTTTTACATATATTACAAATAAAAAGATTTCATTCTTTACTTTAGATGACTACAAGTTTGTTCCTTTTCCAAATTCCACATTATAAATAAAGATTGATTTCTCATGCTACTTTTCTAAATCTCTTTCTCGTACCCTCAAAATTTTCTCTTCGTATTATAATCTAGAAAATATATAATTGATACACACTAATGATATTTTGTTGGAGGTACTTTTTTTTAAAAAAAATAATTGTTATATATAAAAAAAGCAAGAAAAGAAAATGTTATTTATCAAATCTTTATAATTTTAAAACCATGACCAGGATACCAAACCAGAATGTCGGGGCTAAAAAAAACTTTAGCAAAGCAAGGCTCTTTGAGTGATAGTAGGTAGTAGAAAAACACATGCTCATCATTGATAGCTTTTGGAGGCAAATTGATATATAAGAAAGCAAAGCAAGGCTTACGCTTACCTCTGGAGGTGGACCATACGGATTCTCATTTGCATCTAATTTTACAATCTCCTCGGGCTTCCTACCAAGACGAGTTGACAAAACCTGTATCATAATTTATAACCTTCTTGTCATTTACTCATTGCATACCATACCATTTTTAGGCTGTTAATAATACTTAATAAGCAGCAAGGACACAAGAGACATCATTGTTTTGCTTATTTACGCTGGCTATGTTTGTTACATATGACAAGGGCTATTTTTGATGATGATGGTGATGATGATGATAGTGAGGTCATGGTACAAACAAGAGATCGAGACTTGACTGAGCCCATGTCCTGCTTTTTTAAGGGACAAAAAAAATGGCAACTTTTGTCTCATTGACACTGCCGGTCTGTATCCCAGTCCAATGCACACCAAACGTGTTAGTTGTTACAATAGCAAACTTTCTTTAACTTATTAGAACAAGACAAATATCCCATTTGTTACACGACAGATGTACAATTGCAATTTTTTGAACCTCTTGATCACTAGTCAGTCTTTGCTACTACAGACGTGAATACCTCCTCCTCTTCATCTATGTAACCAAAGAGATCTGCCAATGGCTTTATTCAGCCAACTGAAATGATTCATGCCTTTTTTTTATTAGTATTTATGATCTAACATGGTGTTGTTCAAATGAAGCTCAAATATCTAGAAAAGCAACATCATATGCTTCTGATTTATACGATAACAATCTGGAGACTGGAGGAACCGACTTCAACCCATATATGTAGAAATGGGTCAATTTGGTTTTATCTTTTGTTGTTAATAGAATAGGTTCCCACAAAAATGAAGATAATATCAACTATAAGTGGGTGGGTAAGATTGAATTGATAAAAAGGCAAATCAAATACAAAATCATGCATTGTTAATTGGAGTGCCAACTATATCAGATGATAAATGATTACCTCGAAGGGCAATATGGATTGGTATGGGGACAATTCTCTAAGATGATGTCTGATGAAGGAATCCCCAGTCAATTGTTGTCTTCCCTCTTCGACCGTTGCGCTAATAGAGGCCATGCAATTCAACTTCCTCTGATTCCTTGAAAAGTCACAAGTTTTTGTTTTCAATGATGACGAAAAGCGAAAACCGTTGCTGGATTTGACCATGCAAAGAGATAAACCATTGTATAAGTCAATCGCACCCATTAATCTGCATTTTGACTATAATGATTATAAACCACAAGTAGAATGAGAAAGCATGAAAGCAA
Organism: Lactuca sativa; assembly: GCF_002870075.4. Lineage (NCBI taxonomy): Eukaryota > Viridiplantae > Streptophyta > Magnoliopsida > Asterales > Asteraceae > Lactuca > Lactuca sativa. The sequence continues at coordinate 131,685,378 of NC_056631.2, forward strand.
AAAGAACACTATCAAATAAAACAAACCTAAATTAGGTCGGTATGAACAATTTTGTGGGAGTATTCAAGCGAGTTCTGGACTGCAGAGCCCTAAACCCTGCAATATGATACGCTCTTATATGCAAAACTGCAGATTTAGGTCGAATTTGGAGAACCCGGCACTATGACTATGGTTTATTGGGATTAGGGGGTGTTTGGCTTAGATATTGGATTAGGGGGTGTTCGGCACTATGACTATGGTTTATTTGCTTAGATATTGGATTCCAAAATCTTTTTTAAGTTAATTTTCCTTGTATAGAAACTCCAAAATAACGTTTTAAAACTAGTTTACTTTTGTTTTTTTTAAAACTAATTTACCAAAGATCGAATTTGGAGAACCCGGCACTATGACCCCTCGCCTTTTTTTTACTATTATTATTTTAAATAAAAGTAAATACTTAAATACAAAAATGTCATATAGTAGTTTGTGTTTTTCTTTCGTAGGATTTCAAAAAAGTTTTAAATTATAAAAATGATTTGTGGTTAAAAGGATGTTTGGAATTTTATTTTGAAGTAAAAAAAAAAATTTAATACTAGCTGTGAGACCCATGTATTACATCGGTTAATTTAAAAATAATGTTAAATATAAAAGTCAAAATATTTAAGAACTTTGAATTTATAAGAAAATAAGAAAAATAATAATTTGTTATAATGGAGATGTTTTTTATCTTTTAAATTTAAACAAATAATTTAAACTAGCTTGGTGATAGCGTCTTTAGTCCCCCAAGTAGCTAATGTGGTCAAGATATTACGATGTTGCAAAGACTTCCTGTTGTCAAACCTACTTTATTGTCTATTCTTGGGCTTGAACACCTGAAGAGTACACCTAGGAAGAATTAACAAAGCAACACACGCTTCAACGGACCCGGGATGAGCAACCACCTTTGGAAATGGCTGATTTCAAAGCCTGAGAGAAAGTCATACGACGGTTATGAGTGATGCTTTTAATGGTGGTGATAGGTAGTTTAAAAACACGATCAAGTAGCTAAACATACATCACCAACCCATCATTGAGGCCGGCTTCCGGTTCATTGGGTAGCGGCTATGGAATGCCAACAATATACCCGCTCATGTCATCTGTCACACCCCAAAACCGAGAACGGCGGAATTTGTTATGGGGTGGAGGACGTCATGTATAGTATCATAACAATTGCATAATAGTAAAAACAAGCGACAACAACTATTGTATTAATATAGTAAATTTAATTACAAACGTGTTTTGTATAGTTTTGATAGACACTAAAAGTATAACAAAATAAAAGATGAGTCTTGTATACGCTCCATCTTCTCAAAAGTTGCACCAGTACCTGTCTATCTTTGACCTGAGGATACAAGTTATTTTGAAAACGAGTATCAGCATAAAGCTGGTGAGTTCATAAGAATTTAGTGTGGTTGCTTGTATAAAAGTGTTTACAAACATGTAATATGAAAACTATAATTAATGTTTAGGAATAGAAGAAATCTCTAGAAAAATCCTATATTTTCCAATAATTGAGCATTTGTAAGTTAAATCCTTCGAGTGCGTAAAAGTATTTCCATTGAAACCTTCGGTTATAAAAATAAGGTAATAAATTTCATTCAGGTAACGTTAATAAGGAAAAGCATTATCGGTTGGTTGCAGTAGTGTTGCACACTTCAATTAGTAATATATGTTTATTTACTTCGGGAAGTTAGCTTAGACTTTAAATCTTAGTGTGTTAATTTGAATATGGCTGTAATCTCTCATGTAACCAAACTGAATGATAATAGAGGTTCCGATGACCTTCCCGGTCATACGTAGTGTAGCGATGTAGTGCCACCCGTAGGCTTAGTCGGCTCGGACTGTAGTTAACAGTCGGGATGTAATAGCGTCCGTCCTATATAGATCTATACATGTAGTGTTGCTTTCCTTCCGGGAAGCTCTGGTTACATGGTATTTGCGCAGTAGAGTGCCGTATAGAGGGATAGTGTGTTATATTTTGAATTAGCATGTTCTCTGGTATAGTAACTTTTAGTATACAGTATAGAGTGTTCTCTTTAACGTGCATTAACTTGTAGTAGTAATATTTATAGTGGGTATCATGGTAATAGAGGTAACGCGCAGTAGTCTTAACTATACATATTATAGTTAAATAGTGTGTGGGGTTGCAAGCCTTTGATTCACAAAGGTATTGAATAAGATGAAGACTTTCATATCTAACACAAATATATATGATATATAACTAAGAATTCAACGACAGTCGGACGGATAACAGTATACCCTAAGACCACAATCAAACAAGAACAGGAAATAAGGCGAGTTATCGGTCCTAAGTCCTTCAAGTCTTATTTATATAAATATATTGGTGTAGATATAACTTAAAAGGAAAGTAATTTAAAAGCAGTTTGAAAATAATTTGATGACAGTTTAACATAGAAAATGCGCTTAATGGTTATCTAAAACAGTTTTATTGACAAATAGCTAAAAGTATAGAAAATCCTTTTTGGTTGCAAGTTATAAATCACATATGATTTGATACTAAAACTTGTTGCATTTAACTTGTATCCCCCCCCCCCTTAAAACATGTAAAAACATTTAAAAATGTTAGTTAACGGGTATCAACTCACCTGTAGCGAGTAGATCGGGTGGAAGTGTCGGATGAGCGTTTGGTGTCAAGTAAAGACTTGAACACACTCTAAGACCCTAGTAACATATGAAGACATATGTTTACAAGTAATTAGTGATTAAGACACTAATTAAACACATATAGACATCCTAATGCGAAGAAAAACTCTTTGGTCAAGTGCTAGGAGGCTATTAGGTTGCAATGGAAGAGTATAAGGCCTCACCATGGAGTTTACTCTTCTAATACTCACCTTAGGTGAGTTTACGGCTGAGGGACCACTTCCCCCATCAGAGTAATTTGTAAACATTTAGTGCGGAATAAAACTCAAGGGGATGCAGTGCGATCAAGTCGGACCCTTCCTTTTTGGAAACGGAAATACCCGAAACCATAAACATAAACTGTAAGCACAAAGTTTAGTGAGTTCCTGAAAGTACCACATACCATACATACATATCATACATGCATATCATTCTAAACATGTAACGGGTCTATTTCATCATGAGTCCCTTCTAACTCTCTAAGTCCCTTCCGACTCGCTGAGTCCATTTCGATTCGTCGATTCCCTTCCGACTCTCTGAGTCTCTTCTGACTCCTTCAGTATCATTCAACTGGTACAGACTTATTTCACCGCTTACAACTAAGCATACAGTCATACTAGCAAGAGTCACAAAGACAACAAGCACATACATGCATATATCAGTAAGTGTCACGAAGACCATTACTATCCTAAAACATAATCCAATGGGTCGGCATTGGTGCCTTCGATCCACAAGTACAGTGAGGAAACTCACCTCACAATCTGAAATAATAGTTGCATCGATCATTGCTCCAAAAGTTATCTCTACAGGTTACCTGTACAATTAACAGGGACCTAAATCTCAACTACTAGTTCAATTACAAAAAATGCCCGTAGGTCAAACTTGGTTAAATTCAAAAAGTTAAAAAGTTAAAGGAGGTCAACACAAACTGAGTACGCCCAACGTACTCAGTTACTACGCTCAGCGTAGTAGATCAGGAATCCCTTCCTGATTACGGGGCTCCAGCTTGGTACACTCAGCGTATGTAACAACCTGTTATTTCAAACCAATGTAAATCACACATGTTAAAATAAAAGTTTGAACTACCATCGTGTACATGTGAATTCAATGTAATTCAGTACAATAAGAATATGACTTTCATGAACCATACTTGTATGGGTTTTATTTAAGTATGAGAGGTGATAACCCAAGTTAGTTTAAGTTATAATAAGCTAATACAAATTACCCAAAACATTAAGGAGTAAAAATGGGTCAACAAAAGTCAAATGAATTACATGATTTTAGTAAACTCGATTTTAAACATTCCATTCTTGAGTTTGAATTCACATATGGCTGAAAACTCCTTCATGGACTCACATAGGACTGTGAATCCATGGCTTGAAGCCCATTATGACCGAAAACCCAAACCAAGTAGACTGTAAACCCATATTTTGGGTCCATTAAGACCGAAATCTCCTTTTTGAGGGTGATTTCGGTCATGTTGGTCGTAAACACCTTCATGGTTGGGAGTAAACTCTTCTTTTGGAAGTAAACACTTGCAACTTGACAGTAAACTCCTTAAATATCTTGCTATCTTATCCTAATTCAGCTTCCCGATGTGATTTGATTTAGTTACCAATGAAAACATCACCTCCTCATATTACTTCATACTTAAGATACTACATAGAGTTTACTACCAGTTAACACTTCTAGTAAAAAAGAACGTCCTCATTTCTCTCTCAAATAGCAAACATTATCCCTTCCATTCACTCTCAAGTATAAGACTCATTTCCTTTCATCCCAAGATCAAACTACTCCAGGAGATCATTCTTCTTAAGAATAAGTTATAAGACTTGGTAAGTATCTCTTAAATTTAGTGTGTATACCATATATAAATTCTTAGTTCATCAAATATTCACACATTAATATGTGTTTAAACATTAGGATACAACTATCATTTCGTGTTCTAAATTGAGGATCACCATTTATAGTCTCGTTATCTAAAACTCGACTACATACAAGGTGAGTTCATACCCCTACATTTTAATAACTTTTTCTATGTTTTAAGGGGAAGAATACAAGTAAAACACAAGAAACTTGTGTTAATATACAAATTATGGTTTATATTTTATTACGTTTAAGTATCTCTTACGTAAGAATATCAAACATAACGTTATTACCAAATTTGCAAACGGTTACATGCAAAATACATTAAAACGAAGCGGTTATCATTTTCAACGAAACAATACATTTTAAACTATATAGCTATAGTTTGGGAATCAATCACATTATTTTACCCTTTTGGGGCAAGGAAACAATTATATAAAAATACGATTATTTTTATATATTATAAACATAACGAAAAGAGTAACAATTTCATACACGAATATTTTCATTACAAAAACACGTATCTCGTTGGAAATTTGTGAGTCATTCGTCTTCATCGTACCTACCAAAGGTATCCATTGAATTCTTGTTTTATAACCAGAGTCTCCTCCCGGAGAACCTGATACTTGTGTATAGATCTATATAGGACTGATAATCCCGCACTTTGGCTAATATTTACAGCCAGACCGGCAGGTTATGGGTGAACAATGTCATATATTTTCGACGCCTGAAGAACGTCGAGGCAGATAATTCATTTTTAGCACGGTTATGAAAACTCACATGATAAACGACAATACGTCATTTTTACGTAAAATCGATAATACGCTTATTTTACGTAAATACATATCTCTTCAAACGGTTTTATTTACGAATAAAACTACATACTACTAAACTAAGTATGACATATATACTTACACTTTCAGTCTTGGAATGTATAAGACTATAGTTCAGTTTAATGGAAAATATAGGATATTTCGGGTTAAATACGATTATCTTACAAACAAACAGTTTACGATTCAGCTTTATGGAAAATATAGGATTTTCCAGGATAAACACACCCATTTTATAAACAAACGAATTACAACTTATTTTATATAAAAATATCATATTCTCTGGAAGCAAACGTGATTTCATCTCAATGAATGGCATACATTTATTCATACTGTAAGGTCAAACCTTGTAATATGATGATGTTTGAAACTGGTCACTCAGCGTCAGCGCATGACTCAGCGTCGGTATCAACGTCAGTGTAACAGTTGTTTAGTGTATAGCTTAGTATTCAACATTTTGTAACAGATTTAGTACTTATCTAATTTCCATAGTTATCGTCTAATAGTTAGCTAGTATATCCCTGATTTTTAGGGATAGCCTAGAATAGTTGTATATATTCGTTTGTACCGGTTTGAGATAGGTACGCCTTTCACAAACCCTAATAGCCGCTTTGTGCATACGATAATCTCTTGGTGAGATTATCATTCTTAGTGAAAGTTTTCTTTGTGAATCTTTATTGTTCTTATTTACAGTCATTGTTTGTTAAGTTGTTTGATCTTTGGTTCGTTCAATTGGTATCAGAGCAGTGTTCTCTTATCAAACAAATGGCTTCATCATCTTCTTCTTTAAACTCATCAAATCATCCTTCTGCTAAAATTCCTCCATTTGATGAAACCAATTTTGTTATGTGGAAAATCAAAGCTCTATATGCATTAGAATCTGTAGATGAAGACATGTTGGACATCATCGACAATGGTCCATATGTTCCGATGTATCAGCCCTTGAAAAACAATGTTCCTAATGGTGGCATGAAGAAAACACCTAGAGAAAACTGGGCAGCAGATGACAAAAGAAAGAATGGTCTCGATGTTCGTGCTCGGGCTGCTATCAGCTATGCTTTGCCATACAATATCTTTGGGCTGGTTCAGAACTGCATCTCAGCAAAAGAAATGATGGACACGCTGACTGTATCTTTTGAAGGCACTAAGGAAGTCAAGGCTACTTAGATAAATGATCTAAACAGAAGGTATGAACATTTCTTTGCAAAGAAAGGTAAAACCCTGACTCAAACCTTTAACAGGTTTAATACTCTTGTTAATGATCTGCGGAGACTAGATCAGTTGAAGCATCGAACTGTTCTAGTGCAGAAGTTTTTGGATTCTTTGGGTGCAGGTTGGGAGAATCATGTTGATGTGCTGAAGAATAGTGAGAAGATCAGCACAATGGATTTACAAAGTCTTTATGGAAACCTTCGATACTATGAGGAATCAAAGCTCCAAAGAAATGAGCTGATGAAGGATGCTCAGCGTGAATCATCAGTGACACTGTTTTCAAACAAAAGGCATGAATCCGAGTCAGACACTGAAAACCATTCAGACACTGATTCTTCTAAAAGTGATACTGATGATTTGGAAAAGGTTGTTGCTAGTGCGGCTTTCATTGTGAAGACTTTTGAGAAATCAGGCCGTAATTTCTCAAAGTTTCAGAAGAAGATGAAAGGGAAATCTTTTAAAAAATCAGATGCTGACAAGAAACATGCTACTGAAAAGAAAGGGGAAGCCCAGTGCTTTAACTGTGGTAGCACTGATCATTTTGCAAAAGAATGCTAGCAAAGAACCCAAAGCTCGGACGAATACTGGAAGCAGAAGTACAACAAGTTGGTTGAAAAGCTGAAAGCAGAGAACTTGGAACATAAAGTTCTTGTCGCTGAAGAAGAAAAATGGAAGACTGATGAGGAGTCATCAGATGATGAAGTTAAACGTTGATGGCTAAGACAGAAGATGCTGATGAATGTGAAGTCAGCACAAGTTCGTTTGATGCTGATATGTCTGATGCAGTTGAAAATTCCAGGAAGCACAACACTGATTCTCCTTCAATGTATCAGGTTCAAAATTTTGTTTCCTATTCAATGAATGAAAAAATCAAAATGTTTGAGTATTTGGGTGTTCTTAACTCTAAGAAGAATCAAACAATAAGGGACTTACAAAATCAAATTGATCTTCTTAAAACTGAATTATCCCTGAAAAATAACATTATTGATATTACTCAGGAAAATCTAAGAGTCACTAGTTTATCAAACTCCTCTCTGTCTATTGAAATTGATAATGTTAAAGATCTCTTGAACAAAGAACAAACTGTACTACAAATTTGGGCTAAATCTCACAAAAATGCTAATTATATTATTTCTGCTCAAATACCTCATTCATGTGAGAAAATTCTTAGGGGAAATTTTGCTGAAGCTGAAAAGGTTTTTAAATCTCAAGAAAAAAAATCTGAATTTTATTCCATGAATGAGTTGAAAGATAGTTTCAAAAACAAGTTTATCAGTAACACTTTTATTAATCAGAGTCTAATTGATGAATATTGTGTTACTAATTCTAATGGTGTTACTGAATGTGATATTGAAATTACCGGAATTGATCCTACCTCTTACCCTGCACATCTTGTGAGACCAACTCCTCTCACTGAAAATATTATTGCCTTTCCTATCTCAAATGGAGTGTTTCATGCTGTTCATGAACAACTTAAGCATTACCCTAATTGTAGTGCTTCCGTGAATAAGTCCAAATCTGATACTGATGTCAGCTCCTCATCCATCACTGATCATAATCCATATGACACTGAATTTAGTTGTGATTCAATGTCAAACAAAAGGACTCAAAGTTCACTTGGTGGATCTTACAAATCCAAATGTGTTAAATCTAGACTTTGGTACTAGAGTTTGTTACAGATGTTGTGATACCTCTCACAAGATCAGTGAATGCACGTTTGATAAAACATCTTTAAGAGCTGACAACATCAAAGTTAGAAACGAAAAATAGACTCTTAAATCAAATTCTTTGAACTGTCTTCCTAAAGAGTGTTATAATTTATTGTCGAATAACTTTGTGAATGACCCATTTTACAATGGGTCAGTGTATTCTAACTAGTTTCTCAGCACTGCACGGTCAAGAGCATCTTTGGTACTTAGACAGTGGTTGCTCAAGACATATGATAGGATCCAAGTCTCTCCTGGAAGACTATGTCAAGAAAAGTGGTCCTGCAGTTACATACGGAGACAATGGAAAGGGGTTTACTAAAGGATATGGGAACATCAAGTGCAACAATGTGGTGTTTCAGAATGTTTCATATGTAAAGGGGCTCAAACACAACCTTATCTCAATCAGCCAATTGTGCGATGCTGATTATGAAGTTCATTTTACAAAGAAGGAGGGAAGAGTCATCTACACTGACAAGAACATTGCACTCTCAGCAAGCAGAAAAGATGATATATATATGCTCGACATGTTCTCAAGTGACAAGGCACTGATGCAATGTTTTTTTACCAAATCTCAAACCAATCTCAGCTGGATTTGGCACAAAAGGTTCTCACATTTGAACTTTAAGAATCTGTCTAAAATATCCAATCAAGATCTGGTTAGAGGTCTCCCAAAATTCAGTTTTGTCAAAGATAAGGTGTGCTCAGCGTGTGAACAAGGAAAACAAACCAAGTCATTGTAACAGCCCGGATTTCCAGGTATTTTATTGTTTTGTTTTTTTGAGTTTTGAGAGGGGACTCGGCGAGTTGGAGCTCAGACTCGCCGAGTAGGGTCGCGATTCTGGACGCGGGATTCGTCTGGACTCGACGAGTCCAGGATATGGACTCGGCGAGTCCACGCTGTTTAATGAAACCCTAATTTCTCGGGTTTGGGACCTATTTAAAGGGCATTATGGCCGTCATTTGCACCCAACAGTCCATAGAGAGAAACCCTAGAGTACTTTAGCGATTTGAGAGAGAAAGGAAGCATTTCTTGACATTTGTGTGTTGTTTAGCAAAGAAGAGGGAGGTTTTAGCCAAGAGGAGGCAAAGGAGACTCCTATTTGGTGGATTTGAAGCTTAGCTCTTCAATCTAAAGGTATGGTTTCGGCTCATCTCCTGTTTTGTGAAGTATAATTGATTTTAGGGTTCCTTGTGACCTTGTTGAGTTGATTTGATGGCCAAATAGTCCCTTGCTAGTGATGAGACTTCGGATCTGGGTCCATAGAGGTCCAGAGAGCCTCATTCATCAAGCTTTATAGAGAACAATGGAGGTTATGACCTTGGGTAGTGGGATTTGTTGATAATTCTTCATATATGGTCATATAGAGGTTGTTTATGCACCAAGTCTGGGGCTTTACGTGGTGAATCAGTCTAAGAGGGCCAGATCTATGAATTGTTGGAGTAGATCTGACTTTAGAAGCAAGTTTGAGTGATTGCATGGCATGGACTCGCCGAGTCCGATGAGCAGACTCGGCGAGTAGCTTGAAGATTGCCTTGGACCGGCCAGTGAGTGGTCCAGTCGAGTCAGGGGTTGACTCAGTGAGTCAGGGCGAGTTAAAGAGGGTTGTCAAAGTGGACTGAGTCGAGCTGGGACTCGTCGAGTCGTTCTTGAGACTCGGCGAGTTGAGTCGGGGTGGCCCCGCGATTTCTGCCAGGTGAAACTCGTCGAGTCAGGGGGGAGTACTCGACATGTAGAAAGGGAATCCTAGAGAGTTGGTGAGAACGTCTAGACTCGCCGAGTTGCCGTGTGCACTCGCCGAGTCCGGTCAAAGTTGACCGTTGACCGTTGACCTGTGTTGACTTCTTTAGGGATAGTCAACCTTAGAGATAAAAAGTGTTAATTAGAGTCATGTGATGTTATAGGAGGATTAGAGCTCGGAGGATCGAGCACGAGGGGTTTCCAGGGTTCATGAGATACCGAGACACGCGAGGTGAGTCTTGTCACTATACTTTACCTTGAGTAGGTAATCAGAGTTATGTGTTAGTGTATGTATGTTATATGTATGCCATATGTTGTACTGCATTATTTCTATGTGATTTATGTTGTGCATGATTACAGAGTTGGAACCGAAAGGTTCCTAGAGTTAGAACCTGAGGGTTCACAAAGTTGGGTGCACGGACCCATAGAGTTATAGCCTCGAGTGGCTAATATGTGTTTTATGTGGTATTTGGGGAAACTCACTAAGCTTCGTGCTTACAGTGTTAGTGTTGTTGTTTCAGGTACTAGCGATGACCGTGGGAAGGCGCCGGCTTGATCTGTACACACGCAGGGGACTTTGATATATTTATGTGATCTTGGGTTTTGTATGATACAGATTTGAATTTGAAACTTACTGGTTTTACGAAATTAAATGAGAAATGTTTTTTTTATATTGCGAAAAATTATTTTGAAATTTACGGTGTTACAGTCATCTTTCAAACCCAAGTCATGTTCTAGCATATCCGTTCCTCTTCATTTACTTCACATGGACTTGTTTGGACCTATTCTTGTTCGTTCCCTAGGAGGAAACAAGTATACTCTGGTGGTTGTGGATGAGTTTACTCGATTTACATGGGTGGTTTTCTTGAAGAAGAAAGGTCATGCTGCATAGGAAATTATCTCCCTGATTCGTCAAAATGAGACACTGACTGGTCTCAAAGTTAAGCAGCTAAGGAGTGATCATGGCACTGAGTTCCGAAATTCAACTCTTGAAGACTTTTGTGATTTTAAAGGCATTAGGCAAAACTTTTCAGCTCCTCGCACACCTCAACAAAATGGAGTTGCTGAACGAAGAAATCGAACACTGATTGAGGCAGGAAGAACCTTGATGATACATGCTGGTCTCCCTATGTCGTTTTGGGATGAAGCTGTTAATACAGCGTGTTATACTCAGAATCGCTCTCTAATTCACAAGGGTCACAAGAAGACACCATATGAGATGCTGAAAGGTCGAAAGCCAGACGTATCCTTCTTTCACGTGTTTGGATGTGTTTGCTATATACTCAATCAGCGCGATCCCAAATCAAAATTTGAGCCTAAGGCTGACAAAGGTATTTTTGTTGGATATTCATCTATTTCAAAGGCTTTTCGTGTCTTTCATGTGAACAGGCAGTGCATTGAGGAATCCATTCATGTAAATTTTGATGAAGAATCATACACTGATGAAAAAGTAGTTCACTCCTCTTCTATCTTTCAAGAGCTTCTCTCTTGCCCATATGATGAAGTTTCTCATACTGAAAAAGAAGCTATTATTCCTGGTCCTATCGCTTCAGACCCAAGTTATGTAAATCAAGGTACTGCGGTCAGCTCGACAACTCATTTGTCCGATGCTGATGAAACCCTTGAAGCTGAAGATTCTCCTGCAACTGATGTTCCTTTCAGTAATAACACTTCAGTGTCAAATCCATTGGAATCAGCTCCTGAACATCAAGATCACCCTGTTGATCAAACTATTGGGAATCTTCATGATGGTGTTCGAACCAGATCTCGTGTATCTAATAATTTTTGCATGTATGTTAATTTCGTTTCAATGATCTTACCTGACAAGATACACTCAGCTCTTCAAGACGCTGACTGGATTAAAGCCATGCAAGACGAGTTGAATGAGTTCGAAAGGCACAAGGTTTGGACTCTTGTTCCCAGACCATCAGGAAAGACCATCACCGGAACACGCTGGGTCTACCGCAACAAAGTTGATAAAGATGGCATTATTACTCGCAACAAAGCAAGACTTGTTGCTCAGGGGCTCACTTAAATTGAATCTATTGACTACGGGGAGACTTTTGCTCCAGTTGCCCGCATTGAAGCAATCAGACTGTTTCTCGCATATGCCTCATACATGAACTTCATTGTCTACCAGATGGATGTCAAAACAGCATTTCTTCATGGTGTGTTAGAAGAAGAAGTATTTCTCAAACAGCCCCCAGGCTTTGAAGACAAAGAGCACCCTGACTATGTGTACAGATTAGATAAAGCTGTATATGGACTGAAGCAAGTTCCCAGGGCCTGGTATGAGACACTGACATCATATCTTCTTGAAAATGGCTACAGAAGAAGAGCAATTGATAATACACTCTTCATCAAAAACAAAGGCTCAGACATGATTCTTGTTCAAATCTATGTCGATGATATCATCTTTGGTTCTCCAAATGAGAAGCTGAGCAAGGAATTCGTTAAGATCATGTCTCAAAGGTTCGAGATGAGCATGATGGGGAAGATGACCTTTTTCTTAGGTCTTGAGGTTCAGCAACAAAAATCAGGTATCTCAATTTGTCAAAGTAAATATATTGCTGACATGCTTGTTAAGTACTCTCTTAGCAAACCAGCTTCTACTCTGGTGTCCAAGACTGACAAGCTACACGCTGATCCCACCGACACTGATGTTAATCACTCTCTTTATCGAGGAATGATTGGATCTCTTCTCTACCTCGCTGCAAGTCGCCCTGATATCATGTTTGGAACCATTCTTTGTGCTAGATTCCAAGCTAATCCCAAGGAGTCTCATCTCATTGCAGTTAAACGCATCTTTCGATACTTAAAGGGCACTCAAAACTTGACATTGTGGTACCCTCGTGACTCAGCACTTGAACTCTTTGGATACACTGATTCCGACTATGCAGGATGCAACTTAGACAAGAAGAGCACGTCAGGTGGATGTCATTTCCTTGGAAATCGACTAATCAGTTGGTCTAGCAAGAAGCAAACCTCAGTAGCTATCTCCACTGCAGAAGCTGAGTATGTTGCAGTTGGGAGATGTTGTGCCCAACTCTTATGGATTCAGAATCAGCTTCTAGACTATGGACTTAAATTCACAAAGACTCCTATATACTGTGATAACACCAGTGCCATTCAGATCACACAGAATCCTGTTCAGCACTCAAAGACAAAGCATATCGAGATCAGACATCACTTCATCAGAGACTATGTTGAGAAGGGCAAGGTTGTTCTTGAACATGTCAAGACTTCAGATCAACTAGCTGATATTTTCACCAAGGCCCTTGATACTCAAACTACTGCTCACATTATTGGAGAACTTGGAATGATCACTCTGGATTAAAAAATGTTTTACTAATGTTTGCTATTGTCTTATAAACTAATGTAATTTTATTTTGTTGATGATGATGTGCTGATGATGTTTACCATGCTGAGTACATTGTATGATCTCTTATCTCTGTCTCTTCTACAAATCTTCTAAACTAAATTTGAATGATTCATTATATTAAACCATACACTGATAACAACTTGAAACTCTTTGCCGATGGTTAGACAAAACACCAAGATCTATCACACGCAACTATCCTTTCTTACCAATCTTACACTGATTCTGTGATTAAGTGTGACAAAACACATGCTGATGAGAGTCTGACAGTCTTTGCCGATGGTTAGACCAAAACACCAAGGTCTATCACACGCAACTATCCCTTCTTACCAATCTTACACTGATTCTGTGATTGAGTGTGACAAAACACATGCTGATGAGAGTCTAACAGTCTTTGCCGATGGTTAGACCAAGACACCAAGGTCTATCACACACAACAATCCTATCTTCACCTTCTTCTCACTCAGTGTCTAATGATTCAGTAAGAAACACCACTCACTGATAAAGACTCAACACTCTGTGCCGATGGTTAGATAATTAAACCAATATCTATCACATGCACCAACCACCTTGCTAACCTTAAACAAGCAAGTTGTACCTTGAATTGACGACAAACTATCTTTCAGCATGTAACTTTTGGTGACTCTGATCTCAACGCTTCCGCAAACACTGATCATCGTTTCATCTTCAGTACAACGGCTCTTTTTACCCAACAACTATTTTTTGATTTGACAGTTTGTTAAGATACGCAGTTATTTTCGAAAGAGATAATCATTACCTTTTTAAAACCGTTTAATCCCATATTTAAAGTTTTTCCCAACCTCTCTCTCAAACCTTCCTCCCATAATTCACACTTCCTTCTCTCTCTTCAAAACCCTAGAATCCAAACTCTCTTCAATGGCGGCATCACTGTTTACTTTCTCCTCCACTTCAAGAAGAGTCATTCCAGCTCCAAACTCTCCTCCTCTTCCCATATACATCAAAGCCACAAATGTCATTTTCAACCCTGATATACCAGATGTTCATCGAGGTCTTGGACTTGATGATTTTGTCAATTTTCTAGTATCCTGCCGACTTCGATACGCTATCAGTGAGGTTCCATCAGAGTTCTTTCCCGAACAAGTATGTGAGTTCTACTACATCGCAACGGTTAATAATGAAAACAACGTCATCTCAGGCACTATTGGGCGTGGCTATCACTCAGTTTTCATCACCGCTGATCTTCTCAGTCCTGCACTCAGGTTACCAATTTTTGAACCATTCTCTGAGCTTCCAACTATTGAACGTTGTCGACGCCTTTTCGATCAACTGGGCTACGATCACTCCAAGGCTAGTGCTCAACTAGCTCTCATTCTGCGACAATGTATGACTCCAGGATGGAAGTTCTTCACCGGGGCACTTTGCAAATGTGTGGGTCACAAATCTCGTAGTGGTGATCCACTGAGTGCCTTTGAGCAACAAGTTGTATGTTCCCTTCTTCTCAACAAACGTCTTGATTATGGGGCTTTCTTCTTTGATCAGCTTGTCCAACTTCTTCGTGCCAATGTACGAGCTGATTGATGGAACCTTGCTCTTGGTAAGACCTCGCTTCTGATCCTAAAGTGGGACTTTCTTGGTTGCTTGGGTGTATCTGCAAAGTCACAAAGAACAAGGGCCGTCAGCCGCTTCCCGGGAGGAGTTCCCGGGAGAACGCTCTGACGGTCAAGTTAGGATGGCTCTAGGGTTTGTTTTTGTTCTCTTTAGATCGGTCAGGGAACTTACCTCACTAGTATGAGAATGCGTCCTTTTATACCTAGCGCTCCTGCCTGGTCCGTACCAGACAGGATCGCTTTTTGGGGAGACAGGATCAGAGGGGCTGATTGGGGGGGTCATGCGCCTTCCACTGTTAGAGCACTCTCATTGGCTTTGACGGTAATGCTCTGATCCCACTGCTTGTCTCCTGGCCGTACTTTTGTCTTGGAGCGAAGAGCGTCACTTGGCGGGCGCGAGCCTTTCGCCTGGGCGTTCCGCTCCCGGGGCCGCCAGCGGGCGCTGAGCCTGCTGGGCCGGATCTGGCTGGTGTGCCCGACTCTAGGGCTTGGATGCAACTCTGCTGTGCTGCCCTAGGCACGCCATCAAGTCCCCCAGTCTAGTAGTCGTAGCGTTGCAGCGCTAGTTACGGCGTTCTGGGCTTAACTGAATGACGCGTGCTCGCTTTTCTTTATCCGTCGCTCCATTTTTAATGGTGACGTGATTGTTGGCAGTTACATCATCACATACGTCATTTAAATGTCCCGCCTATTCTTCTTCTTTTAAGAGGGTCTTTACACAGTTCCTTTTGCTTCCTCTGTTCTTCTTTTCTCTTCGTGTTCATTCTTCTTTCTCTTTTATGGCTAATCTCCCTGGGATCATCCCTTCTTCTGCCGAGTACCAAAAGTTGGAGGTCATGTATGGCTTATCCTCCTTAGAAGGTGTGGAATTTCCCTCTGCTGGCTCTAGTATCTCTTCTCCCCCCTGGAAAAATTAGGGTTTTCCTAAAAACCCTAGATGCTGGCATACGATTGCCTCTGACAGATTTCCAAGAGGAGGTTCTTTAGAAGGACGACTGTAGTCTTCAGATGTTGACCCCTAATGCTGTTAACAAAGTGGTTGCCTTCGAGATGATCTGTAGGGCCAATGGGTATGTTCCTGACTATTTCGTTTTCAAATTCTTTTTCCGGTTCTGCCTTACCGGTGACAAGTGTACTTTTTCGGCCCGATGAGGGGGGCATGCTTTAGTTCTTGATGGGCGTACCCCCAAGAATTGGCAAGACAAGTGGTTGTGGGTGAACCAGGAACTGGTTAGGAGTGGCCGTTACCGTGCCAACACTTTCGCCGATACTGTCCCCAAGCTCTTTCCTCACAATCAAGAAGTCGCCGATTACCTGAAGAGTGTGCAAGTAACCGCTGAAGATTACTCCGAAGCGATCCTGTCCGGGGTAGGGATGAGCCCCTCCTAGAGGCGGCGTGGCAAGATGGCGGTGTTCTACTCCGTCATTGATGGTGAGTGTCGCATTCACTCTCTTTATTTTACTTTTGGTGTTTCTTTTAGCCGCCTCCTTGTGACTTGCATTTCGTTTTGTTTTTCTTTAGGTGTTGAGTCTTCCTTATCCATGGATGAGATATTGCGTAAACGCTATCGAGGCAAACTGGAGTTTCGTGAGGTGGATCTGTTCGAGCATCTTCCCCCTCCTCGTCGGGCAGATCGTCCCAACACTCCTACTCATTCAGTCCCTCCAGCGGGCTAGTCGACGCCTGGGGGAGATCCATTGTTTGCCCACCCAATTTCCTCTGTTATGCCAACGGGCGGTGTTTCTTCCTCTTCCCTGGAGGACTGTGAGGACAGCAAAGAGGGTATTATTGCTGAAGTTCGGCGGGTACAGGCGAAACGGAAGGCTATGCAGGCGATGGGTGAGCCGGTGACTGGCGCTCCTCCCGCCCCCAAGAGGGTGCATACTAGGCGCAGCTTTTCTCGCCTGCTGAGTTCGATGAGTTCCACGCCAGTAAACTCCACCTCTGCTGGCGTGGTGGTGATTCCCGATGATGACGCACAACAGTCTGAGGGGGTCAATAGGGCGACTGAACAGCCGGTTGTTCTGGATTTCTCTTCCGTTCCTTCTCCAACTATTCTGCGTGCTCCATCCAAGCTTTCCTCGGCGAAAGAATTCGGCCCTCCTGGGCCGGTTACGGCTTCCAATGACAGTGGACGTGGTGCCAATGTTTCTGAGCCTACAGTCTTTGTGCCATCTTGGAATCTTCATGGTGGTTCTCGTTTGTCTGTTCGTGCCAATGCTCTGGAATTCTTGCGTCATGCCTTCCCCCCGGCTGCTGTTTGAGGATATGGGAGCGATGGGTAATCCTGCCCTTGCTTCCAATATGGCTTATGCTGCTGCACAGGCGATGTTTTATCTTGTTGCAGGATCTCAGCGTATCCACACCCTGGGTGAGGTGTAGACTTCACATGCCACCTGTGGATCGCGTGTGGCAAGCTTGGAGCGCCGTCTAAATGAGCTTGGTGATGATCTTTGTTCCTCCGAAAAGAAATGTGAACTATTGGCGTCTGAGAAGAATGTTCTTGATGAGGCTAGGGTTGCATTAGAGGCCAAGGTTAACTCTCTCACCCAAACGAATGAAGGCTTAATGATCCAGGTTGAAAGTCTCGAGCGTGACGTCGTTGATCGCGACAAGCTTTTGTCGTCGCTGCAAGCAGATGTGTGCGTTGTTCGCCAAGATTTGGATTGGCTACTGCAAATTGGTGTTGTGCGTATCATTGATAAGCTGATAGAGCATCCTGACTTTACCAATACTATTAGCCTTATTTTCCATGTTGCATATATGGCCGGGGTTGAATCTGCCCAGAAGGCTTTAAGTGGCGGTGAAGGTGGGGAGGCGGGTGCTAGTTCGTTGTCTGTCGGGCCTGTGGTTAGCGTAAGTGATGCTCTCTTATCTGTTGCTATACTGCAAATTGGTGTTGTGCGTATCATTGATAAGCTGATAGAGCATCCTGACTTTACCAATGCTATTAGCCTTATTTTCCATGTTGCATATGTGGCCGGGGTTGAATCTGCCCAGAAGGCTTTAAGTGGCGGTGAAGGTGGGGAGGCGGGTGCTAGTTCGTTGTCTGTCGGGCCTGTGGTTAGCGTAAGTGATGCTCTCTTATCTGTTGCTAGTATGGATCACACAGGTCTGTTGGGTCTGGGAGAGATGGGTATTGATGGTTTGCGAGAGTTGTGTTCTTTTGGTTCAGAGGGCATTCCTGAGGATGCTGCGAGTCGTGAAATGTTGCTTGTGAATGACATTGGTGTGGGAGGAGATGGTAAGGATTGTGGTGCTAGTGGTGATGGTCGAGCAGGTGCTGGAGGTGGCGATGTTGATGAGGTGGCAGATGATAGGGAAGTTTCTGATGGGTTGGGTGAGAAAGTGAGTGCAGATGATGTTGTGGTAGGTGATAAGTTTGCTGGTGATGGTTCGAAGCCGTAATATTTCCTTGTTTTGTTTGGTCTATGTGCTTTGGTTTTCAGTGGTTGGATTGTCCAGAACAATGTTTTTCTTTTATGTGTATGTGTTTGATATGCACTAAGCATTATCTATTATCTCCTTTTGTGTTTTGTGTTTGGCTTATTCGTTTATTATCTATTGCTCAAGATGTGCCAAATATTTTGCTTTGTTTGTTATTATGGACACGCTAAGTGTTCACATTGAGTGCGCTTAGCACTCATCATTTAATCGTTGGATATCATTACACTAAGTATGAGAAATCAGCAATTGCATTACTATTTAACCGCGGGTTTTTTTTAAATACACTGAGTATTAAGCTCATGTCGCTTATGCATGAAATTTTATATATGTCTGGTACTAAACTCATGCCTTTAAATACAGGAATACACTGAGTATCAATTCTCATGTCACTTAGCATGGATACATGTACTCTAAGTACCTCTAAGGTGCAACATATTCAATGGGATATCAACCAACTAGGGTTACATATTTCCTCTTCCTTAGAAGAAATATTTCTTTAGGTTCCTAGCATTCCATGTTCTTGGAATGGGTCTTCCTTCCATCGTCTCTAATACATATGCCTCGTTCCTGTTTGCCTCTGTGACCATGTATGGGCCTTACCACGTTGGGCCTAGCTTTCCCTGGGGCTGTGCCCGACTGGCCTTATTTTTCCACAAAACATACTCGCCCACTTTGAAGGCCTTCTCCTTTACCCTTTGGTTGTAATACCTTTCTGTTGCATGTTTATATGCAGCTTGGCGTACTCCCGACTCTTCGCGCTTTTCCTCTAGGATGTCTAGGTTTATCCTTAGGCCTTGCACATTGCTTTCCTCATCTTGGTTGGCCACCCTTAGCGTATTCATTGCCACTTCCATGGGAAGCATGGCTTCAGTCCCATATGTCAAGCTGAAAGGGGTTTCCTTTGTGCTTTTCTGTGGCGTAGTCTTGTATGACCATAGCACTATTGGTAACTCCTCTGCCCAATTCCTTTTTTCTTTGCCCAACCTCTTTTTGATCCCATTGACAATGGTTCGATTGGACACCTCTGTTTGACCGTTCGCTTGGGGGTGTGCCACCGATGTGAAGCGCTGGCTTATCCCTTTGGCAGCGCACCATTCTCTGAAGGGGTTCTCAGCGAATTGCGAACCATTGTCACTGATGAGAACCTTAGGTGTTCCAAATCTTGTCATGATGTTTTTCCACACAAATTTTATCATGTGCCTCCCAGATATACATGCCAATGGCTCAGCTTCAATCCATTTTGTGAAGTAATCCACGGCTACCACCATATACTTCAGCTTCCCTGGTGCTTCTGGGAATGGACCCACTATGTCTATGCCCCATTGGTAGAAAGGCCACGGGCTGGATATGTTGCTTAGTAGTGTCGGGGGTTCGGCTTGGACTGGGGCGTAAGATTGACACTCCCCACATTTCTTAGTTACTTCTATTGCGTCTTGATGTATCGTTAGCCAGTATACCCCCATTCATAGCACCTTTCCTGTCAAAGCCCTCGCTCCTTCGTGTGCGCCTACCTGCCCTGAGTGTGCTTCCTGCAGTGGCTCTCTTCCCTTGGCTTGATCTAAACATTTTAGCCATGGAGATGTGAACCCCTTCTTGTACAACTCCCCGTTCACCATTGCGTATGAGGGCGCCTTTATACGTATTTTTCTGGCTTCGTCATGGTCGTCCGGCAACACCCCTCTCTGGAGGTATTCCCGGAATGGTGTCATCCATGTGGGTCCTGCGGGGGTCAGGACATTCACCTGTTGTTCATCAATGCTTCTCTCCTGGAGCACCTCTACTAAAACTTTCTTTGACAGGTGGTTGAAACAAGTGGACGCTAGCTTGCTCAACGCGTCTGCCCTCTTATTCTCACTTCTGGGTATCTGCTTGATTGTGAATTGGCCGAACGATTCTATCAGTTGCTTTACCATCTTTACATACCTTCCCATTCTTTGGTCTCTTACCTCAAAACTCCCATTTACTTGGTTCGCTGCTAACCTTGAGTCGGTTAGCGCTGTTACAGCTTTCGCACTCATCTGTTTGGCGAGTCGTAGTCCTGCGAGCAGTGCCTTATATTCCGCCTCGTTGTTCGATGTATGGAAGTCGAAACGGAGGGCGTAGGTTACCTCTTCTCCTTCTGGGCTAGTCAAGATCAGACCCGCCCCTGAGCCCTCCCTGCTGGACGCTCCGTCCGTGTACAGGGTCTGTAACACCGTAAATTTCAAAATAATTTTTCACAAATTATAAAAACATTTCTCATTTAATTTTCATAAAACATTAAGTTTAAATCCCAATTCACATCATACAAAATCCCAAGATCAAATGTATATAAAAAATCCCATGCGTGTGTACAGATCAAGTCGGCGCCTTCCCACGGTCATCGCTAGTACCTGAAACAACAACACTAACATTGTAAGCACAAAGCTTAGTGAGTTCCATAAAATACCACATAAACATATATTAGCCACTCGAGGCTATATCTCTGTGGGTCCGTGCACCCAAACTCTGTGAACCCTCAGGTTCTAACTCTAGGAACCTTCCGGTTCCAACTCTATAAACATGCACAACATAAATCACATAGAAACAGTGCAGTACAACACATCACATACATATAGCATACAAATACTCTGATCACATAACTCTGGTTACCTACTCAAGGTAAAGTATAGTGAGAAGACTCACCTCGCGTATCTCGATAACTCGCGACTCCTGGAATCACTCGTGCTCGATCCTCCGAGCTATAATCCTCCTATAACATCATATGACTCTAATTAACACTTTTACCACTAAGGTTGACTACCCCTATCAAGTCAACACTGGTCAACGGTCAACATTCAACTTTGACCGGACTCGGCGAGTGCACTAGGGCGACTCGGCGAGTCTAAGCGTTTTCACCAACTCTCTAGGATTCCCTTTTTGACACGTCGAGTATTCCCCTAACTCGACGAGTTCCACCTGGTAAGAATCGCGGGGCCACCCCGACTCAACTCGCCGAGTCTTAAGATCAACTCGGCGAGTTCCAGTTCGACTCAGTCCACCTGTCAACTTCTAACTCGCCCTGACTCACTGAGTCAACTCATAACTCGGCTGGACCACTCACCGAGTGGTCAAGGACAATCTTCATGCTACTCGCCAAGTCTGTTCTTCAGACTCGGCGAGTCCATGCCATGCACCAACTCAAACTTGCTTCTGAGGTCAGATCCGCTCCAACAACTCATAGATCTGGCCCTCCTAAGCTAATTCATCACGTAAAGTCCATAACTTGGTGCTCATAACACACCCCATGACTCATAAATGGTGTTTTGACCTTAAGCACAAGGACCCCAATCCAAAACCCTTATAGATTCATAAAAAGCTTGGGCAAAGGGACACTCTGGACCTCCAATGGTCCAGATCTATAATTTAACTCACTTAAGGGACCAAGGAAGCACTAGATCTAACCACAAAAGGGCTCAATAAGCTCTAAATCAATATAAACCTCAACATAACAGAAATAGCTCGAAGATAATACCTCAAATGAGATGTTCTGGACCTCAAACCTTCAGGAAGTGGCTCCTCTTGTTTTCCCTTAGCTAATTCTTCCTTTCCCTTGCAAAATGATACCTCCAAGGTCAATAATGGCTTCCTACTTTGCTCCAAACGCTCACACTCGCTAGGGTTTCACTCAAGGGACTGGTGAGCACAAATGACGACCTAAAGGCCCTTTAAATTGGTCTCAAACCCGAGAAATTAGGGTTTCATTAAACAGCGCAGACTCGCTGTGTAACATCCCGGAATCTCAGGTATTGTTAAATTATGTTTTTGGGGTGATTTAAAGGGGGACTCGGCGAGTTGGAGCCTAGACTCGCCGAGTAGGATCGCAGACTTGGTCGCGGGTTCGCGACTGGACTCGACGAGTCCGGATATGGACTCGGCGAGTCTACGCTGTTTAGCGAAAACCCTAACCATTCAGGTTTGGGACGTATATAACGCACTATATGCCGTCATTGTTCGTCTTTTAGTCGACTGAGAAGAACCCTAAACGGCTGTGGGCATCTAGAGCAAGATTGAAGGCCATTGGTGACTTGAAGAAATTGTTGTGCAAGGAGGAGAAGAGTCTTGGCTAAAGGAACTGCAAGGGAATCGAGTTCTGAGGTTTGGGGACACAGAGAGTGCGTTATTCAGGTAATATTTCGGATCATTTCTGTTATATTGATGTGTGCATGGAATTAGGGTTTATGGAACCCATTTGGTGATTAGATGGATTATTACCTTGTTACCCAAACGAATATAACCCTGTATTAGGACCTTTAGAAGTCCAGAAGGTCCCATGCTTGTGTATTTCGGAACCATACTTATCTCAGGAAGCAGTTTGATCGACTGCATGACATGGACTCGCCGAGTCCGATGAACAGACTCGGCGAGTAGCTTGGAGATTAACTAGGACTCGTCGAGCTGTTCTTCAGACTCGGTGAGTGGAGTCGGGGTGGCCCCGCGATTCTTCCACGAGGATCTCATCGAGCCAAGAGAGATACTCGACGAGTAGAAAGAGAACATCAGGGAAAGTTGGGGAGGACGTCTAGACTCGCCGAGTCGCCTTTGCACTCGTCGAGTCCGGTCAAGTTGACCGTTGACCAGAGTTGACCTGCATGTAATTTCTTAGGGTCAGTTGTCTGAATGATAAGAGTATTAATAAGGGGTATATGGTATTATAGGGAGTCTGTAGCTCGGCGGATCGAGCACGAGTGATTTCGAGATTTGCTAGCTTTCGATATTCACGAGGCGAGTCTTCTCACTATACTGTACCCGGAAGGGTTTGACTGTGTGACCGGAAGGTCAGATATGATATGTGATATGTATGCTATATGTGGTAAGTTATTTGTTATATGTGCTATGTATGTTAAGTGGGCCGGAAGGCAATATGTTATGGGCCGGAAGGCGATTATGTTATGGGCCGGAAGGCGTTGTGTTGTGGACCGGAAGGTCAGGGCCTGGAAAGGCGTATGTGCGTAAGTTGTATATTGGGGAACTCACTAAGCATTTATGCTTACAGTTGTTATGTATGTGTTTCAGGTACTAGCGAGGACCGTGGGAAGGCGCCGACGTGATCGATACACACTGAAGGATATTTTTATGATCTTGGGATTTAGACTATTTGTATTTAACATAATACTTAAATTATTTATGCCTTGTTTCGAATGGAAATGCTTTATTTTAAAATGAAAAATTTGTTTGGAAATTCGCTTTGTTACACGCTGAGTCCATACCTTGGACTCGCCGAGTCCAGGCGCGAACCCGCGTCCAGAACCGCGATCCTACTCGGCGAGTCTGAGCTCCAACTCGCCGAGTCCTCTCACAAAATACCGAAAACATAAACATAAAAGATACCTGGAAATCCGGGCTGTTACAGGGTCCATGAACCATCGCCGGTAGGGGCCTCTTTAACTACCCACACCTTTTCTTTCGCCGGATTCCCTCCGTCAGGAATTTCTAGTAAGAAATCAGCCAATGCCTGCCCTTTGATACTTGTTCTTGGGCGGTAGTTTATGTCGTGCTCTCCCAGCTGAATTGCCCACTTGGCCAGCCGACCCGACGTCTCCGGCTTAAGCAAGATCTGTTTAATGGGGTAGCTTGTGAGTACCTCGATTTGATGTGCCTGGAAGTATCGCCTTAATCGTCTCGCAGTGTAGATGAGTGCTAGTACCAATATTTCCAGCGTGGGATAATTGAGTTCTGGTCCTTGCAGTGCTCTGCTAACAAAGTATATTGGTCTCTGCTCTCCTTCCCTTTCCACAGCCAATACCGATGATATCGCTTCACCTGACGTCGATAGATACACTTGTAATGTTTCTCCCGGGATGGGGGTTGCCAGGGTCGGCAGCTTGTGCAGTGCCCCCTTGATTCTCTGGAGCACCTTCTCAGCCTCATTCGTCCATTGGAAATTGTTTTTTTTCGATGCATCCCTTTAAGGTGTGGAACAGTGGCATAGCCTTGTCGGCAGATTTTGAGATGAACCTACTTAGCACCGTGAGCTTCCCGTTCAGACCTTGTGCATCTCTAAGAGAATTTGGGGTTGGCGTCTCGATGAACTCGTCGACCTTGGTCGGGCTGGGCTGGACGCCTTGTCTAGTAACATAGTAACCCAAGAATTGCCCCTCTTCCACTCCAAACGTGCATTTGGCTGGGTTTAGTTTCATCTTGGTTACCTCTAATGTTTTGAAAGTCTCTTCGATGTCTTGCAACATTTTTTCTTCATTTGGACTCTTGATCACCATATCGTCTACATATACCTCAATATTCCTTCCAATCTGCTTGGCGAATATCAAGTCAACTAGTCGTTGGTATGTCGCCCCTGCGTTCTTTAACCCGAAAGGCATCTTGGTGTAGCAGAACGTGCCATGGTCTGTATAGACGGTTATTTTCTCTTCGTCTTCTTTGCTCATCAATATCTGGTGATACCCTTTGTATGCGTCCAAGAAGCATTTTAGCTTGTATCCATGTAGCGACTCTACCTTCTGATCGATTTCCGGGAGTGGGTAGCAGTCTTTAGGCCCGTCTTGCTTACGGACCATAACTGGGTTTGCGATCCATGTTGGGAACGTCGCCTCCCTTACTATTCCGGCCTCTGTCAACTTGGCCACTTCTGCATTGATTGCCCTGTTACGGTCTCCTCCTTGTACCCTTTTCTTCTGCTTAACCTCTTTTACCCCCAGTTTGATCATCAGCTTATGTTCGATGACCTTCCTTTCTACCCCCAACATATCCGTGGGGGTCCAAGCAAATACATGTTTGTAGCGTTTGAGCAGGTCAACCAGTGCTCTTTTTGTGTGGCTTGGGAGGTCGCTCCCAACATCGACCGGCTGATCGGGATATCCCTCATTGATTACCTCCTTTCCTTTTGCCAGATTGCCCCTGGGCCTCTTGGGCCCTTTGGATATTTCTGCTGGCTCCATAATCGTATAGCACCGTAATTCTCTGGGCGAAGTAGCTAGAATCGTGGCTTCGCCCTTTGGAGTGTCGAATTTCATGATCCCATGCATGGTTGAAGGTACCGCCCCTAGCTTCAGGAGGGCGGTCCTTCCCAATATGATGTTGTGTTCTGCCGGGTGCCAAATGACCACAAAGTCTATAAGGGCGGTCTTCTTCCGCTGCTTGTCGTGGCTAGTGATTGTTAAGGGGAGGTGAATCATGCCCAACGGCCACAGGCTGTGGCCGGTGAATCCCACCAACCTACCCGTTGTAGGTCGCAAATTGTCTTTCCAGCGATCCGGGAGGAGCCGGAAACAATGCTCATATATGATGTCTGCTGAGCTCCCGGTGTCGACATAGACCCTATGGATAGTCACGTCCTTGATGGATGCCTGTATTATCAGAGGGTTGTCGCCCTTCCAACCGTCTGGCCGAGGATCCTGTATGGAGAACGTGAGCATGCGTGCTGGCGGTTTAACAATGATTTGCTATCCTCGTTGTTCCTCCCTACTTCTTTTACTGCGTATCATGAATATCTCCTTGGGCTGAACTCCTTCGCGGGACGGACCCTTGGCGTTCTCAGCATCGAATTTGGCGTGTAGGCTTCGCGCCACCTCCACCAGGTCTCCCTTAAGTTGTTTCTCCTCCATCTCCTTCTTTAGCACCGAACAGCTAGCTGTATCATGCGTTTTGCTTTTGTGGTATTCACAGTACCGACTTTTGGGCGGATTGGCTGGTTGCTGTTTCTTGGACACTACATATACTTCTGGGCGGAGACCCCGTCTGTCGTCTTTAATAAATGGTCGGAAACGCGGTGATGGTCTCCTTGCTTGGCCATAGTGTCTTCCTCCCCCTCGGAAGTCCGTGTGGGCCGAGTGGTGATGTCTAGTCGCCATAGCCTTCAAGTAGGCCTGCTTGGCTGCCTCACCCTCTTCCTGCCGTAGGTATCGCTCCACTCTTTCTTTCAACTCAACTCATGTTAGAGGCTTCTTTCCCATGAGTTTTTGCGAGAGGGGCCCAGGCAGGAGTCCCTATGTGAAGGCACCAGCAATGAGCCCTTCGTCATGCCCCAGTACATCCAGCGTAGCGTTTATGAACATTGTGAAGTATTCTCGAACAGTCTCCCCCTCCCTTTGTTTGTAGCCTATAATTTAATGAGAATCGCCTTTGTATTTACGTAGCTGCATGAAGTTGGTGAGGAAGAGGTATTTGAGCTGAGCGAAGTTTGAAATGCTGTCCGGTTGTAGCGTTTGAACCATGTGTAGGCGTTGCCATCGAGCGTCGTCGGGAAGTATGTGCACCAAAACTTCTCGTTAAGTTTTAACGACGTCATCGTCCATTCGTACGTATCAATGTGGCTGTCTGGGTCGGTGATTCCATTGTACGTTTTAAGCGTTGGGAGCTTCGCGGTGTTTGGTATTTCGTAATCCAGCAGCTCTTTAACGAACGGAGATGTTACACTCCGGGAAAAACCATCCTGGTTCAGAGCAGTTGACGTCCCTTGCTGGTACTGCGAAATCATTCCATGATGTAGGGGCGTAAGGTAGGTTGGGCTTGGTCCATAAAATGGGTATGGTTAGAATGGTAACTGAAGGGGATGGCTAGTGGAGAGAGGGTGCATGGATGTAACAGGGTTGAACATTATTGGCTGTTGTAAGCTGTTGTTCGGGGGAATAGTCGGTCCAGTCCATGCTCCTACCGTTGGGTACACGGGTGGTGAGTTGCTCATCATGATTTACGCCAATGGTGGTAATAGCGTTGCGGAACTCTGTCCACCAGTCGTTTGGAACGATGTGGGTGTTACAAACGACGGTGAAAGGCTGAAAATGTGGCTCGATGGAGGTGTAGTTGAGTGGATTGTCCGCGTTTGTTGCAGCGGCGGCGCAAAGAATGGTGGCGTCTAAAGCTGTGTGGGCGAAAGTAGCTCCGCCGGAGTTGCTCTTTGCTGAGAGGACAACGGTTGCGAAATATTTCCGGCGGCTGTTGTAGAACTTTCTTCGCCCAAAACTGGCCTATTGGTCGCTGTAGGCGGTGGCGTTTCGTCCAACGTCGCCATGGGACGTATGGGACTAACTGGTCGTCCCTCGCTACCGTTGGACGTCATTGATGCTTGATTGCGTGCTTTTGTTTGTGTTCTTCTTCTCACAAACGGATGGCGCCAAATTATGGAACCTTGCTCTTGGTAAGACCTCGCTTCTGATCCTAAAGTGGGACTTTCTTGGTTGCCTGGGTGTATCTGCAAAGTCACAAAGAACAAGGGCCGTCAGCCGCTTCCCGGGAGGAGTTCCCGGGAGAACGCTCCGACGGTCAAGTTAGGATGGCTCTAGGGTTTGTTTTTGTTCTCTTTAGATCGGTCATGGAACTTACCTCGCTAGTATGAGAATGCGTCCTTTTATACCTAGCGCTCCTGCCTGGTCCGTACCAGACAGGATCGCTTTTTGGGGAGACAGGATCAGATGGGCTGATTGGAGGGTCATGCGCCTTCCACTGTCAGAGCGCTCTCATTGGCTTTGACGGTAATGCTCTGATCCCACTACTTGTCTCCTGGCCGTACTTTTGTCTTGGAGCAAAGAGCGTCACTTGGCGGGCGTGAGCCTTTCGCCTGGGCATTCCGCTCCCGGGGGCACCAACGGGCGCTGAGCCTGCTGGGCCGGATCTGGCTGGTGTGCCCGACTCTAGGGCTTGGATGCAACTCTGATGTGCTGCCCTAGGCATGCCATCACTGATCATGTTCCATTTCCACGCTGGATTGCTCTTGTCCTGGATAAATTTTTCGCTGAAGCCTACTACTCCCACTCTGGAAACCCCATCCAATGCCCACACATGTCAGTACGAATGTATCAGGATGATCCACTGGCAAATGACATCGGCATCTTTGATCGGATGCGCGAATGGATCGCGAATCCATATACTGTTCCTTCACTAAACGTTGACACTAACGAAGGAGCTGCTGATATCAACGACACTAATGCTGAAATACAAGCTGATCCTAGTCAAGAAGGTGGTCATATCTCTCCTCAACTTTCTCACCATACCATTTCTGTCACTGAAAGGATTCGTTCAGCTCATGGGGAGCCATCTGCTTAGGGGGAGCTACCATCTCAAGGGATGCCACCATCTCAGGGGGAGCAACCATCTCAAGGGATGCCACCATCTTAGGGGGAGCAACCTTCTCAGGGGGAGCAACATCGATCATAAGAAATTCCAGGTACTCAGCTCATTCAAATCCCGACCTCAGCGTTTAATGAGCTTCTTACACTGACTCGAGACATGAGTCAACGTCTTCTATGTATTGAGGCTGATGTCAACCAACTGAAGGGAGTTCTTCTGTCAACTCCTTCCCCTAGCCCAAATGATGATGATCAAAAAGGGGGAGAAACTGATTCTGTTGAGCATGGATGTGAAGAGAACATTTTAAACCAGACCGAGCCACCACAGCCTGTGCATGACTCTAAGAGACTAACAGATCCTGAAAAGCTTACTGAAGATAGTGAGCATGATGATGAAGATGAACATGATGATGAGTTTCAGATGCTAGACATGAACTTCATTGATCCCACTGTGCCAATTCAAGGTGAAGACTCAGATGTAGTTAGCGAGGATCTTCATCCTTTATCTCGAAAGCGCAAAGCAGCAGATACTGAATTATCTGATTCACATACTAACACTTTTCTTCCCAGCAAGAAATCTAAGTCCATTGTCAGCATATCCAATTTGGCAGCTGAATGGAACATGTCTCCTGATCAAGTTAAGCAAATCCTTGATGAAGCCAATAAAGCTCAGCTTCTAAAGAATATTGCTCAAGCTGATGAATCCCTCATTCAGCACAAACTTCAGGCCAAAGGATCCTTTGAAGCTCAGATGCAAAGATTTTTAGAATATCAGTCCAAATCTAAATCTTCACAGCCTCCTCCCAGTAGCAGTAAGTCAAGGACTGATAGTGTTCTCGACAGAATTGGTCGCAAGAGGTTTCAAGATGTTCTTAAACAAAGAGTGAGCAATGATAAGATCATCAAAGTTAAATCCTCAAAACCTCGTAACGAGAAAATTCTTACTTTACTGATCACTCGTCAAGGTCCTCAACATCCATACACTGAAGTTGTCAAGAGAGACGAGCTGATCAGATATGGACTCTCTGAATGGATGGAATTGCTTGAGTTGACATCCAAGCAAACTTCAGCTCTTTCTTCATAATTGGCTTGTGCTCTTCATTTTCTGATTAAGAAAGTTCAGCGTCTTGATCTCGTTCCTAAAGAGCGCTCTCAGCAGCAAGGTTCAAGTTCCTCAATTCCAAGAAACAGAAGAACCAAATTTCAGGTTGATGGTGAAGATGTGTTGGTTCTAAATTTTGGTGCTGAAGAATTAAACAACTCTCTTCCCATTGGTGTTGAGCCGGTTCAACATCAGTTCATTTATGTTCCTGAACATGGAAGGTTTTATCTTGACAAGGACAGCAAAATGTGTTTTCAGCGAACTGTAGAGATTCCAAGGGCTCCAACAACTCATCTTGTTGGCTTAAGACAAATTTGCATGAGTCATCAAGATCTTTCTGGAGAATTTCATATTCTAATTGCTATGGAATTACTGAATAGAAGACAGGAGCTGCTGGATAGTCCTTACTGGCCAGTAAAAGTAGAAGCTGAAGCTGAGTATGAAGAATTTTTGTCCAGAGGTGTTCTAGTCTAGCTGGTTTTGAACATCATCATATTGGGGGAGATTGTAAGGTCAAACCTTGTAATATGATGATGTTTGAAACTGGTCACTCAGCGTCAGCGCATGACTCAGCGTCAGTATCAGCGTCAGCGTAAAAGTTGTTTAGTGTATAGCTTAGTATTCAACATTTTGTAACAGATTTAGTACTTATCTAATTTCCATAGTTATCGTCTATTAGTTAGCTAGTATATCCCTAATTTGTAGGGATAGCCTAGAATAGTTGTATATATTCGTTTGTACCGGTTTGAGATAGGTACGCCTTTCACAAACCCTAATAGCCGCTTTGTGCATACTATAATCTCTTGGTGAGATTATCATTCTTAGTGAAAGTTTTCTTTGTGAATCTTTATTGTTCTTATTTACAGTCATTGTTTGTTAAGTTGTTTGATCTTTGGGTCGTTCACATATAAATGCTTATGAACTCACCAACTTAAATGTTGAGACTTTTTCTCAAATAACTTGTATTCTCAGAAACCAGTAAAACAGGTTATCAACAGCTTTTGAAGATTTGACGCTAAGGCGTTAAATAAATCTTTTGACATCATATTGTAATTGACATTTTGAAACATGTAACTCATACAATGATAATTATGTATATGATGGTTGTGTTTGCTTTCTTTACTATTCAATTGTTATGATACTGCACATGACGTCCTCCGCCCCCGAACGTTTCCGCCGTTCAAGTTTGGGGGTGTGACAGATTGGTATCAGAGCATTGTTTATAGTGAACTAAGTATATCGAACCACATAAGATATACAAACTATAAATACAATGGGACAAAAACTCTCTGAAAAAACATTTTCGTACAAGTATACTTTATAATATTAGGATATTTTATAAAAGTATAAGTACAAGTATATTTGCTAGTTGGATGTCATAACAATAGCAAAACAATAAGTATGAAGATAAGTTGAACACTACGAGTAGGTCTCGGGGTATGTAATCAGATTTGGGATGAATATAGTCTGATCAACTATATTTATCCAGAATGTGACTAATGTATATCGAGGAATAGTCGTAGTGAACAACGAGTCTAAACTTACCAACATACCATACAAAGAACCTCTAAACTTAAAATACTATAGGAGTATTTTTGTAATACATTAAACCACACACTCAAATTCTCTATGTACCTCTTATCCCTATTTCTCGAATAGACTTTATGGCAGGGTTCCACTTACCTGGAGATCCCTACCTTCCTAATCAAGGAAACAAAGGTTGGATCGTGGAAAATCCAAAAGAGCCAATGGAAGACGAAGTTGAAGAGGATTCGGAAGGCACCGACTCATATCCAAAGGTTTACAATCCACCGCAAGTTGTCCGGTACCCCGTAACCAGACAGAACTTCCATGGCCCAGTGCCAAGATGGGTCGTAGACTTACAAATCTGGAGCTAAGAACAAGGCCAACACCCTCCTTATGGGATGGAAAAAGGCTTCTATAACCTCTCCAAAGGAGGTTCAGCAAACAGGGCTCTCCCGATCATAATTTGCCGCATCGCTAACCAGGGTGGATAGGCAAGGGCATCCGCCAACCAAATCATGGAGGTTGGTGCTACCGCCGAGATTACAGCTGTCTGTCTTCGCCGTCTGGATGAAGACCATGATCAGACCAGGAACCACACCGAAGCTCTTCATGACGAAATGATTGCTGCCCGATCTGAAATTAGAGCACATAGGGAGCATCAGGCTACGCTGGAGCGACGTTTGAGGGAAGCAAAACATGAAGTGGCAGAGTCCAGTACTCAAAGTAGAACTCGCCACGAGTAGTGTTTACACTACTCACATTTTTTATATAGACTAGGACTGCGGATATGTGTTAAATATTACTCGTATCTACATATAAACTCAACCATGTGTCTAGGTGTTTACATTATTCAAGGAATCATAATGCTTCAAGAATTTCCTTTAAACTTTGATATATTATAGACCAGTGTCAAGGTCAAATTTTCCAAAACATTATGTATCAATATATCAAAGGAATTGACAAGCATTTTACTTTATTGAGAGTATTACTATTGAAATTCATAAATTTATTCTTACATAAATTTCTACTATGAATTGAATACAAAACATATTATGAGTCGGAACATAATGCATGTAGAAACTACTAAAATTAGTTCATTGGCACCCGACTTACAACTATTATTGAAGACTTACCGTCTTTTCATTTTTTTAACTCTATGGCAGAAAGATGCCACCAAGAAAGAATCGCAGACATTTCAACAATGCACCACTACCGCCACCACCTCCACAAGATGACTCCGCAATGTTCCAAGTTGCGGTAATTGCTGCCATAACAGCCACCATAACACAAATAAACGCAAGCAGTGTCGGTGGAGCAGAAAATGGTACTAACCACTCGAACCATGGAGGAAGTCATGGACACCCCAGGGAGTGTTCATACAAAGACTTCACCAACGGGAAACCTAAAACCTTCCACGAAAGTGGAGGCGTAATCACACTAATACAATGGTTCGAGAAGACCGAATCAGTCTTCGAAATATGTGTGTGTCCGGAAACAAGTAAAGTCAAATATGTAACTTCCACTTTCTCTGACAGAGCTCTTACTTGGTGGAAGGGCCATGTCAAGGCATTAACCCTCTTAGTGGAAAATTCCATGAGTTGGGTATACCTAAAGATCTTAATGCTAGAGGGATATTGCTCAAGGGGCGAAGTGGAAAAATTGGAGCATGAGATATGGACCCTTAAAATGGTTAGATCTGACCTCGTCGTTACACGGCCATATTTAGTGATCTAGTCGTATTGTGTCCCGGGATGGTCACCCCGGAAGCAAAGAAGTTGGAAAGATACATATGGGGATTGTCACCCCAGATCCAAGGACATCTGATAACGTCCAACCCTACTACTTTCGACAATGCAAAACACTTGGCACAACGACTCATTGATCGATCATGGAGTCCATCAGGGCATGATAACAGCCGCCATTGAACAACCGAAAGAAAGTGATAACAGAAAAAGACCTTGGAACAAGAGAAAGAGCAAAAAAACAGAGGAAACCTCCAAAAGACAACAAGTGGTGGCAGCTCACACTGTCACTGTCCCAGCAGCCCCAACACCCGCTAAACAATATGCTGGGAATCTACCGAAATGCAATAAGTGTAACTACCACCATGTCGGTGCATGCCGGGAAATGTATTGCAAAAAGTGCAACAAGAAAGGACACACAATCCGTTTCTACAAAGAGCCAGCTCAACAAGCTGCCCCAACCGCAAATATAGGAGCGAGTTGCACTTGCTACGGATGCAGAGAAACAGGGCACATTAAGAGGGATTGCTCGACAACAAGGAATGTTGGGGGAGTAGGAAGAGTAATGATAATGGGACAGGAGGAGGCAATAGCAGATCCAACTGTGGTCACGGGTACGTTTCTCCTTTGAAATCTGGAGCCTCGAGATGGTCTGGCTTCCTAACAGATCGCCCACACTGGATCATTGCCGAGTTCATTGCACTTATCTCCCAACTAGCTATACAACTGCTAAGACCTTGGGGTTCCCACCCGAAAACAGAATCACAATCCCACACTGCTACATGTAATTCACTTTTGACAAGAGCTTAGGTACTCCCTCAAGAGAAATCCATCTTGATAACCAATTCCTAGTGATATAATAATCAACGAGATGTAAACTAGGAGATGAACCCTTTCTGGATCAACAAAACCATGTTTCCTTTCATTCCCAAACCACATACATATAATAATCGGCTCGTAACCACAAACACTCACACCTGGCCCAATCAGCCTCGGGCTGGAATACCAGGCATGCCTACGACGGGTCCAGTCATCCCTAGGATGGAATACCCTCGCATCACACACATGTTTGGTCCAATCAACCCTCGGGTTGGAATACTAAACACGTCAGGTCCACTCAATCGTAGGGTTTGGTCATCCTCACGATGGAATACCCTAGATTGGAATACCATTATACACACAACTTGGGTCTAACCCATAACTTGGAATCCAAGGACCTATCCTTGCATCTCATCCAAAATCCTCTAATTCGTCACAACAGAGTGACACTTATTTGAAATACCGGGTTCCTGCCCGGTCGCGGAGCTAAAGGAATCCAACATAGTTGCCTCACACGACTTCCGAACGAAATCCTTCCATGGAGCTAGTTGCCACTAGTTATCATGCAACTTCGACTCTAACAACCTACTGATCCAACCGTCGGATCCGTGCGTCGAATCCCGTCATTGCCCAATCCATGGCTAAAAGCAATTGCTACATGACCAATGGTAGCCTTACATCACAAGCAACCTTACGCAATCCATTGCTTCCTTGATCTCATAACTGTAGTGATGTTCCTACAGTCTTATCACTGCTTAACCATGTCTAATCCCCTCTGGGGAAACCCATAAACCCATCCGTGGATTTCCATATCCTCACTACTACACCCGAACTGGTGGTTACTATTGTCCCTTCCGCGTCCTAACAACGCGCTCATGCTATCTACCAACCTAGTGAATGTTACGACTACTCTCACAGACTTACATCACTCTAGCACTATCTGCTAACATGGTGAATGCCACGGCTACACCCGCAGACTTACAGCACTCCTCATACCGCTTGATCGCTAGTGAATGCTACGGCTACCCCTACAATCTTACAACACTTTCCATACTACCTGATTGCTAGTGAATGCTACGACTACCCCTACAGTCTTACAACACTTTCCATACCGGTCGAACACACACTCGACCAAACACATAAATGAACTTAACTCATGGCTAGAATCCCAATCTGATTTCCCCAAGTTCTATTATCAAACACTGAGAAGACATGATTCACATGTTGGGGAGTTTTACTAAACTCCCAACACCTACAACACTCAAATCAAGCAGCCACTAGGGTTGTCTTCCTTCTTGGAAACGACGCAAAACTTATCCCAATTTCAAAACCGATCCTGCTTCTGCATTTCGAGACGATTCTCCCCCACTCAGATTCAACTAAGTCTTCACAATACATGAAAATATGAGAATTCCCAATCCTTCTCACTTTCCAGTGGTCGATCTGATGGCAACCAAACCTCTCTAACTAGTACTCCTTTACTAGCCAACCCCAAATGATCACATGCTTCTAATAACTAGGTGAACGCTTCCTGAATCCCACGGAAACCAACAGTCCCTAATGCTCGAACGACCCTACACCCAAATCTTGAAGTCCAAAGGTAGATGCTCCAACTAATGTCTCAACAACGAGTTATCTCCCCTTGGCGTTTTCCTCCGTCAATCAATAACGTTTACTAAAACCATTGAATCCTAATGCTGAATAACCATCCCGTGGGACCCTATCCACAGACCTCCCATATAATACCCTTTTTCCCGAAGTGCTCCAATAAATCTCCTGCTCTCGGCTCTAGAGATCATTTTGTCCAGGGTCTCGCACCCTGACTGCAGTTCAATCACCCACAGTTGAACTGCAACAGCTAAAACAATCTTTGCCCTAAACCGAGCTACGACCACTCCTAATACGTAGTCTCTAATCCCAAAAGTGCAATAGATTGCACAACTAATCCTTACTGTATGATGCAAGAGATCCAAGGCGAATCAGATCTCACAAGATACTTATGTCACCTTGACCCACCCACGTTGAACTACTATCGCCAATCCCAATGACCAATTATCCCCAAGCTGAAATACGACCTGATCCTGGGGTAACAAGCCTACTCAATCCTTCAAGTCCATAAACTAGAAGGGCACAATCCCTGCCCTAGAAAACAATGTTCCAATCCTATCACTTAACCATCTTACTTTCAGCTGCCTAAATCCAGCAGAACATAATCATTACTCCTTTCCGGAGTCCCCGCGACTCATATTCTGGTCTCGAGCAAAAACCCCGAAGCCTCGATCTAAAAACTCATATGCTAGACTCTCCCGCTCAACCCGCGGAATGTAACGAGTATAGAACATCTCCCTGATCCCAAGTAATTGTAGCCCTCTG
Source organism: Lactuca sativa (assembly GCF_002870075.4). Classification (NCBI taxonomy): domain Eukaryota; kingdom Viridiplantae; phylum Streptophyta; class Magnoliopsida; order Asterales; family Asteraceae; genus Lactuca; species Lactuca sativa. The sequence goes on from NC_056631.2 coordinate 131,721,413, forward strand.
CTCATCAAAACATGTCCCTGTATTGGCGAGCTTGACTAGCTCCTTCCCCTACCGTCGTTACAGCTGTTAAAGCTACCGTGTGACAACCCGATATTTCAACTCTATGTAATGACCTAAAAAGTCAAGTATAGTAACCATTTTTGATATAAGGAAATAAACTTCGAAAATAAAATGTCCAAAAATCTCAAATTAATTACCTACTACGTTAGATGACATTAAACCGTGATCGTACGTAAAAAGAACGCCCAAATCTGACTTCATATAAAGAAGTTATGATTTTTCCAAGTTCGGCTTAGCGACAGACAGCTAAAAACTCGAAACGGAGATCAAGCGACTTTTGGCCGGAATGACCCAAATGAGAATCGAAGGTCTCGACAATGGTTTTGCAACGGTAAAAAGTCTGGCAAAAACATACGTCAGATAATGCAGTTATGAATTTCTAACGAAATTTTCTTATCGCGACCTTTTAAAAATAAATAATTAAAATAATTTCAAAATTTGCCAACGAAATCTAAACGAAAGTTGTAAAGCGTAGTCTCACCTATGCATGGATATAAAGAACGTTGAAAATGGAGTTCGTATGAGGAAGATATGAATTTTTGAAGTTTATTAAATAATTAAAATATAAATTTTATTATATAACCTTGGTATTATCCGAAGGAGGAGTCACCAGGTCGATCCGAGTTACCCCCAACGTACGCTCGTACGCCCATCGTACTCGAGGACTAGGCCTCGGATCGTCCACGTCGCCCTTATGCGAGGCTATGCCCCGTCCCATCCGAAGGTCCAAGGCAGTCGAGGAAGCGGTGACGCATGACGCACGCGTACGCCCAGCGTACTCGCATATGCCCAGCGTACCGAGGCGGTTCCCACCCCCTATAAAAGGGATGCGAGGGTTCTGAAGAAAAGGGCCAATTCCTCTCATCTTTCTTGTGTTTTTGCCTCATTTTCCGTGCACGTACTATCCCGAAGCCCCGGTTTCCTTGCTCAAGTCCCGAAGGTCGTTTGTGCTCCCGAGATTCCCGAGAAAATCCGCTTTCTCGAGTTGAAATTCTGCTCGGTTTTCATCTCGCCATTTTCGATCTTTCAAGTAAGTTCATACCCTTATAATCCACACTTTTAAATGTTTTATAAATGCTTTTATATGATTTTAAGGGGGGGGGGAATACAAGTAAAACACACGATAATTATCGTGTGTTATATAAAGTTTCATTATACACTTTTTATCAACAGAATCATATGTGATTTATAACTATTATAGGGAAACTTTCATATGCAAAATATATCACGATAACATCATATCTTTTGAAATGAAAATGTAGTTATATATGTATAAATCAAACACTCTGTTTATACTGTATGTATATGTGTCCATCTTAGACACTATAAAAATTATACTTTTCATAACAAGTGAGCATTTTACTAGGGATTACTATACAAACGAGACACACTTAAAGAAAACTATAATAGGTATAGTTTTACGAGAACATTATGAACTTTTACATACTAGAAACACTATTTTCAAGAAGTCACTTTCACATACAAGAACAAAAGAACATTTTTACACGTAAATCTGTTTTTATACTAAGTTTTGTGAGACATTAACTTCACGTACATTCGAGTACACATTTCAAGTCCTGTATTATATACCAGAATCCCTTGGATGGGGAGCATGGTGTTTGTGTATAGATCTATACGGGCTTGACAACCCCGCGCCCTGACTATTAGCTACAATACACCATTTGAGGTGACAAACGTCAGAACATTCCAACGCCTGAAGAACGTTGCGTATATGCATTCCTAGTTAATAGCATGGTTATAAAAACTCACATGGGGTATTAAAAATACATTGATTTACGGGGTTTTTCAAACGTAATGGAAATTTTATACGTACATACATTTTCTAGAAACAAACATTGGTCTTGATAGAAGGCTACATTTATGCTAGTAGAAAATATGGGATTTTCTAGGAACAAACAAACAAAAACAAAACATTTCATTTCATACAAACGTTGTCATTTAATACTTATGAAACTCACCAGCTTAAATGCTGATCTACTCTTTCAAAACTACTTGTATGTCCCAGGGATTCAGTAATTATAGGTAACAAACAGCTTTTGAAGAAGGGACACTGCGGCGCCAACTTAAATTCATATTTTAGCATCATATTGTAATTGGTTTTGAACATGTACCTTTTAACAATGTAAACTTTCAATTATATATATGATGGTTGTATTGCTTTCTTTACTATGTATTCATTTGTTACGCTACCACATGAAGTCATCCGCCCCCGAACATTTCCGCCGTTCCGGTTTGGGGGTGTGACATACCGCGACAACCGTCTCGACAATGGCTTCATCACGCTCATAAAAATACTCAACCGTGGCAGTCTTGATAGACCCAAACATCTATGGCAACTATCCTTGGACAACCTCGACCACCTCCTCTTGGATGATGTCACACTCCCAAACCAAGGATGGCGGAAACGTCCGGGGGTGGAGGACTTCATGTGTAGTATCATAACAACAATGGTAATAGTGATGAAAGTAAACACAACCAACATATATATAATTGAAAGAGTTACATCATTGTATGAATTACATGTTTCAAAATCAATTACAATATGTTGACAAAATATGATAAGTTTGACGCCTCAACGTCCCATCCTCAAAAGTACTTTGTTACCTGTTTAGCGATTTCCTGAGAATACAAATAGTTTGAAAAAGTGTCAACACAATGGTTGGTGAGTTCATAAGTTTTTGTATATAATTATGAAATAGCTTGTCTCGTAATTGTATAGCAGTTCTAGAAAAATCCGATATTTTCCTTAAAATGAATGCTGTAGTCTTGTACCCAAAGACTGAAACGTATGAGTAATCTTCCTTATTTACAGAAGTTAACGTGTGTTTATTTCGATATAAACGCGTATGATATTAGTGAAATTCTCGTAAATTCTTAAGTTTGTTAATACTTTCTGTGAGTTATTATAACCATACTTGACATAGACGGCCTCGTAATGCGACGTTCTTTAGGCGTCGCCGTTAAATGACACTTGTCACCACAGACCTGCCGGTCTAGCTGTTGCAAGCAGCTCTGGTGTGGGTTTGTCAAACCCAATATAGATCTATACACAACTATCACGTTCTCCCTACAAGAGACTCTGGTTACAGTTTACAGGACTTTTCGACTTTGTTACTTTGGAAGTAACCCGAAGGGAATGACTCACAATTTATTCATTAACAGATTTACGTGAACTAAACTGAAAACCTTTGGTAAATAAGTTTGAGAAGTAAATGATACATAAACTATACCAATTATAGTTTATCCAAAACGTTTGTAATGTATAAGAATTCTTTTATGAATGCTTTAATGCTATGAATCCATAAACTATGCTCATTATAGTTTAATATACGTGTTCTAAATAAATGAATAATCTTATCATGAATGACTATATTTCAGTTTATGATGATGAACTAACAAGGTAACACATTCAGTATTTAGAACTTATTGTTATACACTTTGCTCAACATAATACAAAGTGTTATGAAGGTTATAAGCTGTTAACAAATTTTCAACCTTTCTACACTGTTTTTGAAAAATCATAGAAAAATCATACGAAATTGAAAACTAGATCCGTAAATTCTGAGAGTTCCCAAAATTTGTCTAGTTTACTCATAATTTTTATCATGATTTTTAATAACCTCCAACTTGGGTGAAAAAGTCCATAATCACAGACTGGTCCGGATTGGTGTTTGAAATGATAGGCAGTTTTGTAAAAATCACCATAAATTGTAGAAAATCGTATGGAGATGTGCAAGTAGTCATTTTAAAGCTAAGAACTGGAACTACTTACACCTAAAACAGTTTTTCAAACAAAAATGTTTAAGTTGTCGAAAACAGTCCGTGAATGGAGTCCAACTTTTCTGATGAAAGTTGTTAGAAAAATTTAGTTATGTTCTTGGTGTTTTAACTTGTATTCCCCCCCTAAAAACTTAAGAAAACATAAAAATGTAGGGGTATGAACTCACCTTGAGTGATTTCAGTAGGTAAGTGTTGAAGAAGAGAAGTGTTCAACCTAAGAACACTTGAAGAATCACTTGAAGATTCGAAGATCTAACAAGAATGTGATGATGTTTGTGTAAGAAATCTTTGATTTTGAGTAGGAGGATGTATAATAATCATAAGAAAGATGATGATACTTACTAATTGTAGGAGAAGAGTCTTGGAGTATGCCTTGAAATTCTTGAATTAGAGAGAAAAAGATGAGAGAGTTTGGAGTGTGATTCTTGGTAAAAATGAGAGAATGATTAAAGTGTGAGGAGAGAGGATGGATGTTCCAGCCCTAAGAACGTGGGAATAGTTGTAAATAGTGAGAAAAGACCTATGAAGTGACTAGGGATGGGCTGGTGGTGAATAGTGACATGGAGTGGGTATGGGAGTGGTTGCTTGTGTCATAGACATAAGTAAAGTCAACACTCTACCTTTGTACTTCACCTACTCTCTTTTGGATAAAGTTTTATCCTTAAAAATGTGATTAATTAATAGTTAAGGGTCCTTATATGTTAAAATAAAGTTTTGGGTGAAAATCCCATGTTAAAACAATTAAAAACGGGCCTAAAATGCGAATTTAGTCGAAAACCGGGAGAAAAAGCGTTCCCAGCGAGACCTCTCGGTCCTAGGCCGAGGTTCGGTCCCTAGGCCGAGGTTCGGTCCTTGCTGGTGCTGAGTCGGAAGCGAAAGGCGCGAGCCAGAAGCGAGAAGCGAAGGGCGAGGGTCCGTCCGAAGGTTCGGTTCGGTTCTTCTTCACCATAAGGGTTCGGTTCGGTTTTTCTTCATCAGAAGGTTCGGTTCGGTTCTTCTTCATCAGAAGGTTCGGTTCGGTTTTTCTTCATCAGAAGGTTCGGTTCGGTTCTTCTTCATCAGAAGGTTTGGTTCGGTTTTTTCTTCATCAGAAGGTTCGGTTCGGTTTTTCTTCATCAGAAGGTTCGGTTCCTAAGAGGGGTTTCGGTTCCTTAAGTCCGTTTTTCGCTTAGACTTCCGTTTTTGGGCTGTTTTCGCCAAATTTGAGGGTCGGGATGCCCCGAGTGATTATAGAAAGTTGGGAGAGATTTCGAGAGAGATTTGAGAGAGATTCCACATACTCAGAGAGATTTGGGAGAGATTTGACATTCTTGGAGAGATTTCACATACAAAGAGATATTTGGGAGAGATTTCATATTCTTAGAGAGATTTGGGAGAGATTTGACATACTTGGAGAGATTTCACATATAGAGAGATATTTGGGAGAGATTTCACATACTTAGAGAGATTTGGGAGAGATTTGACATACTTGGAGAGATTTCACATACAAAGAGATATTTGGGAGAGATTTCACATACTTAGAGAGATTTGGGAGAGATTTGACATTCTTGGAGACATTTCTCATACAAAGAGATATATGGGAGAGATTTCACATACTTAGAGAGATTTGGGAGAGATTTGACATTCTTGGAGAGATTTCTCATACAAAGAGATATATGGGAGAGATTTCACATACTTAGAGAGATTTGGGAGAGATTTGACATACTTGGAGAGATTTTTGATAAGAAGAGATAGAGTGAAAACGATTGAGAGCGGTTTCGTGTGTGACGAATGTGAGTGTCCGGCTTCGCAATGCAAGGTCCGTAGACCCCGTTATGCCATGTTTTAGGATCTTACACACTCCCTATGAGTATGCAACATTGTTTTATTGTTCTTGTTCATTGTTTAGCACTAAGGTTAAAGAAATTTAAACACACGAACTTTCCAAGTGATGTTTTCTCATTAAGATAGTGAGTTATGCAGAAATTACATAATACAAACCCTATTATACAAGGTTTAATTGAGTTGACCAGTTTGACTCGTTGACCTTGTCCGGCTTAGACTTGACCCGAATTTGACTATTGTCACAGATGATCTCACTAACACGATCCTCTGACAATCCTGGCCTATCTTGGCTGCCAGCTCCCAATCCTGACCCGGATCCGGTCTCAAGACGTCTCGCAACCAACATTCTGATAACACACCAGAAAGATCTCTAATAGCCCATATAATGACAGGGAACCAACTCTTAACGAAACCCTAGGGGTTGTGACTTCCTTGCTACGCATATGGGTCATGTGCTTTCAGTAGTACGGGCCCATACTACCTTCCACACATACCCATATTTGTCTCAAGTATCACCACAACACCCTAACTGAATACACAACATGGCAAGCGCTCAATCCTCACTCCTAGAGGAATGCTAAATATCTCATAACTGGCCTCCCGACCTCACACAACCAACCCATTCATTAACTTCCACCAACCCTGCAACACTAGTGTATGCTAGCCATACATAACGCTGGACCTTATAGACTTTCGAATGTCCAATCCTACCCTAAGCTCCGAATCAAACAAGAATGGAACATAAGGCCAAATCAAACATTATCTGGCTATAAGATCTTAATTATGTATAATTGTGACGCATATTCTAAGTAACTACAGTAATGATGTCAATCTCATATAAAGGAAACCCTAGGCTAACAGGCATCATGTAATCAGGCAATTTTATCATGCAATTCCTGAAGATCCCTAGCCTAGTACTAGCATGTTATTCTAACATATCACATAATCAAATAACTGTATGGTATTTTGGGGTCTACTTATTGGCTTCGGCTGATCGTACACCCTGCATCCTCCCTTACTTATTTTGAAAACCATTTAAAAAACATTTTGAAAATCTTTCCTTGATTTGAGACTGGATTCACAAGAATGTTCCTCCAATTCACTCAAACCAAGGATCTGATACCAATGTGTAACACCCATAAAAATCAAGTCAATTTAAAACTTTTTCAAGCATCCAAAAGCCATTAGTTATTATAAAGTGTTTTCAAAATAGTTAACACGAGGATGTGTACGGTCATGCCTTCGCCTTGCCAAGTCATCTGAAGCACCTGAAATAATAAACTGAAACCGTAAGCACAAAGCTTAGTGAGTTACCCCTAAAATACCGATACACATACAATCCACATAACAATAACATCAATATATAGCATAACGAAACAATACAGCATGCAACGGTCCACGACTTTACAGACTGAATTACCCCTGGCCCACAGTGTGAGTCTAGATTGCCTTCCGAACCCACAACTCACATCTGGATTGCCTCCAAGCCCACAGTACGAGTCTGGTATGCCCTACCCGGCGCTCAGCTCGTATCTGGAATGCTCCTGAGCCCACAGTACGAGTCTGGCATGCCCTACCTGACCCTCAGCTCGTATTTGGAATGATCCTGAGCCCACAGTACGAGTCTGGCATGCCCTACCCGACCCTCAGCTCATATCTGGAATGCTCCTGAGTCCTCCGTATGAGTCTGGCATGCCTTGCCCGACCCTCAGCTCATATCTAGAATACTCTAGGGTTTGCTGGCTACTGCACGAAGCAGTACAACCTCAACCCATCCCACACAACATGTCGACATATAACATAACTAATGCACGTACATATAATTATACAGTATCATAGGTAGTCCTACAGATCTACCAGACTAGCATATCAACTGGCATACATCACTAAATCAAATTCAACATCTCAATAACTATTACAATATCAAATCCAATAGGCCGACCTTGGTGCCTTAGACCCCTTAGTATAGTGAGGATAACTCACCTGGCACCGCTGAAGTCCCGTAGATAAAACTCCGGCTGCTGGTTGACAAATCCCCGAACTGTCAACATCAAACAATACCCAGTTAATACTTAGGTTCCAAGCCCAAGGTCCAACTCACACTACAAAAGCCTAAAAGTCATATAATGGGCCAAAGCCCAACATATGGCCCAACTTTACAAATTGGGCCCAGACCTCTACATGGTCTTTCCTTAAGGCCCATCAAATTATTCCAATCCAATTCCTATAGCCCAATATCTGTGACATCCCCAATTTTCACGGCCAGAAAAGACCGATTTGTTTATGCTTTGTTTTATAAAATCAGAGTAATCCTTTGATTAAAAGTGTTGCGGAATTTGTTCCCCAAACAAAATATGATACGAATTTATCAAAGCATTTCTTTAAAGAAATGTATTTTCATTAAATAACAAAATCTCGGGATGTCATGTTCTGATACAGACCAAAAGCATAAACAGTATAAAATAGACCTTACAATAGTTATTTATAACTACTGATTTATAATCCAAAATCGCTCGTCAAGTCCACCAACTTATACTCTTGTGCCATTACCTGTAATGCAAAGAAAACTGAGTGGGTCAGGCTTGGGAGCCTGGTGAGCATATAGGGTTTTCAACCAAAAATATTTTAATTATTATATTTAATCATCAAACAATCAACCCAATTACCCATCCCCATTATCTTCTTTATTTCTTAAGGTTTTACCCTAAGAATCAACTATCATTTATTCATTCATTCCTAAGGATTGACCTAAGGAATTGGCACAAAGTCCATTGCTGCTAAAGTTTATCTATCAGGTACTAAATCCATAGCTATCAGGCGCTAACTCCATAGTCACCAAGGTTCACGTAACATGCGCTAACTCCATAGTCACTAAGGTTCACTTAACAGGCGCTAACTCCATAGTCGCCAGGATTTATCTAATAGGCACGAAGTCACATCGTCGCCAGGGTTTATCTAATAGGCACGAAGTCACATCGTCGCCATGGTTTATCTAATAGGCACGAAGTCACATCGTCGCCAGAGTTTACACAATAGGCACTACGTCGTATAGTCGCCAGGGTTTACACAATAGGCACTACGTCGCATAGTCGCCAGGGTTTACACAATAGGCACTACGTCGCATAGTCGCCAGGGTTTACACAATAGGCACTACGTCGCATAGTCGTCAGGGTTTACACAATAGGCACTACGTCGCATATTCGCCAGGGTTCACTCATAACATCTTTCATCTCACACCAACTATTACATCTACCCATGTTCTACCCAACATTTATCTTGTAGATATAAAATACACATACAGTTTTAATCATTTAAAAACCGATAAAAAACATTCATTCCACCCATCTCAAATAAACAAACAATATATAAACACATATCACGTATTTCATAACAAATACTTAGTATTTATGTGTTTGAATGAAGTAACTACACACTCACTTGATTAGACGATGCTCGGACGGCACTACGGCTCTAAGAGTAGTATTCTTCGGTGAAACTGAAATATCTTCACACACCGGGCTTATCGAGGGCAGAGCTTTGGCTCGGAAATTCTTTTCTTTTCGGGATCTTCGGAGCTTCGGGACTCTCTTCAAGTCTCGAGATGATACCGGGGCTTCAGGGTATTTCTTTGCACGTAAATCGATGCAATACGGGTGAGAGATCAGAGAATGAACAACCAAACTCGGCTGCCCCTTCAACTCTATTTATAGGGTTGTTTTCTCGATTTTCATGTCTTGAACAGTGCTCCCACGTCGTGGGTATAAACGTCATTGCATGTGTCATCGTCCACTTGCTCTGTCAGGCTCCAGAAGGCGTCAAAAGTCAGTTCACGTCGTGAACACTGATTTCACATCGTGGTCTCTGGCAGTTTTGGGGTTTCGCGCCCCGAACTTCAGAAATTCATAACTTTCGCATACGAACTCCGTTTTCGACGTTACTTATATCGAAGCGTAGGTAAAAACAAGATCTACAACTTTCATTTAGACTTCATCAACTAATTTTGAATTTATTTTTATTATATTATTTTTAGTAGGCCGGGACAGGAAAACTCCGTTAGAAAATCATAACTCCTTCGTCTGACGTCCATTTTCGTTTGTCTTTTCACCGTTGGACTACTATCGACGATCTTCAATTCTCGTTTAGATTGTTTCAGCTAAATATCGCTCGATCTCATATCCAAACTTTGGGTTGTACACTGCTAAGCCGAAACTTCGAAAAAGCATAATTTCCTCATACGAAGTCAGATTTTGGTGTTCTTTTTATGCACACTCTCAGTTTAACATATTCTACGACTTTCATTTAGATTGCTAAGGCCAAATATTGGTCTAACGTAAATTCACTATTTTACGTCGCACTGTGTCGTGCCGGTTCTGTCACGAAACTTCGACATGTCATAACTTCTTCATTATAACTCGGATTTCGGCATTCTTTATATATTCGGAAACCTTGTCACGACCACTACAACTTAGTTAATATTATTAATTCTAAATAATCTTCTATCAAAAAGTCATTTTCGACACTTAATATCTCTTAATTGACTAGCCCTGATCTATGGGCATTACAATATCACATAATCATAAAGGACCAAGTATGGCCGATCTATGGCCCAATTTTCCAAATTGGGCCCAACCCCTCATATGGGCCTTATCCTAAAGCTCATCCAATTACTTTAAGTACATTTACTTGTTCTTGGATAGCCCATCAATAGCTTAATCACCAAGTCCCAAAAGAAAGGCCCGACTCAAGGCCCATGTGAAATTAGGGTTTTCACATGAAAAGACGATTAGGGTTAAGTGTTCCTACTTAACCCATTAAGGATATAATCCACTAAGGACTTAATCCATTAAGTCCAATATTGCTTAGGTTAATTTGCCAATGATTACTATTTAATATTTTAAGCTTATTAAATAATTCTCGTGTGTGTGTCTCGATCAATTCCCAAAATAAGGGTTTTATGCCCTTAGGGTTTTCCAACCCAATAGTAGTTCATTAGTCCATTGGTTGGGCTTTTAGGTCACATTGGGCCTTATTGGCCCATTAGGGTTCCATTGGGTCCACTAGGGTTTCATTGGGCCTATTTTTGTCCAATCATCCCAAACAAGTTCCAAACGCAATCAAAGTACCCCACCACCCGACATGGCGACCGGTGGTGGTTTAGACTTTTCTTTCATTATTCCCACACTATTACAACTTACAAAAATACTCAACACACACATACTCACATAAAACACACACACTAATTACACACACACGGTGGTGATGGTGGCCCTCTTGTGATTTCCGGTCAAGAAACCACACCCTCGTATGCTCTTCTATTGTGAAATAAAGCCAAACAGCCACCTCACGACGTGCAACGGTGGTTACACAAGGAGGCGGGCAGCAGCGGCGGTCAATGGCTGTCGGTGGCATAGTTGCACGACGGCGACGAAAATGGACAGAACAAATCACTAGAGAGCACAATGGAGCAATGGCATCATGAAGTGAACGAGAAGGGGAGATGGTGGTTTGCGAAACCACCGAATACAGCGACAACAACCTCGCCAAATGATTTTTCCGGCGACTCATGCGAAGACCCTGGTTGTACACGACGTCACTGGCGGTAGTAAGGGTGGTGGCGTTCTGACGACGAAGCTGCAGGCGACATGGTGGCCCTTCGTCTTCCACTGCAGTGGCCGCACCCCCACCGGAAGAATGACCACAACGAGCATGGCTCGTGGTTCACCCGATCCTCAAGACGTCGACGACTAAGTCTTGGTTTCGTCAGTATTCACTGTGGCGGCATCGTTGTGGTGGTTCACGGCCTTGACAACGGAGGAAGGTGGCGATAATGGAGGCTGAAGCTTAAGATGGCGGCTGGAGGTTTAGAGCATCTAGGGTTAGGGTTTGATGGGGATAGCACAGTTAAATACCCCGAGTCCATATGAATGTATTCCATAATGACCAAAATGGCCCCTCATTCTCATACTTCTTTCAAAATAAATCCAATATTTACCATTGAAACCCTTGCCTCTATAATTCTTTTCAATATAAGTCCATCAGTTACAAAATAACCCCTCTTCGACAAATTATTCTCAATCAAGATCCATAAATTACCATTTCTACCCTGGCTTCAAGAATCCTTCTCTGAATAAGTCTGATATTTATTCTTTTACCCTCGGGAATCAAAAGTACCATTTGGCACCCCGAAATCAACGCTCCACTAATTATTATATGGTTTTTACTATAATAACGTAAAATATTAATAAAATTACTTCTTGGGGTTCCGGGTTTATTATTTTAATCATATTTTAAATGGGATGTTACAACTCTCCCCCACTTAATTTGATCTCGTCCTCGAAATCGTTTCTTATCATTCCTTACGCGCCAAACAGCTTGAACTACTTGGCTACAACCTCGAGCGAAACTCTAGCCTCTCCAAGGCAACCATGTCCAACCCTCACAGGGTTATAAAACCAGGAAAATAAACGAATCCCTTAAAATATGATCACATTTACTTAATACGAAATTTGGAGTCTCGAGATGGTCTGGCTTCCTGATAGACCGCCCACACTGGATCATTGTCGAGTTCATTGCACTTATCTTCTAACTAGCTATTTAACTGCTAAAACCCTAGGGTTCCCACCCGAAAAAAGAATCACAATCCCACACTACTACCTGTAATTCTCTTTTGACAAAAGACTAGGTACCCCCTCAAGAGAAATCTGTCTTGATAACCAATTCCTAGTGATATAATAATCAACGAGATGTAAAATGGGAGATGAACCCTTTCTGGATCAACAAAACCATGTTTCCTTTCGTTCCCGAACCACATACATATAATAATTGGCTCGTAAGCACGAACACTCACACCTGGCCCAATCAGCCTCGGGCTGGAATACCAGGCATGCCTACAACGGGTCCAGTCATCCCTAGGATGGAATACCCTCGCATCACACACATGTTTTGTCACACCCCAAAACCGAGAACGGCGGAATACGTTCTAGGGTGGAGGACGTCATGTACAGTATCATAACAATTGCATAATAGTAAAAACAAGCGACAACAACCATTGTATTAATATAGTAAATTTAATTACAAGCGTGTTCTGTATAGTTTTGATAGACACCAAAAGTATAACAAAATAAAAGATGAGTCTTGTATACGCTCCATCTTCTCAAAAGTTGCACCAGTACCTGTCAATCTTTGACCTGAGGATACAAGTTATTTTGAAAACGAGTATCAGCATTAAGCTGGTGAGTTCATTAGAATTTAGTGTCGTTGCTTGTATAAAAATGTTTACAATCATGTAATATGAAAGCTGTATTTAATATTTAAGAATAGTAGAAATCGCTAGAAAATCCTATATTTTCCAAAATTGAGCATTTGTAAGTTAAATCCTTCGAGTGTGTAAAAGTATTTCCATTGAAACCTCCAGTTATAAAAATAAGGTAATAAATTTCATTCATGTAACGTAAATAAGGAAAAGCATTGCCGGTTGGCTGTAGTAGTGTTGCAAACTTCAATTAGTAACACATGTTTATTTACTTCGGGAAGTTAGCTTAGACTTTAAGTCTTAGTGTGTTAATTTGGATATGGATGTGATCTTTCATGTAACCAAACTGAATGATAATAGAGGGTCCGATGACCTTCCCGATCATACGTAGTGTAGCGATGTAGTGCCATCCCTGGGCCTAGTTGGCTCGGACTGTGGTTAACAGTCGAGATGTAATAGCGTCCGTCCTGTATAGATCTATACATGTAGTGTTGCTTTCCTTCTGGGAAGCTTTGGTTACATGGTATTTGTGTTGGATTAATGTCTAAGTCCATAACTATAATTGGTAAGACTTGACCCGACCCGGCATGATCTATTTGGGTTGCATACCATCATGCACTTGGATAGACTATAATGAGAGAAATAAGACACTTATGGTTATTAATATATTATAAGTTCTAGTATATTAATAATAAGAATGATAATATTATTTAATTAGTATTGATCAAGAGTTAATCTAGGATTAATTAAGTGATCAAAAGGAAACTAATTAAATATATGGGTTGATTGTGTAAATCATCCATACTTGTATAGTGGGCTAATGCTCCATGGATAATCAAGTTGGGCTAAAACCCATAGGATGGTCCATGGATGCTCCATGGTGTATTTGTACCCATGGATCATGGAAATGAAAGGCCATGTCAATTAGGGTTTACATGGTGTAACCCTAACTATATAAGCATCTTATTCTTGACCAAATCGGCCACTAGAGTGAGAGTAAGAAAGGGCTAGCCGATTTCATGAGTTGTAGAATTCTCTCAAGTTATTCTAAGTGTTTTGGTGATTGTGATTCCATTTGAGGCTTCCACACTATTGGAGCTAGGCACTCAAGCTTCATGAAGATTTTCTACATCAAAGAGGTATGTATTCTATCTTGTTACACTCATTGTTTTTGTATGCTAGATTAGGATAATACCTTGGATGTTCTTATTTGCATGTATAATAGAGAAAACATAGATCCAATGTATTTAGGGTTGCATGTACACTTAGGAGTGTTAGAATGCTCAAAACCCAACAGTGGTATCAGAGCCTAGGCTTGTTTTCTTGTTATACTTGCAAAACTGTTTAAAAAATTGAATTTCTTGTTGTCTGATCATCAGACTCGGCGAGTCCATCAGGAGACTCGGCGAGTCCATGCCTAAAAAGTGATGAATTCGATCCAACTCGCCGAGTTGGTTCATGCACTCGACGAGTTGGACCCCCAGATAGCATAAACTCGACTTTTTTGGCTGGAATTGGACTAGGAACATTACCCAAAGATGTTTTGGACTTATAAACTTTTTTTTTGATGTGGTAATGTTCATGCTAATCCAATTTTTAAAGATAATTGTCAATAGATTCATGTTTTGTATTAGTTTAAAGTGTTACTCTAATTACATGGAAAAGTTTGATTTGAATTATCTTGTTCTTATGAGTTGCTTAGATTAATAGAAAAGTTGAGTGAAATAGTTGTTTTCAATCCAAATTAATCTAAGAGTTGATTCTAAAATGTGTTTTTGTAACTTGTCCTCAAGTTATATGAAAAGTCACATTTAAGTTTCATAAAACTCATAAAAGTTGGCAATGGTTACAAAAGATGAAGAGTCTTGTCCTTAAGTTATGGAGGTTCAAGAGTCACTTCATTAATAAATAAATAAATAAAGTGTAACCTTAATTAATTCCATAAGTTACAAAATAAAGAAAAAGTTACATTCTTTAATAATTTAAAGTCTTCCATAACTTGTCCTTAAGTTATGGAACTTGAAGAGTTTTTGGATTAAAACTACTTTAAACACATAAGTTATGGAATTAATTAGTTTTGAATAGTTTCAAAACTTGCCCTCAAGTTTTGGAATTTGTAAAGTTTTCACTTATGAATACTTTAATTCCAAGTTAGCCCTTAGAATTTTAAAAGTTAAAATTCAACCTGATACTTTATAAT
This sequence comes from Lactuca sativa, assembly GCF_002870075.4. Taxonomy (NCBI): domain Eukaryota; kingdom Viridiplantae; phylum Streptophyta; class Magnoliopsida; order Asterales; family Asteraceae; genus Lactuca; species Lactuca sativa. Next base: position 131,736,550 of record NC_056631.2, read on the forward strand.
ATTATAAGTTAATAATATATATATATGTATAAGAGTAAAGTCAGTCTTACCGGTAGTACGCCTCATTCACGAAGCCGGTCTATAAGGTGGGTATAAGGTTGTTGCCTATAAAATGGCGACTTAATGGGTGTCCACTCTCACCCACCGCTTGCTTGACCGGTGGAGGGTCGTTAGCCAAACGGGTTTGACAAGACTGTAATTCTCCCTTCATTAAAAGTATTACTGATAAATACTAAGTAACTAAACTCTTAATAAAACCCAATCTTAGTTACTTAGGAAAAATGTGAATTTGGTGCTAGCCCATGGAATTCACACTTTGTACCTTACCAAGTCGTTGGTGGAGCGTGTGTGGTTAACCGGCACACTAACTTGGACTAGTAAGGATCACGAAGGGTGACTTAATGTTTGTCATAGATCAATGGAGCGTGTGTGGTTAACCGGCACATTGATTGGGTGATAATATTAAGGGTACCAAGTGAATTGGTATGGTTATTCACACCTTGTTTTGTGATCCTCGGCATCCCAGTCACAAAATTTGAGAGGGCACACTCGAGATTGAAACATGCCTTTGAACAGTTCAATGAATCTCAAAGATCTAGGAGTTTCAAATCCAATTAAAACCTAATAATACATTTCGTTTATCCTGGTGGAAATTGGTGAATCGTCATTCACCTACCTTCAAATATTTTATAGCTTGGATTACGGCATCCCTCTTCTAAGTTATAAAATAGTTTGTTGGGTCCTAGCCTTAATATTTCATATTGGGTGTCATATTAAGGACTTTAAAATTCAAATATCTTGAATATCTCCCACAACATGTCTGGTTTAGACATTTATGATCTTCCCAAATCTATTGAAACAAGCTTTCCTAAATGAAGATGATGTCCCTTGGAAATCATACTTCATTCACCTCCTCCAATTATTCTCCCCAACCCACAAGTTCTTAAAAAAGTTTAAGGTGACTCAGGCCCTATTGGCAAGGCAAGGTCTAGGTGTGATCACATCTTGGAGATGTAGTCACATATTGACAAGCCGGGAGAGTTGGGTGTCAAAGTCCTGAGAAAGTTGGTGGTTCAATCACTTTCTAAGTCACATAGTGAGTTCCTTTGGGACACCTATGAAACAGACTATGACAAGACCCTTAATGATCTTATCTATTTGTTAAGATCAACTTCCTTAAAACTTGATGGACATTGACAATAGTGACACAGGAAATTCCGAAAAGCATTCTCTTCCCAATGGAAAGGGATCGGCCATAGTCAACTCGGTTGACCAAATGGTAAAGAGAAAAGCTAAGTCTGTGATAGTCTCGTGTACCATTATCAAAGGGTCCATATGTTTATATTGCCAAAGGAAGGGGCATTGTTTACGAATCTGCCAAATTTATCTAAGGATGTTGAAGTCAATAAGTTTGACTCTACTTCAGGTAAAGTCCACTATCTAACTCTGCTAAGTTTCTATTCTGAGATTCTTGATACATGATGTGACTGGGTCACATGGTGATGTTTTAAGAATCAAAGAAAAGTGAAGAAACTTAAAGTAAGAATATGCTGAATCTGATGGCGTAGATGGATTTCTATCGCATAGCTTGAAGATCGGATTCTTGAGCTACTTCTTAGGAGTTATGAGATATTGCTTAGGAATAGATAACAACAAGTTTTCATATGGATTGTAAGGATAAGTTTTTCCGCAAAGTTTTTAAAATAAAAGAAAATTTTTGATTTTATTTATTTTAAAATATCCTTACAATGGCATTTGAGGAAAAATTGCTGCTTATATGATTCCATTAATAGCAAGAGTGGAAATATGAAATTGATTCTTTCATTTGTGGTAATATCTAAATTTACCAAATAGGGAAAGATTCTCATCACCCAAGTTTCAATTGGACCGGAACTTGGAATCATGCAAGTTGTATAGCATGATGAATGAGAACTTTCAAGTATTGGAAAATTAAGACTAATTACTCGGTCACATGGATGTGTGAGACAAGTAATGGACTAAGGGATCGAGTACACAGTCTTGTGCACTGGTCAAGTCCACCACAAAAGATTGATAAGACTATTCGTCATAGTTTACTAAAGCTCAGTAAATATGATTATACTTACAAGCTTAAGTGTAACTCTAAGACATTAGAAAAGGTTCCAATGTATGGCAGGGCGAATAAGAAGAATCAAATTAGGCAGAAGGATAAAAGTTTCTCAAATCTGAAAAGATGGGAGAGTACTTTAGTATCAGTTTTGTGATCATCTTAATGATTAAGAAACCATATCAAAATTAGTTCTCTAAGGAAAATCTTAGTGCATTCTTATGACTAAGAAGAGGAACTTGAATTGTTGAAATGGTTAAATCAAGAAGATGAGTCATACTTCGTTCTAATACAAGTCTTAGAGTCATACTCCAAGATTTTTATTTGAGTGACATGTCTTAAAGAAGGTTTAAAACACTTGTCAAATGTAAGAGTAAAAGTTTTGTACTCTTGTACATTTGAAATTGGTAAGTTGTGATGTTTTGGATAAAACAAAGACCAACTAAGGCCAATTGTGTGAAGTGTTTGTCTTGATTAGAATCTGCACTATCTCTTGGATGTTTGGCAAGGAAGTCTTATAGGTCAAGAGGACAGTGGGAGTCTTTAAGGTCTTGAAAGTCTCAAGAACTAATCAAGAATAGAACCTGAAGTTTATCACTAGCACACGACTTAAGGTTTGCAACCTATCGTGTTGACATAATTCTTATTTCTGTACCTACTTCAAATAAGTTGAATTTGCATGTGAGTTATCAGAGTTCAACTTGGAAGCATTGGTGGGCCTTATGCCACTAAGGTGACAAGAAACTAAGATTGAACAAGTTTAATCCATGTAAGGCTGAATTTGTCACTAACCTTATCTTGTGATTATGGTTTTGACAAATTCACATGGATAGGAACTCATACACTATAAAATCTAAGTGTCATAAGGTTTCTCTCCGATTCATGAAAATGATGGTGAGGAAACGCTTTCACTAAGTAGATTTTACGTAGATATCAATGGTGTTATTTGCATTTTCAAAAGTCGTTAGTGGAGCGCGTGTGGTTAACCAGCACACTAACATGGACTTGTGAGAAATGGCAAATGCCTAAGCAATTGAGACTATGATTACGGTATCCCTTTTCATGGTTCTTGAAATTGCTTAGACACACAGGTGAGCTATCTACGGAAAGGGTGTATAAATCTAAATTTCAGACTGTCCATCTAATTTCTGAGGACATGTCAAAGCTAGTGGGAGCATAAGTGTTATGCTAATAATCATCATGTTAGTGGGAGCATGATAATTATGATAAGTATTGCAAGTTAGCAATGTTAATTATAGAAAACAAAAGTTTCAATTGGGAAAAAGTTGTTTTGCTATAATTAAGGGAGAGGAAATTATACTTCATCTCAAATCTATAAGCTTAGATCGTGAGGTTTTAATCATTTAGTCAAGGATATATATATGAATTTCATGTTGGAATGGCTCAACATAAGGAAATTCTGTATATGGGTCCATTATTTGCGTTCTAAAATTCGATTATGATTACAGCATCCCTTTTCATAATCTGAATTATGAGAACTTGGCAAATAGAAATGGAAATGTTATAGCAAAATACTGGTTTAGTCTTTATGTGAGACATCATCAATCGTGTCTCATATGCTTCGGATATAGGATCGATTACATGTGCTATATTCATCCTTTCTAAAAATTTTCCAAATGCCTAGGGCGTTAAGAAGGGAAAAGGTTTAGAACCGGATATGACTAAAAGGATTAAACAATTGTCTAGGACAATCTAAGGTTTACCAAAGATTGGTTGCTCAAGGACAGTTGGAAGTATAGTGATAATTCTGGAAGGACCATATTGACATAGTCTGTAAGGAGACAACTCTTGGTCAGAAGTGATAGTCAAAATGGAATCTGGAAATGTTTCAAAGTTGGAATTTTTCAATTTGTGTAAGATTAAGGAAACTTAATGCAAGAAAGATGTTTCCCAAGGAGTTGATCTCCTTTGGAATACTCTGTAATGACTGTTGTCAAGTTTTTCTGACTTTTTGCATAATCATTACAAGAGGATCAATGCATATAAGTTTAGAATCTAACAGATTTCAGTAAATGGCATGAATTTGGAATTCTTGCATTTGCAGTAAGGATTTGGGAGTGTGAAAAGAGAATCATTGAAGTTATGTTCAATTGATCTAGTTCACAAAGTAAAGATCATAGACAAACATAGTATGCATACTTGGTGTGTGGCATGACTAGTGTTTTGAAAAAAAACATAGTGTACATGCTTAGAGCATGGGAAAACTATTGTTTTAAATTCAAGAATAAAGTTGATAGCTGAAACAGTATACAATGAATAATGTGTAATCATATGGTGATAAATAAAAGGTGTTTTATTTATGTTCATAGGTTTTGATACCATATTGGATTCAATTATTATTGTGTTTCACTTTGCATGTTTTGACTTCCCGAATAAACTAGGTTATTCTTCCGGAATGACTAAGTTATTCAAACCATCCACAGTCGGTCATATGTTGGAAGTAGATATGAATTAAGACTGTCATGGGTTGGCTTGTAGAGGTCTAAGGTGTTGGACAAAGGGGTACAACACTCATGAGTGCTCATAAGTTCTGAGTATTGGATTCAACCCGCGCTCATTGGAATCACTTCATGGATTTTATCACGAGTGATCATGAGACGATAATATCTTATATTCTTCAAACCTAGAGATATGAGTTGTTACTATGAGTTGATAGTACATTGATTGCACGAAAACGCATTTAGTAACTCGGTGCTATAAAACGTGCCTTTGTGTATGATTCAACAAGTAGTAGAACAAGCCATATGAGTCGAAGTTTATCCATTCCTTTTACCTTCGGGATAAAAGCGATATCTGTGGGCCCCTCGATGATTTGATGATGACAAATGGAAGTGCTCGGCCGGGCCAGGACTGATTTGATTTGTTCAATTAGTCAGTCATCATAAATCAGAAATCGGGAAACAACAAATGGACAGAGAGAATGATTATAATCCATGTCTCAGTCCATATGATATCTATAATGGAGGAATATATGATCCCTTATCTAATGGACAAGTCATTGACAAAGATCAGAGTTCATCTACAAGGTCAGAGTTCGACAGAAGCTTTTGAGAGCTACGATTGCCAGTTGGTTCCTGAATTCATACGCAATAATAGTTTTAGACTTATCCAAGTGGGAGACTGTTGGATTAATGTCTAAGTCCATAACTATAATTGGTAAGACTTGACCTGACCCGGCATGGTCCATTTGGGTTGCATACCATCATGCACTTGGATAGACTATAATGAGAGAAATAAGACACTTATGGTTATTAATATATTATAAGTTCTAGTATATTAATAATAAGAATGATAAGATTATTTAATTAGTATTGATCAAGAATTAATCTAGGATTAATTAAGTGATCAAAAGGAAACTAATTAAATATATGGGTTGATTGTGTAAATCATCCATACTTGTATAGTGGGCTAATGCTCCATGGATAATCAAGTTGGGCTAAAACCCATAGGATGGTCCATGGATGCTCCATGGTGTATTTGTACCCATGGATCATGGAAATGAAAGGCCATGTCAATTAGGGTTTACATGGTGTAACCCTAACTATATAAGCATCTTATTCTTGACCAAATCGGCCACTAGAGTGAGAGTAAGAAAGGGCTAGCCGATTTCATGAGTTGTAGAATTCTCTCAAGTTATTCTAAGTGTTTTGGTGATTGTGATTCCATTTGAGGCTTCCACACTATTGGGGCTAGGCACTCAAGCTTCATGAAGATTTTCTACATCAAAGAGGTATGTATTCTATCTTGTTACACTCATTGTTTTTGTATGCTAGATTAGGATAATACCTTGGATGTTCTTATTTGCATGTATAATAGAGAAAACATAGATCCAAGGTATTTAGGGTTGCATGTACACTTAGGAGTGTTAGAATGCTCAAAACCCAACAATTTGCGCAGTAGTGTGCCGTATAGAGGGATAGTGTGTTATATTCTGGATTAGTGTATTCTCTGGTATTATAGTATAGTAACTTTTAGTATAATGTATAGAGTGATCTCTTTAACATGCATTTACTTGTAGTAGTAGTATTTATAGTGGGTATCATAGTAATAGAGGTAACGAGCAGTAGTCTTAACTATACCTATTATAGTTAAATAGTGTGTGGGATTGCAAGCATTTGATTCACAAAGGTATTGAATAAGATGAAGACTTTCATATCTAACACAAATATATATGATATATAACTAAGAATGCAACGACAGTCGAACGGATACCATATACCCTAAGACCACAATCAAACAAGAACAGGCAATAAGGCGAGTTATCAGTCCTAAGTCCTTCAAGTCTTACTTATACAAATATATTGGTGTAGATATAGTTTAAAATAAAAGTAATTTAAAAGCAGTTTGAAAATAATTTGATGACAATTTAACATAGAAAATGCGTTTGATGGTTATCTAAAATAGTTTTATTGACAAGTAGCTAAAAGTATAGAAAATCCTTTTTGGTTGCAAGTTATAAATCACATATGATTTGATACTAAAGCTTGTTGCATTTAACTTGTATCCCCCCCCCTTCCCCCCCCGAAAACATGTAAAAACATTTAAAAAGGTTATTTAAGGGGTACGAACTCACCTGTTGCGAGTAGATCGGTGGAAGTGTCGGATGAGCGTTTGGTGTCAAGTAAAGACTTGAACACACTCTATGACCCTAGTAACATATGAAGACATATGTTTTCATATAATTAGTGAGTGAAACACTAATTTAACATGCATAGACATCCTAATGTGAAGAAAAACTCTTTGGTCAAGTGCTATGAGGCTATTAGGTTGCAATGGAAGAGTATAAGGCCTCACCATGGAGTTTACTCTTCTAATACTCACCTTAGGTGAGTTTACGGCTGAGGGACCATTTCCCCCATGAGTTTATGGCCGTAAACTCATGGGAGGAGTGGGTTTGAGTGCTTAAAGGTTTCTTATATCACTAGGGATAGTTCTAGGGCTTAATCCAAGGCTTGAGGGGCGTTTAGGGTTAAAAGAGGGCACTCGCTTGGAGTTTGCGGTCCTAGGACCACTCCTTGGGAGTTTACGGTCGTGAACCCCATGGTTTACAGCCGTGAACTTTTGGATACCCCTCATACTTCGATTTTGAGGTCCTTAGCTCATTCCTAAAAGTTTCTAAGTGAGGGTCCAAGGCTAAATAGGGGGTTTAGGGCTTAATTTGCATAGTTTGAGGGAGTTTACGGCCTAAGAATGTTCTTGGTCCGTAAACCCTCTTTCAAGCCTCCAAACTTGGTGATTAATGTCTAGAACACTTCAAGGTTAAGTTCTAAGCTAGTTTCTAAGCCTAAGGAAGAGATTTGGGGCATTTTTGGCACACTTTTAGGGGTTTACGGCCTAAGAGTGTTCTTGGGCCGTAAACTCCTTATTGTTGGCCTTCTTGGACGATTTTCAAGCTATATCAACATGTAATGAGTTTTAGAACAATCTAGGGTGAGAACTTACAATTTGGAAGCGGAAACTTGCGGTTTTCGGATGGATCGGGCCTTGAGGAGAGAGAGTGAATAGGGTGGTAAAAGGTCCAAATGATGTCTACTCACCCTTATATAGGGGTTGGGTTTATCAGGTGGGAATCTACCCAATACTAACATTAAACAGGGTTTAAAGTTCTACTCGATTATATGGTCGTAACACGGCTTAGTCGTAAACTAAAATTTTCTCAAATAATTCGAGGTGTTACATGTGTTTTTATTTCGTTTCAATAAAATAAAAACATTAATTTATATTTCTAACCCAAATATTAACTGAAATAATAACAATAAATGTTATTTTATTAGCAGAACTGGGTTACAACGACATAATAAATTTTGGGTTGTCACATGTTTGGTCCAATTAACCCTCGGGTTGGAATACCAAACACGTCAGGTTCACTCAATCGTAGGGTCTGGTCATCGTCAAGATGGAATACCCTATATTGGAATACCACTATACACACAACTCGGGTCTAACCCATAACTTGGAATCCAAGGACCTATCCCTATATCTCATCCAAAATCCTCTGATTCATCACAACCGAGTGACACTCATTTGAAATACCGGGTTCCAGCCCGGTCGCGGAGCTAAATGACTCCTATATACTTGCCTCACACGACTTCCGAACGAAATCCTTCCCTGGAACTAGTTGCCACTAGTTATCATGCAACTTCGACTCTAACAACCTACTGATCCAACCGTCGGATCCGTGCGTCGAATCCCGTCATTTCCCAATACATGGCTAAAAGTGATTGCTACATGACCAATGGTAGCCTTACATTACAAGCAACCTTACTCAATCCATTGCTTCCTTGATCTCATAACTGTAGTGACATTCCTACAGTCTTATCACTGGCTTAACCATGTCTAATCCCCTCTGGGGAAACCCATAAACCCATCCGTGGATTTCCATATCCTCACTGCTACACCCGAACTGGTGGTTACTACTGTTCCTTCCGCATCCTAACAACGCGCTCATGCTATCTACCAACCTAGTGAATGTTACGGCTACACTCACAGACTTACATCACTCTATCACTATCTGCTAAGCTGTTGAATGCCATGGCTACACCGACAGACTTACAACACTCCTCATACCGCTTGATCGTTAGTGAATGCTACAGCCACCCCCGCAGTCTTACAATACTTTCCATACTACCTGATTGCTAATGAATGTTACGGCTACCCCCGCAGTCTTACAACACTTTCCATACCGGTCGAACACGCACTTGACCTAACACACAACTGAACTTAATTCATGGCTAAAATCCCAACCTGATTTCCCCAAGTTCTATTATCAAACACTGAGAAGACACGATTCACATGCTGGGGAGTTTTACTGAACTCCCAACTCCCACAACACTCAAACCAAGCAGCCACTAGGGTTGTCTTCTTTCCTGGAAACGACGCGAAACTTATCCCAGTTTCCAAACCGATCCTGCTTCTGTATTCTGGGACGATTCTCCCCCACTCAGATTCAACTAAGTCTTCACAACACATGAAAATTCAAGAATTCCCAATCCTTCTGTCATACCCCGAAAACCGAAGGCGGAAACATTTACGGGGTTGACTCCACGTTGAGTATCAAATCCAATGCACATAGTAAGTAAACTAAACAACCATTACATTACATATATAAAAGTTTACATTTGCTTCAAAAGTAAAGTTGTACAAGTGTGATGCATAGTATATATGAACAAAAGTGAGACGAGTCTTCTACGCACTCCAACTTCGCCAAAAGGAATCATCGGGTACCTGTCTAATATGGACCTGAGAATACAAGCAGTTTGAAAATCAGCATAAAGCTGGTGAGTTCATAAGCGGTTTGTTTTTTGAAAATGTACGAGTTCCTTTATGTTTCTAAGGAAGTTACACCCAAGAAAATCCCATATTTTCTTAAAAGTTGGTTATTGAATCCAAAATGTAATGTAAAAGATGTACACTGAAAAACATGTTTACCCTTATGAATTGTAAAGTTTAGTTATCTGAATTGTTACACGTTTATGGTTAAGTACAAATATTATCCCCAGAAAAATCCCACATTTTTCCTGAATGTTTGCGAAGTGTTACCAAATCTGAAAGTAATGTGCAAATGTCTACCATGCTTAAAGTGTGTGTGTGGAGTCTCCTGAAAGTCTGATTACCCTTAAATGTATATTGGTTTTAACACATATATAAAACTAATAATTAAGTGTAAAGTATTTATAATCTTGATTGCGAGTCCTTAACCATACTTCAGAATAGAAATGACTCGGATCGGGGCCAGTATCTTTTTATGACTTTCGTCACCCTTGAACCTTTCGGTTCGACTGTAGCTAAAAGCCAGGTGCGAGATAGTCAGTCCCGTATAGATCTATACACTCAAGTCACGCTCTCCCTTTCCGGAGATTCGGGTTATAGGGCTAGTCCTCCACTCTCGTATCTAGGGGAAGTGTTACAAAGGACGTGTCTCCAATCTTAAGATTAATGAATTTAAAACTGAAATTATTAATATGGAAACCCTATTTTTATTAGTCCTTTACTCTCGTATCTAGGAGGAGTACTATCAAGGACCTGACTAAACTTCTAATGATACCTGTGCTTCACACTCGAATCTAGGGGGTGTTTTATTAAGGACAATACTAAAGATCTATGATTTCAACTATAAAAGTGTGAACAATCAATTGTGAGGTATAAAGTATAACACTATATAATAAGAATTGAAATCGGTTTGAACAACAACTCTGCAAGTCAAAACAGTTTGTTAATATGTTTTTAATTCTTAAAAGTGTAAGAATTATGAAACCATTTAAATGAAATAATGAATTTAAGTGCAATATATTCTTGTACTTTTGCTTGTATTCCCCCCTGAAAACATTAAAAAACCATTGAAAAAGGGTAGGGGTATGAACTCACCGGTTGAGGTACGCGTCAATTTGGATCCTAAACTTCAGTTCTGGGTTTGCAAACGCACAAGATTCCTATGTATTATGAAAAGATACACACTTGTATCTAATTAGATCTTAAATTATTTATTAGTTAGGGACAAATACTTCTAGATGCGAAAACACTCCATTACAAGTGTTTGGAAGGACCCGGGTGGCATTTGAGGACACATAATGCTTGGATATGGAGTTTACTCTTCAAGAGTAAACTCATACTAGAGTTTTCGGCCCTAAAGTCCCATTCCCCATGAGTTTACGGCCGCAAAATCATGGTGGGGTGCTTTTGGTTGCTAAATGGCTTTGAATCACTTGGGGATTTAATTCTATATTTGAGTTTAGGGCATGGAGAAAATGATTTGAGGAATTTTAAGGACTTTTGAGGAGTTTACGGCAGTAAACTAAGTGTTTACGGTCGTAAAATCTAGAGTACCATTCACAAAATGTTTTGGTGGTCCCAATTCAATCACATGTGATTCCAATTAATTTTACAAGCCAAGGAGTGAATTTTGAGCATCATTTGATCCATGTATATGAGTTTACGGCCCAGGAACCCATTCTTGGGGGGTTATGGCTGTAAACACTCAAATGGAGGGTTTTCATCATGTTTAAGGTCCCCAAATCGATTGTGGTTGGTTCTAGAATTTATTCCAAGGCTATTGGTGTGTTTAAGTGGCATCTTAACACATTAAAATGAGTTTACTCCCCATAAATATGAGTTTACGGCCCAAGCATGTTCTTGGGTAGTAAACTCATGTTTACTCCTCAAAAATGATGTTCAAGGTGCTCTAAGTCCAATTTGGTAATTCCCTAAGTCATATCTAAGCTCCAAATGAGGTTTGGAAGGGTTTTATGGCTCAAAAACCCATTGTATATGTGTTTACGGCCCAAGCATGCTCCTAGGCCGTAAACTCATGAATGAAGTCCTTTTTCATAGCTTAAACTCGGATTTGAAGGCTAATAATGCTATACTATGAGTTAGGGAAATTAACTTAATGATTTGAAGCCTTAAATTGATGTTTTTGGACTTAGATCCTTGGATTGAGGAGAGAGGTTAGAGAGAGAGTAGCGAGAGTGAGTAAAAGCTTTAAATGGAAGCTTAATCTCCTTTAAATAGTGTCTAAGATTTGGACACGGAGGATTTCTACCCGATACCGACGTTAAACGGGGCTTTTGTTCGCACCCGATTAAGTTGTCGTAATCCAGCGGGAACGATTCTAAAAATTTTCAAATTAATAATTTGGGCCAATTTCAAGAGTTCCTAAGGGGTTTGGACACTCATGAGATTAAAATAAACATATAAATTTAGATAATTTAGCCCAAAAACGAAATTGAAACGAATCGCTAAAGACGTGTTTTACGGACGAAATGGGTTTCGACGATGGACAACTTCGGGTTGTTACCCGTTAGAGGGAATTTCATCCCGAAATTCAAAGATTAAGATACAGATCTTGAAATGAAAAGAGAGATGAGGATGAATCTACTGCTTCGGGTCTTCATGCTCCTAAGTGGAATCGGGTCTCCGCTTGACATTCCAGCGAACCCTCACTACCGGGATGCGGCTTTGTTTCGTACGTTTAACCTCTCAATCCATGATCTCAATTGGTTCTTCCATGGAGGTTTGGTCTTCCGTTGATTTCGGTCTCATCAAAGGAATTGCTAAGGTTTCGTTGGGCTGGCGCTTCTAACGTTTCGAGGCAGAAAAGACAAGATGGATAATACTACCATGTCCTTGAGATAGTCGAAGTCTGTAGTTCACGGTTCCGGTTCTGGTGGGGATTTTCGAAAGGTTCGATGCATCACGGGGGAAGTATTTCGCGTTTCTCAAAGTATATCTTGCTTTTCTGGGATAAGGCCTTCAACAAGACACAAGTTCCAACAAGAAGGTACATCTTCATGTGGTAGAGTAGTTAAGGGTCTGATGGTTCTAAAGGAAATTTCTAAGTGGGTCTGCGATAATAGCCGGCGGGACCTAAGAATTGACGGGTTTCTATGGGTTTCTATGGGCATGCAATAATATCTCATAAAGGTTCACAGAGTTAGAACCAGAGGGTTCACAGAGCAGGGTCCACGAACCCATAGAGTTATAGCCTCGAGTGGCTAATATGTGTTATGTATGGTATTTTGGGGAACTCACTAAGCTTCGTGCTTACAATGTTTTGTTTTATGTATGTGTTGCAGGTTTATTTCAGGATCACGGGACGACACCGGCTTGATTGTACACACCAGAGAAAGTGCCATGTTTTGAGGATCCTGGTTTTCTATACAAGTGAAAATGGAGTCATGTTTTGTAATTCGATTATGAATGATATTTTAAGCAAGTGTTTCTAAGAATTAAACGACTATTTTAAATGAAAAATTGTTTGAAATTTTCGGTGTTACAAGTTGGTATCAGAGCCTTGGTTTGAGGGATTCGGATGCGCCTTCGGGTAAATCTGGACTCAAGCTGAGGAAGTAAGAAATGTTTTCAAAAGAAATGAATTTCTAAAAGTGAATAAGAGTTCAAAGAGAAAGCGAGAAAGAGCAGTGTGTACAATCAGCCAGAGCCCGAACGGTGATTTCCCAAAATACTCTTACTTTTGTGTTATGAGATATTTATGATGCACTTTATGAGATATTATTGCATGCTAGAGATAGGCTAGGTATTTCATATCTTAGGACTAGAGTGGCCTGATTTGTGATGCCTTAGCCTAGGACTTGTTGTTATATGTGTTATGCTTTTGAGTATGTGGTGAGTGAGAGTATCCAGTTAGAACCCATGAGGGGTAGAGTTACAGAGTTCGGTGGTACTTTCGAGGATGAGCCGAGGAAGTGGAGTTATCACCGAGAGTGAGTTCTATGTATTCTTTGATGCTCGAATGTTGCTTTCTTTGTGCTTTGTGGAACTCTCGATGATGGGAGTCAGCTACCAAGTGAATATGACGATATTCAGGAGGTAGAAGGCTGACATCATTAGGAGCTCTTCAGCAGCTGATAGCAAAGAAGTAGGAGGACCAAGGAAGAGCCTAGGAAGTAACCTTAGCTATATAAGTGCGCTGGTAGGGTAGAGAATTTCGCTGGAGAGCGAGCACGCGCGATGGGATTGGTGAAAGAGCAGGTCGAGCAGCTACTTAGGAGCTCTAGGATGGTCCGTGTGGAAAGTATGGGTAGATGTGGCAGGTAGTATGGGCCCATACTACTGAAAGCAGAGGACCCATACTTGATACAAGGAGTATTCTGAAGGTTCTAAGGAGCAGATTGAGGAGTGATGTTATGGTTCGAGTACCATACATCGGAGCGGATTGAGGAGTGATGTTATGGTTCGAGTACCATACATCGGAGCGGATTGAGGATTGATGTTATGGTTCGAGTACCATACATTGGAGCGGATTGAGGAGTGATGTTATGGTTCGAGTACCATACATCGGATCGGATTGAGGAGTGATGTTATGGTTTGGGTACCATACATTGGAGCGGATTGATAAGTGGTGTTATGGTTCGGGTACCATACATCAGAGCGGACTAAGGAGTGATGTTACGGTTCGAGTACCGTACGCCGGAGCATATTGAGAAGAGATGTCATGGAATGAGTACCATGGTTCGTAGGGAATGATGCTTGTGGTTCTCCGGCTATCCGGTCATGTTTGAGTTCGAAGAGGCGTCCCTTGAGAGGGAGATCGAGAGCCTCTCAGAGTATTTTAGTAAGGAGTCAGTGAGAAGGGAAAATTTCGATCTGAGTTGAGCGATCAGTCGATAAAGGAGATGTCACCTTCTATGATCTGGGTGGTACTGATTATGTTCGTGTGCAAAATATGAGAAGCATGATGTTTAAGTTTTGGGTTTGGGGGTAAAACCCTGCAGGTCGTCATTGATGATGATTTCCCACCAGAGTATCAGGTAGCATGTGTGCCGCGAGGCAGTGATTTATCATGATCAGATAGTCAGTTGGGACTGAGATAGTCAAGGACTACATTACACCTATTTGAGTATAGTAGGATGTATTGTAGTGGTATCAGTGGGGAGTTCAGTCGAGTTTAGCAGTGCAGAGGGTTTTTATCTATGTTGGGTATTAAGTATGGGAGTGGGTCTCTGTCCTTGGGATGAACCCGGTGTTGGAGCGTTGGTTGATGAGTTGAGGTGAGGGGTACGATGATTTTGTGGTTCAGTCTATGAGCCAGGGATGTTATTGAGCAGTTGAGTTGATTGGTGCTAGATTGGTACGATATTTGGAACGACTAGGGGCAGTCGTGTTGAGAAGTTCTTGAGGAGTCCATCAGAGGTTCAGAGTATATGAGGTCGATTGATTTCCTTAAAGGGGATTATCGGGCGTTGTGTAGCACTTTCCAGGGGCAGGTGTGATTTTGCTGGTGAAAATAGTTGTGGGTTGGTTGTGTGCTAATTGGTGATGGTTCGAACCCTGAGTGGGGGAGAACCGGGTACCGTATGTAAGAAAGCAGAGATTTGCCAAGAGCAGTTATAAGTCGAGTATAGAGATCTGCAGGAAGTACTTGTTTGAGAAGGATGAATGTCTCCACGGCAGGTGTTTAATGGTCAGGAACCTGGTAGTGGTCAGTGTTGTTAGAGAATGATTGGGCAGCCAACTCCCGGGTCGGTATGCGTATCCTTGCTTTGATTTTGAGCGGTGGGAAAAAGGGTTTCGAAGAATTATCAGAGTATTTCGTAGCGCTAGCGTTTTCTCGTATTCCAATTGAGAAATTGGATACATCGAAGTTGCATTTTGGGGAAAATGTATTATTGTATCTATATGATGCTTGGGGGCAGGAGATCAGTGGTTGTGGCAGGATCTTGTTGGGATATTCCTAGGTATCCGGGTATGATATCTTTATTTCGGGGTTACATGTGGTATATTAGGTATCTATGGATCTAGTGGGAGCCCTTCGAGTATGGGCATCCAGGGAGATTATTTAAGGAAGTGGATCTTCGCAAAGGTGGGCATTTGATATGTCGATTGTCTTCAGAGTCTGTGATGCATATTCGAGCCGAGTATGGGTAGCTGCCTATGATAGTCTGCGGAGCATTAGCTAGTTGGGTCAGAGGGTGTTGTGATACTGTGGGGAGCCATAGTACTCACTAGTCAGAGGGTGTTGTGATACTGCGGGGAGCCGTAGTACTCACTAGTCAGAAGGTGTTGTGATACTGCGGGGAGCCGTAGTACTCACTAGCCAGAGGGTGTTGTGATACTGCGGGGAGCCGTAGTACTCACTAGTCAGAGGGTGTTGTGATACTGCGGGGAGCCGTAGTACTCACTAGTCAGAGGGTGTTGTGATACTGCGGGGAGCCGTAGTATCACTAGTCAGAGGGTGTTGTGATACTGCGGGGAGCCGTGGTACTCACTAGTCAGAGGGTGTTGTGATACTGCGGGGAGCCGTAGTACTCACTAGTCAGAGGGTGTCGTGATACTGCAGGGAGCCGTAGTATTCACTAGTCAGAGGGTGTCGTGATACTGCGGGGAGCCGTAGTACTCACTAGATGGCAAGAGAATGTGATGATGGAATGTTCTCCGATCAGTGTATGATGTGGAAGAGTTTTGGGCTTGAGTAGCCCTAGTATTGAGTTTTGGAGCTTGGGTGTTGAACCGGGGGCGAGACTGGGGTCTCCGTATCTGTCGAGAGATGCAGCGAGATGCGCAAGGGATATGCGCAGCAGAAACCAAAGATCAGAGTTAAGACGATCTTCGGTTGGATTGTATTTTTCTCGCATGAGGAAAAGAGAATTTCGTGACTTGCGTGTCACTGGGTCGGGATAGTGGTCACGGGGAGGAAGTTAGTGGGATATTTGGATCATGTTATGGGTGACCTTTGGAGGCTCAGCTGTGGAGTCAAAAGCTGACCTGGTGCTCAGTCTCGAAGAGGGATATGAGAAATGAGCTAAAGCTTATCATGATGATGTCTGAGGACACTTTAGAGCGAGCGAACGATTCAGACACTCGAAGACATGCTTCGGGCATGTGTATTAGATTTCGGAGGGAGTTGCAGCACGTATTTATCCTTGGTTGAGTTATCCTATATCAACAGCCATCATTCGTGCATTGGTATGCCACCCTTTGAGCTGTTGTATGGGAGGAGGGGGTCGGACCCTCATGTGCTGGGGAGAGGTAGCGCATGGACCCGAGAGTCCTTGTGAGCAGATCCAGAGCATGTGCGATACATGGAGTAGTGGCAAGGTTGGCAAGTGGATTTCCTTGGGTAAGGGAAGAGAAAGGTATGTAACCCCGGGGAGGGGGGGGGGAGGAAAGTGTTGGTTCACGGAAGTGAAAGTTGTAGTGAGAATGGATGATTTGGAGTATGGTGGTTGAGCACTGTGTCTGTGACAGTGGTATGGAATGACATCATGATGGGATGTCTGCTGAGGACGCAGAAGCGATTCCGCGGGTGTAGAGCCAAGAGTCTCAGGATGGATGCAGGGAGGGAGTCTGGGACTCCCAGCTTGTTTCTGATCAGGGTATTGGATATGTACTAGTGGTTCACCCCGGGGGATGTTGGAGGATATCATCAGTGTATCGGGTTTTCCTAACCTGAGGGTGCTGGAGCAAGTTCAACATGCGTATGCGATTGCAAGAGGAGAACTCGTGGTAGTTGCTCTGAGATTGAGAATCGGTCTTTCCGTCATCACGGAATGGATAGAGTGGGATTCGGATTGGGGATCCGATGGTTCATGGCTTTCTAGCCTTATGGGTCGAGTGATTGTTGAGATGTGGGGCAGTGATGCTTCATGGGTAATTCTTGATTGTTGAGTGTGATTCTCAGAGGGTACAGCCGGTGCCCGGTTCGAGACGGTGGTCAGGACACTATAAGGGAAGGGAAAGTGTGTTCGAGTTTCGATGGGTATGCCTTGTGGGACCTGGTCCGATAAAGGCCAGGTGGCACATTGTAGGAGTATTTTTGGAGTTGAGTTGCTGTAGGCTTCGAGGACGAAGCCTAATTTAAGTGGGGGAGAATTGTCACATCCCGAAATATCAAGAGTAGAGTAGAAGGGCTGAAAGAGTAAGTTGGGAAAGAGTGACTCGGCGAGTCCATGGTTGGACTCGGCGAGTAGAGTCGCGACTGGGTCGCGTGTTAAGTAGCCGACTCGGCGAGTCGGTAAGGAGGACTCGGCGAGTAGGCGCTGAGTGGAGAAAACCCTAATTCCCGGGGTTGAGCCCTCTATAAAGAACATAACAGCCCACTCTCAGTCTCTTTATTCATCCTCAAGTCCAGAAACCTTTAGCCTTCGTGTGTGAGAGATCATATCTCATTTGGGAGCTTGAAGGAGGTGGTTGTTGAAGAATTTTGGGAGTTTGAAGGTTTGGAGCAAGGGGCTTTGCTTGGATTCGAGTTTCATTGCAGTTGGGGCGTTCCTTGGAGGTAATATCTCGTTCTTGGGCTGTTGTTATGTTGTTTCTTCATTTTGGGGTTTGTGGGAACTTGTCTATGGATGTAATTGGAGTCTAGAGGTTAGATCTGAGGTTGCTACCTCAGATATGGTATGGAGAAGGATCAGAGAGCATGAAAGTCCCTGTGTTGGAATGTTTTGTGGAGCCATCATGTCCCAAACCCTAGCCCAATGTGCAAAATGCATAGATCTCTTGGGATTCACGTAAAGTTTGCCACTTTACGTGATGGATGAGTTGTAGGAGGCTAGATCTATGTTTTGGATTAATTGCATGGTCTGGAATGCTTCTGTATGGATTCAGACCGGTGGTACTCGGCGAGTCACATGGGTGAACTCGACGAGTTGCTTGAAGATGAGCTGGGACTCGACGAGTTGGAAGAACAACTCGGCGAGTCGGATGAAGATGGTCTGAAACTCGGCAAGTTGTATGAACAACTCGACGAGTAGGTTGATGATAGCCTTAGACTCGGCGAGTCTGTTCTTGGACTCGGCAAGTCTTGTCGAAGAGTCCCAATATTCTCTGGTTGAGTCGAGAATCGGCGAGTCAAGGGATGACTCGGTGAGTTGTGTGCGAGTGGACTCAGAGTTGTGGGACTCGGCGAGTCTCGGGGTGACTCAGCGAGTTGAGTAGCAGACTGGGGAAGTTCTGAGCATGGGAACTCGACAAGTCGACGGGTTGACTCGGCGAGCAGGGTCAACCCGGAGGGTTGACTTTGGCTGAGGACTTTGATTTTGACCATGAGTTGACCGTTGACTTTTAGGGCTTGGTCAGCGATGTGGCCTTTGGGCCAAGAGAGGGGTAAAATAGTCTTTTACCCTTAAGAGGGTGCCATGAGAGGGTTGATTCTCGTCTTGAGAGTTATATTCATGATAGTATATGCCTTACGTGTTAGGCGGTGGCGAGTTCGAGATTCAAGTGTGGGGATATCTGCTTTCTGCTTGTCAGGTGAGTCTTCTCACTATACTTTACCTTGAGTAGGTAACCAGAGTTATGTAATAGAGTATTTGTATGCTATGTATGTTATGTGTTGTACTGCATTATTTCTATGTGATTTATGCTGCGCATGTTTTCAGAGTTGGAACCGGAGGGTTCCTAGAGTTAGAACCAGAAGGTTCACAGAGTTAGAACCAGAGGGTTCACAGAGCAGGGTCCATGGACCCACAGAGTTATAGCCTCGAGTGGCTAATATGTGTTATGTATGATATTTTGGGGAACTCACTAAGCTTCGTGCTTACAGTGTTTTATTTTATGTATGTGTTGCAGGTTTCTTTCAGGATCACGGGACGGCACCGGCTTGATTATACACACCAGAGAAAGTGCCATGTTTTGAGGATCCTGGTTTCCTATAAAAGTGAAAATGGAGTCATGTTTTGTAATTCGATTATGAATGAGATTTTAAGCAAGTGTTTCTAAGAATTAAACGACTATTTTAAATGAAAAATTGTTTGAAATTTTCGGTGTTACACGTGTTTTACGGACGAAATGGGTTTCGGCGATGGACAACTTCGGGTTGTTACAATTTCCCCCCGTTAGAGGGAATTTCGTCCCGAAATTCAAAGATTAAGATACAGATTATGAAATGGAAAGAGAGATTAGGATGAATCTACTGCTTCGGGTCTTCACGCTCCTAAGTGGAATCGGGTCTCCACTTGACATTCCAGCGAACCCTCACTACCGGGATGCGGCTTTGTTTCGTACCTTTAACCTCTCAATCCATGATCTCAATTGGTTCTTCCATGGAGGTTCAGTCTTTCGTTGATTTCGGTCTCATCAAAGGAATTGCTAAGGTTTTGTTGGGCAGGCGCTTCTAACGTTTCGAGGCAGAAAAGACAAGATGGATAATACTACCATGTCCTTGAGATAATCGAAGTCTGTAGTTCATGGTTCCGAATCTGGAGGTGATTTTCGAAAGGTTCGATGCATCACGGGGGAAGTATTTCGCGTTTCTCAAAGTATATCTTGCTTTTCTGGGATAAGGCCTTCAACAAGACACAAGTTCCAACAAGAAGGTACATCTTCATGTGGCAGAGTAGCTGAGGGTCTGATGGTTCTAAAGGAAATTTCTAGGTGGGTCTGCGATAATAGCCGACGAGACCCAAGAATTGACAGGTTTCAATGGGTATCCACGGTACCGACTAATTCTTTTTCGCCTTAGTTTTTGGAAAGGTCCACAGGTATGACTGCTTTGCTTATCTACATGACTAGGGAAAATGGTTTGATCGAAAGGCACCACTACTATCACGTAGTGATCATATCAAGCCCTGGTCGCTATCTCGGACACATCATCCTCACTGAGGTTTGGCTATGAGGTAATTCCAGTGATTAGGTCGATAAGAGACTTGACTAGACGTTCGGAAATAATTCTCGGGAAATCTTCGGGAAAGGCATTGGGGAAAGAGTTATAGACTTCCCGTTTCCCGATGATCACACGGACGAGGAATACATAGGGAAAATTTTTAAGCTTTGATGCACGAAGATTATGAGAGTCGGGTCGGAGGAAGATTAAGACGGATGGCTTTCTCGAAACCAAGAATAACAGCATGAATGAAGCTCGGTCATTACATGCCAAAGATGGCATCAAAGCATTTCATGAAAAGTTTGCAATTAGATCGAATGGAAAAGAATAATTGTCCGGATTGAGGATACAATCTATGGATATGACGTTAGCGTTCTCCTTCTCACTTGTTAACCATCTCGACGGTATATGTTTTCGATTACTAACAAAGGACTGAGTTTGGAAAGATGCTTGAATGGATGGTTAGCAAATTTCTTTCAGCACTAGAATTGAAAAGAATCACAGGCATAAGATTCATCGAGGGGAAATATACATGTGGCAACGGTGGGATCGGTAGTTGTCTCCTCTCGCCCTATCGCAAGAACTCTTCCGGTGTTGCCAGATGTTACTGCCTGGAGGCAGTTTCGCTTGTAATGTCCGACTTCTCCACAACCATAGCAGGCCTGACCAATGCCTGCTCCGGAAGCTTGACTGGTTGATTGAGTTGGTGTTTTACAGTTTTTTCACCGTGTGACCCTTTTTGCCACAACTGTTGCAAAACACCTCTAGACATGGGCTGGAAGTGAGGTGATGATAGTTGCACTTGTCACAACTACGGAGGGTTCCAACATACCTACTGGTAGGTTTTCGAGCTGAGGATCCAACAACAGAAACAACTGCAGGGGAAGTGGCAGCGTAAACTGCCACCGTTTGTTGCCTCTTCGAAGACTCTTGTGATGTATGAGTTTCCTTCTTCTTCCCAATTTTCCTTTTCTCGCCACTCCTCTCCGTCAGCTCAGGAGTGGTAGCTGCTTCTTCAAGGTCATCACTGTGATCGATTAAGGTTCTGATGGGTTTTGAGCATTCTAACACTTCCTAAGTGTACATGCAACCCTAAAAACCTTGGATCTATGTTTGTCTAATTATCATGCAAAGTTGAATTTCCAAGGTTATATTCCTATCTAGCATACATGGGGAACAATTTTAACTTGAATGAAAGATAGAATAACTTACCTTGTTGTTGCTTATGTTCCTTGAAACCTTGTGAGCCTAGCACCCCAAGTGTGATGCCTCAAATGCTTCACACAACACCAAATGCTATTGGAAAGACCATTGAGATAATACACACTTCTTCAAATCGGCCAAGCCCTCTAGTTTCTTATGTCTAACCGATTTTGGTGGAGAATGAGACTCTTATATAGTGTTGACACATCTAGGGTTACACCATGTAAACCCTAATGTGTCATGACTCTTCATTTCCATGACCCATGGGTTTGTAACTCCCATGGAGCATCCATGGATCATCCTATGGGTAGAACCCAACTTGATAATCCATGGAGCCTCTTAGCCCACTATACAAGATATGAATGATTTACATAATCAACCCATATATTTAATTAGTTATCCTTTGATCACTTAATTAATTCCAAATTAATTCTTTGATCAAACTAATCAAATAATATTATTAATATATTAGAACTTATAATATATTAATAATCTCCAAGTTATTTCTCTCATTTAGTCTATCCAATTGCATGGTGCCATGCAACCCAAATGGACCATGACGGGTCAGGTCAAGTACACACCCGAAATAGTTATGGACTTAGACACCTTATCCAACAGTCTCCCACTTGGATAAGTCTAATAACTATAACTCTAGTACTTCAGGAACCGACCGGCAACCGTAGCTCTTTCAAGGTCTCTCGGAACTGAGAAGATGATGGTACGCCATTTAAGATAAGGGATCATATAATCCTCCGTTCTAGATATCAGCCAGACAAATACATGGAACAATGTCTTACTTATTGTCCAGCATTTTGTTTCTCGATTTTCGATTTGTTTGACAAAGAACTTAATTGAACACATAAACTTAGTTCTGACCGGGCCCGGTACATAGGTCAAAACAAAATCATCGAGGGGCCCAGATATCAGCTTCTAATCCAAGAAGGAGCAGATAAACTTCGACTCATATGTTTGTTCTACCACTCATTGAATTACACACAAAAGCACGTTTTATAACATCGAGTTACCAATGCGTTTTCGTACAATCAATGCATAACCAACTTGTAAGTAACAAATCATATCTCTAGGTTTGAAGACTTATATGATATTACCGTCTCACGATCACTCGAGATAGAATTCCATGAAGTGATTCCAGTGAGCGTGGGTTGAGTCTAATACTCAGAACTTATGAGCACTCATGATTGTTGTAGCCTTGTCCAACACCTTAGACCTCTACAACCCATCATGACAGTCTTGATTCATACCTACTTCCGACATATGACCGACTGTGGAGGTTTGAATAATATGTTATACCAAACAAAATTATTCTGGAAGTCAAAACATGCAAAAGAAATATAGTAAACGATCGACAAGAGATAGCAACACTTTACTCATAAATAAAACACCTTTTATTCATCATCTAATGTCAATTACACTTTACAAATTTCTGGGTTATCTAACTACTAAATCTAATATCATCCTTCAGCCCTATGCTCCGAGCATGCTGGAGATGCTTAACCAGAGTCAGTCCCTTCGTGAGGGGATCTGCTGGGTTCTCATCCGATGATACCCTCTTTGCCACGAGGAGTCCTTCTTCTATCCGATGTCTGATAAAATGGTATTTTCTGTTGATGTGTCTGGATCTCCCGTGATCCCTTGGTTCCTTGGCTAAGGCAACAACACTTTCACTATCATAGAAAATCTCCATTGGCTTTTTGATAGCTGGTACAACTCCAAGGTCTCCAATGAAGTTCTTCAGCCATATCGCCTCCTTTGCCGCCTCGCTAGCTGCAATATACTCTAATTCACAAGTTGAATCAGCCACTGTCTCTTGCTTGGAACTCTTCCAAGAAATTGCTCCTCCATTTAGGGTAAAAACCCAGCCCGACTGAGAGCGGAAATTATCCCTATCAGTCTGGAAGCTAGTATCACTATACCCTACAACTCTCAAGTCATCACTCCCACCGAGGGTAAGGACCCAGTCCTTAGTCCTCCGTAGGTACTTGAGGATATTCTTTACCGCAGTCCAGTGTGCCTTGCCAGGGTTTGCCTGATACCTGCTAACCATGCTCAGGACAAAGGCTACATCGGGTCGAGTACACGTCATAGCATACATGATCGATCCTACAGCCGAAGCATAAGGTGTTCGACTCATTTCTGCTATCTCAGCCTCAGTGCTAGGGCTTTGTGTCTTACTCAATCTGGTGTTACTCTGGATGGGTAACTCTCCTTTCTTGGAATCCTGCATGCTGAATCTCTTCAGCACCTTATCCAAGTAGGTACTCTGACTAAGTCCAATTAGTCTTTTACTCCGATCTCTCAAGATCCTTATCCCTAGAATATAGGTAGCTTCTCCTAGGTCCTTCATAGAGAAACACTTCCCAAGTCAGGACTTAACTTCCTACAGAGTTGGGATGTCATTTCCTATGAGTAGTATGTCATCCACATACAACACCAAAAAGCTAACTACACTCCCACTAGCCTTGACATACACGCAAGACTCATCTTCACTCCTAGAAAAGCCAAATTCCTTGACCTTTTCATCAAAGCAAAGATTCCATCTGCGAGGTGCTTGCTTAAATCCATAAATGGATTTCTCAAGCTTACACACTCTATTAGGGTACTCGTTGCTGACAAAACCCTCTGGCTGACTCATGTAAACATCTTCAGCCAACTTTCCATTAAGGAAAGCGGTTTTGACATCCATTTGCCATATTTCATAGTCATGAAATGCAGTTATGGCCAACAGAACCCGAATAGACTTAATCTTGGCTACTGGAGAAAAGGTCTCATCATAGTCCACTCTAGGAATTTGAGAGAAACCCTTTGCAACCAGTCTAGCCTTATATGTGTGTACATTACCATCCATGTCGGTCTTCTTCTTGAAGACCCATTTGCACCCTACTGTCTTACGACCTGGTACATTCTCAACCAAGTTCCAAACTTGATTGTCATACATGGACTGTATTTCACTGTCCATTGCCTCTTTCCACTTGGCTGACTCAGGGCCTGCCATGGCTTCCGCGTAACTGTTAGGTTCATCCAGACCTATCAGTGTCTCATCACTGATAAGTGTATCTCCTTCTGCAGTAATATGGAATCCATAGTAATGCTCAGGAGCATTCCTAACCCTTGTGGAACGCCTCAGAGGTACAAACTTGTCAATTGGCTCAACAGGAGTTTCCTCCTCAAGTTGAGTGCTAGGGTTTGAAGTTCCTTCACCGCTTGACTCTTGAATTTCTTCAAGATCAACTTGCCTCCCACTGTTTCCTTGGCTTATGAACTCTCTTTCTCTAAAGAAAGCCCTCCTAGCTACAAAGACCACATTTTCACTAGGTCTGTAGAAGAGGTAACCAAAGGATTGTTGTGGGTAGCCGATGAAAATACACCTCTCGCTTCGGGGTCCAAGCTTATCATGAGTCTCGCGTCTCACGAAAGCCTCACAACCCCAAATCTTAATGTGGTCTAGTTTGGGTACTTTACCAGTCCACATCTCGTGAGGAGTTTTGGCAACTTGCTTTGTAGGGACTAGATTAAGGATATGGGCGGCAGTCTCTAAGGCATACCCCCAGAATGAGATTGGTAGCGAAGCTCGACTCATCATGGAACGAACCATATCTAACAAGGTTCAATTACGCCTCTCAGCCACACCATTCAACTGTGGTGTCCTGGGAGGTGTCAATTGTGAGACTATCCCACATTCCCTTAGATAGTCAAGGAACTCTGAACTAAGATACTCACCACCACGATCGGATCGAAACATATTAATGTTCCTGCCCAATTGATTCTCGACTTCCTGTTTAAATTCCTTAAACCTTTCGAAAGTTTTTGACTTATGCTTGATCAAGTAGACATATCCATATCTACTATAATCATCAGTAAAAGTCAAATAATAACGATTAGCATCCCTTGTGGCATGTTTGAATGGTCCACACACATCCGTGTGTATAAGGTCCAACAAACCTTCACCCCTCTCACACGAACCTGTGAAGGGTGACTTTGTCATTTTTCCAAGTAAGCATGATTCGCAACTATCATCTGACCTTAGGTCAAATGACTCCAAGACTCCATCCTTTTGGAGTTGGCCTATGCGTTTCTTGCTTATATGTCCAAGACGATAATGCCATAATGATGCTTTATCCAAGTTATTATTATTAATAGAATCAATACACAAAACATTATTTCCTAAGTTATCTATAACAGATACAGCTTCATACACACCATCACAAGGTAATGCTTTAAAATAAAGAACACTATTAAAGAAAGCATCAATCGAACCAACTTCATTATTAAACGAAAAGGTAAACCCTCGTTTGTACAAAGCATGAAAGGAAATAATATTTCTTGCCATTCCTGGCGAGTAACAACATTTATTCAAATCTAAATTAAACCCACTACTTAGCGATAAAGTATAAACTCCAATCTTGGTAACAGGTAAAGCTTTCCTATTCCCCATGATCAAGTTTATTCTTCCTTGCTCCACATTCTCACTTCTCCTTAGTCCCTGCAAGTCACAACAAATATCAATACCACAACCGGTATCAAGGACCCAAGATTTAGAATGGGGTGAGTTATTAGAAATGATAGTGTAAATACCTGCATGGTTGGGTTTAACTTTCCCATCCTTCACATCTTGCTGGTATTTTGGGCAGTTCCGCTTCCAATGTGATTTTTCATGGCAATAGAAGCATTCAGCCTCTTTTGGGTTAGAAGAAGGAGTGATGAAACCTTTCTTGGTTCCACTTGAAGAAGAGCCATCAAGGGTCCGAGCCTTGGTACCCTTCAAAGATCTCTTCCTTTTCTTCCCTCGACTTTTCCCGATTGCCAAAACCGGAGTAGAGTTTGGAGTAGGAGTGTTAACAACCGACTTCCTCTTAAGACCTGTTTCTGCGGTCCTGAGAAGTCCCTGAAGTTTGCTAAGTGTGACCTCTTCCGTATTCATGTGATATGTCATGCGGAATTGATCATAGCACAATGGTAAGGAGTGCAAAATGATATCTATTGCAAGATCCTCAGGGAAGTTCACATTAAGCTTCAGCAAACGATCCACATACCTTTGCATTTTCTGCATGTGGCTTGTGACGGATTCCCCGTCCTTCATCATGGCTGTTATCATGGAGCAGATGATTTCATACCTCTCTTGTCGTGCACTTTGACGGTATCTTTCCATCAAATCTTAATGCATTTCATAAGGGTAGAAATCCTCATAAGACTTTTGGAGTTCCGCTGTCATCGTGGCCATCATGATGCATGCCATTTTCGTAGCATCCCTTTCATGTGCCTGAAAGTCAGAGATCTCCTGAGGAGTTGCAGTGGTCTCATCAATCTCCTTAAGCTCCTTGTCAAGGACATATTCTTTGTCCTCGTAGCGGGTAATCATCCTGATGTTTCTGATCCACTCATTGAAGTTGGACCCATCAAAAGTGACTTTCCCACACAAGTTCATAAGGGTAAAGGAGCTATTAGGGTTAGAGCCAGAAGCAGCATTGTTTGAAGACATCTGAAAGAAGAGGACAAGATTAGTTTAGATATTAAGAGAGTCCTTAATAAAACACCCAAATGTAATATTAAGGCTAGGATCCAATCACAATATATTATAACTTGGAAGAGGTATGCCGTAATCCAAGCTATAACATATTTGAAAGGTAGGTGAATGACGATTCATCAATTTCCACCAAGAAAAACGAAATATTAAATATTAGGTTTTTTTTGATTGGTTCTTAGAAATTCCTAGATTCTTTGAGATTCAATGAACTTTTCAAAGGCATGTTTCAATCTCGAGTGTGCCCTCCAAGTTTTGTGACTGGGATACCGAGGATCACAAAACGAGGTGTGAAGTAACCATGCAAATCACTTGGTACCCTTAAAATTTATCACTTAATCGATGTGTCGGTAAACCACACATGCTCCATCGATACTATAATAAACCTTAAGTCACCCTTTACCTACCTTGTTAAGTCCAAGTTAGTGTGCCGGTTAACCACACACGCTCCACCAACGACTTAAACAAAGTGTAAAGTGTAATTTCATGGATTAGCACCTTATTCACATTTTTCCTAAAGTAACTAAGATTGGAAATTTAATAAAACATTTAGTTACTTTATAGTATTCATCATACTTTTAATGAGAATTTATAAGTCCTTGTCTTACCCGTTCGGCTAACGACCCTCCACCGATCAAGCAAGCGGTGGGTGAGAGTGGACACCCATTAAGTTGCCATTTTATAGGCAACAACCTTATACCCACCTTATAGACCGGTTTCGTGAATGAGGCGTACTAGCGGTAAGATGACTTTGTTCTTATACATATATATATATATATATATATATATATATATATATATATATATATATATATATAATTATTAAATCATAATAATATAAGTATAAGGGTTGAATTTTAATTTTTAAAATTCTAAGGGTTGGAACTAAAGTTTTAACTTGACTTTACTTGTTCCAAAACTTGAGGGCAAGTTTTGTAAACTTTCAAAACTTTTCATTTCTTGTAACTTATGAGTTTAATAGAGTAATAAAATGAAGACTCTTCATTTTGCTAACTCTTGTGTTCTTTTAATGGTTTTTTAACTCAAGTGACTTTTGGTTTTCCATAACTTGAGGACAAGTTATGGATACCATTAAAACACATTATGATCAAGAATTAAACTACCACATAGGTTACAAATAATTCCTATGATCATCTAAACATCATAAGATCAAGAACATGAACATAAGCATTTTTCATGAATCAAAACTACACTTAAAACTTTGTAATTTTGATAACTAGTTGTTGTAAATGAATTAGCAAGACATTACACCATCTAAAACAAGTTTTCAAGTACCAAAACAGTTTAGGGTAATGTTTCTAATCCATTTCCAGCAACTAAAGTCGAAAATCTGCACTCTGTCGACCCTACTCGCCGAGTACATGAACCTACTCGCCGAGTAGGTTGAAGATACAAGTGAGCTCGACGAGTCCCCCCATGGGCTCGCCGAGTCCAGCAGTCAGACAGCAAGTTTTTCGACTTTCTTCAACTTTTTAGCACAAATAACAAACAAACAAGCCTAGGCTCTGATACCACTGATGGGTTTTGAGCATTCTAACACTTCCTAAGTGTACATGCAACCCTAATAACCTTGGATCTATGTTTGTCTAATTATCATGCAAAGTTGAATTTCCAAGGTTATATTCATATCTAGCATACATGGGGAACAATTTTAACTTGAATGAAAGATAGAATAACTTACCTTGTTGTTGCTTATGTTCCTTGAAACCTTGTGAGCCTAGCACCCCAAGTGTGATGCCTCAAATGCTTCACACAACACCAAATGCTCTTGGAAAGACCATTGAGATAATACACACTTCTTCAAATCGGCCAAGCCCTCTAGTTTCTTATGTCTAACCGATTTTGGTGGAGAATGGGACTCTTATATAGTGTTGACACATCTAGGGTTACACCATGTAAACCCTAATGTGTCATGACTCTTCATTTCCATGACCCATGGGTTTGTAACTCCCATGGAGCATCCATGGAGCATCCTATGGGTAGAACCCAACTTGATAATCCATGGAGCCTCTTAGCCCACTATACAAGATATGAATGATTTACATAATCAACCCATATATTTAATTAGTTATCCTTTGATCACTTAATTAATTCCAAATTAATTCTTTAATCAAACTAATCAAATAATATTATTAATATATTAGAACTTATAATATATTAATAATCTCCAAGTTATTTCTCTCATTTAGTCTATCCAATTGCATGGTGCCATGCAACCCAAATGGACCATGCCGGGTCGGGTCAAGTACACACCCGAAATAGTTATGGACTTAGACACCTTATCCAACAGGTTCGTGCTAAGCATTTGGCGCTATCGTATGTATCCGGCCTCGCAGCTAAAACATTTCCTTTTGTTGGCCGGGTCAGTCCCTAGATGAATCTCTCTATCTTCTTAATCTCCGGGGTAACCATTCCCGGGCAGAGAAGTGCCATGTCATCAAACCTGGAAGTGTAAGCGGCAATATCGGAACCTTTCATCTTCAGGTTCTAGAGTTTGTGTTCTAATTTCTGTATTTCGCCCCGAGGGCAGTACTCAGCCAGTAGAAGTTCCTTCATGGCTTCCCAACCCATGGCGTTGGCTAATGGTAAAGTCAGGGATTTGACTCGGCCATTCCACCAAGTCAGGGCTTTGTCGATGAAGGTGCAGGCGGCAAACTTCACCTTATCAGATTCTGAACAGGCACAAATTTCAAATATGGATTCGGTCCTCTCAAACCATCGGGTGAGGGAAATGACACCTCCAGTGCCATCAAAGAATGTGGGTTTCGCGTTCATGAAATCTTTATAGGAACCCTCTTTTCGGTGTCCCTGACTGCTTTCTTGGTTTTGGGTTTGGGTACCACCTCCCGAACCACCGGAACCACCGGAACCACCAGAATTCCGTTGAGACATGGCAGCTGCTACCGCGACAGTAACAACTACCTGGAATACTACATGATCAATTTGGGGAGGAGGTGGTGGCGGAGGGTTGTTGGTCTTGGAGTTGGGTCTCTTTCTTGGAGGCATCTTGATCTAATAAGATCAAGAAAGAGAGGATGATAAGTCCTCTGAATTGAATCAAGAGATATGACAGATATATATTCCGAATAAGCGATAAAGCAGGAAAGAGTTATCAAAGCAGGTAAATTATCGCTAAAGGAATGATCAAGGAACAATGCATGAACGAGGCTTTCTATAAAGGATTGGCTCGAGAAATACTCCCATAGTATTTCATGATTCGCTACGACACCGGCTCGATGCTTGTGGTATTAGGGTAAGTTTTAGGCATGCCGCATACCACAGTCACTCCCAAGCACATGTTGGCCGTGTCTCGAATGAATATAGTTGGCCAAGCTATATTGATCCTAGACACGACTACATAACTGCCCAGGTTTAACCGCAGCGTACAACACCCATTTACGTATGTTTTGTTCTACTTGTAGTTACGGATCTCGACGGTTCGATATACTTGTATACTTTTGAAAATAGTTATATTTTGAAGGATACTTTTAGTTCAGAGCACTTAGGCCCTTTAATGTTTATTGTCTTATACCATGTAAGGTTTGGTATACTTTATTCACTATAAACAAGGGCCCTGATACCAATTTGTCACACCTCGAAAACCGAAGGCGGAAACATTTACGGGGTTGACTCCACGTTGAGTATCAAATCCAATGCACATAGTAAGTAAAGTAAACAACCATCACATTACATATATAAAAGTTTACATTTGTTTCAAAAGTAAAGTTGTACAAGTGTGATACATAGTATATATGAACAAAAGTGAGACGAGTCTTCTACGCACTCCGACTTCGCCAAAAGGAATCATCAGGTACCTGTCTAATACAGACCTGAGAATACAAGCAGTTTGAAAATCAGC
The DNA here is from genome assembly GCF_002870075.4 of Lactuca sativa. Lineage (NCBI taxonomy): Eukaryota > Viridiplantae > Streptophyta > Magnoliopsida > Asterales > Asteraceae > Lactuca > Lactuca sativa. The sequence continues at coordinate 131,767,337 of NC_056631.2, forward strand.
ATAAAGCTGGTGAGTTCATAAGCGGTTTGTTTTCTGAAAATGTACGAGTTCCTTTCTGTTTCTGAAAAAGTTACACCCAAGAAAATCCCATATTTTCTTAAAAGTTGGTAATTGAATCCAAAATGTAATGTAACAAACGTACACTGAAAAACATGTTTACCCTTGTGAATTGTAAAGTTTAGTTATCTGAATTGTTACACGTTTCTGGTTATGTACAAATGTTATCCCCAAAAAAATCCCATATTTTTCCTGAATGTTTGCGAAGTGTTAGCAAATCTGAAAGTAATGTGCAAATGTCTACCATGCTTAAAGTGTGTGTGTGGAGTCTCCTGAAAGTCTTATTACCCTTAGATGTATATTGGTTTTAACACATATATAAAACTAATAATTAAGTGTAAAGTATTCATAATCTTGATTGCGAGTCCTTAACCATACTTCAGACTAGATATGACTCGGATCGGGACCAATATCTTTTTATGAATTTCGTCACCCTTGAACCTTTCGGTTCGACTGTAGCTAGCAGCCAGGTGCGAGATAGTCAGTCCCGTATAGATCTATACACTCAAGTCACGCTCTCCCTTTCCGGAGATTCTGGTTATAGGGCTAGTCCTCCACTCTCGTATCTAGGGGAAGTGTTACAAAGGACGTGTCTCCAATCTTAAGATTAATGAATTTAAAAATGAAATTATTAATATGGAAACCCTGTTTTTATTAGTTCTTTACTCTCGTATCTAGGAGGAGTACTATTAAGGACCTGACTAAACTTCTAATGATAACTGTCCTTCACACTCGAATCTAGGGGGTGTTTTATTAAGGACAATACTAAAGATCTATGATTTCAACTGTAAAAGTGTGAACAATAAATTGTGAGGTATAAAGTATAACAATATATAATAAGAATAGAAATCGGTTTGAACAACAACTCTGCAAGTCAAAACAGTTTGTTAATATGTTTTCAATTCTTAAAAGTGTACGAATTATGAAACCATTTAAATGAAATAATGAATTTATGTACAAGATATTCTTGTACTTTTGCTTGTATTCCCCCCTGAAAACATTGAAAAACCATTGAAAAAGGGTAGGGGTATGAACTCACCGGTTGAGGAACGCGTCAGTTTGGATCCTAAACTTTAGTTATGGGTTTGCAAACGCACAATATTCCTATGTATTATGAAAAGATACACATTTGTATCTAATTACATCTTAAATTATTTATTAGTTAGGGACAAATACTTCTAGATATGAAAACACTCCATTACAAGTGTTTGGAAGGACCCGGGTGGCATTTGAGGACACATAAGGCTTGGATATGGAGTTTACTCTTCAAGAGTAAACTCATACTAGAGTTTTCGGCCCTAAAGTCCCATTCCCCATGAGTTTACGGCCGTAAACTCATGGTGGGGTGCTTTTGGTTGCTAAATGGCTTTGAATCACTTGGGGATTTAATTCTAGATTTGAGTTTAGGGCATGGAGAAAATGATTTGAGGAATTTTAAGGACTTTTGAGGAGTTTACGGCAGTAAAATAAGTGCTTATGGCTGTAAAATCTAGAGTACCATTCACAAAATGTTTTGGTGGTCCTAATACAATCACATGTGATTCCAATTAATTTTACAAGCCAAGGAGTGAATTTTGAGCATCATTTGATCCATGTATATGAGTTTACGGCCCAGGAACCCATTCTTGGGGGGTTATGGCCGTAAGCACTCAAATGGAGGGTTTTCATCATGTTTAAGGTCCCCAAATCGATTGTGGTTGGTTCTAGAATTTATTCCAAGGCTCTTGGTGTGTTTAAGTGGCATCTTAACACCATAAAATGAGGTTACTCCCCATGAATATGAGTTTACGGCCCAAGCATGTTCTTGGGTAGTAAACTCATGTTTACTCCTCAAAAATGATGTTCAAGGTGTTCTAAGTCCAATTTGGTAATTCCCTAAGTCATATCTAAGCTCCAAATGAGGTTTGGAAGGGTTTTAAGTCTTAAAAACCCATTTTATATGTGTTTACGGCCCAAGCATGCTCCTGGGTCGTAAACTCATGAATGAAGTCCTTTTTCATAGCTTAAACTCGGATTTGAAGGCTAATAATGCTATACTATGAGTTAGGGAAATTACCTTAATGATTTGAAGCCTTAAATTGATGTTTTTGGACTTAGATCTTTGGATTGAGGAGAGAGGTTAGAGAGTGTAACAGCCTGGAATTTCAAGTATTGTAATAATTATGTTTCTGGGGTGTTTTAAGAGGGGACTCGGTGAGTTGGAGCCTAGACTCGCCGTGTAGGATCGCAGACCGGGTCGCGGGTTCGCGACTGGACTCGACGAGTCCAGATATGGACTCGGCGAGTCTGCGCTGTTTAGCGAAAACCCTAACCGTTCAGGTTTGGGACGTATAAGAGGCACTTATTGGCCGTCATTGTTCATTTTAGCCTTCTGGGAAGAACCCTAAATCGATTGGGTGCATCTGGAGCAAAGTTCAAGGGCCATTGTTGATCTTGGAAGTGTTGTTGTGCAAGGAAGAGAAGGGCTTGGCTAAAGGAACAGCAAGGGAGTCACGTTCTGAGGATTTGGGGACACAGAGGGCACATTATTCAGGTAAGAATTCGAGTTATGCTCTGCTATGTTGATGTGTTTATGGAATTAGGGTTTGTGGAACCCTTTTGTGATTAGATTGAATGCTACCCTAGTCCCCCAAAAGATTGTGACTCTGTATTGGGACCTTTGGAGGTCCAGAATGTCCCATGCCTGTACATTTCGGGAATTAATGAAGGTTTTGGATTGGAATCCTTATGCCTTAGGTCAATATGTATGTTATGAATCATGGGGTGTATCATGAGCACCAAAATGAGGACCTTACGTGATGGACCAGTCTAGGAAGGCCAGGCCTATGAATGGTCGGAGCAGTTCTGCCATTAGAAAGCAGTTTGAGCGGTTGCATGGCATGGACTCGCCGAGTCCGATGAACAGACTCGGCGAGTAGCTTGAAGATTTACTGGGACTCGTCGAGTTGTTCTTCAGACTCGACGAGTTGAGTCGGGGTGGCCCCGCGATTCTTCCAGGAGGAACTCGTCGAGTAAAAGGGGATACTCGATGTGTAGAAAGGGTGTCTTAAGGAATCGGTGAGTTAAGGGCGAGTGGACTCAGAGTCGTTGAACTCGGCGAGTCTTGGGGTGACTTGGCGAGTTAGATCGCGGGTTGAGTGAAGTTCTGAATATGGGGACTCGGCGAGTCATAGGGTTGACTCGGCGAGTAGGGTCAGTCAGGGGTTGACCTTGACCTTGTCTTTGACCAAGGATTTACCAGTGGTTCTAGGGGTATTTTGGTAATTGTTGTTATTGTTTGAGTTCAGTGCATTGGTGACTGTCCAGAGGTGGAGATCGTATCAGTGATCGGAGCAGCTTGAGCTATCTGTTCAGTCGGCAGTTTCGAGGTGAGTTATCCTCACTATATCGCTAGGGTTTATGGCACCAAGGCCGACCCTTTTTATCGGATGGAAATCCGGGTAGTTGTCATTGTTATGATATAGGCCGGAAGGCATTACATGTTATGGGCCGGAAGGCATTGCTATGAGGACCGGAAGGTCATGGCCTGGAAAGGCGTATGTATGCATTTAGTATGTTGACTGATTCATAGGGTAATGTTATGCTAGTGACCGGCTAGACCGGTATCTTGTTTAGAGTAATGCTATGATATGTGATCTGTTGATCGATTGTTGTCTATGAACTGCTATACGATTATTTGTTATGTTATATATGCATCTTATGCTTATGGGCCGGAAGGCAATATGTTATGGGCCGGAAGGCGATATGTTATGGGCCGGAAGGCGATATGTTATGGGCCGGAAGGCGTATATGTGGTTGGTATTCTGGGGGTATCTCACTAAGCTTTCGGGCTTACAGTTGTGGTTTTGTGTTTCAGGTTCTCAAGAGTCTGTGACAAGGCAAGGGCGTGATCGTACCGTTCCACGCGTTGGTGTTTTATGATATGAACCTGGGAAATTACTCTGTTTAATAATGTATTGAAAGCCTTTTTGCAACAATGTTAATAAAATGGGTGATTTTGAAAAGTTTTAATTGTTTTGAAATTTTGGATGTTACAAGTTGGTATCAGAGCCTTGGTTTGAGTGAATTGGGGAAACATTCGTGTGACTCCAGTCTCAAATCGAGGAGGATTTTAAAAAGAGAAATTAAAATGAGAATTTAAAATGGTTTTCAAATTTGGTAAAAGGAGGACGCGGAGGTACGATCGGCCGGAGCCAGTAAGTAACCCCAAGATACCATACATGATATTGTTTATTTGAGCTTGATAGCACAGCATGCTAGAGTTAGGCTAGGGATCTTCAGGAATTCATGATAATGTTGCCTGATATGTGATGCCTGTAGCCTAGGGTCCCCTATGGGATGTTCTCAGTGTTCCTCTAGTGGTGAGGGTTGATAGTTGTTATGCATGTTCCCTAGGGTACCGTGGTAGTACTTCATACAAATATGGGTAGGTGTGGAAGGTAGTATGGGCCCGTACTACTGAAAGCACAGGACCCATACGCGTATCAGGGAAACCATGGTCTCTAGGGTAGGGTTGCGAGAGTTGGATCCCAGGATTTTGGGAAGTGTCTGAGATGGGTAGGGTGTCTTCAGTAAGGAAATTTCGAGGCGTGATGATAGTGAATCCGGGTCAGGATCGGGAGATGGAGAGCGAGTTCCGGGTGGATCGGTGCTGTCGGAGATTATCGATCAGACGAGCACGAGCGAGCGGGATGCGAGGATTCGCGAGATCCTGCGTGATGGGGTTGCTGCATTGTTCCGGGCTGAGTTGCCGGAATTGTTTGGGTCGATCAAGACCGCCATGATTGAGTATTTTGATGAGCGATATGCGGCTCTCGCAGAGACGGCTGCCGCGGTGGCTACAGCGGCTGTAGCAGCGGCAAGGGGAGGAGCTAGTCGGGGTTTCCAGTATCGGGACTTCTATTATACGAAGCCTCCCACATTCGATGGAGTTCAGGACCCGATTGTTGCTATGAGATGGTTATCCGACTTGGAGGGGTGTTTCTCCACGAGTTTATGCCCTGCTGATCAGAGGGTGAGGTGTGCTCTGAACCTGTTGAGGCTAGGAGCGAAGGATTGGTGGAGATTGACTCCGAGGTCATTTTCCGATGCGCAGAGGGCTGCGGTTTCATGGGATCAATTCAGAGAGATGTTCAGTACTCGCTATGTTCCGCGGGATGAAAAGGAGAGATTGGCTCGGGAGTTCTTTGAGCTGAAGCAGGATTTGGAGTCGGTGACTGAGATCACCAGAATGTTTATTGAGAGGGCGATGTTTTGCCCTGAGTTCGCTTCGGAGCAGGCTCAGATGTCCTGATATCTGAGTATGCTCAAGAGGGATATCAGACAGTTCGTGTCTGCGCAGAGGTGTGAGACCTTGTTGGAGTTGCAGGAGGCCGCCATATGGCGTGAGTTAGAGGTTGAGTTGCAGTTGCGTGAGCGGAGGCAGGCCCCGATGCAGTCGCAGTCGGCGCCGAAACGGTCCAGGACCGTAGATGTTAGAATGGGGGATCGGAGCGGCCATACTTGTGGGAAGTGTGGGAGGGGTTACACCGGAGCTTGTTGGTCCGGTGGTGCATGCCGCAAGTGCGGAAAGGAGGGGCACGGTGCACGGGATTGTCGGCAGTCAGTGCCAATTCGGGATTTGAGGATTTGTTATCAGTGTCGGCAGGTTGGACATTTGAGGGTCAACTGTCCACAGCTTTCTGTAGGACCGGTGCAGGCTCTAGCACCGGCCACCTTGAGGAGTTCAGGAGGAGGACAGGATGGAGCAGAGCCCCAAGGGCTCAGGGTCGTGCTTATTGGCTTGCAGCAGAGGGAGACGGAGCAGTGCCGGAGGCAGCCGCGGGTATGATGCTTTCTTGATGTCTTGATTGTCTTGCATTGATTGTGGCGTATTGTTTATGCAGGTATCTTGTGTGGATTTCGATGCGGTATTCGTTGTTTCGCGGGTTTGGCATGGTTATGGATTGGTGCTTCAGGTTTTCGCTTTGGCATTCGTTGTTCCCTGATGGTTTGGTATGGTTATAGTTTGGTGTTTTGGTGCCGGTAGCCTTGTGCGGTTTTCGATGTGGTATTCATCCTTTGGCAGGTTGTGGGTTTGATTACGGGTTATTGTTAGGAATTCCGTTGGTTATCCTTCGTGAGGGTTGTTAGTGGAGATGCGGCACTGGGTTGAATGTCGGGTAGCATCTGCAGTCGTAGAGTGGATAATTGAAAGACCGGATTCTTTTGAGTGGTTTGATCAGGGAGGAGATGTGTTTTGCTGAGGGTTGCTTATGCTTGTGGGAAGCAGTCAGTGTGTAAATGTTCTCTTTGTGCAGGATTGTTCTGAAAGGTCGTTAATGACGATCGGTGACAGTTAGTCAGTGCTTTAGTGGGGGAGAATTGGAGAATTCTCCGGGAGATCGATGAGTATGTGAGGGTGCTTAGCTGTTGGGATTCAGCAGTGTTTGTCAGCTCAGAGTATAGGCCGACGAGAGCGAGTGTCGGGTATGCGGGGCGGGATACAGACCTAGGGCATTTGATTGTGGAGGCCTGAGAGAAGGCCGGGATCAAGCTTGAGTAAGTAACCGGGGTTATGCGATCAGAGTATTGGTATGTTTGAGGTACGTGATGGGTTGTACTGCATTAATCCCACGGGATTATGTTGTGCATGTTTCTAGAACTGGAACCGGAAGGTTCCCAGAGTTAGAACTTGAGGGTTCGCAGAGTTTGGGTGTACGGACCCACAGAGATATAGCCTCGAGTGGCTAGTATGTGTTATGAGAGTCGGTCCAGTCATGCTGGAGACTCTGTTGGTATTGCTGGATCAGTTTGAGGTTGCGGATCGTGTATGTTGCAGTGTGATTGCATTGGAAGGTCTGGCCCCGGGTTAGTGATCTTGTTTAGCTGAGGCAGTGATTTTGATGAGTGGAGAGAGTGCATGGGATTGAGAGCCCCTGCAATGAGAACCAGAGTATGTGAATAACGGTTACGCAAAAAGGGTGGTGTCGCTTGGGGCAAGCACCGTAGCACCGGTTGGAGTGGCATTATGGCCAAGAGGGTCCCTTGGAAGGAAAAGAGAAAGGTGTGTAACTCCGAAGGGGAGTGCAAGTTCACGAGAATGAAAGCTGCAGAGCAGAGTTATGGTTAGAGTATTTCGAGTATGCCTTCGAACATCGTGTTCGCGGCAGCGAAGTAGGAACCCATCCGGTTTGGGATGTCTGTTGAGGCTCAGAAGGGATGCAGGGAGAGAGAGAATCTTAAATTCTCAGTGTGATTCTGATCAGAGTGTAGGTTGGATGTAGTGGTTCATCTTGGGAGATGTTCGAGGATATCATCAGTGTATCGGGTCTTTCAACCTGCGGGTGTTGGGACTAGTTCAGTATGTGTATGTGATGGCAAGAGGAGAGCTTGTGAGAGTTGCTCTGAGAGTGAGAATGGATCTCTCAGTCGGTCCGGAATGGAAAAAGTGGGCTTTGGATCGGGGATCCGGTGGTTCATGGGTTCCTAACCCTTATGGGTCGAGTGATCGTTGAGATTTAGAGCAGAGTTGCATCTTGGGGAATTTTCGGTTACAGAGAGTGATGTGCAGTGCAGAGATCGTGCTTCAGTCGACAAAGCAAATTCGACAGAGCCGACAGGGAAAGTTATGCAGACAGACGCCGGTCCGAGCTTGAGTTTCAGGTCGGCAACCTCGTACTCCTGAAGGCCTCTCCTTGGAAAGGAGTGATTCGCTTCAGGAAGAGAGGCAAGTTGGGGCCCCGGTACATTGGGCCATTTCGGGTGATTGCAAGGATAGGCCGGGTAGCCTATCGATTGGAGTTGCCAGCGGAGTTGGGACAGATCCACGACACCTTTCATGTGTCGCAATTGAGGAAGTGCTTAGCCGATGAGTCGGCAGTGGCTCCATTAGAGGATATTCTGGTGGATGCGAGCCTGAATTATGCTGAGAGACCAGTGGCCATCAGGGATCGGAAGATCAAGGTTCTGAGGAACAAGGAGGTACCTCTGGTATTGGTTCAGTGGCAACATCGGAAGGGATCGGAAATGACTTGGGAGCCGGAACGTCAGATGCGGGAGCAGCACCCGGAACTATTTTCAGAGTGAGACTTCGAGGGCGAAGTCTAATCCTAGTGGGGGAGAAATGTAACAGCCCGGAATTTCAAGTATTGTAATAATTATGTTTCTGGGGTGTTTTAAGAGGGGACTCGGTGAGTTGGAGCCTAGACTCGCCGAGTAGGATCGCAGACCGGGTCGCGGGTTCGCGACTGGACTCGACGAGTCCAGATATGGACTCGGCGAGTCTGCGCTGTTTAGCGAAAACCCTAACCGTTCAGGTTTGGGACGTATAAGAGGCACTTATTGGCCGTCATTGTTCATTTTAGCCTTCTGGGAAGAACCCTAAATCGATTGGGTGCATCTGGAGCAAAGTTCAAGGGCCATTGTTGATCTTGGAAGTGTTGTTGTGCAAGGAAGAGAAGGGCTTGGCTAAAGGAACAGCAAGGGAGTCACGTTCTGAGGATTTGGGGACACAGAGGGCACATTATTCAGGTAAGAATTCGAGTTATGCTCTGCTATGTTGATGTGTTTATGGAATTAGGGTTTGTGGAACCCTTTTGTGATTAGATTGAATGCTACCCTAGTCCCCCAAAAGATTGTGACTCTGTATTGGGACCTTTGGAGGTCCAGAATGTCCCATGCCTGTACATTTCGGGAATTAATGAAGGTTTTGGATTGGAATCCTTATGCCTTAGGTCAATATGTATGTTATGAATCATGGGGTGTATCATGAGCACCAAAATGAGGACCTTACGTGATGGACCAGTCTAGGAAGGCCAGGCCTATGAATGGTCGGAGCAGTTCTGCCATTAGAAAGCAGTTTGAGCGGTTGCATGGCATGGACTCGCCGAGTCCGATGAACAGACTCGGCGAGTAGCTTGAAGATTTACTGGGACTCGTCGAGTTGTTCTTCAGACTCGACGAGTTGAGTCGGGGTGGCCCCGCGATTCTTCCAGGAGGAACTCGTCGAGTAAAAGGGGATACTCGATGTGTAGAAAGGGTGTCTTAAGGAATCGGTGAGTTAAGGGCGAGTGGACTCAGAGTCGTTGAACTCGGCGAGTCTTGGGGTGACTTGGCGAGTTAGATCGCGGGTTGAGTGAAGTTCTGAATATGGGGACTCGGCGAGTCATAGGGTTGACTCGGCGAGTAGGGTCAGTCAGGGGTTGACCTTGACCTTGTCTTTGACCAAGGATTTACCAGTGGTTCTAGGGGTATTTTGGTAATTGTTGTTATTGTTTGAGTTCAGTGCATTGGTGACTGTCCAGAGGTGGAGATCGTATCAGTGATCGGAGCAGCTTGAGCTATCTGTTCAGTCGGCAGTTTCGAGGTGAGTTATCCTCACTATATCGCTAGGGTTTATGGCACCAAGGCCGACCCTTTTTATCGGATGGAAATCCGGGTAGTTGTCATTGTTATGATATAGGCCGGAAGGCATTACATGTTATGGGCCGGAAGGCATTGCTATGAGGACCGGAAGGTCATGGCCTGGAAAGGCGTATGTATGCATTTAGTATGTTGACTGATTCATAGGGTAATGTTATGCTAGTGACCGGCTAGACCGGTATCTTGTTTAGAGTAATGCTATGATATGTGATCTGTTGATCGATTGTTGTCTATGAACTGCTATACGATTATTTGTTATGTTATATATGCATCTTATGCTTATGGGCCGGAAGGCAATATGTTATGGGCCGGAAGGCGATATGTTATGGGCCGGAAGGCGATATGTTATGGGCCGGAAGGCGATATGTTATGGGCCGGAAGGCGTATATGTGGTTGGTATTCTGGGGGTATCTCACTAAGCTTTCGGGCTTACAGTTGTGGTTTTGTGTTTCAGGTTCTCAAGAGTCTGTGACAAGGCAAGGGCGTGATCGTACCGTTCCACGCGTTGGTGTTTTATGATATGAACCTAGGAAATTACTCTGTTTAATAATGTATTGAAAGTCTTTTTGCAACAATGTTAATAAAATGGGTGATTTTGAAAAGTTTTAATTGTTTTGAAATTTTGGATGTTACAGAGAGAGAGTAGCGAGAGAGAGTAAAAGCTTCAAATGGAAGCTTAATCTCCTTTAAATAGTGTCTAAGATTTGGACACGGAGGATTTCTACCCGATACCAACGTTAAACGGGGCTTTTGGTCGCACCCGATTAAGTTGTCGTAATCCGGCGGGAACGATTCTAAAAATTTTCAAATTAATAATTTGGGCCAATTTCAAGAGTTCCTAAGGGGTTTGGACACTCATGAGATTAAAATAAACATATAAATTTAGATAATTTAGCCCGAAAACGAAATCGAAACGAATCGCTAAAGACGTGTTTTACGGACGAAATGGGTTTCGGCGATGGACAACTTCGGGTTGTTACAATTTCCCCCCGTTAGAGGGAATTTCATCCCGAAATTCAAAGATTAAGATACAGATCATGAAATGAAAAGAGAGATGAGGATGAATCTACTGCTTTGGGTCTTCACGCTCCTAAGTGGAATCGGGTCTCCGCTTGACATTCCAGCGAACCCTCACTACCGGGATGCGGCTTTGTTTCGTACGTTTAACCTCTCAATCCATGATCTCAATTGCTTCTTCCATGGAGGTTCGGTCATCTGTTGATTTCGGTCTCATCAAAGGAATTGCTAAGGTTTCGTTGGGATGGCGCTTCTAACGTTTCGAGGCAGAAAAGACAAGATGGATAATACTACCATGTCCTTGAGATAGTCGAAGTCTGTAGTTCACGGTTCCAGTTCTGGTGGGGATTTTCGAAAGGTTCGATGCATCACGGGGGAAGTATTTCGCGTTTCTCAAAGTATATCTTGCTTTTTTGGGATAAGGCCTTCAACAAGACACAACTTCCAACAAGAAGGTACATCTTCATGTGGCAGAGTAGCTAAGGGTCTGATGGTTCTAAAGGAAATTTCTAAGTGGGTCTGCGATAATAGCCGGCGGGACCCAAGAATTGACAGGATTCTATGGGTATCTCCGGTGCCGACTAATTCTTTATCGCCTTAGTTTTTGGAAAGGTCCACAGGTATGACTGCTTTGCTTATCTAAATGACTAGGGAAAACGGTTTGATCGAAGGGCACCACTACTATCTCGTAGTGATCATATCAAGCCCTGGTCGCTGTCTCGGACACATCATCCTCACTAAGGTTTGGCTACGAGGTAATTCCTGGGATTAGGTCGATACGAGACTTGACTAGACGTTCGGAAAGAATTCTTGGGAAATCTTTGGGAAAGGCATCGGGGAAAGAGTTATAGACTTCCCGTTTCCCGATGAGCACACGGACGAGGAATGCATGGGGAAATTTTTTAAGCTTTGATGCACGAAGATCATGAGAGTCGAGTCGGAGGAAGATTAAGACGGATGGCTTTCTCGAAACCAAGAATAACATCATGAATGAGGCTCGGTCATTACATGCCAAAGATGGCATCAAAGCATTTCATGAAAAGTTTGCCATTAGATCGAATGGAAAAGAATAATTGTTCGGATTGAGGATACAATCTATGGATATGACGTTAGCGTTCTCCTTCTCACTTGTTAGCCATCTCGACGGTATACGTTTTCGATTACTAACAAAGGGCTGAGTTTGGAAAGATGCTTGAATGGATGGTTAGCAAATTTCTTTCAACACTAGGATCGAAAAGAATCACAGGCATAAGATTCATCGAGGGGAAATATACATGTGGCAACGGTGGGATCTGTAGCTGTCTCCTCTCGTCCTATCGCTAGAACTCTTCCGGTGTTGCCAGATGTTACCGCCTGGGGGAGTTTCGCTTGTAATGTCCAACTTCTCCACAACCATAGCAGGCTTGACCAATGCCCGCTCCGGAAGCTTGACTGGTTGATTGAGTTGGTGTTTTATAGTTTTTTCGCCGTGTGACCCTTTTTGCCACAACAGTTGCAAAACACCTCTAGACATGGGCTGGAAGTGAGGTGATGATAGTTGCACTTGTCACAACTAGGGAGGGTTCCAGCATACCTACTGGTAGGTTTTCGAGCTGAGGATCCAACAACAGAAACAACTGCAGGGGAAGTGGCAGCGTAAACTGCAACCGTTTGTTGTCTCTTTGAAGACTCTTGTGATGTCTGACTTTCCTTCTTCTTCCCAGTTTTCCTTTTCTCGCCACTCCTCTCTGTCGGCTCAGGAGTGGTAGCTGCTTCCTCAAGGTCATCACTGTGATCGATTAAGGTTCGTGCTAAGCATTTGGCGCTATCGTATGCATCCGGCCTCGCAGCTAAAACGTTTCCTTTTGTTGGTTGGGTCAGTCCCCAGATGAATCTCTCTATCTTCTTACTCTCCGGGGTAACCATTTTCGGGCGGAGTAGTGCCAAGTCATCAAACCTAGAAGTGTAAGCGACAATATCGGAACCTTTCATCTTCAGGTTCTAGAGTTCGTGTTCTAATTTCTGCATTTCGCCCCGAGGGCAGTACTTAGCCAGTAGAAGTTCCTTCATGGCTTCCCAACCCATGGCGTTGGCTAATGGTAAAGTCAGGGATTTGCCTCGGTCGTTCCACTAAGTCAGGGCTTTGTCGATGAAGGTGCTGGCGGCGAACTTCACCATATCAGATTTTGAACAGGCACAAATTTCAAAGATGGATTCGGTCTTCTCGAACCATCGGGTGAGGGAAATGACACCTCCAGTGCCATCAAAGGACGTGGGTTTCGCGTTCATGAAATATTTATAGGAACCCTCTTTTCGGTGTCCCTGACTGCTTTCTTGGTTTTAGGTTTGGGTACCACCTCCCAAACCATCGGAACCACCAGAGTTCCGTTGAGACATGGCAGCTGCTACCGCGGCAGTAACAGCTGCCTGGAATACTACAGGATCAATTTGGGGAGGAGGTGGTGGCAGAGGGTTGTTGGTCCTGGAGTTGGGTCTCTTTCTTGGAGGCATCTTCATCTAATAAGATCAAGAAAGAGAGGATGATAAGTCCTCTGAACTGAATCAAGAGATATGACAGATATATATTCCGAATAAGCGATAAAGCAGGAAAGAGTTATCAAAGCAGGTAAATTATCGCTAAAGGAATGATCAAGGAACAATGCATGAACGAGGCTTCCTACAAAGGATTGGCTCGAGAAATACTCCCATAGTATTTCATGATTCGCTACGACACCGGCTCGATGCTTGTGGTATTAGGGTAAGTTTTAGGCATGCCGCATACCACAGTCACTCCCAAGCACATGTTGGCCGTGTCTCGAATGAATATAGTTGGCCAAGCTATATTGATCCTAGACACGACTACATAACTGCCCAGGTTTAACCGCAACATAAAACACCCATTTACTTATGTTTTGTTCTACTCGTAGTTACGGATCTCGACGGTTCGATATACTTGTATACTTTTGAAAGTACTTATATTTTGAAGGATACTTTTAGTTCAGAGCACTTAGGCCCTTTAATGTTTATAGTCTTATACCATGTAAGGTTTGGTATGCTTTATTCACTATAAACAAGGGTTCTGATACCAATTTGTCACACCCCGAAAACCGAAGCGGAAACATTTCCGGGGTTGACTCCACGTTGAGTATCAAATGCAATGCACATAGTAAGTAAAGTAAACAACCATTACATTACATATATAAAAGTTTACATTTGTTTCAAAAGTAAAGTTGTACAAGTGTGATACATAGTATATATGAACAAAAGTTAGACGAGTCTTCTACGCACTCCGACTTCGCCAAAAGGAATCATCGGGTACCTGTCTAATACGGACCTGAGAATACAAGCAGTTTGAAAATCAACATAAAGCTGGTGAGTTCATAAGCGGTTTGTTTTCTGAAAATGTACGAGTTGCTTTATGTTTCTGAAAAAGTTACACCCAAGAAAATCCCATATTTTCTTAAAAGTTGGTTAATGAATCCAAAATGTAATGTAACAGATGTACACTAAAAAACAAGTTTACCCTTGTGAATTTTGTAAAGTTTAGTCATCTGAATTGTTACACGTTTCTGGTTAAGTACAAATGTTATCCCCAGAAAAATCCCATATTTTTCCTGAATGTTTGCGAAGTGTTACCAAATCTGAAAGTAATGTGCAAATGTCTACCATGGTTAAACTGTGTGTGTGGAGTCTCCTGAAAGTCTGATTACCCTCAAATGTATATTGGTTTTAACACATATATAAAACTAATAATTAAGTGTAAAGTAGTCATAATGTTGATTGCGAGTCCTTAACCATACTTCAGACTAGATATGACTCGGATCGGGGCCAATATCTTTTTATGACTTTCGTCACCCTTGAACCTTTCGGTTCGACTGTAGCTAGCAGCCAGGTGCGAGATAGTCAGTCCCGTATAGATCTAGACACTCAAGTCACGCTCTCCCTTTCCGGAGATTCTGGTTATAGGGCTAGTCCTCCACTCTCGTATCTAGGGGAAGTGTTACAAAGGACGTGTCTCCAATCTTAAGATTAATGAATTTAAAACTGAAATTATTAATATGGAAACCCTGTTTTCATTTGTCCTTTACTCTTGTATCTTGGAGGAGTACTATCAAGGACCTGACTAAACTTCTAATGATACCTGTGCTTCACACTCGAATCTAGGGGGTGTTTTGTTAAGGACAATACTAAAGATCTATGATTTCAACTGTAAAAGTGTGAACAATCAATTGTGAGGTATAAAGTATAACACTATATAATAAGAATTGAAATCGGTTTGAACAACAACTCTACAAGTCAAAACAGTTTGTTAATATGTTTCAATTCTTAAAAGTGTACGAATTATGAAACCATTTAAATGAAATAATGAATTTAAGTACAAGATATTCTTGTACTTTTGCTTGTATCCCCCCCTGAAAACATTGAAAAACCATTGAAAAAGGGTAAGGGTATGAACTCACCGGTTGAGGAACGCGTCAGTTTGGATCCTAAAATTCAGTTCTGGGTTTGCAAACACACAAGATTCCTATGTATTATGAAAAGATACACATTTGTATCTAATTACATCTTAAATTATTTATTAGTTAGGGACAAATACTTCTAGATGCGAAAACACTCCATTACAAGTGTTTGGAAGGACCCGGGTGGCATTTGAGGACACATAAGGCTTGGATATGGAGTTTACTCTTCAAGAGTAAACTCATACTAGAGTTTTCGGCCCTAAAGTCCCATTCCCCATGAGTTTACGGCCGTAAACTCATGGTGGGGTGCTTTTGGTTGCTAAATGGCTTTGAATCACTTGGGGATTTAATTCTAGATTTGAGTTTAGGGCATGGAGAAAATGATTTGAGGAATTTTAAGGACTTTTGAGGAGTTTACGGCAGTAAAATAAGTGCTTATGGCTGTAAAATCTAGAGTACCATTCACAAAATGTTTTGGTGGTCCTAATACAATCACATGTGATTCCAATTAATTTTACAAGCCAAGGAGTGAATTTTGAGCATCATTTGATCCATGTATATGAGTTTACGGCCCAGGAACCCATTCTTGGGGGGTTATGGCCGTAAGCACTCAAATGGAGGGTTTTCATCATGTTTAAGGTCCCCAAATCGATTGTGGTTGGTTCTAGAATTTATTCCAAGGCTCTTGGTGTGTTTAAGTGGCATCTTAACACCATAAAATGAGGTTACTCCCCATGAATATGAGTTTACGGCCCAAGCATGTTCTTGGGTAGTAAACTCATGTTTACTCCTCAAAAATGATGTTCAAGGTGTTCTAAGTCCAATTTGGTAATTCCCTAAGTCATATCTAAGCTCCAAATGAGGTTTGGAAGGGTTTTAAGGCTTAAAAACCCATTTTATATGTGTTTACGGCCCAAGCATGCTCCTGGGTCGTAAACTCATGAATGAAGTCCTTTTTCATAGCTTAAACTCGGATTTGAAGGCTAATAATGCTATACTATGAGTTAGGGAAATTACCTTAATGATTTGAAGCCTTAAATTGATGTTTTTGGACTTAGATCTTTGGATTGAGGAGAGAGGCTAGAGAGAGAGTAGCGAGAGAGAGTAAAAGCTTCAAATGGAAGCTTAATCTCCTTTAAATAGTGTCTAAGATTTGGACACGGAGGATTTCTACCCGATACCGATGTTAAAAGGGCTTTTGGTCGCACCCGATTAAGTTATCGTAATCCGGCGGGAACAATTCTAAAAATTTTCAAATTAATAATTTGGGCCAATTTCAAGAGTTCCTAAGGGGTTTGGACACTCATGAGATTAAAAGAAATATATAAATTTAGATAATTTAGCCCAAAAACAAAATCGGAACGAATCCTAAAGACGTGTTTTATGGACGAAATGGGTTTCGGCGATGGACAACTTCTGGTTGTTACAATTTCCCCCTGTTAGAGGGAATTTCATCCCGAAATTCAAAGATTAAGATACAGATCATGAAATGAAAAGAGAGATGAGGATGAATCTACTGCTTCGGGTCTTCACGCTCCTAAGTGGAATCGGGTCTCCGCTTGACATTCTAGCGAACCCTCACTACCGGGATGCGACTTTGTTTCGTACGTTTAACCTCTCAATCCATGATCTCAATTGGTTCTTCCATGGAGGTTTGGTCTTCCGTTGATTTCGGTCTCATCAAAGGAATTGCTAAGGTTTCGTTGGGCAGGCGCTTCTAACGTTTCGAGGCAGAAAAGACAAGATGGATAATACTACCATGTCCTTGAGATAGTCGAAGTCTGTAGTTCACGGTTCCGGTTCTGGTGGGGATTTTCGAAAGGTTCGATGCATCACGGGGGAAGTATTTCGCGTTTCTTAAAGTATATCTTGCTTTTCTGGGATAAGGCCTTCAACAAGACACAAGTTCCAACAAGAAGGTACATCTTCATGTGGCAGAGTAGCTAAGGGTCTGATGGTTCTAAAGGAAATTTCTAGGTGGGTCTGCGATAATAGCCGACAGGACCCAAGAATTGACGGGTTTCTATGTGTATCTCCGGTGCCGACTAATTCTTTATCGCCTTAGTTTTTGGAAAGGTCCACATGTATGACTGCTTTGCTTATCTAAATGACCAGGGAAAATGGTTTGATCGAAGGGCACCACTACTATCTCGTAGTGATCATATCAAGCCCTGGTCGCTGTCTCGGACACATCATCCTCACTGAGGTTTGGCTACGAGGTAATTCCAGGGATTAGGTCGATACGAGACTTGACTAGACGTTCGGAAAGAATTCTCAGGAAATATTTGGGTAAGGCATCGGGGAAAGAGTTATAGACTTCTCGTTTCCCGATGATCACACGGACGAGGAATGCATGGGGAAAATTTTTAAGCTTTGATGCACGAAGATCATGAGAGTCGGGTCAGAGGATGATTAAGACGGATGGCTTTCTCGAAACCAAGAATAACATCATGAATGAGGCTCGGTCATTACATGCCAAAGATAGCATCAAAGCATTTCATGAAAAGTTTGCCATTAGATCTGTCACACCCCCGAACCAGACGGCGGAAACGTCCGAGGGCTATTGTGACACAATTGAATACCATCACAATGAATATACATGAAACATAACATCATACATTACCAAGCATTGAAATATTACAACTGGTAGCGTTTACATTCAGTACATTGATCCATAATATTACATGCCCAAAAGTAAATTGTTCGATAATAGTTAAAACAACAGCATGACGTTACTGAGTACATTTTTCCTTTTCGATTTACCTGTTACCTGAGAATACTAGTATTTTGAAAAACGTCAACATATGAAATGTTGGTGAGTTCATAATTAATGTTTGAAATATAATGGTTTGTATTGTTTTGAAAATCACCAGAAAATCCGATATTTTCTGAAAAGAGCATAGTATAAAAAGTGTGAAGATCCGTAAGTATGCTTGTTTGTTTCTATAAATGTAAAAGTATAATTTGTAAAACTCGGTATGCATTTCGTAGGTGTATTAATTTAAAACCCTAGGAAAACCCGATGTTTTCCTAATACTTTGAATCCAGCGTTTTATATTTTGTTATTTCGTTGCGACGTGTGTATTCATTGAGTCCCGGTGACATTGGATTAATTATGGATTGTGAATTGTTATAAACACACATTAATGAAAATGACTAGTTTACAACTATACAAACGATCCCTTAGGCGTCGTTCGCACTATTCACTTAATCCAATCGCCCTGACTCCTTATAGCCCCACAACCGAGGAGGAAAAGAGGGTGCGAAGCCCCCGATTTTTCCATAAGTTGTTCAAGGCTATCGTGAATGCGAAGGGCCCTTAGCCCGACTCGCATTGGTGAATTCTCGACTTCGCTAGCAGTACCAAAGGACCCTTGGGGCCCAACAGCACAAAAGCCATTGAAAGTCCTTTTACACGGAATTAGGTCATATAAGACCCAACTACATGTAAGCGAGTTTCCTTCGGGCCTAAAGATCATGTCGTTGGGCTAGCTAGGCCCAACAAGCACGATTTGAAACTTTCGGGCCCAAAGATGGTGTATCGACGTCTGGTGTATTCCCACGTGTGTATTGACTTCCTGAAATTTCCGCGTGTGTATTGAATTCCCGAAATTTCCGCGTGTGTATTGAAGTATCGTCGTGTATAGATTTTTGATTCATTATTGATTCGAGACCGAATCAATTCATTTGATAACGATTTTTGGTGTTGAAGGTGTATTATGTTTTGTCAGTAGTCGTGGTACTAGTATTTCATCATGTCGGATATATTGTTTAAAACATTAGAATTTTTCTTTTTGCAGCCCCTTTCTTTTGGATAAATTTACACTTTTGACCCTTTGTATAAAAGAATTTCTATTTTAGTCCTTAAACCATTTTTCTTGACACTTTAGTATCAAAACTTGTAGAAAAGGTATATTTCAGCTCAAATTTATTTGAAAAACAGTTTTAATCCCTCAAAATGAAGTTTTCTCGGCTGAAACCCTTATTTTCGTAATTTTAACACTTTTGGCCCAAAATAGAAATTTTTTGCATCTTTGGTCCCTTTTAAATATGAAAAGTATTTTTAACCCTTGAAATGGACTTGGAGCCCTAGTAGTCCCCTGTTTTACAGAAAAATACAGTTTCAGCCCCTCTAATTTGAAAATCTCGCAATTTGGGCTTTATTGGGCCGAAAAGTTCATTTTTGGCCCATTATGCTTAAAATTCCACATTTTAATCCTTCAAAAGAGAATATTTCCAGAAAATACATTGTTGAAACTGTTTTGACTCATTTCAACCATCAGAATTTGTATTTTGTCATTTTGGGCCCTTTAACATTATATTTTTAACATTTTGAGTCCAAAAATGGAATTTTTAGCCCAAAGAGTTCATATTAACCAACTTGTTTATTTTTCTAGAGTTGATTTGTATGAAATAATATGACTTATACTTATTTCATTCAACATAAGATAGATCTCGGTTTTGAGTTCTTTTGGACTAGATCCAACACCATAATCACATAAGAACATGTAAATAAACATAGAAATCACACAAGGCATACATATACTCATAGATCTACACATTTTCTTGTATTTCCCCCCCCCCCACAAAACTTATAAAAATCGAAAAATAGGGGGTATGAAGCTCACCTTGAGTTGTGGTTTCGATTTGAAGAAGAAAAGAGAAGAGTTTGTTGCTATTTCGGCCCTAGCAACCTTTTCTTGGAAGATCTCGAATTTAGGGGGTTCTAAGATACAAGATCATGATTTCATATGAGTCAAGAAGAGATTTTTGGATAGAAGAAGGAGTCTAAAGTGTGGATCCAAGCATCAACTTACCTAGATGATGATTTTTGTGAAGAATCCTCCTTGCAAGGCCCTTGAATCTCGAAATTTTTGAAGGGAAAGTGAAGGGATTTGTGGTGTGTTCTTGAGAGTGTTTAGGTAAATGATTATGTGTGTGTGTGATACTCTCGGCCGAGAGTAATAGAAGAAGAAGAGAGAGAGAAGTGAGAGGACATGCATGGAAACATGTGAGATAAGCTTGGATATCCCATAGGTATTAAGGAGGTGGCTAATCCTCCTTAATTCTCAATTTGTTCTTTTCTTTCCCTTTTTTTTCTACTTGGGCCGAGAGATAGAGGGGAGAGATGGAGACTTGGGCCTTTGTTGCTTAAATCCAAATCATGGGCCCATATTGATTATTTTTCGGCCCATTGGACTCCTAGGGTGCCTCATGGCCCAATTTGGTTGATTAGATTTGTTATGGTCCAATAAGGGTATTTTGTTTAATTCTAGGCCCATTATGGCCCAAATGTTGAAATAAATGAAAGTGGGTCCAATTAGAGCCCATTTAAGGATTTTAAGCCCAAGATAGTCAAATTGGAAGCTTATTGGTCCATTGGGCCCAATAAGGAAGTCCTAGTCCAAGGTGGACCTAAACAAGAACTTCTTTGACTATTTGTAATGCTTGTATGGTGTATTAGATTGCAAATTTTGTTGTCATAAAGTAAGCATCATACATGCTCTTAAGACTTTGATTCATAATTTTTACTAAATTGTTGTAGTTACAAGGCACAAAATTTCTAGTGGTGACATCATCCCCCCGTTAGAGGGAATTTCGTCCCGAAATTCTGTTTGAATGCTAGATTTAAGAATGCTAGAATAGGTGAGGGTACTTTTGCTTCATTTGATCTTCGCGTTCCCACGTGAATTCTGGCCCACGCTTCGCGTTCCACCGTACTTTCATGATCGGGATGCGACTTTGCTTAGTACACTTCACCTCCCTGTCCATGATTTCAACCGATTCTTCAACGAACAGGAGATTCTCGTTGATTTCGATCTCGTCAAGGGGAATGACGAGTGTTTCATTCGACAGGAACTTCTTTAGATTAGAGACATGGAATACGGGGTGTACACTGTTTAGCTCTGCGGGTAGTTGCAGTTTACACGCCATTGGACCTATTCGGGCGACGATCTCGAAAGGTCCAATGTATCGTGGGTTCAGTTTTCCCCGTTTTCCAAAACGAATAACTCCTTTCCAGGGTGAGACTTTTAACAGTACTCGATCCCCGACCTGAAATTCTAAGGGCTTTCGCCGTTTATCGGCGTAGCTCTTTTGTCGATCGCGCGATGCTTGTAATCGAGCTCTGATTTGAACGATCTTTTCCGTGGTTTCACGAATGATCTCCGGTCCCGTTAGCGCCTTGTCCGACGTATGTGCTTTTGCTAGTTGGGTATCACCCACCTCAGCCCAACATAACGGTGATCTACACTTACGCTCGTATAGTGCTTCGAAAGGAGCGACCTTGATGCTCGAATGGCAACTGTTGCTATACGAGAATTCGACTTAGGTTAAATGGGTATCCCAAGACTTCCCAAAGTCTATCACACATGCGCGAAGCATGTCTTCGAGCGTTTGAATGGTTCGTTCACTTTGACCAACTGTTTGTGGATGATAAGCGGTGCTCATGTCGAGACTAGTTCCTAGTGCTTTTTGGAGTGATTGCCAAAAACGTGAAGTGAACCTACTGTCCCTATCCGAGATGATAGACACTGGTACTCCGTGGAGTCTCACGATTTCTTGAATGTATAAACGTGTCAATCTCTCCATCTTGTAGGATTCTTTTATTGGCAGGAAATGGGCAGATTTCATCAGTCGGTCGACTATTACCCATATGGTGTCTAGTCCATCCGACGTCTTGGGTAGCTTGGTCACGAAATCCATAGAAATCCCCTCCCATTTCCACTCAGGGATTACCGGTTGCTGTAATAACCCTGAGGGCTTCTGGTACTCCACCTTTACCTTAGCACACGTAAGGCACTTACTAACATAGGTGGCAATTTCCGCCTTCATGTTAGGCCACCAATAGTGTTGTTTAATATCCAAATACATCTTGTCTGAGCCGGGATGAATGGAGTATCGTGTCTTGTGGGCTTCCTTCATAACTACTTCCCTAAATCCTCCGAGTTTAGGGACCCAAATACGGTTCATGAAATAGTATACTCCATTCTCCTTTGCCTTTAGGTTCTTCTCCATTCCGAGCAATGCTTCGCTTGCTCTATTTTCCGTCTTCATGGCCTCTGACTGGGCTACTGCAATTTGAGTGGCTAGGTGAGATTGAATGGTTATTGAGAGAGTTTTCGTACGACGATTAGAGTACTCCTTCCGACTCAATGTGTCAGCTACCACGTTGGCCTTGCCTGGGTGGTAGTTGATTTCACACTCGTAATCGTTTAATAATTCGACCCATCTTCGTTGCCTCATGTTCAACTCTTTCTGGTTCAAGATGTGCTGGAGACTCTTGTGGTCCGTGAAGATGGTGCACTTCGTACCGTAAAGGTAATGCCTCCAAATCTTCAGGGCAAAGACCACGGCTCCCAATTCTAGGTCATGGGTCGTATAATTCACTTCGTGCGTCTTTAGTTGGCGGGATGCGTAAGCTATCACTCTTCCACGCTGCATGAGAACGCAACCTAAGCCCTGATTTGATGCGTCACAGTAGACCACGAAATATTCCGTTCCCTCCGGTAGAGATAGTACCGGGGAACTACAGAGAGCTTGCTTCAGGGTTCGGAATGCGACTTCTTGTTTGTCCGTCCATTTGAATGGTACTCCCTTTTGTGTAAGCGAGGTAAGTGGCTTGGCGATCCTAGAGAAGTTTTGAATGAATCTCCTATAGTAGCCTGCTAGACCCAAGAATTGATGGATTTCCGTGGGTGTTGTCGGGACTGCCCATCCTTCAACAGCTTTGACCTTAGAGGGATCCACATGAATTCCATCTTGGCTAACAACATGACCTAGGAAGTTCACACTACGGAGCCAGAACTCACACTTGGAGAGTTTTGCGTATAGCTTTTCCGATCGCAAAGTTTCTAGGATTTGTCGGAGATGTTGGCCATGCTCTTCTTCGCTTCGGGAATAGACGAGAATGTCGTCGATGAAGACAATGACAAAGTTGTCGAGGAATGGTCGACAGATCCGGTTCATCAGATCCATAAATGCGGTAGGGGCATTTGATAGACCGAAGGGCATTACGACAAATTCATAATGTCCGTAACGAGTTCGGAAAGCGGTTTTTGGAATATCCTCTTCCCGGACTTTGAGTTGATGGTATCCGGACCGCAGATCTATCTTAGAAAAATAACTAGCTCCTTGGAGCTGGTCAAATAGATCGTCGATTCGTGGAAGTGGGTAGCGATTTTTAATAGTGAGTTTATTTAACTCTCTGTAATCGATGCACATTCTAAAAGATCCGTCCTTCTTTTTGACAAAGAGGATTGGAGCTCCCCATGGCGAGTAACTAGGTCGGATGAAGCCCTTGTCCAAGAGTTCACTGAGTTGGCTGGACAATTCCTGCATTTCAGCAGGAGCTAGCCGATAGGGTGATTTAGCGAGAGGAGTTGCTCCTGGAACGAGGTCAATTCGGAACTCCACTTGTCTCTCTGGGGGTACTCCAGGAAGATCTTCAGGAAACACGTCTGGGAACTCACATGCTATGGGAATGTCTTGAACGTTAACCTCTTCCTTGGTTTTATCCACTATGTGATCCAGGAACGCCAAATTGTTCTTTCGTAGATGTTTCCGTGCCTGGATGCACGAGATGAGGCGAAGGTTCATGCTAGGTTTGTCTCCATAAATTACTAGGGTTTCGTCATTGGGTAGGTGAAGGCAAACGGCCTTCTCGTGACACATAATTTCAGCATGGTGGGGGCTTAACCAGTCCATGCCAATAATCACGTCGAAACTCCTAATGGAAATATGCATTAAGTCTATTCGAAAGACGTGTTGGTTCAGGGTTAGGGTACATCTGATGTAGATTTCCCCTGTGGATTCGGTTTTCCCATTAGCCATTTCCACCGTAAAGGTTTCATTGAGCTTCTGGGGTCGTTGTTCTAGATAGTGTTTAAACTTATTGCTCACAAAGCTTCGCTCCGCTCCGGTATCAAATAGGATGCATGCATAAGTGTGGTTTAGGGGAAACGTACCGGTAACAACTGCGGGATCCTGAATTGCCTCTCCCTGACCCATGGTCAACATCCTTCCTGTCCCTCCATTTCCGGGATTGTTGTTGTTAGGGCAATCTCGGCAGAAATGCCCAGTCCTCCCACACCCATAGCAGGTGTGGCTAGGCCCTGCATTGTTGCCGCCGGTGATGACGTTGTTGTTGTTGTTGTTGCTGTTTCCTTGTTGTTGTTCTGGGGAGGGTAAGTCCTGCAGTACCTCGCCGTGTGTCCCCTTCGATGGCAACTGGTGCACGGGCAACTCCTTGCATTCTCCATTGTGATGGAAACCGCACTTGTTGCACTTAAGAAGATTACCGGAATAAGGTCTGGAAGCATTTGAAGCAGCTGAGGCTGGAGCATGTGGTGTGGCTGGAACTAGTGCGGTGGCAGCATTAACTGCCACTGTCTGCTGCTTCTTAGAGGTCTCGGGGCCCTGACGCCCCTTCCTCTTGTTGTTCTTCCCTTTCTTGCCATCACCATCCTTCTTGCCTTCAGTCTCCGCTGGCTTCTCACCCTTTTTGTTGTTATGGTCATACAACTTCTTCGCCAATCTTTTTGCACTGTCAAATGTTTCGGGGTTTGCAGCTATCACATTTCCTTGGATTGGCGATGCTAGTCCCCAGATGAATCGCTCAATCTTCTTTCCTTCCGAGGTGATCATACCCGGGCATAACAGAGATAGTTCACTAAATCTCGATATGTAGGCATCGATATTCACATTTTGCATAGTGAGGTTCCACAACTCTTGCTCCATTTTCTGAATCTCACCTCGTGGGCAGTATTTAGCTATCAACATTTCTTTCATTTCCGACCACAACATGGAGTTGGCTACAGGGAGTGTCATGGCTTCCATGTGTCCGTTCCACCAAGTGAGCGCTTGATCGACAAAAGTGCAGGCTGCGAACTTCACCTTCATCTCCTCAGGACAATCGTATATCTCGAATACCGATTCCACCTTCTCGATCCATCGCTTCAGAGTGATCACCCCTCCAGTGCCGTTGAAAGTTCGTGGTTTGGCGTTTGTGAAGTCCTTGTAGGTACACGTTTTGGTGGGTCCTTGATTCATCCCGTTGTTCGAACTCCCGACACCTTGCCCGTTGCCTCCTCCGTTGTTCCCTTGGTGAATTTGTGCCATAGCTGCGGTGACTGCAGCAGACACGGCTGCCTGGAATGCAGTGGAGTCATCTTGGGGTGGGGTTGGTCCAGGGTTTCTACGAGTAGGTCGGCGAGGCATCTTTTCTGTCATGAAACGGAAAGATATTGGGTGTTTGGGGTTTCTGGGAGGTTGTGACCCTACTGACTAGGTGCATGGTACGAACTTAAACACTCCTACCAATGAGCATACAATCATAGATTCGCAACACATAGCAATTTGTAATATCATAACAAAGCACGTAAAGGTTTACTAATATTATCCACATTTGATACATGAAAATTTTGCTTGTAAGAGCATACATGAGTGACACTAGTTCGACCGCATAACGGCTCTATGAGTAGTGTAGTCACTTAAACATAGAGTCGGGGTACATAGCATAGTTCCTAATGACCTACTAAGATAAGTCTATCCCTAACCGCGATGAGCTGTGTCCTACATAGTGGCGGGGTCATATGCCGAAATGTTGTGCCAGCAACTGAGCCATCTCCGTCATGTCTCCAATAACCTCATCCCTCTCATGCTCAGCTCGCACTGCTCGGGCCTCCATAGCATACAACTGTTGTCGCAGTGCGGCGATCTCAGCTTCGGGAGAACGGTTCTCCCTTGGGGGGTTCATTGGTGGAGCGGGGTGGTCTGGTTGCGCCTCGTCCACACACGACGTGACGTGATCCTTGTCCCGGTCTTGCCCTTCCTCGACGTCATCGTCGGTCTCTCCAAACTCGTAGTCGGTGTCTATGTATTCGTTAGGTCCGACGTCGTGTGCTTCCTCTGGATTCCCTTCTGGTTCATCTTCAAGCATCCCGTGAGCCACTAGGACTTGATGAAACTGGATACCCGGCTGATCTCCCTCCATGACGACTGGGGGAAAGTATAAACTATCGTCACTCCCATGACTATGATATATACTAAACAGACGTTCTCTTTTTGGTGATAAAGGGGTATAGGTTTAGGTTCCCTAGCTATCACGATCTCATCAGAACGTGTGTTAGTTATACTTTGGAGAGAATGTAGTTGATCAGGCTACATCCACTCCTTGGTACCACTAAGAATAGTCCTGAATTAACCGAGATAATAGCATTATCTTGTTTGGTTCAGTGTTATGTTCTTATTCCTAATACAAGCAGGGGTGTTTTATTGTTATGTTTTACTTGTTTTGTTCAGAGTTGGGTTAGTCCCTCTTTTGGTTTATAGTTGCATATCAATGTATGGTTAGATATGCTAGTTCACTATAAATAGAGCTCTGATACCAACCTGTCACACCCCCGAACCAGACGGCGGAAACGTCCGAGGGCTATTGTGACACAATTGAATACCATCACAATGAATATACATGAAACATAACATCATACATTACCAAGCATTGAAATATTACAACTGGTAGCGTTTACATTCAGTACATTGATCCATAATATTACATGCCCAAAAGTAAATTGTTCGATAATAGTTAAAACAACAGCATGACGTTACTGAGTACATTTTTCCTTTTCGATTTACCAGTTACCTGAGAATACTAGTATTTTGAAAAACGTCAACATATGAAATGTTGGTGAGTTCATAAGTAATGTTTGAAATATAATGGTTTGTATTGTTTTGAAAATCACCAGAAAATCCGATATTTTCTGAAAAGAGCATAGTATAAAAAGTGTGAAGATCCGTAAGTATGCTTGTTTGTTTCTATAAATGTAAAAGTACAATTTGTAAAACTCAGTATGCATTTCGTAGGTGTATTAATTTAAAACCATAGGAAAACCCGATGTTTTCCTAATACTTTGAATCAAGCGTTTTATATTTTGTTATTTCGTTGCGACGTGTGTATTCATTGAGTTCCGGTGACATTGGATTAATTATAGATTGTGAATTGTTATAAACACACATTAATGAAAATGACTAGTTTACAACTATACAAACGATCCCTTAGGCGTCGTTCGCACTATTCACTTAATCCAATCGCCCTGACTCCTTATAGCCCCACAACCGAGGAGGAAAAGAGGGTGCGAAGCCTCCGATTTTTCCATAAGTCGTTCAAGGCTATCGTGAATGCAAAGGGCCCTTAGCCCGACTCGCATTGGTGAATTCTCGACTTCGCTAGCAGTACCAAAGGACCCTTGGGGCCCAACAGCACAAAAGCCATTGAAAGTCCTTTTACACGGAATTAGGTCATATAAGACCCAACTACATGTAAGCGAGTTTCCTTCGGGCCTAAAGATCATGTCGTTGGGCTAGCTAGGCCCAACAAGCACGATTTGAAACTTTCGGGCCCAAAGATGGTGTATCGACGTCTGGTGTATTCCCACGTGTGTATTGACTTCCTGAAATTTCCGCGTGTGTATTGAATTCCCGAAATTTCCGCGTGTGTATTGAAGTATCGTCGTGTATAGATTTTTGATTCATTATTGATTCGAGACCGAATCAATTCGTTTGATAACGATTTTTGGTGTTGAAGGTGTATTATGTTTTGTCAGTAGTCGTGGTACTAGTATTTCATCATGTCGGATATATTGTTTAAAACATTAGAATTTTTCTTTTTGCAGCCCCTTTCTTTTGGATAAATTTACACTTTTGACCCTTTGTATAAAAGAATTTCTATTTTAGTCCTTAAACCATTTTTCTTGACACTTTAGTATCAAAACTTGTAGAAAAGGTATATTTCAGCTCAAATTTATTTGAAAAACAGTTTTAATCCCTCAAAATGAAGTTTTCTCGGCTGAAACCCTTATTTTCGTAATTTTAACACTTTTGGCCCAAAATAGAAATTTTTTGCATCTTTGGTCCCTTTTAAATATGAAAAGTATTTTTAACCCTTGAAATGGACTTGGAGCACTAGTAGTCCCCTGTTTTACAGAAATTACAGTTTCAGCCCCTCTAATTTGAAAATCTCGCAATTTGGGCTTTATTGGGCCGAAAAGTTCATTTTTGGCCCATTATGCTTAAAATTTCACATTTTAATCCTTCAAAAGAGAATATTTCCAGAAAATACATTGTTGAAATTGTTTTGACTCATTTCAACCATCAGAATTTGTATTTTGTCATTTTGGGCCCTTTAACTTTATATTTTTAACATTTTGAGTCCAAAAATGAGATTTTTAGCCCAAAGAGTTCATATTAACCAACTTGGTTATTTTTCTAGAGTTGATTTGTATGAAATAATATGACTTATACTTATTCCATTCAACATAAGATAGATCTCGGTTTTGAGTTCTTTTGGACTAGATCTAACACCATAATCACATAAGAACATGTAAATAAACATAGAAATCACACAAGGCATACATATACTCATAGATCTACACATTTGCTTGTATTCCCCCCCCCCCCCCACAAAACTTATAAAAACCGAAAAATAGGGGGTATGAAGCTCACCTTGAGTTGTGGTTTCAATTTGAAGAAGAAAAGAGAAGAGTTTGTTGCTATTTCGGCCCTAGCAACCTTTTCTTGGAAGATCTCGAATTTAGGGGGTTCTAAGATACAAGATCATGATTTCATATGAGTTAAGAATAGATTTTTGGATAAAAGAAGGAGTCTAAAGTGTGGATCCAAGCATCAACTTACCTAGATGATGATTTTTGTGAAGAATCCTCCTTGCAAGGCCCTTGAATCTCGAAATTTTTGAAGGGAAAGTGAAGGGATTTATGGTGTGTTCTTGAGAGTGTTTAGGTGAATGATTATGTGTGTGTGTGTGATACTCTCGGCCGAGAGTAATAGAAGAAGAAGAAAGAGAGAGAAGTGAGAGGACATGCATGGAAACATGTGAGATAAGCTTGGATATCCCATAGGTATTAAGGAGGTGGCTAATCCTCCTTAATTCTCAATTTGCTCTTTTCTTTCCCTTTTTTTTTCTACTTGGGCCGAGAGATAGAGGGGAGAGATGGAGACTTGGGCCTTTGGTGCTTAAATCCAAATCATGGGCCCATATTGATTATTTTTCGGCCCATTGGACTCCTAGGGTGCCTCATGGCCCAATTTGGTTGATTAGATTTGTTATGGTCCAATAAGGGTATTTTGTTTAATTCTAGGCCCATTATGGCCCAAATGTTGAAATAAATGAAAGTGGGTCCAATTATAGCCCATTTAAGGATTCTAAGCCCAAGATAGTCAAATTAGAAGCTTATTGGTCCATTGGGCCCAATAAGGAAGTCCTAGTCCAAGGTGGACCTAAACAAGAACTTCTAGGGTTTCCCATTTGCTTGTTGACTATTTGTATTGCTTGTATGGTGTATTAGATTGCAAATTTTGTTGTCATAAAGTAAGCATCATACATGCTCTTAAGACTTTGATTCATAATTTTTAC
Source organism: Lactuca sativa (assembly GCF_002870075.4). NCBI lineage: Eukaryota > Viridiplantae > Streptophyta > Magnoliopsida > Asterales > Asteraceae > Lactuca > Lactuca sativa. The sequence continues at coordinate 131,796,680 of NC_056631.2, forward strand.
TAAATTGTTGTAGTTACAAGGCACAAAATTTCTAGTTGTGACAAGATCGAACGGAAAAGAATAATTGTCCGGATTGAGGATACAATCTATGGATATGACGTTAGCGTTCTCCTTCTCACTTGTTAACCATCTCGACGGTATACGTTTTCGATTACTAACAAAGGACTGAGTTTGGAAAGATGCTTGAATGGATGGTTAGCAAATTTCTTTCAGCACTAGAATCGAAAAGAATCACAGGCATAAGATTCATCGAGGGGAAATATACATGTGGCAACGGTGGGATCGGTAGCTGTCTCCTCTCGTCCTATCGCTTGAACTCTTCCGGTGTTGCCAGATGTTACCGCCTGGGGGCAGTTTCGCTTGTAATGTCCGACTTCTCCACAACCATAGCAGGCCTGACCAATGCCCGCTCCGGAAGCTTGACTGGTTGATTGAGTTGGTGTTTTACAGTTTTTTCGCCGTGTGACCCTTTTTGCCACAACTGTTTCAAAACACCTCTATACATGGGCTGGAAGTGAGGTGATGATAGTTGCACTTGTCACAACTAGGGAGGGTTCCAGCATACCTATTGGTAGGTTTTCGAGCTGAGGATCCAACAACAGAAACAACTGCAGGGGAAGTGGCAGCGTAAACTACGACCGTTTTTTGCCTCTTCGAAGACTCTTGTGATGTCAGACTTTCCTTCTTCTTCCCAATTTTCCTTTTCTTGCCACTCCTCTCTGTCGGCTCAGGAGTGGTAGCTGCTTCCTCAAGGTCATCATTGTGATCGATTAAGGTTCGTACTAAGCATTTGGCGCTATCGTATGTATCCGACCTCGCAGCTAAAGCGTTTCCTTTTGTTGGCTGGGTCAGTCCCCAGATGAATCTCTCTATCGTCTTACTCTCCGGGGTAACCATTCCCAGGCAGAGTAGTGCCAAGTCATCGAACTTGGAACTGTAAGCGGCAATATCGGAACCTTTCATCTTCAGGTTCTAGAGTTCGTGTTCTAATTTCTGCATTTCACCCTGAGGGCGGTACTCAGCCAGTAGAAGTTCCCTCATGGCTTCCCAACCCATGGCGTTGGCTACAGGTAAAGTCAAGGATTTGACTCGGCCGTTCCACCAAGTCAGGGTTTTGTCAATGAAGGTGCAGGCGGCGAACTTCACCTTATCAGATTTTGAACAGGCACAAATTTCAAAGATGCATTCGGTCTTCTCGAACCATCGGGTGAGGGAAATGACACCTCCAGTGCCATCAAAGGACGTGGGTTTCGCGTTCATGAAATCTTTATAGGAGCCCTCTTTTCGGTGTCCTGACTACTTTCTTGGTTTTGGGTTTGGGTACCACCTCCCGAACCACCGGAACCACTAGAGTTCCGTTGAGACATGGCAGCTGCTACCGCGACAGTAACAACTGCCTGGAATACTACAAGATCAATTTGGGGAGGAGGTGGTGGCGGAGGGTTGTTGGTCTTGGAGTTGGGTCTCTTTCTTGGAGGCATCTTGATCTAATAAGACCAAGAAAGAGAGGATGATAAGTCCACTGAATCGAATCAAGAGATATGACAGATATATATTCCAAATAAGCGATAAAGCAGGAAAGAGTTATCAAAGCAGGTAAATTATCGCTAAAGGAATGATCAAGGAACAATGCATGAATGAGGATTACTACAAAGGATTGGCTCGAGAAATACTCACATAGTATTTCATGATTCGCTACGACACTGGCTCGATGTTTGTGGTATTAGGGTAAGTTTTAGGCATGCCGCATACCACAGTCACTCCTAAGCACATGTTGGCCGTGTCTCGAATGAATATAGTTGGCCAGGCTATATTGATCCTAGACACGACTACATAACTACCTAGGTTTAACCGTAACTTAAAACACCAATTTACTTATGTTTTGTTCTACTCGTAGTTACGGATCTCGATGGTTCGATATACTTGTATACTTTTGAAAATACTTATATTTTGAAGGATACTTTTAGTTCAGAGCACTTAGGCCCTTTACTGTTTATAGTCTTATACCATGTAAGGTTTGGTATACTTTATTCACTATAAACAAGGGTTCTGATACCAATTTGTCACACCCCAAAAACCGAAGGCGGAAACATTTCTGGGGTTGACTCCACGTTGAGTATCAAATCCAATGCACATAGTAAGTAAAGTAAACAACCATTACATTACATATAAAAAAGTTTACATTTGTTTCAAAAGTAAAGTTGTACAAGTGTGATACATAGTATATATGAACAAAAGTTAGACGAGTCTTCTACGCACTCCGACTTCGCCAAAAGGAATCATCGGGTACCTGTCTAATACGGACCTGAGAATACAAGCAGTTTGAAAATCAGCATAAAGCTGGTGAGTTTATAAGCGGTTTGTTTTCTGAAAATGTACGTGTTCCTTTCTGTTTCTGAAAAAGTTACACCCAAGAAAATCCCATATTTTCTTAAAAGTTGGTTATTGAATCCAAAATGTAATGTAACAGATGTACACTGAAAAACACGTTTACCCTTGTGAATTGTAAAGTTTAGTTATCTAAATTTTTACACATTTCTGGTTAAGTACAAATGTTATCCCCAGAAAAATCCCATATTTTTCCTGAATGTTTGCGAAGTGTTACCAAATCTAAAAGTAATGTGCAAATGTCTACCATGCTTAAAGTGTGTGTGTGGAGTCTCCTGAAAGTCTGATTACCCTTAAATGTATATTTGTTTTAACACATATATAAAACTAATAATTAAGTGTAAAGTATTCATAATCTTGATTGCGAGTCCTTAACCATACTTCAGACTAGATATGACTCGGATCGGGGCCAATATCTTTTTATGACTTACGTCACCCTTGAACCTTTCGGTTCGACTGTAGCTAGCAGCCAGGTGCGAGATAGTCAGTCCCGTATAGATCTATACACTCAAGTCATGCTCTCCGTTTCCGGAGATTCTGGTTATAGGGCTAGTCCTCCACTCTCGTATCTAGGGGAAGTGTTACAAAGGACGTGTCTCCAATCTTAAGATTAATGAATTTAAAACTGAAATTATTAATATGGAAACCCTGTTTTTATTAGTCCTTTACTTTCGTATCTAGGAGGAGTACTATCAAGGACCTGACTAAACTTCTAATGATACCTGTGCTTCACACTTGAATCTAGGGGGTGTTTTATTAAGGACAATACTAAAGATCTATGATTTCAACTGTAAAAGTGTGAACAATCAATTGTGAAGTATAAAGTATAACACTATACAATAAGAATTGAAATCGGTTTGAACAACAACTCTGCAAGTCAAAACAGTTTGTTAATATGTTTTCAATTCTTAAAAGTGTACGAATTATGAAACCATTTAAATGAAATAATGAATTTAAGTACAAGATATTCTTGTACTTTTGCTTGTATTCCCCCCTGAAAACATTGAAAAACCATTGAAAAGGGGTAGGGGTATGAACTCACTGGTTGAGGAACGCGTCAGTTTGGATCCTAAATTTCAGTTCTGGGTTTGCAAACGCACAAGATTCCTATGTATTATAAAAAGATACACATTTGTATCTAATTAGATCTTAAATTATTTATTAGTTAGGGACAAATACTTCTAGATGCGAAAACACTCCATTATAAGTGTTTGGAAGGATGCGGGTGGCATTTGAGGACATATAAGGCTTGGATATGGAGTTTACTCATCAAGAGTAAACTCATACTAGAGTTTTCGGCCCTTAAGTCCCATTCCCCATGAGTTTACGGCCGTAAACTCATGGTGGGGTGCTTTTGGTTGCTAAATGGCTTTGAATCACTTGGGGATTTAATTCTAGATTTGAGTTTAGGGCATGGAGAAAATGATTTGAGGAATTTTAAGGACTTTTGAGGAGTTTACGGCAGTAAAATAAGTGTTTACAGCCGTAAACTCTAGAGTACCATTCACAAAATGTTTTGGTGGTCCTAATTCAATCACATGTGATTCCAATTAATTTTACAAGCCAAGGAGTGAATTTTGAGCATCGTTTGATCCATGTATATGAGTTTACGGCCCAGGAACCCATTCTTGGGGGGTTATGGCCGTAAACACTCAAATGGAGGGTTTTCATCATGTTTAAGGTCCCCAAATCGATTGTGGTTGGTTCTAGAATTTATTCCAAGGCTCTTGGTGTGTTTAAGTGGCATCTTAACACCTTAAAATGAGTTTACTCCCCATGAATATGAGTTTACGGCCCAAGCATGTTCTTGGGTAGTAAACTCATGGTTACTCCTCAAAAATTATGTTCAAGGTGTTCTAAGTCCAATTTGGTAATTCCCTAAGTCATATCTAAGCTCCAAATGAGGTTTGGAAGGGTTTTAAGGCTTAAAAACCCATTTTATATGTGTTTACGGCCCAAGCATGCTCCTGGGCCGTAAACTCATGAATGAAGTCCTTTTTCATAGCTTAAACTCGGATTTGAAGGCTAATAATGCTATACTATGAGTTAGGGAAATTACCTTAATGATTTGAAGCCTTAAATTGATGTTTTTGGACTTAGATCTTTGGATTGAGGAGAGAGGTTAGAGAGAGAGAGAGAGAGTAGCGAGAGAGAGAGAGAGAGAGTAAAAGCTTCAAATGGAAGCTTAATCTCCTTTAAATAGTGTCTAAGATTTGGACACGGAGGATTTCTACCCGATACCGACGTTAAACGAGGCTTTTGGTTGCACCCGATTAAGTTGTCGTAATCCGGCGGGAACGATTCTAAAAATTTTCAAATCAATAATTTGGGCCAATTTCATGAGTTCCTAAGGGGTTTGGACACTCATGAGATTAAAATAAACGTATAAATTTAGATAATTTAGCCCAAAAACGAAATCAGAACGAATCGCTTAAGACGTATTTTACGGACGAAATGGGTTTCGGCGATGGACAACTTGGGTTTGTTACACCTTATCACTTTCCAATGGTCGATCTAATGGCAACTAGACCTCTCCAACCAGTACTCCTTTACTAGCCAACCCCAAACGATCACATTCTTCTAATAACTAGGTGAACGCTTCCTGAATCCCACGGAAACCAACAGTCCCTAATGCTCGAACGATCCCACACCCAAATCTTGAAGTCCTAAGGTAGATGCTCCAACTAATGTCTCAGCCACGAGCTATTTCCCCTTGGCATTTTGCTCCGTCAATCAATAACAGTTACTAAAACAATTGAATCCTGACAATGCTGAATAACCATCCTGTGGGACCCTGTCCGCAGACCTCCCATATAATACCCTTCTTCTCGAAGTGCTCCAATAAATCTCCCGCTCTCGGCTCTAGAGATCATATCGTTCAGGTTGGGAGTAAACTCTTCTTTTTGGTGTAAACACTTGCAACTTGGCAATAAAATCCTTAAATATCTTGCTATGTTATCCTAATTCAGCTTCCCAATGAGATTTGATTCAGTTACCAATGAAAACATCACCTCCTCATGTTACTTCATACTTAAGATACTACATAGAGTTTACTACCAGTTAACACTTCCAGTAAACAAGAACGCCCTCATTTCTCTCTCAAATAGCAAACATTATCCCTTCCATTCAATCTCAAGTATAAGACTCAATTCCTTTCATCCCAAGATCAAACTACTCTAGGAGATCATTCTTCTTAAGAACAAGTTATAAGACTTGGTATGTATCTCTTAAATTTAGTGTGTATACCATATATAAATTCTTGGTTCATCAAATATTCATACATTTATATGTGTTTAAATATTAGGATACGACTATCGTTTCGTGTTCTTAATCGAGGATCACCGTTTCTAGTCTCATTATCTAAAACTCGACTACACACAAGGTGAGTTCATACCCCTACATTTTAATAACTTTTTTTATGTTTTAAGGGGGAGAATACAAGTAAAACACAAGAAACTTGTGTTAATATACAAATTATGGTTTATATTTTATTACGTTTAAGTATCTCTTACGTAAGAATATCAAACATGCGACATAACGTTATTACCAAATTTGCAAACGGTTACAAGCAAAATGCATTAAAACGAAACAGTTATAATTTTCAACGAAACAATACATTTTAAACTATAATATGTATAGTTTGAGAATCAATGACATTATTTTACCCTTTTGGGGCAAGGAAACGATTATATAAAAATACGATTATTTTTATATATTATAAACATAACGAAAAGAGTAACAATTTCATACATGAATATTTTCATTACAAAAACACGTATCTCGTTGGAAAATTGTGAGCCGTTCGTCTTTATCGTACCTACCAAAGGTATCCATGGAAGTCCTGTTTTATAACCAGAGTCTCCTCCCGGAGAGCGTGATACTTGTGTATAGATCTATAAGGGACTGATGATCCTGCACCCTGGCTAATAGCTACAGCCAGACCGGCATCTTATGGGTGACAAATGTCATATCTTTTCGACGCCTGAAGAACGTCGAGGTAGGCAATTCATTTTCAACACGATTATGAAAACTCTCATGATAAACGACATTACGTTATTTTTACGTACAATCGATAATACTCTTATTTTACGTAAATACATATCTCTTCAAACGGTTTAATTTACGAATAAAACTACATACTACTAAACTAAGTATGACACATATACTTACACTTTTGGTCTTGGAATGTATAAGACTACAGTTCTATTTTAGGGAAAATAAAGAATTTTGTCGGGATAAATACGATTACCTTACAAACAAACAGTTTACGATTCAGCTTTATGGAAAATATAGGATTTTCCGGGATAAACTGTGACAACCCGAAATTTCTATCTTGTAAAGTCCATCAATTTAATCAAAAGTCCGACTTGTTTCTGTTATCTTTTAGCCTTGCTAAGGGTTAGTCTATGAGTTCTAAGCCTAGTACACTCAAGGTTTGTGTGTTAGGAAATGTTAGCTTGAGTTCTTTGAGTTGCAATTGAGTCGGAAACTCCATCAGAAGGATACATCTAGGCTCATGGCCGTGAACAACTCCCATACACATACACACACATACACACACACACACACACACACACACACACATATATATATATATATATATATATATATATATGAAATTGGCTCATTTTATTCACTTTTTCAACTCCTTCAACTCTCGCCTTGAACATACCCCATTTTCTCTCAACTTCTTCAACCGTGAACACTACTCAAAGCTATCAAAATGTAAGTATCTCTTCCATCAACTTGTTTTCCATTAAAGCACTTGATTCCACCCATGAAATAAGCACTAAATTTCAAGATCTTCAAGAGTTCATGGCTGTGAACACTTCATTGGGCCGTGAACCCTTCGTAAGATCATGGTGTGGACATGAACCCTCCTTCCATGGCCGTGAACCCTTCAAAAGAACAATGTTGGGCCGTGAACACATCATATGTTCTATGGTCGTGAACCCTTCTAAGGTCGTGATCACATCCTTGTGTGGTCGTGAACTCCCTTCAAACAATCATATGTGATTGTAACACTTCATTGCAAGTGTTTCCTAGTGCCTAAGGTTGTTTCCCTTACATGATTAGTTGTTATATACACTAATGGTGTACATATATGTGTCATTATATGCTTAATACGATCCGTTTGTGCTCGAGACTTCACTTGGCATACTTAGCATCCTATATCGATCTTTCATTCGAATCATTCACTACAAGTGAGTTCATTCCCTTATAATTACACTTTTAAATGTTTTTAAATGATTTCTGGGGGGAATACATGTATAAAACAATGATATTGTGTTAATCATTTACATGTGAAAACTACATTTAAAAGGATTTCTTATACTCTAACTTGTTGAAAACACTTTTAAAGCTTTTATAAACTTCTTTTATATAAAATCATATTCGTCTATCTATTTACGTATAAGTATGCTTTAATAGACTTAGGACTATTGCTAGAAACCTTGACTCCTGTTCCTTGTTTGGTTGTGGGCTCGGGGTAGGATCACTAGTTTGAATGTCGGTTAAATCATAGTTATACTTATTGAATAGATATGTGAATATTAAACCCATTTTAAGGATTATACCTAACTTAGTTGCTTGGTAAGTAATTGAGTCTTTTCTATACATCAATGACAGTCAAACAACAGTACTAGTAAACTATAATAGGTATAGTTTAGAGGATTACTACTTACTATTTCTAGAACAATGAAACTTACAAGAGTCAATTCAAACATACTATAACTAGAACAAGAAGGAACATACTATAACAAGAACATAAAGAACATACTATAACAAGAATAAAAAGAATATACTATAACAAGAATAGAAGGAACATACTATACAATAGAATAAAAGGAACATACTATACACTAGAACAGGAAGGAACATACATACTAATACAAGAAAATGATAACATTAATGTGAGCCACAACTTCATGGCATGGCAATATACTGATGTGTTACATTGTGTAACCAGAGTCACCTGGAGGGAGAGTGTGAGTTTGTGTATAGATCTATACGAGATTGACCATCCTACACCTTGCTGCTACCTACAGTGGGACCTGCAGGTCTACAGGTGACAAATGTCATACCATTTCGATGTCTTTGGAACGTCGTGTTTTATACTAGTCAATCAAGCATGGTTATAATCTCATCACATTTTACCTTAGTTAAACAAATTGGTTTTAAGGTAGTTAGTACTTCAGTAGTTACTTTATACAATACTACTGTACATCTTCATTTTTCCCATTACATTCATATAGTGATCTTCTCACATAAAAGTTAATGCAAACTATTTTCTGGTAATAATAGTCATACACTTGGGAAAAACAATCACTTTTACAAAAGCACAAACATACAAAATAATCGGGTCTTGGTAGAAGACTACTTTCCATTTTAGTAGAAAATATAGGATTTTCTAGAAGTATACAAACATTTACATCAAAAACTTACAAACTTTACATTAAACACTTACAAACATTTTCATCAAACTTATGCAAACATTTGACACTAACATACTTATGAACTCACCAACTTAAATGTTGATATACTCTTTCAAAATAACTTGTATTCTCAGGTCACCAGTAGACAGGTACACTGGACCAGGTTTTGAGAAGACGGAGCATGTTCAAGACTCGCTTTTTATTTTGATATTTCTATTTTTGGTGTCTTACAAATGCATTCAGAACACACTTGTATTAACTATATTATTAATGCAATGGATGATGTTGTTGCTTGTTTTACTATTATGCATTGTTATGATACTGAACATGACGTCCTCCGCCCCCGAACATTTCCACCGTTCTGGTTTGGGGGTGTGACATAAACACTTCCATTTTATAAACAAACGAATTACAACTTATTTTATATAAAAATATCAGATTCTCTGGAAACAAACGTGATTTCAACTCAATGAATGACATACAATTATTCATATAAATGCTTATGAACTCACCAACTTAAATGTTGACACTTTTTCTCAAATAACTTGTATTCTCAGAAACTAGTAAAACAGGTTATCAACAACTTTTGAAGATTTGACACTAAGGCGTTAAATAAATCTTTTGACATCATATTGTAATTGACATTTTGAAACATGTAACTCATATAATGATGTAACTTTTTCAATTACGTATATGATGATTGTGTTGGATTTCTTTACTATTCAATTGTTATGATACTACACATGACGTCCTCCGCCCCCGAATGTTTCCGCCGTTCAGGCTTAGGGTGTGACAGCGTACTACCAGGTACGCCCATCATACTCGACAAATTCCATTTACCGTCATTAAGTGCTTATTTCATTATGATCTTGTGTCTAAAGCTTAAACCTAGTCCTAAATAATATCCTAAGTCATAAAGTTTCCAACTTTATGACCTTCCATGGCTAGAAGGAGTCCACACACCAAAATTCTAACTTAATACACAAACCAAGGCATCATAACTCTTGCATGGAGGGAAGAAAGGGACCAAGATCATATTCTTATGGTTCCTAATAGCTCCATAATGGATAAAGTTTCCAACTTTATCTATTAGGATGGTCTAAATAACGAAGATCTAGTCTTTAAGTCTCAAAGGGACAAAAAATGCATCTTTCTCAACTTAATCCATTAAGTCCAAGTCTCCAACCTTTAGATCGTAATCAATATGATGTTTAGATGATAAAGTTTACAACTTTATCCATAACAAGGTCACAAACTTTCAAGATCTAAGCTTTATGCACTAAAGTGACAAATATGAAAATTACAAGATCTAAGAAACTAATAAGCAAGTTTGAAGCTTTTTACTCAGAAAGGTCCATAAAATGATTTAATCTTGTTGGATCTATGCTTGAATCCTTCTTCCATACACTTTGTCATGTAACGTCCTGAAGATCCAAGGTAATTTTTTTTCCATTTTTAAAACAATAAATCATACAAATGAGTTGTTCCATAGTTGATCAAAGTGAATTTATCATTTAAACATCAGAGTAATATCATTAATTGCTAATGTGGAAAACTCTGGGGGATGCTGTGTAGTCACGTCGGGCCCTTCCTTTTCGAATCGAAAGTACCTGAAACCATAAATATAAAACCGTAAAAACAAAGCTTAGTGAGTTCCCCAAAGTATCACATACCGTAAATAAGGAAGTGAATGTATGGGTCAAATCATAGTCTTACAATCATTTCCTGCCATGGGCCAAATCATGGTCTTTCCTTGCAATATCGAGGGCCAAATCCCGGGCATACATAAAAGTGTTAGGGGCTAGATCCTGGTCTTTCATACAATTTTCAGGGGCCAGATCCTGGTCTTCTATTCAAGTATCACAAAGACAACTAGCATTCTACATAACAAACTAATGGGCCATCATTGGTGCTTTCGACCCATAGATCTAGTAAGGAGACTCACCTCACAGTCTGAAAGAATAGTTGCACTGATCACTACTCTAAAAGCTATCTCTACCAGTCACCTATACAATTAACAGGAACCCAAATCTCAAACTATAAATCAAATTACCAAAAAAATCCCTTAGGTTAAACTTGGTCAACCCTAGTCAAAGTCAAAGTCAATGTTCAAGGTCCAAAAGTCAATATTTCTTCCCAGCAGAGTAAACCCTACATATCAAGAGAGTACGCCCAACATACTTTGATGTTGACCAAAAGCAGGGCGCTGACCACGCACGCGCAACGTACCACCTATTACGCCCATCATATGCAACCCAGTTCCAAAACTCAATTAAGAGCTTATTCCATCAAGCCCTTATGTCCAAAACTCATATCCAAGCCCAAAATGATGTCCTAAGTCATAAAGTTTCCAACTTTATGACTTTGCATGGCTATAAAGTGCTTAATGTCTAAAACCCTAAGTTCTTAACCCAATAAGACACCACAACTCTTGTATAGAGGCATAGAAGGGCCAAGATCACAGTTTTATGGTTCATACTAGCTCCATAATGGATAAATTTTCCAACTTTATCCATTATAATGGTCCCAACAAACAAGATCTAGTCTTTAAGTCTTAAAGGGACCCAAAAGTGCATCTTTTTCAACTTAATCCATTAAGTACAAGTCTCCAACCTTTATATCTGAATCAAAATGATTTTTAGATGGATAAAGTTTCCAACGTAATCCATAACAAGGTCACAAATGTTCAAGATCTAAAATCTATGCACTTAAAGGAACCAAAAGCTCATTACACCCAAAACTAGCTAGATCTAACAATTTCATCATCAAGATTCAAACTTTATACCTCTAGAAGAAAGATAAATGTGAACAAAGTCTGGATCTACAAGCTCTAATGCAACCAACACTTCTTCAATTAGTTCCTTCTTCTCCAAGGTGCACCAAGAACACTCCAAAGCACTTAAAAACACATTCTTTTTTGCTTACAAGGCTCAATCTAGGGTTAGGGTTACAAGAAAGGATGTTGGAGATGTAGAGGCTGAGAATGGAATGGGTTTGGGGGAGTTAAGGAGTTTAAATAGGGATCAAACCATGAAAATAGGGCTTGGGCACTGATCGCGTACGCCCAACATACTCAAATTACACCTAGTGTACTAGGGATGCCCTAACTTCAAACGGTCATAACTTCTTCGTTCCAACTTCATTTTTGGCGACCTTTATATCCATATAAAGTTATTGAAGAGCTCTACAATATTATTTAAATATCTTGGACTAAAAACTTCTCGTACAAAAATTCATATTTCATGCAAGAACTCTGCCTATGAGTTTTCCCGTTTTACCCTTTGACTCCAAAACAAAATTCAAGGGTTTACATCTCATAACAATCATTAGCTCCTTCAAAAAGGTCTAAACATCACCTCCTTAAATCCCAAAGCCTTTACACAATCGACTTCCGACCCACGACCCTGAATCACAAAATGATCCTGAACAGGGTGTTACAACTGTCACCACCTTGTTCTTTAAGATCTCACTTTCTAATGGAGAAATAAGCTCATAAATGATGTCAATGCTAAAAATAAGTGAGAGGAGGCTAGGGTTTCGAGTTAGAGGCTTAAGAGGGTGGAGGCTCAAGATAGGAAGGTGTCACCCCAAAACCAAGAACGGCGGAAACGTTCTGGGGCGGAGGACGTCAGGTATAGTATCACAACACAGTAAATGTAAATAAGCAAACAACATCATCCATTGCATTAAATATATAATTTTAATACAAGCGTGTTCTGTACAGATATAGACACCAAAATAATGTAAATCAAAATAATAAGATGAGTCTTGAATACGCTCCATCTTCTCAAAAGCTGGCCTCCGTACCTGTCTACTGATGACCTGAGTATACAAGTTATTTTGAAAGAGTTTATCAGCATAAAGCTGGTGAGTTCATAAGTATTTTAGTGTCAATGTTTGTTGTCAAAAATGTTTGAACCTGGCTTAATGTATAAGTTTGTAAAATGTAGGTAAGTGTTTGTAAAAGTCTGAATCTCTCAGAAAATCCTATATTTTCTATTAAAGTAGCCTTCTACCAAGGCCTAACTGTTGAATATGCTTGTTTGTTGTAAAAGTGTGTAATTTCCCAAGTGTAACTATCATTTAACAAAATATAGTTTGTACATTAATGCTTAAGTGAGGTTATCACTAAAATATGTAATGGGTAAATAAATCATTGTAGTACTGTAGTTTTGTATAATAGGAACTACTGCTGTACTAACTACCTTAAACCGGATTTATATTAAGGTATAATGTGATAAATTGCACCATGCTATCGACTGGTAACAACGACATAATGAATGGTCGTAATAACGGAATGACGTTTGGCACCCGCAGACCTGCAGGTCCGGCTGTAGCTAGCAGCAAGGTGTAGGATAGTCAATCCAGTATAGATCTATACGCAAACTCACGCTCTCCCTCCAAGAGAATTCTGGCTACAACTCAGGCCATGACATTTAAGGCATGCTCCGACACAGTGGATCATAATTGTTAACGTATTCTCGTATATGTAATGTAATGTTTCTAGTTTTAGTATAGTTGTATATGTTCTCCTCCTAGTATAGTTGTATATGTTCATGTTTCTAGTATAGTTGTATATGTTCATGTTTCTAATATAGTTGTATATGTTCATGTTTCTAGTATAGTTGTATATGGACTCATGAATGAATTGACTCATTGATCTAGCAGTTGTAATATTATGATCCTGTGTTACCTCGATGGTAACTAACTATTGATGTACTGCTAAATGTGAATATGGAAGTACTTTTATGTCTATACATGTATATATGATATATAACTAATATTGAAACGACCCTCGGATGGTCACCCGAAATCCCACCAGACCACATCCAAATCGAGGAAAAGGAAATAGGGCGGATGGCCTTCCTAAGCCCTTTAAACATTACTTATATATCTATACATATATGGGCATGCAATTTATAATATAAAAGCATAAATAAGTTCTTATAAGACATTTTAAACATAAATATTAGTTCAAGAAAAGATCGACTTGATGTCAATCTACAAAACAATTTGAAAGCATAAGTTTGATAAAACAGTTTAAGTATAAGGAACATTTGTTTGAATCACAGTTGTAAATAAGTTTGAAAAGTAAAAGAGTTTGTAAAACATTTTGAAGTAAAACAGTTTGATAAACAGTTTGAACAGTGATAAAATCTTTGGTTTCCTAGTTATTAATCACATGTGATTAATGCAATCACATGTGATTGAAGCAATAACTATAAGTATTTAACTTGTATTCCCCCCTCCCCCCATAAAGTATTTAAAACATTTAAAATCATTTCAAAGGTTGATTAAAGGGGTATGAACTCACGTGTGGTGAGTTGTACGAATTGCAGTGTCGGATTCCGTGCTAGGTGGCAAACGGAGACTTGTTTACATGCACGAGCCTAGTTATCATATAATAAGCATATATATAAATAATTAGCCAAATAATAACTTAACAAATAAGTTAAGACACTTAGGAACATGTAAACACTTTTCATAAGTGTTAAAGGTCCTAATGGTTGCATCTAAGTTGCTACGGGACAAGGCAAAAGGGTTTAAAGCATCAAATGACCTTGTATAAGAGTTCACCACCCAACAAACCCCACCTTTGGAGTTTACGGCCTTAAACTCATGGGTTTATGGCCGTGAACTCCTCACTTGGTGGTTTTGGGTGTTATAAGGTGTTATCTTGATCCTAGAATTAACCTAGCTTTGTTGGAATAATCCTTGAAGTAGATTAAGGCCCTAGAATGCTCCATTGAGGAGTTTACGGCCTAATGACCATATCCCCTAGAGTTTACAGCCGTACACTCCTATGGGGTGTTGGTTTTAATTCATTTGAGGCACTTGCACATGTAGGATAGCTTCCATGTTTTTATCTAAGGCTAAAGGGGACAAGAGGCACACATTTGTGCCTTCACTTGGAGTTTACGGCCCAAGTGATGTTCCTTGGCCATAAAATCCCTTTTAGGGATGATTCTTATGTAGTTAAATCCCCATTCAAGTCCTATGCATTTAAGGGTAATAGTCTTAAGGCCTTAGGGGTGTTTGTGGTACATTTTGCCCTAGAAAAAGGGGTTTACGGCCCAAGAGATATTCTTGGCCGTAAACTCCTATAACTCCATGATTTTGAAGTGTTTTGATGTTTAAAATGGTTACAAGCATTTGAGGGTTAATGTCCTTAAGCTTTAGCGGTGGTTTAGGGCACATTTAGCCCTTAAAAAGGGGTTTACGGCCCAAGAAATGTCCTTGGCCGTAAACTCCTATATCTTGTGGTTCTTGATTGCTTTCTAGTCTCTAAAGATAATACATTAAGTCCCTAACTAATTGTCTATCAAGGAAATGGGACTAGGTAGCCTTAAAGCTCCATTTTGGAGTTTACTCCCCAAGAACGTTCTTGGGCGGTAAACTCCCGGATCTTGCAGTTTAGACATGTAAATGATGTTATAAAGCATTTAACAAGTAATGAAACACATCTAGGAAAGTAGACTCACAATCTGGGATGAAAACCCGAAGATCCGTCAGAGAGAAAATGGCTTTTCTCTAATTGGAATTGTGAATAATGAATTAATTAAATTCAGAAATCTATTTATAGTCCTGAAATATTTTGGCAGAAAATATTTTTATTCCGGATATTGGACTGTAACATTATGAAACTTGGAATGTTCAAATTTCACAAGTCCAGGAGCATCCACTCTCCTGATATCTCCTTAAACGTAAACCCTAACGTACACAAACTTGTTTGGAAAAGTATGAAAACCACTGAAACTGGACTAGCTTCTATTGAATAGATAATGTTCGTATAAATGGAAATTTCGGGTTGTCACATCATCCCCCCGTTAGAAGGAATTTCGTCCCGAAATTAGAATTTAAGCATATAAGGAGTTACAAATAATTAAGCGAAAAGATGAGGGTATTTCAGTTTCATCTGATCCTCGCGTTCCCAAGTGAATTCCGGTCCTCGCTTGGCATTCTAGCGAACCTTCACGATAGGGATACGACTTTGCTTTGTCTGCTTCACCTCACGGTCCATGATCTCTACTGGTTCTTCCACGATGTTGAGGCTCTTGTTGATCTCGATCTCGTCGAGTGGGATTACAAGAGTCTCGTCGGACAGACACTTTTTCAAGTTAGATACGTGGAATGTAGAATGTACGTTACGAAGTGTGTCGAGTAGGTCGAGTTTGTAAGCTACAGGGCCGACTCTTGCAAGAATCTCGAAAGGTCCTATGTACCTCGGATTAAGCTTCCCACGCTTGCCGAAGCGTATCAAGCCTTTCCAGGGTGAGACTTTGAGTAGGACTCAGTCTCCCATCTGAAATTCCAAAGGTTTTCTTCGTTTATCGGCATAGCTCTTTTGTCGGTCTCTAGAGGCTTTCAATCGTTCACGGATTTGAACGATTTTCTTTGTCGTTTCCCGAATGATTTCCGGACCGGTGAGAGTACTGTCGGAAGCTTGCCCCCTTGCTAATTGGGTATCACCCACCTCAGCCCAGCACAGAGGGGATCTGCACTTTCGGACGTAGAGAGCTTCAAATGGAGCAGCCTTGATGGTCGTGTGATAACTGTTATTATAGGAAAATTCGACAAGGGGTAAATGAGTATCCCATGCTTTCCCAAAATCAATCACACAGGCTCGCAACATATCTTCCAGTGTTTGGATGGTCCTCTCAGGCTGTGCTCATGTCCAGCCTTGTTCCTAGGGAATGTTGTAGTGACTGCCAAAATCTTCAGGTGAACCTACTATCTCTATCGGAGATAATGGAAATAGGTACACCATGTAGCCGTACTATTTCCCTAATGTATGTTCTCGTAAGCTTCTCCATCTTGTTGGTTTCTTTGATAGGCAGGAAGTGTGCAGACTTGGTCAATTTATCAACGATGACCCATATGGTGTCAAGTCCACCCGTAGTCTTGGGCAACTTGGTTATGAAATCCATACTGATCCGCTCCCACTTCCATTCTGGAATCTCTGGTTGTTGCAGTAAACCAGAGGGCTTCTGGTACTCGACCTTAACCTTTGCGCAAGTAAGGCATTTACTTACGAAGGTAGCAATCTCTGCTTTCATATTAGGCCACCAGTATAGCTTTTTAAGATCCAGATACATCTTATCTGAACCTGGGTGGACGGAATACCGAGTGTTGTGCGCCTCGGTCATGACCAAGTCTCGGAAACCACCGTGTTTCGGGGTCCAGATCCGGTTCATGAAATATAATGCTCTGTCACCCTTGACTTCTAAATTCTTGTCCATTCCCCTAAGGGATTCACTCGTCACATTTTCAGGCTTCATGGCTTCAAGTTGAGCCGCCTGAATTTGCTTAGACAAGTGTGAATAGATGGTTATTGATAATGACTTGACCTTGCGACCAGAATATTCCTTCCGACTTAGGGCGTCTGCTACTACGTTGGCTTTACCCGGATGATAACGAATATCGCATTCGTAATCACTAAGTAGCTCGACCCACCGTCGTTGTCTCATGTTGAGCTCCTTCTGATCGAAAATATGTTGTAAACTCTTGTGGTCGGTAAAGATAGTGCTCTTCGTTCCATACAAGTAATGTCTCCAGATCTTCAGAGCAAACACTACTGCTCCTAGTTCAAGATTGTGGGTCGTGTAGTTAACCTCGTGTGTCTTCAACTGTCTCGAGGCATAGGCGATGACCTTACCTCGCTGCATCAGAACACATCCGAGTCCTTGATTGGATGCGTCGCAATAGACTACGAAGTCTTCTATCCCTTCGGGAAGGGATAGTATTGGCGCGGTGTACAAGGCTCGTTTGAGTGTTTGGAACGCTCTTTCTTGTTTCTCTTCCCAATCAAACGCCACGCCTTTCTGGGTCAGGGTCGTAAGAGGTTTCGCTATTCGGGAGAAGTTCTGAATGAACCTGCGGTAGTAGCCAGCGAGACCTTGAAATTGGCGAATTTCTGTAGGCATCTTTGGCGCTGACCAGTTCTCAATGGCTTTTATTTTGGATGGGTCCACGTGGATTCCCTCTTCGCTTACCACGTGTCCTAAGAATTCGACTCTTCGGATCCAAAATTCACATTTCGAGAACTTCGCATAAAGTTTCTCTTTTCGTAATGTCTCTAGAACTTGTCGCAGGTGATCGCCATGCTCTTTCTTACTTCGGGAGTAGATCAGGATGTCGTCAATGAAAACGATGACAAACTGATCTAAGTAAGGTCGGCATACTCTATTCATCAGATCCATGAAGACTGCGGGCGCATTGGTCAATCCGAATGGCATCACCACGAACTCGTAGTGTCCGTAACGAGTTCGGAAGGCTGTCTTCGGCACATCCTCCTCTATCACTCGTAACTGATGATATCCGGATCTCAGATCAATCTTGGAAAAATAGTTTGCCCCTTGCAGTTGGTCGAATAGATCATCTATGCGTGGCAGAGGGTAACGATTCTTGATCGTCAATTTGTTGAGTTCTCTGTAGTCAATACACATACGGAATGATCCGTCTTTCTTTTAAACGAACAAGACCGGTGCTCCCCAAGGTGAGAAACTTGGTCTTATAAAGCCCTTGTTGAGCAGTTCATTTAGTTGACCAGAGAGTTCCTGCATCTCAGCTGGTGCTAAACGGTAGGGCGACTTGGCTACTGGGGTAGCTCCTGGGACTAAGTCGATTCTGAACTTGACTTGTCGTTGCGGAGGTAATCCGGGTAGTTCTTCTGGGAAAATGTCGGGGAAGTCGCTCACTACTGGGATGTTCTTTAGTTCTTTCGTTTCTAGGTTCGTGTCGACGACGTGAGCAAGGAATGCGTGGTATTCTTTGCGCAGATATTTCTGTGCTTGAATACTTGATATAATGCGAAGACTCGCACCAGGTTTGTCGCCGTAGACTATAAGAGTTTCGTTAGACGGGAGGTTTAGACGGACTGCTTTCTTGTAGCACATGATGTCGGCGCGATGAAGACTTAACCAATCCATGCCGATAATAACGTCGAAACTTTTTATTGAGACCGGCATAAGGTCGATTGGGAATGAATGGTTATCTAAGGTTAGGAGACAACCTAAGTATATGCTATTAGTACTTTCAGTTTTCCCATTGGCCATTTCTACTGTGAATTGTTCATTAAGTGCGTGTGGTTGTTGCTTAAGCATGCGAGCAAATTTGTGGTTTACGAAGCTTCGCTCCGCTCCACTATCGAACAGAATGCATGCATAGGAGTTATCAAGGAGGAACGTACCAGTCACCACTGTCGGGTCAGCAACTGCTTCCCCGTGGCCTATAGCTAGTACCCTTCCCGCTCCACCAGCATTCTTTTCTTTGGGGCAGTCCCTCTTATAGTGGCCTGTTTCGCCACATCCATAGCAAGTTAGGCTCGCGCCAGAGCCAGGGACTTGGTTGATAGGTTGTGCCGGGACCTTACAGAATCGGACGGTGTGTCCTTTTCTGTTGTAGTTTGAGCACTGCATTTCACGGCAGGGGCCGTTGTGGTGGAAGTAGCATTTGTTGCACTTCGGCAAACTTCCAGCATACTGCATCCCCGGAGCAGTAACAACAGTAGGGGTTACCGCAGCATGCACTGCCATGATTTGCTGTTTCTTGGCAGCTCGCTGCTTCTTCTTCTCATCCCAGAACTTTCTCTTAGTGCCAGCGGGTTTGGAAGGTTCTGGGATGGCTAGGGTGGTTGTGGTTGCAGGGGTTTTGACTCCATGGTCAATGAGTCTTTGTGCCAAACGCTTAGCACTGTCGAAGGTAGCGGGGTTCGATGCTAAGACATTCCCCTGGTACGGAGGCACTAGCCCCCATATGTACCGTTCGATCTTTTTCCCTTCAGTGGGAACCATATTGGGGCAGAGGGCCACCAGTTCGCTAAATCGGGCAGTGTAAGCGATCACGTTGGTGCCCTTCATGGTCAGGTTCCAGAGTTCATGTTCCAACTTCTGGATTTCGCCCCTCGGGCAGTATTCCTCAGTCATGAGGTCCTTCATCGTTTCCCAGCCAATGTCGTTAGCCACGACGAGTGTTAGGGCTTTAACGTGGCCGTTCCACCACGTTAGGGCTTTCCCCTCAAAGGTGCATGCGGCATATTTCACTTTGCATGCAGCAGGGCATGAACAGATTTCGAAGACTGATTCAGTCTTCTCGAACCATTGCGAGAGGGCAATGACTCCGCCGGTGCCATAGAAAGGCTTCGGCTTGCAGTTTGTGAAATCCTTGTAGGAGCACTCTCTCGAGCGCAAAGGGATTTCGATCGGAATAGATTCAACAGGGGTTCCACCTCTGCTGACATCGGATGAGTGATACTGAGCCATGGCAGTTACCACTGCTGCAGCTACGACAGCATTCAGGGCTGCAGTATCGATGACCGGAGGCGGTGGAGGCGGTGGAGGTGCAGGATTATTCCTATTCCTGGGAGATTTGCGAGGAGGCATCTTTCAGCTATAAGTTTATAAAGATAAGAAAGATGGTAAGAATCAATTTGTAAGCAACGTGAGAGTGACACATGGACTAACTAACCATAGCCCAACAGTTGAATGAGTGTTTGAAATCACAATAAGAAATATTAGTAGGAATACACAAGTGTACAAATTTTTCCCATAGATTAGATAGATTTCAATAGTACGGGTATTACTGATGTAGTAAGTTCAAGGAAAATCGACCTAACAGTAGGCCTTACATCATACCAAAAGGATGAGTTTGACAGTTCTTAGATTCCTAATTAGAGTACTGAAAGTTAGGAATATTTTACAGACAAGTGCTACTTAGAGCACAGATGTTCAAGGCTATTCCTAAATCAAAAGACAAAGATGTACTAGACATCATCTAACGGCGATGGGAATTCCTCGGGCGAGCCCTGAGGTCGGACACTTGGCGAAACACCTCTTGAAGGTGTCGATCCTGAGCTCTCTGACGAGCTCGAAGTTCTAAGACCTCAGCACGGGAGGCAGCCAGCTGTTGCTGCAGGGTTTCGTTGGTTCTCTGGGTCCGTTCCATGTCTTCTTCAAGACGGCGGATGCGGAATGTATTGACACCTGAGTTGGCATCAATCTCCATGACCCGGTCGATGGCTGCTCGACCTTGCTCGACATTTCGAGCTATTCTGCGGATAATGACCGGCAGAGCTCGGTCAGCAGAGCCACCATCGCTGACGTTGTAAAAGGTTCGGTCCCCAAAGTATGGTAAGGGTTGACCCTGTTCATCACTCCAGCGATTCAAGTTGGTTGCCCACAAGGGAGTAGGACCTGGAAAAGCTGGTCGAGGGTTGTTGTTCGGGGCTTGACCTACAAGCGGTAGGTTGTTGACTTCCGGCTCGGAGTCGGATCCATCAGAAAAGCCTTCTGCGAGGTGATCATCCAAAGGGATTGGATGCTCATCTTCTGGCTCTTCATCGATCCACCCAACATTGCCTTCATTTGGAAAGTACGGGTCGCCGTGATGGAATCTAGCCATTTTAATCTACGCGAGAAGAGAGGTATAAGAATATAGTATACGTGTAACTAGTAGTACAAAATACACCTATAGTATTTTAAGTTTAAGTTCTACTGATCTTCTTGTGGTATTGTTGGTAAGTTTTTAGACTTGTTAACACATCACAACCATTCTAGGGCATATGCTAATCACTCCTAGGACCAGCATAGTTGATCAGGCTATGCCATTCCCAGGACTGACCATACATCCCCGAGCTCACTTGTGATATTTAACAATCGTAATACTTTTTGTTCTTGTCGTTGTGACACTGATTTTAGTATGAATGCAGACTAGTATACTTAATTAAATATTTTAATATTTAAAGTATAGACTCTTGGTCAGAGTGTTTTAATCCCTATTGGGTTTATAGTTTAGTATATCTTTTATGGGTTGATATACTTGATTCACTATAAACAATGCTCTGATACCAATCTGTCACACCCCAAAACCAAGAACGGCAGAAACGTTCTGGGGCGGAGGACGTCATGTATAGTATCACAACACAGTAAATGTAAATAAGCAAACAACATCATCCATTGCATTAAATATATAATTTTAATACAAGCGTGTTCTGTACAGATATAGACACCAAAATAATGTAAATCAAAATAATAAGATGAGTCTTGAATACGCTCCATCTTCTCAAAAGCTGGCCTCCGTACCTGTCTACTGATGACCTGAGAATACAAGTTATTTTGAAAGAGTTTATCAGCATAAAGCTGGTGAGTTCATAAGTATTTTAGTGTCAATGTTTGTTGTCAAAAATGTTTGAACCTGGCTCAATGTATAAGTTTGTAAAATGTAGGTAAGTGTTTGTAAAAGTCTGAATCTCTCAGAAAATCCTATATTTTCTATTAAAGTAGCCTTCTACCAAGGCCTAACTGTTGAATATGCTTGTTTGTTGTAAAAGTGTGTAATTTCCCAAGTGTAACTATCATTTAACAAAATATAGTTTGTACATTAATGCTTAAGTGAGGTTATCACTAAAATATGTAATGGGTAAATAAATCATTGTAGTACTGTAGTTTTGTATAATAGGAACTACTGCTGTACTAACTACCTTAAACCGGATTTATATTAAGGTATAATGTGATAAATTGCACCATGCTATCGATTGGTAACAACGACATAATGAATGGTCGTAATAACGGAATGACGTTTGGCACCCTTAGACCTGCAGGTCCGGCTGTAGCTAGCAGCAAGGTGTAGGACAGTCAATCCAATATAGATCTATACGCAAACTCACGCTCTCCCTCCAAGAGAATTCTGGCTACAACTCGGGCCATGACATTTAAGGCATGCTCCGACACAGTGGATCACAATTGTTAACGTATTCTCGTATATGTAATGTAATGTTTCTAGTTTTAGTATAGTTGTATATGTTCTCCTCCTAGTATAATTGTATATGTTCATGTTTCTAGTATAGTTGTATATGTTCATGTTTCTAGTATAGTTGTATATGTTCATGTTTCTAATATAGTTGTATATGTTCATGTTTCTAGTATAGTTGTATATGGACTCATGAATGAATTGACTCATTGATCTAGCAGTTGTAATATTATGATCCTGTGTTACCTCGATGGTAACTAACTATTGATGTACTGCTAAATGTGAATATGGAAGTACTTTTATGTCTATACATGTATATATGATATATAACTAATATTGAAACGACCCTCGGATGGTCACCCGAAATCCCACCAGACCACATCCAAATCGAGGAAAAGGAAATAGGGCGGATGGCCTTCCTAAGCCCTTTAAACATTACTTATATATCTATACATATATGGGCATGCAATTTATAATATAAAAGCATAAATAAGTTCTTATAAGACATTTTAAACATAAATATTAGTTCAAGAAAAGATCGACTTGATGTCAATCTACAAAACAATTTGAAAGCATAAGTTTGATAAAACAGTTTAAGTATAAGGAACATTTGTTTGAATCACAGTTGTAAATAAGTTTGAAAAGTAAAAGAGTTTGTAAAACATTTTGAAGTAAAACAGTTTGATAAACAGTTTGAACAGTGATAAAATCTTTGGTTTCCTAGTTAATAATCACATGTGATTAATGCAATCACATGTAATTGAAGCAATAACTATAAGTATTTAACTTGTATTCCCCCCCTATAAAGTATTTAAAACATTTAAAATCATTTCAAATGTTGATTAAAGGGGTATGAACTCACATGTGGTGAGTTGTACGAATTGCAGTGTCGGATTCCGTGCTAGGTGGCAAACGGAGACTTGTTTACACGCACGAGCCTAGTTATCATATAATAAACATATATATAACTAATTAGCCAAATAATAACTTAACAAATAAGTTAATACACTTAGGAACATGTAAACACTTTTCATAAGTGTTAAAGGTCCTAATGGTTGCATCTAAGTTGCTACGGGACAAGGCAAAAGGGTTTGAAGCATCACATGACCTTGTATAAGAGTTCACCACCCAACAAACCCCACCTTTGGAGTTTACGGCCGTAAACTCATGGGTTTATGGCCGTGAACTCCTCACTTGGTGGTTTCGGGTGTTTTAAGGTGTTATCTTGATCCTAGAATTAACCTAGCTTTGTTGGAATAATCCTTGAAGTAGATTAAGGCCCTAGAATGCTCCATTGAGGAGTTTACGGCCTAATGACCATATCCCCTAGAGTTTACGACCGTAAACTCCTATGGGGTGTTGGTTTTAATTCATTTGAGGCACTTGCACATGTAGGATAGCTTCCATGTTTTTATCTAAGGCTAAAGGGGACAAGAGGCACACATTTGTGCCTTCACTTGGAGTTTACGGCCCAAGTGATGTTCCTTGGCCGTAAACTCCCTTTTAGGGATGATTCTTATGTAGTTAAATCCCCATTCAAGTCCTATGCATTTAAGGGTAATAGTCTTAAGGCCTTAGGGGTGTTTGTGGTATATTTTGCCCTAGAAAAAGGGGTTTACGGCCCAAGAGATATTCTTGGCCGTAAACTCCTATAACTCCATGATTTTGAAGTGTTTTGATGTTTAAAATGGTTACAAGCATTTGAGGGTTAATGTCCTTAAGCTTTAGGGGTGGTTTAGGGCACATTTAGCCCTTAAAAAGGGGTTTACGGCCCAAGAAATGTCCTTGGCCGTAAACTCCTATATCTTGTGGTTCTTGATTGCTTTCTAGTCTCTAAAGATCATACATTAAGTCCCTAACTAGTTGTCTATCAAGGAAATGGGACTAGGTAGCCTTAAAGCTCCATTTTGGAGTTTACTCCCCAAGAACGTTCTTGGGCGGTAAACTCCCGGATCTTGCAGTTTAGACATGTAAATGATGTTATAAAGCATCTAACAAGCAATGAAACACATCTAGGAAAGTAGACTCACAATCTGGGATGAAAACCCGAAGATCCGTCAGAGAGAAAATGGCTTTTCTCTAATTGGAATTGTGAATAATGAATTAATTAAATTCAGAAATCTATTTATAGTCCTGAAATATTTTGGCAGAAAATATTTTTATTCCGGATATTGGACTGTAACATTATGAAACTTGGAATGTTCAAATTTCACAAGTCCAGGAGCATCCACTCTCCTGATATCTCCTTAAACGTAAACCCTAACGTACATAAGCTTGTTTGGAAAAGTATGAAAACCACTGAAACTGGACTAGCTTCTATTGAATAGATAATGTTCGTATAAATGGAAATTTCGGGTTGTCACAGAAGGACCCCTAAGGGGTTAGAGACCTTAAATAGGGCTCAAAACCATGAAAATAGGATTTTTACTCTGCGGCGGTACACCCAGCGTACTTAAAGTTACGCCTAGCATAATGCCCTAAAAACGCGTTCCTTCAGCCTAGTACATGTTGGATTAATGTCTAACTCCATAACTATAATTGGTAAGACTTGACCCGACCCGACATGGTCCATTTGGGTTGCATGGCATCATGCACTTGGATAGACTGAATGAGAGAAATAAGACACTTATGGTTATTAATATATTATAAGTTCTAGTATATTAATAATAAGAATAATAATATTTAATTAGTATTGATCAAGAGTTAATTAGAATACATGGGTTGATTGTGCAAATCATCCATAACTTATATAGTGGGCCAAAGCTCCATGGATAATCAAGTTGGGTTAAACCCATAGGATGCTCCATGGAGGTTACATAACCCATGGGTCATGGAAATGAAAGGTCATGACAATTAGGGTTTACATGGTGTAACCGTAATTGTAACACACTATATAAGCATCATATTATTCACCAAAATCGGCACTAGTGTGTGTAATAGAAGGGCTAGCCAATTTCAAGAAGTCTAGATTTCTCTCAAGTCATTTAATTTGTATTTGGTGTTGTGTGAACCATTTGAGGTGTCACACTTGAGACACTAGGCACTTAAGCTTCATGAAGACATTCTACATCAAAGAGGTATGTATTCTATCTTGTTATATTCATTGTTTTGTATGCTAGATTAGGATAATACCTTGGATGTTCATAATTGCATGTATAATAGAGAAAACATAGATCCAAGGTATTTAGGGTTGCATGTACACTTAGGAGTGTTAGAATGCTCAAAACCCAACAGTGGTATCATAGACTAGGCTTGTTTTCTTGTTATACTAGCAAAAGTAGCTGAAAAATCGAGTTTTGATGCTGTCTGCCCAACAGACTCGCCGAGTCCATGAATGGACTCGCCGAGTCCAAGACAAAATGCATCCAACTCACCGAGTTCGTTCGTGCACTCGACGAGTTGGACCCCGAGACAGTATATATTCGACTTTTTTGGTTGGAATTGGACTAGGAACATTAC
This sequence comes from Lactuca sativa, assembly GCF_002870075.4. Taxonomy (NCBI): domain Eukaryota; kingdom Viridiplantae; phylum Streptophyta; class Magnoliopsida; order Asterales; family Asteraceae; genus Lactuca; species Lactuca sativa. The sequence goes on from NC_056631.2 coordinate 131,822,707, forward strand.
CCTAAGATGTTTTTGGACTTATAAACTTGTTTTTGATGTGGTAATGTTCATGCTAATCCAATTTCAAAGATAATTGTCTATAGATTCATGTTTTGTATTAGTTTAAGGATTAGACTAATTACATGAATAAGTTTGATTTGAATTATCTTGTTCTTATGAGTTGCTTAGATTAATAGGAAGTTATGTGAAATGTTGTTTTTCAATCCATTTTAATCTAAGAGTTGATTCTAAAATTTGTTTTTGTAACTTGTCCTCAAGTTATATGAAAAGTCACATTTAAGTTTCATAAAACTCATAAAAGTTGGCAAAGGTTACAAAAAATGAAGACTCTTGTCCTCAAGTTATGGAGGTTCAAGAGTTACTTCATTAATTAATAAAACATGTAACCTTAATTAATTCCATAAGTTATAAAATAAATAAAAAGTTACATTCTTTAAGAATTTAAAGTCTTCCATAACTTGTCCTCAAGTTATGGAACTTGAAGAGTTTTTGGATTAAAACTACTTTAAACTCATAAGTTATGAAATTAATTAGTTTTGAATAGTTTCAAAACTTGCCTCAAGTTTTGGAATTAGAAAAGTTTTCACTTATGAATACTTTAATAGCTAGCCCTTAGAATTTTAAAAGTTAAAATTCAACCCTTATACTTTATAATATTATAAGTTAATTATATATATATATATATATATATATATATATATATATATATATATATATATATATATATATATATATATATATATATATATATATATGTACAAGAGCAAGTCATTCTTACCGTTAGTAGGCCTCATTCACGAAGACGGTCTAAGGGGGGGGGGGGGTATAAGGTTACTGCCTATAAAATGGTAGTTTAATGGGTGTCCACTCTCACCTGCTGCTTCCTTGACTGGTGGAGGGTCGTTAGCCGAACGGGTAGGATAAGGACTATAATTTTCCCTTCATTAAAAGTATTAATGATAAATACTAAGTAACTAAACCTTTTATTAATACCCAATCTTAGTTATTTAGGAAAATGTGAATAAGGTGCTAATCCATGAAATTACACTTTGAACTTTGTTTAAGTCGGTTAGTGGAGCGTGTGTGGTTAACCGGCACACTAACTTGTATTAAACAAGGTATGAAAAGGGTAACTTAATGTTTATCATAGTATCGGTGTAGCTTGTGTGGTTAACCGGCACATCGATTGAGGGGTAAACACTTAAGGGTACCAAGTAATTTGCATGGTTACTTCAAACCTTGTTTTGTGATCCTCGGCATCCCAGTCACAAAACCTGAGGGGCACACTCGAGATTGAAACATGCCATTGAAAGTTCAATGAATCTTAAAGATCTAGGAGTTTCAAATCCAATTAAAACCTAATAAATTATTTCGTTTTTCATGGTGGAAATTGGTGAATTGTCATTCACCTACCTTCAAATATTTTATAGCTTGGATTACGGCATCCCTCTTCTAAGTTATAAAATAGTTTGTTGGGTCCTAGCCTTAATATTTCATATTGGGTGTCATATTAAGGACTTTAGATCAACTATCTTGAATATCTCCCAAAAGATGTCTGGTTTAGACATTTATGATCTTCCCAAATCTCTTGAAACAAGCTTTCCTAAATGAAGATGATCTCCCATGGAAATCATACTTCTTTCACCTCCTCCAATTATTCTCCCTAACCCACAAGTTCTTGAAAAGTTTAGGGTCACTCAAGCCCTATTGGCAAGTAAAGGTCTATGTGTGGTCACATCCTGGAGATGTAGTCATATATTGACAAGCCGGGAGAGTTGGGTGTCAAAGTCTTGAGAAAGTTGGTGGCTCAATCACTTTCTAAGTCACATAGAGTTCTTTTGGGATTCCTATGAAATAGAATATGACAAGATCCTTAATGATCTTATCTATTTGCTAAGATCAACTTCCTAAAACTTTATGGACATTGACAATGATGACATTGGATATCTAGTAAAGCTCTCTCTTCCCAGTGGAAAGGGATCGGCCATAGTCAACTCGATTGACCAAATGGTAAAGAGAAAGGCTAAGTCTGTGATAGTCCCGTGTACCATTACCAAAGGGTCCATATGTTTATATTGCCAAAGGAAGGGGCATTGGTTGCGAAGCTGCCAATTTTACCTAAGGATGTTTGACTCTACTTCAGGTAAAGTCCACTATCTAACTCTGCTAAGTTTCTATTCAGAGATTCTTGATACATGATGTGATTGGGTCACATGTTGATGTTTTAAGAATCAAAGAAAAGTGAAGAAACTTAAAGAAGGAATATGCTGAATCTGATCGCGTAGATGGATTTCTATCGCATAGGTTAAAGATTGGATTCTTGAGCTACTTCTTAGGAGTTATGAGATATTGCTTAGGAATAGATAACAACAAGTTTTCATATGGATTGTAAGGATAAGTTTTTCTGCAAAGTTTAAATTAAAAGGAAATTTTTGATTTTATGTATCCTTACAATGGTGTTTGAGGAAAATTGTTGCTTATATGATTCCATTAATAGCAAGAGTGGAAATATGAAATTGATTCTTTCATTTGTGGTAGTGTCTAAATTTACCAAACAAGGAAAGTCTTTCATCACCCAAGTTTTAACTGGACCGGAACTTGGAATCATGCAAGTTGTATAGCATTATGAATGAGAAATTTCAAGTATTGGAAAATTAAGACTAATTACATGTTCACATGGATGTGTGAGTCATGTAAAGGACTAAGGGATCGAGTACACATTCTTGTGCACTGGCTAAGTCCACCACAAAAGATATATAAGACTATTCGTCCTAATTTACTATAGCTCAGTAAATATGGTTATACTTACAAGCTTAAGTGTAATTATGAGACATTGGAAAAGGTTCCGATGTATGACAGAGCGAATAAGAAGAATCAACTTAGGTAGAAGGAATTTCTCAAATCTGAAAAGATGGGAGAGTACTTTAGTATCAGTTTTTGTGATCATCTTAATGATTAAGAAACCATATCAAAATTAGTTCGCTAAGGAAATCTTAGTGCATTCTTATGACTAAGAAGAGGAACTTGAATTGTTGAAATGGTTAAATCAAGAAGATGAGTCATACTTCATTCCAATATAAGTCTTAGAGTCATACTCTGTAACAACCCGAAGTTGTTCATCGCCGAAAACCCGTTCTACCCGTATAACTCGTCGGAAATCGAAATGTCCCGTTATCATTTTTGGGCTTAGTTATCTAAAATTATATATTTATTTTCATTCAATGAGGGTCCAAATCATTTAGGAACTCATGAATTTAGCCCAAAACATTTATTTCTTAAGTTTTAGAAATATCCTCGTCGGGTGACGAAAACTCAATCGGGTGCGACCCAAAGCATCGTTTAAGGCCGGTATCGGGTAGAATTCCTCCGTGTCCAAGTTTTAGGGACTATATAAACATGTTTTAGAACTCATTTGAAGCTTTTTCCTTCTCTCTCTACTCTCTCTCTAACCTCTCTCCTAAATCCAAAAATTTAGTGTCCAAAACTCAAATTTAAGGCTTCAAATCCTTAAGGTACCTTCCTAGCCTTAATCTATAGCATGTTTAGCTTCCAAATTAGACACTTAATCAAGAAATTGGACAAAGTATGTGAGTTTACGGCCCAGGAGGCTGCCTAGGCCGTAAACTCCATTTTGAAGGGTTTTTAGCCCTTAAACTCCTTCCTAGACTTGTTTGGACTTTAGATATGGCTAAGGGACTTCAAGATATGGACTTAGAACATTTAAAACTTTAATTTTGAGTCATTTGAAGGAGTTTACGGCCAAGGCATAAGCTTAGGCCGTAAACTCATGTTAATGGGGTTTTTCAAGCCCTTAAACCCTTCCAAATCACTTCTATGGCTTAGATATGAATTATAGGACCTTGGTTTTAGCATTTGGACACTTGAAACATAATTTTTGAGGGACTTAGATGAGTTTACGGCCAAGGATAGTGCTTGGGCCGTAAACTCCCCAAAACTTGACATAAATCCAATTCTAAGGTGTTAGAAAGCCATCCAACACCACCAAAAGCCTTGGAATAAATCAAGGGACCAACCAAAAATACTTTAAAGGCCTTAAACACAAATTTTGTGGGATTTCTAAGAGTTTACGGCCAAGACCTATTCTTGGGCCGTAAACTCCAAAATTTTTGGTGTTAGAATGCAAACTAAACACCCCTACAGCCTTTAGATGAATTTTAGAAGTCCATTCATGCAAGTTTTAGGCCTTGAAACACCTTGTAGCATCATATAATAGAGTTTACGGCCAAGAGGGGGTTCTCATAGGCGGTAAACTCCATAAAAGCCTCATATGTTCCATATAAACTCATTTCTAGGCTTATGGGAATTTTTAGAATCACATGTGATTGATTTTAACAACTTAAAAACACTAAATCTTGGAGAATTGAGAGTTTACGGCCAAACAACCCATGCCTAGGCCGTAAACTCCCTTATGTGTTGTAAATGATGTTTTTAAATTAATCCAAGCCTTAAGAAAAATTAATCCAAGCATTTCCAAGTGTCCATATCCATTTATAACCCAAATTTGCACTCTAAACCACCCTACCATGAGTTTACGACCGTAAACTCATGGGGAATGGGTGTTTTGGACCTAAAAACTCTTGTATAAGTTTACTCATGGGGAGTAAACTCAAGTTCCAAGTCCCTAGTGTCATTTCCCATCCCTAAACGCCACCCGGGTCCCTCCAAACACTCGTATCGGAGTGTTTTCGCGACTAGAAACAATTGTCCCTATCCAACAATCAATCTAAGTCCTAATTAGATACAAATGTGTATCTTTACATTATAATTAGGAACCTCGTGTGTTTACAAGCCCCAGATCAACTCTTAGCATCCAAATCGTCCTATTTCTCGTCCGGTGAGTTCATACCCCTACGCCTTTTTCACTGTTTTTAACTGTTTTCAGGGGGGGAATACAAGCAAACCAAAACTGTTTTCAAATCATAACATTTATGTGTTTCAAATAGTATCTGGCAACTTATAAACTCTTATTCTCCTTATGTATTATGTTGAGCATAAGGAATGATTTATCAATTACAACTAAATGGATTTTAGTTAAGAAAATAATCAAACTAATCAAATTATTATGGGAATAATTTGGGGTTCTATGTCTCTCTTTATATCACTTACTGATATTTGTATTAAGTTATTAGATAAACTATGTCTGATTCAGTTTATCTCCGTATCATTCGAATGTTTTGCCAGATAGTTTCATTATATATATCTATTTTCACTGTATCATGTCTTGAAATCTTTGTATGTTTGATATCATATTGGAACCCTGTGAATAGTTAATACTAACTTGTGAGATAGTCACTACCCTTTATGGATGATCAAGTAAATCCTCTCCGGAAGTGTAACCAGAGTCTCCTGGAGGGAGAGCGAAGAGTTTGTGAATAGATCTATTCGGGACTGACAATCCCACACCTTAACTGCTAGCTACAGTTAGGCGGGCACGCCTGGGGTGACAAATTCTGGATATCATTCGACGTCTGACTAACGTCAAGGAGGTCTCGTTGTCGTATCAGTATGGTTACCCGACTCACAATACGTATTAATATAACTTATTCACAGCTAGGGTTTGTTTAGAATCTATATCTTGTTCGGGATGGTAATCCCATGGTCTTGTAGTCTATATCTCGTTCGGGATGGTAATCCCATGGTTTATGTCTATATCTCGTTCGGGATGATAATCCCATGATCTTGAGTCTATATTTCGTTGGGGATGGCAATCCCATGGTTTTGAAACTAAATCTTATACGGGATGATAATCCCATAATTTTATCAAACTATCTTATATCTAGTTTCGGGATAGTGATCCCATGGTTTATGTCTATATCTCGTTCGGGATGGTAATCCCATGATCTTGAGTCTATATTTCGTTCGGGATGGCAATCCCATGGTTTTGAAACTAAATCTTATACGGGATGATAATCCCATGAATTTATCAAACTATCTTATATCTAGTTTCGGGATAGTGATCCCATGGTTTATCAAGTTATCTTATATCTAGTTTCGGGTTAGTGATCCCATGGTTTTTATCAAATTATCTTATAACTGGTTCGGGATGTAGTCCCAAGGTTTTCAAAATACTTTCTATTTACAGTTCGCCTAAATTATAGTTTTATATATTAAACTATACTATGTGTTATTCAATCAATCTTACAATTAGGAAAATATGGGATTTTCCTGGGGTTAACTTATATCTGTAATAGAACTGTAACGGAAGATAACTTAACTACTTTACATAAGAAAATATGGGATTTTCTTGGATATCAAATCTTTTCAGAAAACTAAAGGAAATCGATACATTTTCACAAAACAAAACCGCTTATGAACTCACCAGCTTTATGCTGATTTTCAAACCGCTTGTATTCTCAGGTCCAAGTTAGACAGGTACCCGACGATATCTTTTGGTGAAGATGGAGTGCTGCGAAGACTCGTCTCTTTTGTTCATATGATATATGTATAACTTTTGTACAATTTACTTTTGAACCAAATGTAAACTTTCAGATATATGTAATGTAATGGTTGTTTACTGTGATTACTATGTACATTGGATTTGATACACAACATGGAGTCAACCCCGGGAACGTTTCCGCCTTTGGTTTTCGGGGTGTGACATACTCCAAGATTGTAACTTGAGTGACATGTCTTAAAGAAGGTTTAAAACACTTGTCAAATGTAAGAGTAAAAGTTTTCTACCCTTGTACATTTGAAATTGGTAAGTTGTGATGTTTTGGATAAAGCAAAGACCAACTAAGGCCAATTGTGTGAAGTGTTTGTCTTGATTAGAATCCGCACTATCTCTTGGATGTTTGACAAGGGAGTCTTATAGGTCAAGAGGACAGTGGGAGTCTTAAAGGTCTGGAAAGTCTCAAGAACTAATCAAGAATAAACCCTGAAGTTCTTCACTAGCACACGACTTGAGGTTTCTAACCTATCGTGTTGACATATTCTATGCTCATTCCAGTTAAAGTTGGCTTTGCATATGAGTTCTTAGAGTTCTCAATTGGTTGCATAACAACTTGGAAGCAATGGTAGGCCCTTGAGCTGCCAGATGGCAAGAAATTAAGATTGAGTTCAGTCCATATGAGTTTGGATTTGTCATTATCCTTGTCTTGTGACTATGGTTTTGACAATTCACATGGATAAGAACACATACACTATAAAATCTAAGTGTCATAAGGTTTCTCTCCGATTCATGAAAATGATGGTGAGGAAATTCTTTCACTAAGTAGATTTTAAGTAGATAGCAATTGTGATATTTGTAGTTCTCAAAGTCGTTAGTGGAGCGTGCGTGGTTAACCGACACACTAACATGGACTTGTGAGAAGTGGCAAAGGTCTAAACAATCGAGACTATGATTACGGCATCCCTTTTCATAGTTCTTAAATTGTTTACACACACTTATGAGCTATCTAACTAAGATAAGGTGTATAATTTTGACAAAGACTTATCAAAACAATCTAGTAACAGAAATTTGAACTTTGGTAAGAAAGCCAGCTGATTTCTGAGTACATGTCAAAGCTAGTGGGAGCATAAGTGTTATGGTAATAACCATCATGTTAGTGGGAGCATGATAATTATGATAAGTATTGCCAGTTAGCAATGTTAATTATAGAAAAAAAAGGTTTCGATTGGGAAAGAGTTGTTTTGCTATAATTAAGGGAGAGGAAATTATACTTCATCTCAAATCTATAAGCTTAGATCGTGAGGTTTTAATCATTTAGTCAAGGATATATATATATATATATATATATATATATATATATATATATATATATCATAAGGAAATTCTGTATATGGGTCCATTATTTGCGTTCTAAAATTCGATTATGATTACGACATCCCTTTTCATAATCTGAATTATGAGAACTTGGCAAATAGAAATGGAAATGGTATAGCAAAAGACTGGTTTAGTCTTTATGTGAGACATCATGAATCTTGTCCCATATTCTTCGGATATAGGATCGATTACATGTGCTATATTCATCCATATGCTTCAGATATAGGATCGATTACATGTGATATATTCATCCTTTCTAAAATTTTCCAAATGCCTGGGGCGTTAAGAAGGGAAAAGGTCTAGAATTTGATATGACTAAAAGGATTAAACAATTGTCGAGGACAATCTAAGGTTTACCAAAGATTGGTTGCTCAAGGACAGTTGGAAATATAGTGATAATTCTGGAAGGACCATATTGACATAATCTGTAAAAAGGCAGCTCTTGTTCAGAAGTGATAGTCAAAATGGAATATGGAAATGTTTCAAAGTTAGAAATTATTCAATCTGTGTAAGATTAGGAAACTTAATGCAAGAAGGATGTTTCCAAGGAGTTGATCTCCATTGGAATGCTCTGTAATGTTTGTTGTCAAGTCTTTCTGACTTTGTGCTTAATCATTACAAGAGATTCAATGCATATAAGTTTAGAATCTAACAGATTTCAGTAAATGGCATGAACTTGGAATTCTTGCATTTGCAGTAAGGATTTGAGAGTGTGAAAAGAGAATCATTGAAGTTATGTTTAACTAATCTAGTTCACAAAGTAAAGATCATAGAAAAACATAGTATGCATACTTGGTATATGGCATGACTGGTGTTTAGAAACATAGTGTACATGCTTGGAGCATGGGACAACTATTGTTTTAAATTCAAGAATAAAGTTGATAGCTGAAACAGTATACAATAAATAATGTGTAATCATATGGTGATAAATAAAAGGTGTTTTATTTATATTCATAAGTTCTTTGACCATATTAGATTCTATTATTATTGTGTTTCATTTTGCATGTTTTGACTTCCAGAATAACTAGGTCGTTCTTCCTGATTGACTAAGTTATTCAAACCATCCATAGTCGGTCATATGTTGGAAGTAGATATGAATTAAGACTGTCATGGGTTGGCTTATAGAGGTTTAAGATGTTAGACAAAGGGCTACAACACTCATGAGTGCTCGTAACTTCTGAGTGTTGGATTCAACCAACGCTCATTAGAATCACTTCATGGATTTTATCACGAGTGATCATGAGATGATAATATCTTATATTCTTCAAACCTAGAGATATGAGTTGTTACTATGAGTTGGTTGTACATTGATTGCATGAAAACGCATTTGGTAACTCGGTGCTATAAAACGTGCCTTTGTGTTTACATGGTGTAACCCTAATTGTAACACACTATATAAGCATCATATTATTCACTAAAATCGGCACTAGTGTGTGTAATAGAAGGGCTAGCCGATTTCATGAAGTGTAGATTTATCTCAAGTCATTTCATGTGTATTTGGTGTTGTGCGAACCATTTGAGGTGTCACACTTGAGGCACTAGGCACTCAAGCTTCATGAAGACATTCTACATTAAAGAGGTGTGTATTCTATCTTGTTATATTCATTGTTTTGTATGCTAGATTAGGATAATACCTTGGATGTTCATAATTGCATGTATAATAGAGAAAACATAGATCCAAGGTATTTAGGGTTGCATGTGCACTTAGGAGTGTTAGAATGCTCAAAACCCAACAGTACGCCCAACATACTAGCTAGTGTACGTCCAACGTACTGTCATACTCCCTTTTTCTATCTTAACTTCAAACAGTCATAACTTCATCGTTTCAATTCCGTTTTCAATGATCTTTATGATGGGTTTTGAGCCTTTTAACACTTCCTAAGTGTACATGCAACCCTAATAACCTTGGATCTATGTTTGTCTAATTATCATGCAAAGTTGAATTTCCAAGGTTATATTCCTATCTAGCATACATGGGGAACAATTTTAACTTGAGTGAAAGATAGAATAACTTACCTTGTTGTTGCTTATGTTCCTTGAAACCTTGTGAGCCTAGCACCCCAAGTGTGATGCCTCAAATGCTTCACACAACACCAAGTGCTCTTGGAAAGACCTTTGAGATACTACACACTTCTTCAAATCGGCCAAGCCCTCTAGTTTCTTATGTCTAACCGATTTTGGTGGAGAATGGGACTCTTATATAGTGTTGACACATCTAGGGTTACACCATGTAAACCCTAATGTGTCATGACTCTTCATTTCCATGACCCATGGGTTTGTAACTCCCATGGAGCATCCTATGGGTAGAACCCAACTTGATAATCCATGGAGCCTTTTAGCCCACTATACAAGATATGAATGATTTACATAATCAACCCGTATATTTAATTAGTTATCCTTTGATCACTTAATTAATTCCAAATTAATTCCTTGATCAAACTAATCAAATAATATTATTAATATATTAGAACTTATAATATATTAATAATCTCCAAGTGTTATTTCTCTCATTTAGTCTATCCAATTGCATGGTGCCATGCAACCCAAATGGACCATGCCGGGTTGGGTCAAGTACACACCCGAAATAGTTATGGACTTAGACACCTTATCCAATAGTCTCCCACTTGGATAAGTCTAATAACTATAACTCTAGTACTTTAGGAACCGACCGGCAATCGTAGCTCTTTCAAGGTCTCTCGGAACTGAGAAGATGATGGTACGCCATTTAAGATAAGGGATCATATAATCCTCCGTTCTAGATATCAGCCGGACAAATACATGGAACAATGTCTTACTTATTGTCCAACAGTTTGTTTCTCGATTTCCGATTTGTTTGACAAAGAACTTAATTGAACACATCAACTTAGTTCTTACCGGGCCCGGTACATAGGTCAAAACAAAATCATCGAGGGGCCCAGATATCAGGTTCTAATCCAAGAAGGAACAGATAAACTTCAACTCATATGTTTGTTCTACCACTCATTGAATTACACACAAAAGCACGTTTTATAACATCGAGTTACCAATGCGTTTTCGTACAATCAATGCATAACCAACTTGTAAGTAACAAATCATATCTCTAGGTTTGAAGACTTATATGATATTACCGTCTCACGATCACTCGAGATAGAATTCCATGAAGTGATTCCAGTGAGCGTGGGTTGAGTCCAATACTCAGAACTTATGAGCACTCATGATTGTTGTAGCCTTGTCCAACACCTTAGACCTCTACAACCCATCATGACAGTCTTGATTCATACCTACTTCCAACATATGACCGACTGTGGAGGTTTGAATAATATGTTATACCAAAAAAAATAGACAAAACTGCAAAAATGGTCCCTGTGGTTTGCATTTTTTCAGGAAACAAGTCCAAACAGTGACTTTTTTTGATTCATGGTCCTTTTGGAGTGGTTTGTATGTGAAAATGGTCCCTCCGAAAATTAAAATGACTATAATACCCTTGGGGTATTTATTTTTCATTTTTCTTTCATTATTCTTAAAATTTAAAATTTATTTATTTATTTTAACAATTAAAAAAATAAAAAAGGTCCCACCTCTCTCTCTCTCTCTCTCTCTACATTTGAAGAAAGAAAGCAGCGGTTCTTCCCCCTTTTCGCATTTTCCATGTTCTTCCCCCTTCTTGCTACTACTGATCGGAGGAAACAACCACCACCATCTTAACCCACTTAATTTTTCGAACACCTCCTCCACCTCCCCATGTCGTGACCCACCACCAGCAAACACCCTTCCCAAATACCTCCGGACCATAACCTTGCTCCTCCCAGCCCTCTCTCTCGTTGAGCTCTTCTGAAAAGAAAGGAAACAAAGGAAAAACCTCATTAATCGGCATAAGGTACAATAAGCTTTTCTCGATTTTCATGATACAAATCTTTCAAATTACTCGTTGTTATTGGAACTGATCTTAAGAACCCCAAATAGAGATATATTTAGATGTTCGATTTCAAATTTTGTGGTCTAAATTTCAAATCTTGAATCAGGGACAGGAGACATCGGATCAAGAAAACACCTGATTATTTCTGTTCTTTCAAATTACTCGTTGTGATTGTTGGCAAAACCCACCAAACGCCTCCATCTTGTCGTAACCCAGCACCACCAAACGCCATCGTCGTTTCTGCTTCGTCTTGGTCCCTCGTCGAGCATCCACCAACAGAAATTAAGCAGCAAGGCTGCCCACATCCACCAACTACAGCCACATGTCGTTGCCCTTCCACCGTCGGATCAGGTAGAAGAAGAAGAGAAGGTGGGGTTAGGATCTTTTCTTCTCATCCTGACGCAGACTAAGTCGGAGGAGGAGCGGTCATCGTCTGAAATCTTCGAGCTTCCTTTTGATGCGTTGTTGAATGAAATCGATGGTGGGAGGATCGAGCCGGAGTCATTGAAGGCTAACAAGTGGCGACTGCTTGTATATGTCGAGTATGTGTATGTATATGTGTGTAGATTCTTTATGGTGATCTGGGGGAGGACGAAGAGAGAGAGAGAGAGAGAGAGAGAGAGAGAGAGAGAGAGGTGGGACCTTTTTTATTTTTTTAATTGTTAAAATAAATAAATAAATATTAAATTTTAAGAATAATGAAAGAAAAATGAAAAATAAATACCCCAAGGGTATTATAGTCATTTTAATTTTCGGAGGGACCATTTTCACATACAAACCACTCCAAAAGGACCACGAATCAAAAAAAGTCACTGTTTGGACTTGTTTCCTGAAAAAATGCAAACCACAGGGACCATTTTTGCAGTTTTGTCAAAAAAATATTCTGGAAGTCAAAACATGCAAAAGAAATATAGTAAACGATCGACAAGAGATAGCAACACTTTACTCATAAATAAAAACACCTTTTATTCATCATCTAATGTCAATTACACTTTACAAATTTCTGGGTTATCTAACTACTAAATCTAATATCATCCTTCAGTCCTATGCTCCGAGCATGCTGGAGATGCTTAACCCGAGTCAGTCCCTTCGTGAGGGGATCTGTTGGGTTCTCATCCGATGATACCCTCTTTGCCACGAGGAGTCCTTCTTCTATCCGATGTCTGATAAAATGGTATTTTTTGTCGATGTGTTTAGATCTCCCGTGATCCCTTGGTTACTTTGCTAAGGCAACAACACTTTCACTATCACAGAAAATCTCCATTGGCTTTTTGATAGCTGGTACAACTCCAAGGTCTCCAATGAAGTTCTTCAGCCATATTGCCTCCTTTGCTGCCTCGCTAGATGCAATATACTCTGATTCACAAGTTGAATCAGCCACTGTCTCTTGCTTGGAACTCTTCCAAGAAATTGCTCCTCCATTTAGGGTAAAGATCCAGCCCGACTGAGAGCGGAAATTATCCCTATCAGTCTGGAAGCTATCATCACTATACCCTACAACTCTCAAGTCATCACTCCCACCGAGGGTAAGAACCCAGTCCTTAGTCCTCCGTAGGTACTTGAGGATATTCTTTACCGCAGTCCAGTGTGCCTTGCCAGGGTTCGCCTGATACCTACTAACCATGCTCAGGGCAAAGGCTACATCGGGTTGAGTACACGTCATAGCATACATGATCGATCCTACAGCCGAAGCATAAGGTGTTCGACTCATTTCTGCTATCTCAGCCTCAGTGCTAGGGCTTTGTGTCTTACTCAATCTGGTGTTACTCTGGATGGGTAACTCTCCTTTCTTGGAATCCTGCATGTTGAATCTCTTCAGCACCTTATCCAAGTAGGTACTCTGACTAAGTCCAATTAGTCTTTTACTCCGATCTCTCAAGATCCTTATCCCTAGAATATAGGTAGCTTCTCCTAGGTCCTTCATAGAGAAACACTTCCCCAGCCAAGACTTAACTTCCTGCAGAGTTGGGATGTCATTTCCTATGAGTAGTATGTCATCCACATACAACACCAAAAAGCTAAGTACACTCCCACTAGCCTTGACATACACGCAAGACTCATCTTCACTCCTAGAAAAGCCAAATTCCATGACCTTTTCATCAAAGCAAAGATTCCATCTGCGAGGTGCTTGCTTCAATCCATAAATGGATTTCTCAAGCTTACACACTCTATTAGGGTACTCGTGTTGGGTTTTGAGCATTCTAACACTCCTAAGTGTACATGCAACCCTAAATACCTTGGATCTATGTTTTCTCTATTATACATGCAAATAAGAACTTCCAAAGTATTATCCTAATCTAGCATACAAAACAATGAGTGTAACAAGATAGAATACATACCTCTTTGATGTAGAAAGTCTTCATGAAGCTTGAGTGCCTAGCCCCAATAGTGTGGAAGCCTAAAATGGAATCACAATCACCAAAACACTTAGAATAACTTGAGAGAATTCTACAACTCATGAAATCGGCTAGCCCTTTTACACCACACACTAGTGGCCGATTTTGGTCAAGAATAAGATACTTATATAGTTAGGGTTACACCATGTAAACCCTAATTGACATGGCCTTTCATTTCCATGATCCATGGGTACAAATACACCATGGAGCATCCATGGACCATCCTATGGGTTTTAGCCCAACTTGATTATCCATGGAGCATTTGCCCACTATACAAGTATGGATGGTTTACACAATCAATCCATATATTTAATTAGTCTTCTTTTGATCACTTAATTAATCCTAGATTAATTCTTGATCAATACTAATTAAACAATCTTATTATTCTTATTATTAATATACTAGAACTTATAATATATTAATAACCATAAGTGTCTTATTTCTCTCATTATAGTCTATCCAAGTGCATGATGGTATGCAACCCAAATGGACCATGTTGGGTCGGGTCAAGTCTTACCAATTATAGTTATGGACTTAGACATTAATCCTACAGTCTCCCACTTGGATAAGTCTAAAACTATTATTGCCTATGACTTCAGGAACCAACTGGCAATCGTAGCTCTCAAAAGCTTCTGTCAAACTCTGACCTTGTAGATGAACTCTGACCTTTGTCAATGACTTGTCCATTAGATAAGGGATCATATATTCCTCCATTCTAGATATCATATGGACTGAGACATGGATTATAATCATTCTCTCTGTCCATTTGTTGTTTCCCGATTTCCGATTTATGACGACTGACTAATTGAACAAATCAAATCAGTCCTGGCCCGGCCGAGCACTTCCATTTGTCATCATCAAATCATCGAGGGGCCCACAGATATCGCTTTTATCCTGAAGGTAAAAGGAATGGATAAACTTCGACTCATATGGCTTGTTCTAGTACTTGTTGAATCATACACAAAGGCACGTTTTATAGCACCGAGTTACCAAATGCGTTTTCGTGCAATCAATGTACTATCAACTCATAGTAACAACTCGTATCTCTAGGTTTGAAGAATATAAGATATTATCGTCTCATGATCACTCGTGATAAAATCCATGAAGTGATTCCAATGAGCGCGGGTTGAATCCAATACTCAGAACTTATGAGCACTCATGAGTGTTGTAGCCCTTTGTCCAACACCTTAGACCTCTACAAGCCAACCCATGACAGTCTTAATTCATATCTACTTCCAACATATGACCGACTGTGGATGATTTGAATAACTTAGTCATTCCGGAAGAATAACCCAGTTTATTCGGGAAGTCAAAACATGCAAAATGAAACACAATAATAATTGAATCCAATATGGTATCAACCCTTTGAACATAAATAAAACACCTTTTATTTATCACCATATGATTACACATTATTCATTGTATACTGTTTCAACTATCAACTTTATTCTTGAATTTAAAACAATAGTTGTCCCATGCTCCAAGCATGTACACTATGTTTTCTTAAACACTAGTCATGCCATACACCAAGTATGCATACTATGTTTGTCTATGATCTTTACTTTGTGAACTAGATCAATTGAGCATAACTTCAATGATTCTCTTTTCACACTCCCAAATCCTTACCGCAAATGCAAGAATTCCAAATTCATGTCATTTACTGAAATCTGTTAGATTCTAAACTTATATGCATTGATCCTCTTGTAATGATTATGCACAAAGTCATAAAGACTTGACAACAAACATTACAGAGCATTCCAAAGGAGATCAGTTCCTTGGAAACATCCTTCTTGCATTAAGTTTCCTTAATCTTACACAGATTGAAAATTCTAACATTGAAACATTTCCAGATTCCATTTTGACTATCACATCTGAACAAGAGTTGCCTCCTTATAGATTATGTCAATATGGTCCTTCCAGAATTATCACTATACTTCCAACTGTCCTTGAGCAACCAATCTTTGGAAAACCTTAGATTGTCCTCGACAATTGTTTAATCCTTTTAGTCATATCCAGTTCTAAACCTTTTCCCTTCTTAATGCCCCAGGCATTTGGAAAATTTTAGAAAGGATGAATATAGCACATGTAATCGATCCTATATCCAAAGCATATGGGACACGATTCATGATGTCTCACATAAAGACTAAACTAGTGTTTTGCTATAACATTTCCATTTCTATTTGCCAAGTTCTCATAATTCAGATTATGAAAAGGGATGCCGTAATCATAAGCGAATTTTAGAACGCAAATAATGGTCCCATATACAGAATTTCCTTATGTTGAGCCATTCCAACATGAAATTCATATATATATCCTTGACTAAATGATTAAAACCTCACGATCTAAGCTTATAGATTTGAGATGAAGTATAATTTCCTCTCTCTTAATTATAGCAAAACAACATTTTCCCAATTGAAACCTTTTGTTTTCTATAATTAACATTGCTAGCTTGCAATACTTATCATAATTATCATGCTCCCACTAACATGATGATTATTAGCATAACACTTATGCTCCCACTAGCTTTGACATATACCCAGAAAGCAGCTGGACTTCTAGAAATCAATACTTCATTGACTTTCTTACCAAAGTTCAGATTTCTGATACTAGATTGTTTTGATAAGACTTTATCAAAGTCATACACCTTCCCTTAGATAGCACACTTGTGTGTCTAAACAATTATGAAGAGGTATGCCGTAATCATAATGGTTAGACCTTTTTGCCATTTCTTACAAGTCCAGGTTAGTGTGCCGGTAAACCACACACGCTCCACTAACGACTTTGAGAATGCAAATATCACAATTGCTATCTAACTAAAATCTACTTAGTGAAAGTGCTTCCTCACCATCATTTTCATGAATCGGAGAGAAACCTTATGACACTTAGATTTTTAATGGTGTATGTGTTCTTATCCATGTGAATTATCAAAACCATAGTCACAAGACAAGGATAATGACAAATCCAAACTCATATGGATTGAACTCAATCTTAACTTCTTGCCACCTGGCAGCTCAAGGGCCTGCCATTGCTTCCAAGTTGTTATGCAACACATTGATAACTCTAAGAACTCATATGCAAAGCCACCTTTAACTGGAATGGGCACAGAATATGTCAACATGATAGGTTATAAACCTCGAGTCGTGTGCTAGTGAAGAACTTTAGGTTTATTCTTGATTAGTTCTTGAGACTCTCAAGACCTTTAAGACTCCCACTGTCCTCTTGATCTATAAGACTCCCTTGTCAAACATCCAAGAGATAGTGCAGATTCTAATCAAGACAAACACTTCACACAATTGGCCTTAGTTGGTCTTTGTTTTATCCAAAACATCACAACTTACCAATTTCAAATGTAAAAGAGTAGAAAACTTTTACTCTCACATTTGACAAGTGTTTTAAACCTTCTTTAAGACATGTCACTCAAATTACAATCTTGGAGTATGACTCAAAGACTTGTATTGGAACGAAGTATGACTCATCTTCTTGATTTAACCATTTCAACAATTCAAGTTCCTCTTCTTAGTCATAGGAATGCACTAAGACTTCCTTAGAGAACTAATTGTGATATGGTTTCTTAATCATTAAGATGATCACAAAACTGATACTAAAGTACTCTCCCATCTTTTCAGATTTGAGAAACTTTTATCCTTCTGCCTAATTTGATTCTTCTTATTCGCTCTGCCATACATTGGAACCTTTTCCAATGTCTCAGAGTTACACTTAAGCATGTAAGTATAATCATATTTACTGAGCTTTAGTAAACTATGACGAATAGTCTTATCAATCTTTTGTGGTGGACTTGACCAGTGCACAAGAATGTGTACTCGATCCCTTAGTCCTTTACTTGACTCACATATCCATGTGACCAAGTAATTAGTCTTAATTTTTCCAATTCTTGAAAGTTCTCATTCATCATGCTATACAACTTGCATGATTCCAAGTTTCGGTCCAATTGAAACTTGGGTGATGAGAATCTTTCCTTATTTGGTAAATATAGACATTACCACAAATGAAAGAATCAATTTCATATTTCCACTCTTGCTCTTAATGGAATCATATAAGCAACAATTTTTCCTCTAATGCCATTGTAAGGATATTTTAAAATAAATAAAATAAAAATTTTCTTTTATTTTAAAACTTTGTGGAAAACTATCCTTACAATCCATATGAAAACTTGTTGTTATCTATTCCTAAGCAATATCTCATAACTCCTAAGAAGTAGCTCAAGAATCCGATTTTTCAAACTATGCGATAGAAATCCATCTGTGCGATCAGATTCAGCATATTCTTTCTTTAAGTTTCTTCACTTTTCTTTGATTCTTAAACATCACCATGTGACCCAGTCACATCATGTATCAAGAATCTCAGAATAGAAACTTAACAAAGTTAGATAGTGGACTTTACCTGAAGTAGAGTCAAACTTATTGACTTTAACATCCTTAGCTAAATTTTGGCAGTTTCGCAACCAATGCCCCTTTCTTTGGCAATACAAACATATGGACCCTTTGATAATGGTACACGAGACTATCATAGACTTAGCTTTTCTCTTTACCATTTGGTCAACCGAGTTGACTATGGCCGATCCCTTTCCATTGGGAAGAGAATGCTTTACTGGATATCCAATGTCATCATTGTCAATGTCCATAAAGTTTCAGGAAGTTGATCTTAGCAAATAGATAAGATCATTAAGGGTCTTATCATAGTCTGTTTCATAGGTGTCCCAAAGGAACTCACTATGTGACTTAGAAAGTGATTGAACCACCAACTTTCTCAAGACTTTGACACCCAACTCTCCCGGCTTGTCAATATGTGACTACATCTCCAAGATGTGTTCACACCTAGACCTTGCCTTGCCAATAGGGCTTGAGTGACCTTAAACTTTTTCAAGAACTTGTGGGTTAGGGAGAATAATTGGAGGAGGAGAAAGAAGTATGATATCCATGGGACATCATCTTCATTAGGAAACCTTGTTTCAAGAGATTTGGGAAGATCATAGGTGCCTAAACCAGACATCTTTTGGGAGATATTCAAGATAGTTGATTTAAAGTCCTTAATATGACACCCAATATGAAATATTAAGGCTAGGACCCAACAAACTATTTTTTAACTTAGAAGAGGTATGCCGTAATCCAAGCTATAAAATATTTGAAGGTAGGTGAATGACGATTCACCAATTTCCACCAAGATAAACGAAATGTATTATTAGGTTTTAATTGGTTTTGAAACTCCCAGATCTTTGAGATTCATTGAACTGTTCAAAGGCATGTTTCAATCTTGAGTGTGCCCTTCAGGTTTTGTGACTGGGATGCCGAGGATCACAAAACAAGGTGTGAAGTAACCATGCAAATTACTTGGTACCCTTAAGTGTTTACCCCTTAATCGATGTGCCGGTTAACCACACACGCTCCATCGATACTATGATAAGCATTAAGTTACCCTTTGCCTACCTTGTTAAATACGCGTTAGTGTGCCGGTTAACCACACGCGCTCCACTAACCGACTTAAACAAAGTGCAAAGTGTAATTTCATGGATTAGCACCTTATTCACATTTTTCCTAAGTAACTAAGATTGGGTATTATTAAGAGTTTAGTTACTTAGTATTATCATTAATACTTTTAATGAAGGGAGAATTTATAAGTCCTTGTCTTACTCGTTCGGCTAACGACCCTCCACCGGTCAAGCAAGCGGTGGGTGAGAGTGGACACCCATTAAGTTGCCATTTTATAGGCAACAACCTTATACCCACCTTATAGACCGGCTTCGTGAATGAGGCGTACTAGCGGTAAGACTGACTTTACTCTTATACATATATATATATATATATATATATATATATATATATATATTATTAACTTATAATATTATAAAGTATAAGGGTTGAATTTTAACTTTTAAAATTCTAAGGGCTAACTTGGAATTAAAGTATTCATAAGTGAAAACTTTTCAAATTCCAAAACTTGAGGGCAAGTTTTGAAACTATTCAAAACTAATTAATTCCATAACTTATGTGTTTAAAGTAGTTTTAATCCAAAAACTCTTCAAGTTCCATAACTTGAGGACAAGTTATGGAAGACTTCAAACTAATAAAAGAACTAACCTTTTCTTTATTTTATAACTTATGGATTTAATTATGGTTACATATTTTTTCTTTAATGAAGTGACTCTTGAACTTCCATAACTTGAGGACAAGTTATGGAGTCATAAAAAAATTATTCAATGACACAAAACTCTTCATTTTGTAACCATTGCCAACTTTTATGAGTTTTATGAAACTTTAATGTGACTTTTCATATAACTTGAGGACAAGTTACACAAACACATTTTAGAATCAACTCTTAGATTAATTTGGATTGGAAATGTCACACCCCGAAAACCAAAGGCGGAAACGTTCCCGGGGTTGACTCCATGTTGTGTATCAAATCCAATGTACATAGTAATCACAGTAAACAACCATTACATTACATATATATGAAAGTTTACATTTGGTTCAAAAGTAAATTGTACAAAGTTATACATATATCATATGAACAAAAAAAGACGAGTCTTCAGAGCACTCCGTCTTCACCAAAAGATATCGCCGGGTACCTGTCTAACTTGGACCTGAGAATACAAGCGGTTTGAAAATCAGCATAAAGCTGGTGAGTTCATAAACGAGTTTGTTTTGTGAAAATGTATCGATTTCCTTTAGTTTTCTGAAAAGATTTGATATCCAAGAAAATCCCATATTTTCTTATGTAAAGTAGTTAAGATATCTTTCATTACAGTTCTATTACAGATATAAGTTAACCCCAGGAAAATCCCATATTTTCCTAATTGTAAGATTGATTAGATAACACATAGTATAGTTTAATATACAAAACTATAATTTAGACGAACTGTAAATAGAAAGTATTTTGAAAACCTTGGGACTACATCCCGAACCAGTTATAAGATAATTCGATAAAAACCATGGGATTACTATCCCGAAAGTAGATATAAGATAGTTTGATAGACCATGGGATCACTATCCCGAAACTAGATATATGATAGATTGATAAAATCATGGGATTATCATCCCGTATAAGATTTAGTTTCAAAACCATGGGATTGCCATCCCGAACGAAATATAGACACAAGATCATGGGAATATCATCCCGAATGATATATAGATACAAGACCATGGGATCATCATCCCGGACAAGACATTGATTCTAAACATAATCCTAGCTGTGAATAAGTTTATATTAATACGCATTGTGAGTCGGGTAACCATACTGATACGACAACGAGACCTCCTTGACGTTAGTCAGACGTCGAATGATATCCAGAATTTGTCACCCCAGGCGTGCCCGCCTAACTGTAGCTAGCAGTTAAGGTGTGGGATTGTCAGTCCCGAATAGATCTATTCACAAACTCTTCGCTCTCCCTCCAGGAGACTCTGGTTACACTTCCGGAGAGGATTTACTTGATCATCCATAAAGGGTAGTGACTATCTCACAAACTAGTATTAAACTATTCACAGGATTCTCATACGATAACAAACATACAAAGGCTTTAAGACATGATACAGTGAAAATAGTTACATACAATGAGACTATCTGGCAAAACATTTGAATTATACGAAGATAAACTGAATCAGACATAGTTTATCTAATAACTTAATACAGATATCAGTAAGTGATATAATGAGAAACATAGAACCCCAAATTATTCCCATAATAATTTGATTAGATTGATTATTTTCTTAACTAAAATCCATTTAGTTGTAATTGATAATCATTCCTTATGCTCAACATGATACATAAGGAGTAAAAGAATTTATAAGATTGCCAGATATTATTTGAAATACCTAGATGTTATGATTTGAAAACAGTTTTGGTTTGCTTGTATTCCCCCCCTGAAAACAGTTAAAAACAGTGAAAAAGGCGTAGGGGTATGAACTCACCGGACGAGAAGTATGACGATTTGGATGCTAAGAGTGGATCCGGGGCTTGTAAATACACGAGGTTCCTAATTATAAAGTAAAGATACACATTTGTATCTAATTAGGATTTAGATTGATTGTTGGATAGGGACAATTGCTTCAAGTCGCGAATACACTCCGATACAAGTGTTTGGAGGGACCCGGGTGGCGTTTAAGGATGAGAAATGACACTAGGGACTTGGGACTTGAGTTTACTCCCCATGAGTAAACTTTTAAATGAGTTTACAACCACAAAACACACACATACATGAGTTTACGGCCGTAAACTCATGTGGGTGTGGTTTTGGGTGTTTAAATGGCTTAAATGGCTTATATGGACATGGGAAATGATTTTAGGCTTTGATCTAAATGCATGGAATGGATTAAGATCACCAAAATGATTAATTTATGGGAGTTTACGGCCTAGCATAGGCTCCTGGCCGTAAACTCCTAATTACTCAAAGAAATGGTGCTAGAACAAATCACATGTGATTGGTAAAATTAATCCAAGGCCTAACATGAGTTTGTATGAGATTTTTGGGGAATTTGTGGAGTTTACGGCCCATGAAACCCCCTTCATGGCCGTAAACTCTTGTGTGTGGTGTTCCAAAGTGTTTCAAGGCCTAGAACATGCATGAAAGGACTTCTAAAATTCATCTAAGGGCCTTAGGGGTGTGTAGTTTGCATTCTAACACCAAAAATTTTGGAGTTTACGGCCCAAGAACATGTCTTGGCCGTAAACTCTTAGAAACCTCATAAATGTTGTGTTTTAGGCCCTCAAAGTATTTTTGGTTGGTCCTTTGATTTATTCCAAGGCTTTTGGTGGTGTTGGATGGCTTTCTAACACCTTAGAATGAGATTTATGCCAAGTTTTGTGGAGTTTACGGCCCAAGAACTCTCCTTGGCCGTAAACTCATCTAAGTCCCTGAAAATTAATGTTTCAAGTGTCAAAATGCAAGAATCAAAGTCCTATAATTCATATCTAAGCTGTAGGGGTGATTTGGAAGGGTTTAAAGACATGAAAAACACCATTTTCATGAGTTTACGGCCCAAGCTTATGCCTTGGCCGTAAACTCCTTCAAAGTCCACAAAATTATAGTTTTAGGTGTTCTAAGTCCATATCTTGAAGTCCCTTAGCCATATCTAAAGTCCATTTGAGTCTAGGAAGGAGTTTAAGGGCTAAAAACCCTTCAAAATGGTGTTTACGGCCTAGGCTGCCTCCTGGGCCGTAAACTCACATATAATGTCCAATTTTATGATTAAGTGTCTAATTTGGAAGCTAAACATGCTATAGATTAAGACTAGGAAGGTACCTTAAGGATTTGAAGCCTTAAATTTGAGTTTTGGACACTTAATCTTTGGATTTTGGAGAGAGGTTAGAGAGAGAGTAGAGAGAGAAGGAAAAAGCTTCAAATGAGTGCTAGAACATGTTTATATAGTCCCTAAAATTTGGACACGGTGGAATTCTACCCGATACCGGCCTTAAACGATGCTTTAGGTCGCACCCGATTGAGTTTTCGTCACCCGACGAGAATATTTCTAAAACTTAAGAAATAAATGTTTTGGGCTAAATTCATGAGTTCCTAAATGATTTGGACCCTTATTGAATGAAAATAAATATATAATTTTAGATAACTAAACCCAAAAATGATAACGGTACATTTCGATTTCTGACGAGTTATACGGGTAGAACGGGTTTTCGGCGATGAACAACTTCGGGTTGTTACATTATCCCCCCCGTTAGAGGGAATTTCGTCCCGAAATTCAAGGAATAAGATATGGGTCATGGATTGGAATGAGATACGAATGGAGTTGTTGCTTCGGATCTTCACTTTCTCAAGTGGAATCCGGTCTTTACTGGGCGTTCTAACGAATTCTCATTATCGGGACATGTCTTGGTTTCGTATCTTGACTCTCTCTCAATCTACGATATCAATCTGCTTTCTCATGGAAGTTCCATCTCTGATCGACTTCGGTTTCCTCAAAGGAATCACTAGGGTTTCGTTGGGCAGACACTTCTAAGGATTTGAGACATGATGGTCTAGATAGATAGTACCAAGCTCTAAGGGCATCCGAAACTTGAAGGTTGCAGAATCGATCTCTATGAAGATCTCGAAAGGTTTGATGTGAGACTAAACTAGATGCTCGAAAGAAACTCTCGGGAATCCTTCGGGATAGACATTTAGAGGGAATAGTTGCTAACTTCCCGTTTCTCAATAATCACAGAAACGAGGGATGCGTGATAATTTATATACGGAAGTTTGATGCCGAAGATCACGAGAACCGAGTCGAGAAAAAGATCTAACGAGCGGCCCTTTCGAAAGTAAAGATAACAACGCGAACGAAAACTCAGTCATTTCTGGTTAAACATGGCATCAAAATATTTTCATAGAAAGTTTCCCCCTTTATAAATCGAATGGAACAGAACAGTCCTCCGGACCAAGGATTCAATCTATAGATACGAAGTTAGTGTTCTCTATCTCACTAGTTAGTCGTCTCGACGGTATACATTTCGATTACATACGAAGGATTGAGTTTAGAATATGTTCGAATAGATAGATAACAGGTTTCCCTTTTTGCACCCAAAATCGAAAAGAGTTGCAAGTATAAGAATTTTCAAAGAGAGATATACCTGCGGCAGCAGAGGGATCTGTGGTCGTAGCTGTCTTGGGACAATTCCTTTTGAAGTGTCCAGCTTCACCACAATTGTAGCAGGCCGGGCTGATTCCCGTTCCAGATGATTGGTTCGTTGGCTTCGCTGGTTTTCTACAGGTTCGCGCAAGATGGCCCTTACTGCCACAGTTGTCGCAGATCCTTTCGCGACATGGTCCAGGAGTGCGGTGGTGGTAGTTACACTTACCACACCAAGGAAGGGTACCAGTGTATCCACTGGCGGGAGTTTGAGCTGTGGAACCTACAGCTGAAGCAGCAACAGGGGCAGTAGCTGCATGGACTGCTACCGTTTGTTGTTTCTTAGAAGACCCTTGCGTACTCTGGGCCTTACGCTTGTTCCAGGATTTCCTTTTACTTCCGCCTCCACTAGTGACTGGCTCGGGGGTAGTAGCTTCTTCATCAGAGTTGTCTTCGTGATCTATCAGGATTTTCGCAAGGCACTTGGCACTGTCATAAGTGTCTGGCTTCGCAGCCAAGACATTCCCTTTTGTTGGCTGGGTCAATCCCCAGATGAACCTCTCTATCTTTTTACTCTCCGGGGTAACCATCCCCGGACAAAGTAGGGCCAGATCGTCGAATCTTGAGGTATAAGCAGCTATGTCAGAACCCTTCATCTTAAGGTTCCATAGTTCATGTTCTAGCTTCTGAAGTTCGCCCCGAGGGCAATACTCTGCGAGAAGAAGCTCCTTCATAGCTTCCCAACCCATAGCGTTGGCTACAGGTAAAGTTAAAGATTTGACTCGGCCATTCCACCAAGTCAGGGCTTTGTCTAGGAAGGTACAGGCGGCAAACTTGACTCTATCAGACTCCGAACAGCCACATATTTCAAAGATTGATTCGATTCTCTCGAACCATCGGGTTAAAGCAATGACACCCCCTGTGCCATCGAAGAATGTCGGTTTTGCGTTCATGAAATCCTTATAGGAACCCCCTTTTTGGTGTCCCTGGCTATCTTCTGGGTTTTGGTGTTGGGGATCACCTCCTGAATTTCTAGAGTTCATTTGCGACATGGCTGCTACCATTGCAGCAGTCAGAACTGTCTGAAGCGATGCAAGATCAAGTTGAAAAGGAGGATTGTTGTTGTTCGTTGAGCTGGGTCTCTTTCTTGGAGGCATCGTGATCTAACAAGATCAGGAAAGAGAGGATCATAAGTCCTCTGAATTGAATCAAGAGATATGGGACAGGAGATATCTCATCATGGAAAAATATAGCATCATACAAAGCGATAAAGCAGAAAGGAGTTATAAAGATAGAACATTTTATCGCTAGAGGAATGATCAAAGAATAACGCGTATACGAGGATTTTCTACAAAGGATCGGCTCGAGAAATACTCCCATAGTATTTCATGGTTCACTGCAGCAACGATTTGTTGTTTGGGATATTGGGTAAGTTTTAGGTATGCCGCATGCCACAGTCACTCCCAAACACATGTTGGCCGTGTCTCAAATGAATATAGTTGGCCAGGCTATATTGACCCTAGACACGACTACATAACTGCCCGGGTTTAACTGCAGTGCACAACACCCATTTACTTATGTTTTGTTCTACTTATAGTTACGGATTTCGACGGCTCGGCATACTTAAATACTTTTGAAAATACTTATATCTTGTAGGATACTTTTAGTTCAGAGCACTTAGGCCCCTAATGTTTATAGTCTTATACCATGTAAGGTTTGGTATACTCTGTTCACTATAAACAAGGGCTCTGATACCAATCTGTCACACCCCGAAAACCAAAGGCGGAAACGTTCCCGGGGTTGACTCCATGTTGTGTATCAAATCCAATGTACATAGTAATCACAGTAAACAACCATTACATTACATATATATGAAAGTTTACATTTGGTTCAAAAGTAAATTGTACAAAGTTATACATATATCATATGAACAAAAAAAGACGAGTCTTCAGAGCACTCCGTCTTCACCAAAAGATATCGCCGGGTACCTGTCTAACTTGGACCTGAGAATACAAGCGGTTTGAAAATCAGCATAAAGCTGGTGAGTTCATAAACGAGTTTGTTTTGTGAAAATGTATCGATTTCCTTTAGTTTTCTGAAAAGATTTGATATCCAAGAAAATCCCATATTTTCTTATGTAAAGTAGTTAAGATATCTTTTATTACAGTTCTATTACAGATATAAGTTAACCCCAGGAAAATCCCATATTTTCCTAATTGTAAGATTGATTAGATAACACATAGTATAGTTTAATATACAAAACTATAATTTAGACGAACTGTAAATAGAAAGTATTTTGAAAACCTTGGGACTACATCCCGAACCAGTTATAAGATAATTCGATAAAAACCATGGGATTACTATCCCGAAAGTAGATATAAGATAGTTTGATAGACCATGGGATCACTATCCCGAAACTAGATATATGATAGATTGATAAAATCATGGGATTATCATCCCGTATAAGATTTAGTTTCAAAACCATGGGATTGCCATCCCGAACGAAATATAGAAACAAGATCATGGGAATATCATCCCGAATGATATATAGATACAAGACCATGGGATCATCATCCCGGACAAGACATTGATTCTAAACATAATCCTAGCTGTGAATAAGTTTATATTAATACGCATTGTGAGTCGGGTAACCATACTGATACGACAACGAGACCTCCTTGACGTTAGTCAGACGTCGAATGATATCCAGAATTTGTCACCCCAGGCGTGCCCGCCTAACTGTAGCTAGCAGTTAAGGTGTGGGATTGTCAGTCCCGAATAGATCTATTCACAAACTCTTCGCTCTCCCTCCAGGAGACTCTGGTTACACTTCCGGAGAGGATTTACTTGATCATCCATAAAGGGTAGTGACTATCTCACAAACTAGTATTAAACTATTCACAGGATTCTCATACGATAACAAACATACAAAGGCTTTAAGACATGATACAGTGAAAATAGTTACATACAATGAGACTATCTGGCAAAACATTTGAATTATACGAAGATAAACTGAATCAGACATAGTTTATCTAATAACTTAATACAGATATCAGTAAGTGATATAATGAGAAACATAGAACCCCAAATTATTCCCATAATAATTTGATTAGATTGATTATTTTCTTAACTAAAATCCATTTAGTTGTAATTGATAATCATTCCTTATGCTCAACATGATACATAAGGAGTAAAAGAATTTATAAGATTGCCAGATATTATTTGAAATACCTAGATGTTATGATTTGAAAACAGTTTTGGTTTGCTTGTATTCCCCCCCTGAAAACAGTTAAAAACAGTGAAAAAGGCGTAGGGGTATGAACTCACCGGACGAGAAGTATGACGATTTGGATGCTAAGAGTGGATCCGGGGCTTGTAAATACACGAGGTTCCTAATTATAAAGTAAAGATACACATTTGTATCTAATTAGGATTTAGATTGATTGTTGGATAGGGACAATTGCTTCAAGTCGCGAATACACTCCGATACAAGTGTTTGGAGGGACCCGGGTGGCGTTTAAGGATGAGAAATGACACTAGGGACTTGGGACTTGAGTTTACTCCCCATGAGTAAACTTTTAAATGAGTTTACAACCACAAAACACACACATACATGAGTTTACGGCCGTAAACTCATGTGGGTGTGGTTTTGGGTGTTTAAATGGCTTAAATGGCTTATATGGACATGGGAAATGATTTTAGGCTTTGATCTAAATGCATGGAATGGATTAAGATCACCAAAATGATTAATTTATGGGAGTTTACGGCCTAGCATAGGCTCCTGGCCGTAAACTCCTAATTACTCAAAGAAATGGTGCTAGAACAAATCACATGTGATTGGTAAAATTAATCCAAGGCCTAACATGAGTTTGTATGAGATTTTTGGGGAATTTGTGGAGTTTACGGCCCATGAAACCCCCTTCATGGCCGTAAACTCTTGTGTGTGGTGTTCCAAAGTGTTTCAAGGCCTAGAACATGCATGAAAGGACTTCTAAAATTCATCTAAGGGCCTTAGGGGTGTGTAGTTTGCATTCTAACACCAAAAATTTTGGAGTTTACGGCCCAAGAACATGTCTTGGCCGTAAACTCTTAGAAACCTCATAAATGTTGTGTTTTAGGACCTCAAAGTATTTTTGGTTGGTCCTTTGATTTATTCCAAGGCTTTTGGTGGTGTTGGATGGCTTTCTAACACCTTAGAATGAGATTTATGCCAAGTTTTGTGGAGTTTACGGCCCAAGAACTCTCCTTGGCCGTAAACTAATCTAAGTCCCTGAAAATTAATGTTTCAAGTGTCCAAATGCAAGAATCAAAGTCCTATAATTCATATCTAAGCTGTAGGGGTGATTTGGAAGGGTTTAAAGACATGAAAAACACCATTTTCATGAGTTTACGGCCCAAGCTTATGCCTTGGCCATAAACTCCTTCAAAGTCCACAAAATTATAGTTTTAGGTGTTCTAAGTCCATATCTTGAAGTCCCTTAGCCATATCTAAAGTCCATTTGAGTCTAGGAAGGAGTTTAAGGGCTAAAAACCCTTCAAAATGGTGTTTACGGCCTAGGCTGCCTCCTGGGCCGTAAACTCACATATAATGTCCAATTTTATGATTAAGTGTCTAATTTGGAAGCTAAACATGCTATAGATTAAGACTAGGAAGGTACCTTAAGGATTTGAAGCCTTAAATTTGAGTTTTGGACACTTAATCTTTGGATTTTGGAGAGAGGTTAGAGAGAGAGTAGAGAGAGAAGGAAAAAGCTTCAAATGAGTGCTAGAACATGTTTATATAGTCCCTAAAATTTGGACACGGTGGAATTCTACCCGATACCGGCCTTAAACGATGCTTTAGGTCGCACCCGATTGAGTTTTCGTCACCCGACGAGAATATTTCTAAAACTTAAGAAATAAATGTTTTGGGCTAAATTCATGAGTTCCTAAATGATTTGGACCCTTATTGAATGAAAATAAATATATAATTTTAGATAACTAAACCCAAAAATGATAACGGTACATTTCGATTTCTGACGAGTTATACGGGTAGAACGGGTTTTCGGCGATGAACAACTTCGGGTTGTTACATTATCCCCCCCGTTAGAGGGAATTTCGTCCCGAAATTCAAGGAATAAGATATGGGTCATGGATTGGAATGAGATACGAATGGAGTTGTTGCTTCGGATCTTCACTTTCTCAAGTGGAATCCGGTCTTTACTGGGCGTTCTAACGAATTCTCATTATCGGGACATGTCTTGGTTTCGTATCTTGACTCTCTCTCAATCTACGATATCAATCTGCTTTCTCATGGAAGTTCCATCTCTGATCGACTTCGGTTTCCTCAAAGGAATCACTAGGGTTTCGTTGGGCAGACACTTCTAAGGATTTGAGACATGATGGTCTAGATAGATAGTACCAAGCTCTAAGGGCATCCGAAACTTGAAGGTTGCAGAATCGATCTCTATGAAGATCTCGAAAGGTTTGATGTGAGACTAAACTAGATGCTCGAAAGAAACTCTCGGGAATCCTTCGGGATAGACATTTAGAGGGAATAGTTGCTAACTTCCCGTTTCTCAATAATCACAGAAACGAGGGATGCGTGATAATTTATATACGGAAGTTTGATGCCGAAGATCACGAGAACCGAGTCGAGAAAAAGATCTAACGAGCGGCCCTTTCGAAAGTAAAGATAACAACGCGAACGAAAACTCAGTCATTTCTGGTTAAACATGGCATCAAAATATTTTCATAGAAAGTTTCCCCCTTTATAAATCGAATGGAACAGAACAGTCCTCCGGACCAAGGATTCAATCTATAGATACGAAGTTAGTGTTCTCTATCTCACTAGTTAGTCGTCTCGACGGTATACATTTCGATTACATACGAAGGATTGAGTTTAGAATATGTTCGAATAGATAGATAACAGGTTTCCCTTTTTGCACCCAAAATCGAAAAGAGTTGCAAGTATAAGAATTTTCAAAGAGAGATATACCTGCGGCAGCAGAGGGATCTGTGGTCGTAGCTGTCTTGGGACAATTCCTTTTGAAGTGTCCAGCTTCACCACAATTGTAGCAGGCCGGGCTGATTCCCGTTCCAGATGATTGGTTTGTTGGCTTCGCTGGTTTTCTACAGGTTCGCGCAAGATGGCCCTTACTGCCACAGTTGTCGCAGATCCTTTCGCGACATGGTCCAGGAGTGCGGTGGTGGTAGTTACACTTACCACACCAAGGAAGGGTACCAGTGTATCCACTGGCGGGAGTTTGAGCTGTGGAACCTACAGCTGAAGCAGCAACAGGGGCAGTAGCTGCATGGACTGCTACCGTTTGTTGTTTCTTAGAAGACCCTTGCGTACTCTGGGCCTTACGCTTGTTCCAGGATTTCCTTTTACTTCCGCCTCCACTAGTGACTGGCTCGGGGGTAGTAGCTTCTTCATCAGAGTTGTCTTCGTGATCTATCAGGATTTTCGCAAGGCACTTGGCACTGTCATAAGTGTCTGGCTTCGCAGCCAAGACATTCCCTTTTGTTGGTTGGGTCAATCCCCAGATGAACCTCTCTATCTTTTTACTCTCTGGGGTAACCATCCCCGGACAAAGTAGGGCCAGATCGTCGAATCTTGAGGTATAAGCAGCTATGTCAGAACCCTTCATCTTAAGGTTCCATAGTTCATGTTCTAGCTTCTGAAGTTCGCCCCGAGGGCAATACTCTGCGAGAAGAAGCTCCTTCATAGCTTCCCAACCCATAGCGTTGGCTACAGGTAAAGTTAAAGATTTGACTCGGCCATTCCACCAAGTCAGGGCTTTGTCTAGGAAGGTACAGGCGGCAAACTTGACTCTATCAGACTCCGAACAGCCACATATTTCAAAGATTGATTCGATTCTCTCGAACCATCGGGTTAAAGCAATGACACCCCCTGTGCCATCGAAGAATGTCGGTTTTGCGTTCATGAAATCCTTATAGGAACCCCCTTTTTGGTGTCCCTGGCTATCTTCTGGGTTTTGGTGTTGGGGATCACCTCCTGAATTTCTAGAGTTCATTTGCGACATGGCTGCTACCATTGCAGCAGTCAGAACTGTCTGAAGCGATGCAAGATCAAGTTGAAAAGGAGGATTGTTGTTGTTCGTTGAGCTGGGTCTCTTTCTTGGAGGCATCGTGATCTAACAAGATCAGGAAAGAGAGGATCATAAGTCCTCTGAATTGAATCAAGAGATATGGGACAGGAGATATCTCATCATGGAAAAATATAGCATCATACAAAGCGATAAAGCAGAAAGGAGTTATAAAGATAGAACATTTTATCGCTAGAGGAATGATCAAAGAATAACGTGTATACGAGGATTTTCTACAAAGGATCGGCTCGAGAAATACTCCCATAGTATTTCATGGTTCACTGCAGCAACGATTTGTTGTTTGGGATATTGGGTAAGTTTTAGGTATGCCGCATGCCACAGTCACTCCCAAACACATGTTAGCCGTGTCTCAAATGAATATAGTTGGCCAGGCTATATTGACCCTAGACACGACTACATAACTGCCCGGGTTTAACTGCAGTGCACAACACCCATTTACTTATGTTTTGTTCTACTTATAGTTACGGATTTCGACGGCTCGGCATACTTAAATACTTTTGAAAATACTTATATCTTGTAGGATACTTTTAGTTCAGAGCACTTAGGCCCCTAATGTTTATAGTCTTATACCATGTAAGGTTTGGTATACTCTGTTCACTATAAACAAGGGCTCTGATACCAATCTGTCACACCCCGAAAACCAAAGGCGGAAACGTTCCCGGGGTTGACTCCATGTTGTGTATCAAATCCAATGTACATAGTAATCACAGTAAACAACCATTACATTACATATATATGAAAGTTTACATTTGGTTCAAAAGTAAATTGTACAAAGTTATACATATATCATATGAACAAAAAAAGACGAGTCTTCAGAGCACTCCGTCTTCACCAAAAGATATCGCCGGGTACCTGTCTAACTTGGACCTGAGAATACAAGCGGTTTGAAAATCAGCATAAAGCTGGTGAGTTCATAAACGAGTTTGTTTTGTGAAAATGTATCGATTTCCTTTAGTTTTCTGAAAAGATTTGATATCCAAGAAAATCCCATATTTTCTTATGTAAAGTAGTTAAGATATCTTTCATTACAGTTCTATTACAGATATAAGTTAACCCCAGGAAAATCCCATATTTTCCTAATTGTAAGATTGATTAGATAACACATAGTATAGTTTAATATACAAAACTATAATTTAGACGAACTGTAAATAGAAAGTATTTTGAAAACCTTGGGACTACATCCCGAACCAGTTATAAGATAATTCGATAAAAACCATGGGATTACTATCCCGAAAGTAGATATAAGATAGTTTGATAGACCATGGGATCACTATCCCGAAACTAGATATATGATAGATTGATAAAATCATGGGATTATCATCCCGTATAAGATTTAGTTTCAAAACCATGGGATTGCCATCCCGAACGAAATATAGACACAAGATCATGGGAATATCATCCCGAATGATATATAGATACAAGACCATGGGATCATCATCCCGGACAAGACATTGATTCTAAACATAATCCTAGCTGTGAATAAGTTTATATTAATACGCATTGTGAGTCGGGTAACCATACTGATACGACAACGAGACCTCCTTGACGTTAGTCAGACGTCGAATGATATCCAGAATTTGTCACCCCAGGCGTGCCCGCCTAACTGTAGCTAGCAGTTAAGGTGTGGGATTGTCAGTCCCGAATAGATCTATTCACAAACTCTTCGCTCTCCCTCCAGGAGACTCTGGTTACACTTCCGGAGAGGATTTACTTGATCATCCATAAAGGGTAGTGACTATCTCACAAACTAGTATTAAACTATTCACAGGATTCTCATACGATAACAAACATACAAAGGCTTTAAGACATGATACAGTGAAAATAGTTACATACAATGAGACTATCTGGCAAAACATTTGAATTATACGAAGATAAACTGAATCAGACATAGTTTATCTAATAACTTAATACAGATATCAGTAAGTGATATAATGAGAAACATAGAACCCCAAATTATTCCCATAATAATTTGATTAGATTGATTATTTTCTTAACTAAAATCCATTTAGTTGTAATTGATAATCATTCCTTATGCTCAACATGATACATAAGGAGTAAAAGAATTTATAAGATTGCCAGATATTATTTGAAATACCTAGATGTTATGATTTGAAAACAGTTTTGGTTTGCTTGTATTCCCCCCCTGAAAACAGTTAAAAACAGTGAAAAAGGCGTAGGGGTATGAACTCACCGGACGAGAAGTATGACGATTTGGATGCTAAGAGTGGATCCGGGGCTTGTAAATACACGAGGTTCCTAATTATAAAGTAAAGATACACATTTGTATCTAATTAGGATTTAGATTGATTGTTGGATAGGGACAATTGCTTCAAGTCGCGAATACACTCCGATACAAGTGTTTGGAGGGACCCGGGTGGCGTTTAAGGATGAGAAATGACACTAGGGACTTGGGACTTGAGTTTACTCCCCATGAGTAAACTTTTAAATGAGTTTACAACCACAAAACACACACATACATGAGTTTACGGCCGTAAACTCATGTGGGTGTGGTTTTGGGTGTTTAAATGGCTTAAATGGCTTATATGGACATGGGAAATGATTTTAGGCTTTGATCTAAATGCATGGAATGGATTAAGATCACCAAAATGATTAATTTATGGGAGTTTACGGCCTAGCATAGGCTCCTGGCCGTAAACTCCTAATTACTCAAAGAAATGGTGCTAGAACAAATCACATGTGATTGGTAAAATTAATCCAAGGCCTAACATGAGTTTGTATGAGATTTTTGGGGAATTTGTGGAGTTTACGGCCCATGAAACCCCCTTCATGGCCGTAAACTCTTGTGTGTGGTGTTCCAAAGTGTTTCAAGGCCTAGAACATGCATGAAAGGACTTCTAAAATTCATCTAAGGGCCTTAGGGGTGTGTAGTTTGCATTCTAACACCAAAAATTTTGGAGTTTACGGCCCAAGAACATGTCTTGGCCGTAAACTCTTAGAAACCTCATAAATGTTGTGTTTTAGGCCCTCAAAGTATTTTTGGTTGGTCCTTTGATTTATTCCAAGGCTTTTGGTGGTGTTGGATGGCTTTCTAACACCTTAGAATGAGATTTATGCCAAGTTTTGTGGAGTTTACGGCCCAAGAACTCTCCTTGGCCGTAAACTCATCTAAGTCCCTGAAAATTAATGTTTCAAGTGTCCAAATGCAAGAATCAAAGTCCTATAATTCATATCTAAGCTGTAGGGGTGATTTGGAAGGGTTTAAAGACATGAAAAACACCATTTTCATGAGTTTACGGCCCAAGCTTATGCCTTGGCCGTAAACTCCTTCAAAGTCCACAAAATTATAGTTTTAGGTGTTCTAAGTCCATATCTTGAAGTCCCTTAGCCATATCTAAAGTCCATTTGAGTCTAGGAAGGAGTTTAAGGGCTAAAAACCCTTCAAAATGGTGTTTACGGCCTAGGCTGCCTCCTGGGCCGTAAACTCACATATAATGTCCAATTTTATGATTAAGTGTCTAATTTGGAAGCTAAACATGCTATAGATTAAGACTAGGAAGGTACCTTAAGGATTTGAAGCCTTAAATTTGAGTTTTGGACACTTAATCTTTGGATTTTGGAGAGAGGTTAGAGAGAGAGTAGAGAGAGAAGGAAAAAGCTTCAAATGAGTGCTAGAACATGTTTATATAGTCCCTAAAATTTGGACACGGTGGAATTCTACCCGATACCGGCCTTAAACGATGCTTTAGGTCGCACCCGATTGAGTTTTCGTCACCCGACGAGAATATTTCTAAAACTTAAGAAATAAATGTTTTGGGCTAAATTCATGAGTTCCTAAATGATTTGGACCCTTATTGAATGAAAATAAATATATAATTTTAGATAACTAAACCCAAAAATGATAACGGTACATTTCGATTTCCGACGAGTTATACGGGTAGAACGGGTTTTCGGCGATGAACAACTTCGGGTTGTTACAGAAAACACTAATTTCACATAACTTTCCTATTAATCTAAGCAACTCATAAGAACAAGATAATTCAAATCAAACTTTTTCATGTAATTAGTCTAAACCTTAAGCTAATACAAAACATGAATCTATTGACAATTATCTTTGAAAATGGATTAGCATGAACATTACCACATCAAAAAAACAAGTTTATAAGTTCGAAAACATCTTAGGGTAATGTTCCTAGTCCATTTCTAGCCAAAAACCTCGAAAATATGCTGTCTGGGGGTCCAACTCGTCGACTGCATGAACCAACTCGGTGAGTTGGATCGATTTCATCACTTTTTAGGCATGGACTCGCCGAGTCTCCTGATGGACTCGCCGAGTCTGATGATCAGACAGCAAGAAATTCGATTTTTTAAGCAGTTTTGCAAGTATAACAAGAAAACAAGCCTAGGCTCTGATACCACTGTTGGGTTTTGAGCATTCTAACACTCCTAAGTGTACATGCAACCCTAAATACCTTGGATCTATGTTTTCTCTATTATACATGCAAATAAGAACTTCCAAGGTATTATCCTAATCTAGCATACAAAACAATGAGTGTAACAAGATAGAATACATACCTCTTTGATGTAGAAAGTCTTCATGAAGCTTGAGTGCCTAGCCCCAACAGTGTGGAAGCCTCAAATGGAATCACAATCACCAAAACACTTAGAATAACTTGAGAGAATTCTACAACTCATGAAATCGGCTAGCCCTTTTACACCACACACTAGTGGCCGATTTTGGTCAAGAATAAGATGCTTATATAGTTAGGGTTACACCATGTAAACCCTAATTGACATGGCCTTTCATTTCCATGATCCATGGGTACAAATACACCATGGAGCATCCATGGACCATCCTATGGGTTTTAGCCCAACTTGATTATCCATGGAGCATTAGCCCACTATACAAATATGGATGATTTACACAATCAATCCATATATTTAATTAGTCTTCTTTTGATCACTTAATTAATCCTAGATTAATTCTTGATCAATACTAATTAAACAATCTTATTATTCTTATTATTAATATACTAGAACTTATAATATATTAATAACCATAAGTGTCTTATTTCTCTCATTATAGTCTATCCAAGTGCATGATGGTATGCAACCCAAATGGACCATGCCGGGTCGGGTCAAGTCTTACCAATTATAGTTATGGAATTAGACATTAATCCAACAACTTGTTGCTGAGAAAACCCTCTGGCTGACTCATGTAAACATCTTCAGCCAACTTTCCATTAAGGAAAGCGGTTTTGACATCCATTTGCCATATTTCATAGTCATTAAATGCAGCTATGGCCAATAGAACCCGAATAGACTTAATCTTGGCTACTGGAGAAAAGGTCTCATCATAGTCCACTCCAGGAATTTGAGAGAAACCCTTTGCAACCAGTCTAGCCTTATATGTGTGTACATTACCATCCATGTCGGTCTTCTTCTTGAAGACCCAATTGCACCCTACTGTCTTACGACCTGGTATATTCTCAACCAAGTTCCAAACTTGATTGTCATACATGGACTGTATTTCACTGTCCATTGCCATTTTCCACTTGGCTGACTCAGGGCCTGCCATAGCTTCCGCGTAACTGTTAGGTTCATCCAGACCTATCAGTGTCTCATCACTGATAAGTGTATCTCCTTCTGCAGTAATATGGAATCAATAGTAATGCTCAGGAGCATTCCTAACCCTTGTGGAACGCCTCATAGGTACAGACTTGTCAATTGGCTCAACAGGAGTTTCCTCCTCAAGTTGAGTGCTAGGGTTTGAAGTTCCTTCACCACTTGACTCTTGAATTTCTTCAAGATCAACTTGCCTCCCACTGTTTCCTTGGCTTATGAACTCTCTTTCTCTAAAGAAAGCCCTCCTAGCTACAAAGACCACATTTTCACTAGGTCTGTAGAAGAGGTAACCAAAGGATTGTTGTGGGTAGCCGATGAAAATACACCTCTCGCTTCGGGGTTCAAGCTTATCATGAGTCTCGCGTCTCACGAAAGCCTCACAACCCCAAATCTTGATGTGGTCTAGTTTGGGTACTTTACCAGTCCACATCTCGTGAGGAGTTTTGGCAACTTTCTTTGTAGGGACTAGATTAAGGATATGGGCGGCAGTCTCTAAGGCATACCCCCAGAATGAGATTGGTAGCGAAGCTCGACTCATCATGGAACGAACCATATCTAACAAGGTTTGATTACGCCTCTCAGCCACACCATTCTATTGTGGTGTCCTGGGAGGTGTCAATTGTGAGACTATCCCACATTCCCTTAGATAGTCAAGGAACTCTAAACTAAGATACTCACCACCACGATCGGATCGAAGCATCTTAATGTTCCTGCCCAATTGATTCTCGACTTCCTGTTTAAATTCCTTAAACCTTTCGAAAGTCTCTGACTTATGCTTGATCAAGTAGACATATCCATATCTACTATAACCATCAGTAAAAGTCAAATAATAACGATTAGCATCCCTTGTGGCATGTTTGAATGGTCCACACACATCCGTGTGTATAAGGTCCAACAAACCTTCACCCCTCTCACACGAACCTGTGAAGGGTGACTTTGTCATTTTTCCAAGTAAGCATGATTCGCAACTATCATCTGACCTTAGGTCAAATGACTCCAAGACTCTATCCTCTTGGAGTTGGCCTATGCGTTTCTTGCTTATATGTCCAAGACGACAATGCCATAACGATGCTTTATCCAAGTTATTATTATTAATAGAATCAATACACAAAACATTATTTCCTAAGTTATCTATAACAGATACGGCTTCATACACACCATCACAAGGTAATGCTTTAAAATAAAGAACACTATTAAAGAAAGCATCAATCGAACCAACTTCATTATTAAACGAAAAGGTAAACCCTCGTTTGTACAAAGCATGAAAGGAAATAATATTTCTTGCCATTCCTGGCGAGTAACAACATTTATTCAAATCTAAATTAAACCCACTACTTAGCGATAAAGTATAAACTCCAATCTTAGTAACAGGTAAAGCTTTCCTATTCCCCATGATCAAGTTTATTCTTCCTTGCTCCACATTCTCACTTCTTCTTAGTCCCTGCAAGTCACAACAAATATCAATACCACAACCGGTATCAAGGACCCAAGATTTAGAATGGGGTGAGTTATTAGAAATGATAGTGTAAATACCTGCATGGTTGGGTTTAACTTTCCCATCCTTCACATCTTGCTGGTATTTTGGGCAGTTCCGCTTCCAATGTGATTTTTCATGGCAATAGAAGCATTCAGCCTCTTTTGGGTCAGAAGAAGGAGTGATGAAACCTTTCTTGGTTCCACTTGAAGAAGAGCCATCAAGGGTCCGAGCCTTGGTACCCTTCGAAGATCTCTTCCTTTTCTTCCCTCGACTTTTCCCGATTGCCAAAACCGGAGTAGAGTTTGGAGTAGGAGTGTTAACAACCGACTTCCCCTTAAGACCTGTTTCTGCGGTCTTGAGAAGTCCCTGAAGTTTGCTAAGTGTGACCTCTTTCGTATTCATGTGATATGTCATGCGGAATTGATCATAGCACGATGGTAAGGAGTGCAAAATGATATCTATTGCAAGATCCTCAGGGAAGTTCACATTAAGCTTCAGCAAACGATCCACATACCTTTGCATTTTCTGCATGTGGCTTGTGACGGATTCCCCGTCCTTCATCATGGCTGTTATCATGGAGCAGATGATTTCATACCTCTCTTGTCGTGCACTTTGATGGTATCTTTCCATCAAATCTTAATGCATTTCATAAGGGTAGAAATCCTCATAAGACTTTTGGAGTTCCGCTGTCATCGTGGCCATCATGATGCATGCCACTTTCGTAGCATCCCTTTCATGTGCCTGAAAGTCAGCGATCTCCTGAGGAGTTGCAGTGGTCTCATCAATCTCCTTAAGCTCCTTGTCAAGGACATATTCTTTGTCCTCGTAGCGGGTAATCATCCTGATGTTTCTGATCCACTCATTGAAGTTGGACCCATCAAAAGTGACTTTCCCACACAAGTTCATAAGGGTAAAGGAGCTATTAGGGTTAGAGCCAGAAGCAGCATTGTTTGAAGACATCTGAAAGAAGAGGACAAGATTAGTTTAGATATTAAGAGAGTCCTTAATAAAACACCCAAATGTAATATTAAGGCTAGGATCCAATCACAATATATTATAACTTGGAAGAGGTATGCCGTAATCTAAGCTATAACATATTTGAAAGGTAGATGAATGACGATTCACCAATTTCCACCACGAAAAACGAAATATTAAATATTAGGTTTTTTTGATTGGTTCTTAGAAATTCCTAGATTCTTTGAGATTCAATGAACTTTTCAAAGGCATGTTTCAATCTCGAGTGTGCCCTCCAAGTTTTGTGACTGGGATACCGAGGATCACAAAACGAGGTGTGAAGTAACCATGCAAATCACTTGGTACCCTTAAAATTTATCACTCAATCGATGTGTCGGTAAACCACACATGCTCCATCGATACTATAATAAACCTTAAGTCACCCTTTACCTACCTTGTTAAGTCCAAGTTAGTGTGCCGGTTAACCACACACGCTCCACCAACGACTTAAACAAAGTGTAAAGTGTAATTTCATGGATTAGCACCTTATTCACATTTTTCCTAAAGTAACTAAGATTGGAAATTTAATAAAACATTTAGTTACTTTATAGTATTCATCATACTTTTAATGAGAATTTATAAGTCCTTGTCTTACCCGTTCGGCTAACGACCCTCCACCGATCAAGCAAGCGGTGGGTGAGAGTGGACACCCATTAAGTTGCCATTTTATAGGCAACAACCTTATACCCACCTTATAGACCGGTTTCGTGAATGAGGCGTACTAGCGGTAAGATGACTTTGTTCTTATACATATATATATATATATATATATATATATATATATATATATATATATATATATATATATATATATATATATATATATATATATATATATATATAATTATTAAATCATAATAATATAAGTATAAGGGTTGAATTTTAATTTTTAAAATTCTAAGGGTTGGAACTAAAGTTTTAACTTGACTTTACTTGTTCCAAAACTTGAGGGCAAGTTTTGTAAACTTTCAAAACTTTTCATTTCTTGTAACTTATGAGTTTAATAGAGTAATAAAATGAAGACTCTTCATTTTTCTA
The DNA here is from genome assembly GCF_002870075.4 of Lactuca sativa. NCBI lineage: Eukaryota > Viridiplantae > Streptophyta > Magnoliopsida > Asterales > Asteraceae > Lactuca > Lactuca sativa. The sequence continues at coordinate 131,863,579 of NC_056631.2, forward strand.
ACTCTTGTGTTCTTTTAATGGTTTTTTAACTCAAGTGACTTTTGGTTTTCCATAACTTGAGGACAAGTTATGGATACCATTAAAACACATTATGATCAAGAATTAAACTACCACATAGGTTACAAATAATTCCTATGATCATCTAAACATCATAAGATCAAGAACATGAACATAAGCATTTTCATGAATCAAAACTACACTTAAAACTTTGTGATTTTGATAACTAGTTGTTGTAAATGAATTAGCAAGACATTACACCATCTAAAACAAGTTTTCAAGTACCAAAACAGTTTAGGGTAATGTTTCTAATCCATTTCCAGCAACTAAAGTAAAAAAATCTGCACTCTGTCGACCCTAGTCGCCGAGTACATGAACCTACTCACCGAGTAGGTTGAAGATACAAGTGAACTCGACGAGTCCCCCCATGGACTCGCCGAGTCCAACAGTCAGACAACAAGTTTTTCGACTTTCTTCAACTTTTTAGCACAAATAACAAACAAACAAGCCTAGGCTCTGATACCACTGATGGGTTTTGAGCATTCTAACACTTCCTAAGTGTACATGCAACCCTAATAACCTTGAATCTATGTTTGTCTAATTATCATGCAAAGTTGAATTTCCAAGGTTATATTCCTATCTAGCATACATGGGGAACAATTTTAACTTGAATGAAAGATAGAATAACTTACCTTGTTGTTGCTTATGTTCCTTGAAACCTTGTGAGCCTAGCACCCCAAGTGTGATGCCTCAAATGCTTCACACAACACCAAATGCTCTTGGAAAGACCTTTGAGATAATACACACTTCTTCAAATCGGCCAAGCCCTCTAGTTTCTAATGGCTAACTGATTTTGGTGCAGAATGGGACTCTTATATAGTGTTGACACGTCTAGGGTTACACCATGTAAACCCTAATGTGTCATGACTCTTCATTTCCATGACCCATGGGTTTGTAACTCCCATGGAGCATCCATGGAGCATCCTATGGGTAGAACCCAACTTGATAATCCATGGAGCCTCTTAGCCCACTATACATGATATGAATGATTTACATAATCAACCCATATATTTAATTAGTTATCCTTTGATCACTTAATTAATTCCAAATTAATTCTTTGATCAAACTAATCAAATAATATTATTAATATATTAGAACTTATAATATATTAATAATCTCCAAGTGTTATTTCTCTCATTTAGTCTATCCAATTGCATGGTGCCATGCAACCCAAATGGATCATGCCGGGTCGGGTCAAGTACACACGCGAAATAGTTATGGACTTAGACACCTTATCCAACACTTTATATCCATGGAAAGGTATCAGCGAGGTCTACAATTATATCTTGATACTTATGACTAAAGACATCTCGAACTAAAATCCTTAATTTATGCAAGAAGCCCGAAACATAACCTTTCCCATTTCACCCCTCAGCTTCCATCGAACAATCCAAGGTTTAAATCACTTGTCCAACATCATATACCTCCAATAGAGTCTAAATCCCATTCCATTGAAGCCTAAGTGCACTCCATTTATTGTACACAATTCCATTGAAGCCTAAGTGCACTCCATTTAATCCCCAAGTTTATGAGGCGTTAAATGGCCTCCATTTTCTTTAGCATGTACCCCTCACACATCGACATTTTCGCCTTTTCTTATTGAGGGACCAAATTTGCAGTAGAAAGTTGAATTTCAACTATAAATGTGTCTTTTTTGCAACATAACGGTTATTTCTAATCCACGACCAAAGTAGAAGATGATTTTATGCTATTGTGGGAATTTTGTTGTAATGTACACCTCATGGACATCCCTCACTCATGGGAGACAAATATACTACTGCCCTATACAGGTAGAAACATCATCATCATCTTTATTTACTTTTATAACTTTTTCCCTAATTTAGGTGGGGGTGTAAAGGGATCGAAATGTGCCTTTATTGGTTGGGTTGAGAACCAATGTTTGATCACGCTAAGATTATTACATCTGCTATACTCAAAAACTTCAATATTATGAAGTTATCAATCAAAGATCTAGAGGACGAAGCCAAACAAATGAAGTTTAACTGTTCTCAACTTGGATTTTATTTGCAATTGTTTCTCTGTTTTGGAATTGACATTTAGTAACATGTGATGGATTTTATTTTGTTGATTTTCTTGTAGTGTTTGGAGTTTTTTATGTACTATATTTGATGAGTTGACCTATATAAGTTATAAAGGTCAATTTACGTACCTTGTACCTTAATTTTATTAAGAAAAAATTGTCTATTATACATGGAGTTGTTGTGAATGTTAGAATGTAAACGTATGTGTAACGGTCGCTTATATGCATACATACATATAATGATTTGTAGTGTAATAGTTTGTTGTGAATGTTAATGTCACACCCCCAAATCGAGAAACGACGGAAACATCTTGGAGTGGATGACTTCATGTACAATATCATAACAATTGAATCAAATCATTTCAACCATCATATTGATAACTTATAAGTTTTTACATTGTATTTGAATCGTTGTTTGTTTGCTTTCCAAATACATATGACCAAAAATATGTGACATGACATTGCTACGCCCCATCTTCAAAAATCAAATCCTTATGAGTACCTGTTTACTGATTTCCTGAGAACACAAGTAGTTTTGAAAAAGTGTCAACAATTAAGTTGGTGAGTTCATTAGTGTTTGTATGAGAAAAATTTGCCTTCAGTTTTCCTTGTTAGACGAAAGAGTGTGATTCTAGAAAATCCAATATTTTCTTGTCAAATGAACAGTAGTCTTAGAATACCCTAAGACCCAAAATGAATGAGTATTGTTGTACTTGAAAGTAGTATAATGTAGTTTTAATATTTATAAAACCATTTGAATGTATATTTATAGAAATGTAAGTTGTACTATACTGGAAAATAATGTACTGTAGTTGTAACTGTGTAAAACTCTTTGAATGTATGTTTCTGGAACTACCGGTTGTACTGTAAAATAGTGTAATGTAGTTTTATTGTTAAATAAAACTGGTTGAATATAAGTTAGCCCCGTAAGCCAAATATATTAGTTAATACCCCAAATGAGTCATTATAACCATGTTAGCGACCTAGATAGCTTATTACGACATTCTTCAAGCGTCAAAATGGTACGACATTTATCACCCCAGACCTCCCGGTCAAACTGTAGCTAACAAATTAGGTGCGAGATTGTCAGCCCCGTATAGATCTATACACAAGTGTCACGCTCTTCCTAAAAGAGACTGTAGTTATAATACAGGACTTTAGTGTGTACTCTGGTAGGTACGGTGAAGCCAATTGTCTCACAAAATTGTATTGACTAGTTTACTTCTAGTGTAATGAAAACCCCTTTTTCTTGTAAATGTATGTATAAGCCACTGTAACAACCCGAAATTTTGTACCATTGTTTGTAACCCTTTTCGTAACTCATTTCGATGATTCAATCGCCGTTACCAATTTCGTTTTCGATTCCGTCATTTAATTAAGTCGTTAATTAGAAATTTTCTAATATGACTTAGTGGGTGTTATAATACCTTTAGAACTCATTCTAACACCTCATATTAGTGATCGGAACATTTCTATAATCAACCATATCGAGTAACGGCAACTTGATCGGGTGCGACCAAAAGCCCCGTCTAAAGCCGGTATCGAGTAGAATTTCATCGTTTCCAAATCCCGAACACTATTTAAAGTGTTCTAAGACTTCATTTGAAGCTTTTGCTTCATATCACTACTCTCTCTCTAACCTCTCTCCTAAATTCAAGTTTAAGGGTCCAAATCTCAAATTTAAGGCTTCTAATCACCAAGGTACCTTCCCTAACTTGTTGTACAGCCTCATTAGCCTTCAAATCCGATCTTAAACTGTGAATTTGGACCTCAAACATGAGTTTACGGCGAAGGAGCATGCTTGGGCCGTAAACTCATAATAAGAGGGTTTTTATGCCTTTAAACCCCTCCTAAACAATTTTGGGACTTAGATTCGACTATATGGCTTACTAATTTGGACTTAGAACACCCTAATCACAATTTTTGAAGAGTAAACATCATGAGTTTACTGCCCAAGAACAAGCTTGGGCCGTAAACTCCATATCATGGAGAGTAAACACATATTAAAGGGGTTTTTAAGCCCTTAAACCCTTCCAAAACACCAACAAGGCTTATATACGACTTGTAGAATTATGGATTTGGCCTTGGAACACCTTGAACATCAATTTAGAGGAGTAAACTTGAGTTTACTCCCCAAGAACATGCTTGGGCCGTAAACTCATTGTTCTTGGAGAGTAAACTCCTCTAAATGTGTTAAAATGCCACTTTAACACACCTAAAGCCTTGGGATAAATTCTAGAAGTGTTTACAAACAAGTATTGGACCTTAAAACATATAAAATCACCCTTTCATAAGAGTTCACCGCCATGAGGGTGTTCATGGGCTGTAAACTCCTAAATCCTTGTCCAAAGTCCCCCAAAAATCCATCCAAGGCTTGTAAAAATTATTGGAATCACATATGATTAAGCTAAGACCATTAAATCATCAATCTAAAGGGGTATAGGAGTTTACGGCCGTAAACTCCATGTTTATGGCCGTAAACTACCTTAAGTGATGTTATTGGTGATTTAATTTCCATCCCATGCCTTAGATAAAATTGTACCAACTCTTCCCAAGTGATATTGACCATTTTAGCACCATAAAACACCCGGACATGAGTTCACGGCCGTGAACTCATGTGGTTATGTGTTTAGAGGCTGAAAACTCATTAGGAAGTTTACTCTTGGGGAGTAAACTCAAATCCCAAGTCCCTCGCTTCAATTCCTGTCCGTAGATGTCACCCGGGTCACTCCAAACACCCGTTTTGAGGTGTTTTCGTTCGTTGGAGTGTAACTTCATATCTAATTAGAGTTTGTGAATCTAATTAGATATATTTGTATGCCATTTCCTGTTACATAGGAACCTCACGTGTTATCAGGCCTCGATTCGACGTTTAGCATCCGAAATCGACACACTTCCGCGTCCGGTGAGTTCATACCCCTACCCTTTTTCAATGGTTTTTCAATATTTTCAGGGGGGGGGGGGGAATACAAGCAAAAGTACAAGAATATCTTGTACTCAATCACATGATTTCAGTTAAATGGTTTTATAATTGTACATTTTTAAGAATTGAAAACCTTTTATCAAACTATTTTAACTTGCAGAGTTGTTTGTTTTAACCCGATTTTCAATTCTTATTATACACTGTTATATTGTATACTTTACATATGATTGTTCACACTTATATTGATAGAACACATAAAATATTGTAATGTCTGTAATAAAACACTTAGGTTCGAGTGTAAAACATAGACACCATCAGAAAACATAAAACATTTGTATGTCCTTAACAATACACCTAGGCTCGAGTGTGAATGATAAACACCATCATGACACACAAATCAATTGTAATGTCTTTAATAATACACCTATGATCGAGTGTAAAGGACAATCACCATAAGATAACACATATATATCATTTGTAATGTCCTTAATAATACACCTAGGATCGAGTGTGAAGGACAGTCATCATTAGATAACACCTAGGCTCGAGTGAAATGTGTTGGATTAATGTCTAAGTCCATAACTATAATTGGTAAGACTTGACCCGACCCGGCATGGTCCATTTGGGTTGCATACCATCATGCACTTGGATAGACTATAATGAGAGAAATAAGACACTTATGGTTATTAATATATTATAAGTTCTAGTATATTAATAATAAGAATAATAAGATTATTTAATTAGTATTGATCAAGAATTAATCTAGGATTAATTAAGTGATCAAAAGAAGACTAATTAGATATATGGGTTGATTGTGTAAATCATCCATACTTGTATAGTGGGCTAATGCTCCATGGATAATCAAGTTGGGCTAAAACCCATAGGATGGTCCATGGATGCTCCATGGTGTATTTGTACCCATGGATCATTGAAATGAAAGGCCATGTCAATTAGGGTTTACATGGTGTAACCCTAACTATATAAGCATCTTATTCTTGACCAAAATCGGCCACTAGAGTGAGAGTAAGAAAGGGCTAGCCGATTTCATGAGTTGTAGAATTCTCTCAAGTTATTCTAAGTGTTTTGGTGATTGTGATTCCATTTGAGGCTTCCACACTATTGGGGCTAGGCACTCAAGCTTCATGAAGATTTTCTACATCAAAGAGGTATGTATTCTATCTTGTTACACTCATTGTTTTGTATGCTAGATTAGGATAATACCTTGGATGTTCTTATTTGCATGTATAATAGAGAAAACATAGATCCAAGGTATTTAGGGTTGCATGTACACTTAGGAGTGTTAGAATGCTCAAAACCCAACAGTGGTATCAGAGCCTAGGCTTGTTTTCTATTATACTTGATGCAAATTGATGAAAAATGCTGAAAAACTCGATTTTCTGGCTTTCTGGGCACTGGACTCGTCGAGTCCACCGATGAACTCGCCGAGTCCATGAGTAAAATCATCCTACTCGCCGAGTAGGAGCCCCAGACAGCATATTTTCGAGATTTTTGGCTAGAAATGGACTAGGAATATTACCCTAAGTTGTTTTTGAACTTATAATCAGAATTGGTAATAGTTCACACACACATACAGTCAGGAGAACATGGGGTTCTTCCTGAGTAACAGTAGTACGTAACTAGATAAGTGTAACAAGTTAAAAAACTGAACTACAATTCTCAAGAACAATCATGTTTTCATCGTACATTGTTTACTTTACTTTTGGATTTGGAAACTAACTTTACATAAGAAAATATGGGATTTTCTTGAATAACCACTTTTTCAGGAAACCAAAGGAACTCGTACATTTTCAGAAAAACTAACTGCTTATGAACTCACCACCTTTATGCTGATTTTCAAACCACTTGTATTCTCAGGTCCGTGTTAGACAGGTACCCGAAGATCCTTTTGTGCGAAGAAGGAGTTCTCAAAAGACTCGTTTTGTGTTGTTCATATATACTATGTATAATATGTATAACTTTTGCTTTTGAAACAAATGTAAAACTTTTCTATATGTAATGTAATGGTTGTTTACTTTACTTATTATGTACATTGGATTTGATACTCAACGTGGAGTCAACCCCGGAAATGTTTCCGCCTTTGGTTTTCGGGGTGTGACAGATTGGTATCAGAGCCCTTGTTTATAGTGAATGAAGTATACCAAACCTTACATGGTATAAAACTATAAACATTAAGGGGCCTAAGTGCTCTGAACTAAAAGTATCCTTCAAAATATAAGTATTTTCAAAAGTATATAAGTATACCAAATCGTCGAGATCCATAACTACAAGTAGAACATAACATAAGCAAATGGATGTTGTACGCTGCGGTTAAACCTGGGCAGTTATGTAGTCGTGTCTAGGATCAATATAGCCTGGCCAACTATATTCATTCGAGACACGGCCAACATGTGCTTGGGAGTGACTGTGGTATGCAGCATGCCTAAAACTTAACCTAATACCACAAACATCGAGCTAGTATCATAGCGAATCATGAAATATTATGGGAGTATTTCTCGAGCCAATCCTTGGTAGAAATCCTCGTTCATGCATTGTTCTTTGATCATTCCTTTAGCGATAATTTTCCCTCTTGATAACTCTTCCTGCTTTATCGCTTATTCAACATAGATCTGTCATATCTCTTGTTTCAATTCAGAGGACTTATCATCCTCTCTTTCTTGATCTTATTAGATCAAGATGCCTCCAAGAAAGAGACCCAACTCCAAGACCAACAACCCTCCGCCACCACCTCCTCCCCAAATTGATCCTGTAGTATTCCAGGCAGCTGTTACAGCCGTAGTGACAGCTGCCATGTCTCAACGGAACTCTGGCAGTTCCGGTAGTTCAGGAGGTGGTACGCAAACCCAAAACCATGAAAGTAGTCAGGGACACCGAAAAGAGGGTTCCTATAAAGATTTCATGAACGCCAAACCCACATCCTTTGATGGCACTAGAGGTGTCATTTCCCTCACCCGATGGTTCGAGAAGATCGAATCCATCTTTGAAATCTGCGCCTGTTCAGATTCAAACAAGGTGAAGTTTGCCGCCTGCACCTTTATCGACAAAGCCTTGACTTGGTGGAACGGCCGAGTCAAATCCCTAACCTTACCTGTAGCCAACGCCATGGGTTGGGAAGCCATGAAGGAACTTCTGCTGGCTGAGTACTGCCATCGGGGCGAAATGCAGAAGTTAGAACATGAACTTTGGAACTTGAAGATGAAAGGTTCCGACATCACTGCTTATACTTCCAGGTTCGACGACTTGGCATTACTCTGCTCGGGAATGGTTACCCCGGAGAGTAAGAAGATAAAGAGATTCATCTGGGGGCTGACCCAGCCAACTAAAGGAAACGTCATAGCTGTGAGGCCGGATACATACGGCAGCGCCAAACGTCTAGCTCAAATCCTAATCGATCATAGTGAAGACTTTGAGGAGGCAGCTACCACTCCTGAGCCGACATCGAGGAGTGGGGAGAAAAGAAAACTTGGGAAGAAAGAGAAAAGTCAGACATCGCACGAGTCCTCAAAGAGACAGCAAACGGTGGCAGTTCACGCTGCCACTTCCCCTGCGACTGTTTCTGTTGTTAGATCCTCAACTCGGAAACCTACCAGTAAGTATACTGGAACCCTTCCTAGTTGTGACAAGTGCAACTATCATCATCTTCCTTCCGGTCCATGTATCGAAGTAATTTGCAACAAATGTGGCATAAAGGGTCACATGGCGAAAAACTGTAAGACACCAATTCAATCAACAAGTCAAACTTCTGGAGCGGGAATTGGTCGGGCCTGCTATGGTTGTGGAGAAGTGGGGCATCTCAAGCGAAACTGTCCTAAGGCTGTAACACCTGGCAACACCGGAAGAGTTCTAGCGATAGGACAAGAGGAGACAACCACCGATCCCACTGTTGCCACAGGTATATTTCCCCTCGTTAAATTTATATGCCTGTGATTCTTTTGGATTCTAGCACCGAAAGAAATTCGTTAAACATCCATTTGAACATTTTCTAACCCCGTCGTTTGCGAGTAACCGAAAATGTATATTTTCGAGATGGATATCACGTGAGAACGAGAACGCTGGTGTCGTATCCGTAGATTGTATTCTCAATCCAAGCGATTATTCTTTGCATTCGACCTATTGGCAAACTTTTTATGAGATGCTTTGATGTCACCCTTAGCATGTAATGACCGAGCCTCATCCATGCTGTCTTTCCTAGTTTCGAGAAAGCCATTCGTTCTAACTTCCCTTCGATCCGACTCTCATGATCTTCGTACATCAAAGCTTAGAAAGTTTTCCCATGTATCTCTCGTCCGAGTGATCACCAAGAATCGAGAAGTCTACAATCCTTTCCCGATGCTGTTTCTGAAGAATTCTTGAGAATTCTTTCCGAACGCATAGTCCAGTCTCGCATCAACCTAATCCCGAGAATTTACTCGTAACCAAACCTCAGTAAGCACGATGTGTTCAAGTCAGCAATCAGGGCATGATACGATCACTACGAGGTAGTAGTGGCGCCCTTCGGTCGAACCATTTTCTTGGTCATGTAGACAACCAAAACAGTCATACTCGTAAACCTTTCCAAAAGCTAAGGCAATAAAGAATTAGTCGACACCGGGAACACCCATGGAAACCTGTCGATTCTTGGGTCCCGTTGGCCATGATCGTAGACTCACGTAGAAGTTTCCCTTAGAACCATCCGAACCTTAGTTACTCTGCCATGTGAAAGTGTACCCACTTATTGGAGGTCTTATCCTGGAAAGACATAGTACGCCTTGGGAAGTGCGGAAAACTTAGCTTATGGAACCTTAGACCCTTCGAGATCTTCGTTAGGAATCGATTCCATAGCCCTCTCCGAGCTATCTTCAGGACTTAGTAGCAACCATCTGGTGTTCCGCATCTTTATTCATAAGGCTTGCCGACCTGACGAAAACCTAGTAAATTCCTTTGAGGAGATGAAAACCAATGAAAATTTGAACCTTCGTGTTTGAATCAATTGAGATCGTGGATTGAGAGGTTAACCATGCGTAACAAAGCCACATCCTGACAGTGAGGGTTCGCTGGAATGTCAAGCGGAGACCCGATTTCACTTAGGAGCTTGAAGACCCGAAGCAGTAGATTCATCCTTAGATCTCTTTTCACTTCGTGATCTGTGTTCGAATATTTGAATTTCGGGAAGAAACTCCCTCTAACGGGGGGATAATGTAACAACCCGAAATTTCGTACCATTGTTTGTAACCCTTTTCGTAACTCATTTCGATGATTCAATCGCCGTTACCAATTTCGTTTTCGATTCCGTCATTTAATTAAGTCGTTAATTAGAAATTTTCTAATATGACTTAGTGGGTGTTCTAATACCTTTAGAACTCATTCTAACACCTCATATTAGTGATCGGAACATTTCTAGAATCAACCATATCGAGTTACGACAACTTGATCGGGTGCAACCAAAAGCCCCGTCTAAAGCCGGTATTGTGACAACCCGAAATTTCCATTTTGTACGAACAATATCTATTCAATAGAAGCTAGTCCAGTATCAGTTATTTTCAGACTTTTCCGAATAAGTTTGCGTACATTAGGGCTTCCGTTTAAGGAGATATCAGGAGAGTGGATGCTCCTGGGTTTGTGAAACTTGAGCATTTCAAAACTTCATAATGTTATAGTCCATTTCCGGAATAAAAATATTTTTGCCAAAAATATTTCAGGACTATAAATAGAATTCTGAACTAAATTCATTCATTATTCACATTTCCAACTAGAGAAAAGCCATATTCTCTCTCACGGATCTTCGGGTTTTCATCCCAAATCGTGAGTACACTTCTCTAGTTGTGTTATAATGTTTGTTTTATGCTTATTAAATTAGATTACATGTCTAATGTATGAGATCTGGGAGTTTACCGCCTAAGAACGTTCTTGGGGAGTAAACTCTAAAATGGAGCTTTAAGGCTATCTAGTCCCAATTCCTTGTTAGGCAACTAGTTTAGCATAATAAGTAGGATCATTTGAGGCTAGAAATCAATCAAGAACACATAGCTTTTGGAGTTTACGGCCCAAGATTTTCTTGGACCGTAAACACCATTTTCAAGGGCTTAAACTGTGTCCTAATTACCCTTAAGGCTTTAGACTTTAACCCTCAAATACTTGTAGCTAAAATGGGGACTAAAACACATCAAAATCATCCCTAAAAGGGAGTTTACGGCCAAGAAATGCTCTTGGGCCGTAAACTCCAAGTAAAGGCACCAAAGTGTGCCTAGGGTTCCCCTTAGCCTAAATCAAAAGTCTAGAAATTATCCTACTTGTGCAAGAGACTTGAAAGAATTAAAACATCCATCCTATGAGAGTTTACAGCCGTAAACTCTAAGGGATATGGTCTTTAGGCCGTAAACTCCTCAAAGGAGTGTTATCTATGCCCTAAACTACCCAAAGGATTAAACCACCAAGCTAGGCTTATTCTAGAAATCATTTAGCACCTTAAAACACCCAAAACCACCAAGAGTGGAGTTCACGGCCGTAAACTCAAGGTTTTACGACCGTAAACTCCTTGTGTGGGGTTTGTTGGGTAGTAAACTCATATACAAGGTCATTTGGTACATTAAACCCCTTTAGCCTTGTCCCGTAGCAACTTAGATGCAACCATTAGGACCTATAACACTTATACCAAGTGTTTACATGTTCCTGAGTGTCCCAACTTATTTCATTAAGTTATTATTTGGCTAATTAGTTATATTAATGCTCATTATATGATAACTAGGCTCGTGCGTGTGAACAAGTCTCCGTTTGCCACCTAGCACGGTATCCGACACTACATTCCAAACCGCTCACCGCAAGTGAGTTCATACCCCTTTAATTAACCTTTGAAATGATTTTAAATGTTTTAAATACTTTATGGGGGGGATACAAGTTAAATACTTATAGTTATTGCATCAATCACATGTGATTAATAACTAGAAAACCAATGATTTTTACCACTGTTCAAACTGTTTATCAAACTGTTTTACTTCAAACTGTTTTACAAACTCCTTTCTTATTAAATAATCTTATTTAAAATTTATTATACTTCTTATAAATTGCATGCCCATATATGTATAGATATATAAGAAATGTTTAAAGGGCTTAGGAAGGCCATCCGCCCTATTTCCTTTTCGCGCTTGAGATGTGGTCTGATGGGATTTCGGGTAGCCCTCCTAGGGTCGTTTAAATATTAATTATATATCAAATGTACATATATAGACATAAAAGTACTCCTTTATTCATACGTATCAGTACATCATTAGTAAGTTACCATCGGGGTAACACAGGATCATACTACTACAATTTCTAGATCAACGAGTCAGTTCATTCATGAGTCAATACTTATTACTAAGAGCACATATACAACTGTACTAGGACTAGAACATATACAATGATACTAGAACAAGTAACATTACATTACATATACATGAATACGTTAACAATTGTGATCCACTGTATGGAAGCATGCCTTAATTGTCATGCCCCGGGTTGTAGCCAGAGTCTCTTGAAGGGAGAGCGTGAGTTTGCGTTGTAAATCTATACTGGATTGGCTATCCTACACCTTGCTGCTAGCTACAGCAGGACCGACAGGTCTGCGGGTGCCAAATGTCATACCTTATTTTCGACTATACGTTGTCGTTGTTACTAGTCTATAGTATGGTGTAATTTATCACATAATACCTTAATATAAATCCGGTTTAAGGTAGTTAGTACAGCAGTAGTTCCTATAATACAAAACTACAGTACTACAATGATTTACCCATTACATATTTTTAGTGATTATTTCACTTTAACATTAATGTACAAACTATATTTTGTTAAATGATAGTTACACTTGGGAAATTACACACTTTACAACAAACGAGCATACAAAACAGTTAAGCCTTGGTAGAAGGCTACTTTAATAGAAAATATAGGTTTTTCTGAGGAATTCAAACTTTTACAAACACTTACAAACAATTGTTCACATTTTACAACTTATACTTGCGACAGGTTCAAACGTTTTGATAACAAACACCGACACTAAAATACTTATGAACTCACCAGCTTAATGCTGATAAACTCTTTCAAAATAACTTGTATTCTCAGGTCATCAGTAGACAGGTACCGAGGCCAGCTTTTGAGAAGATGGAGCGCATCCAAGACTCATCTTATTATTTTGATTTACATTATTTTGGTGTCTATAACTGTACAGAACATGCTTGTATTAAAATTATATATTTAATGCAATGGATGATGTTGTTTGCTTATTTACATTTACTGTGTTGTGATACTGTACATGACGTCCTCTGCCCCAAAACGTTTCCGCCATTCTTGGTTTTGGGGTGTGACAGATTGGTATCAGAGCATTGTTTATAGTGAATCAAGTATATCAACCCATAAAAGATATACTAAACTATAAACCCAGTAAGGATTAAAGCACTCTGACCAAGAGTCTATACTTTAAATATTAAAATATTTAATTAAGTATACTAGTCTGCATTCATACTAAAATTAGTGTCACAATGACAAGAACAAAAGTATTACGATTGTTAAATATTACAAGTGAGCTCGGGGATGTATGGTCAGTCCTGGGAATGGCATAGCCTGATCAACTATGCCGGTCCAAGGAGTGATTAGCATATGCCCTAGAATGGTTGTGATGTGTAAACAAGTCTAAAAACTTACCAACAATACCGCAAGAAGATCAGTAGAACTTAAACTTAAAATACTATAGGTGTATTTTGTACTACTAGTTACATGTATACTACATTCTTATACCTCTCTTCTCGCGTAGATTTAAATGGCTGGATTCCATCATGGCGACCCGTACTTTCCAAATGAAGGCAATGCCGGGTGGATCGATGTAACAACCCGAAGTTGTTCATCGCCGAAAACCCATTCTACCCGTATAACTCGTCGGAAATCGAAATGTCCCGATATCGTTTTTGGGTTTAGTTAGTAAAATTTATATGTTTATTTTAACTCAATGAGTGTCCAATCCATTTAGGAACTCAAGAAATCAGCCCAAAAACATTGTTACATGAGTTTTAGAAATGTCCCCGCCGGGTGACGAAAACTCAATCGGGTGCGGCCTAAAGCATCGTTTAAGGCCGGTATCGAGTAGAATTCCACCGTGTCCAAGTTTTAGGAACTATATAAACATGTTTAACCTCTCATTTGAAGCTTTTTCCTTCTCTCTCTACTCTCTCTCTAACCTCTCTCCTAAATCCAAGGATTAAGTGTCCAAAACTCAAATTTAAAGCTTCAAATCCTTAAGGTACCTTCCTAGCCTTAATCTATAGCATGTTTAGCTTCCAAATTAGACATTTAATCATGAAATTGACCATCATATGTGAGTTTACGGCCCAGGAGGCTGCCTAGGCCGTAAACACCAATTTGAAGGGTTTTAAGCCCTTAAACTCCTTCCTAAACTCATTTGGACTTTAGATATGGCTAAGGGACTTCAAGATATGGACTTAGAACACTTAAATCATGGATTTTGAGTCATTTAAAGGAGTTTACGGCCAAGGCATAAGCTTGGGCCGTAAACTCATATAAATGGGGTTTTTATTGCCCTTAAACCCTTCCAAATCACCCCTATGGCTTAGATATGAATTATAGGACCTTGGTATTAGCATTTGGACACTTGAAACTTAATTTTTGGGGGATTTAGATGAGTTTACGGCCAAGGATAGTGCTTGGGCCGTAAACTCCCCAAAACTTGGCTTAAATCCAATTCTAAGGTGTTAGAAAGCCATCCAACACCACCAAAAGCCTTGGAATAAATCAAAGGACCAACCAAAAATACTTTGAAGGCCTTAAACACATCTTTTATGGGGTTTCTAAGAGTTTTCGGCCAAGACCTGTTCTTGGGCCGTAAACTCCAAAATCTTTGGTGTTAGAATGCAAACTAAACACCCTTACAGCCTTTAGATGAATTTTAGAAGTCCATTCATGCAAGTTTTAGACCTTGAAACACCTTGTAGCACCATATATTAGAGTTTACGGCCATGAGGGGGGTCTCATAGGCCGTAAACTCCATAACAACCCTCAAATGTCCCATAAAACTCATGTTAGGCCTTGGAATAATTCTATTAATCACATGTGATTTGTTTTAACAACATTTAACACCATTTTCTTAAGAAAATAGGAGTTTACGGCCAGGAAGCCATGCTAGGCCGTAAACTCCCATATAAGGGTCTATTTTATGTTTTAAAACTATTCCAAGTCCCTAAACCAAGTCTAGAAATTATCCCTTAAGTGTTAGAAGTCATTTAGCACGATAAACCACACCCACCATGAGTTTACGGCCGTAAACTCATGGGGAATGGGTGTATTTAGACCAAAACTCTTATTTTAGTTTACTCATGGGGAGTAAACTCAAGTCCCAAGTTCCTAGTGTCATTTCACATCCTTAAACGCCACCCGGGTCCCTCCAAACACTCATATCAGAGTGTTTTCGCGACTTGAAGCAATTGTCCATATCCAACAATCAATCTAGGTCCTAATTAGATACAAATGTGTATCTTTAAATTATATTTAGGAACCTCGCGCATTTACAAGCCCCAGACCAAAGTTTAGCATCCGAAATCGTCACGTTACTCGTCCGGTGAGTTCATACCCCTACCCTTTTTCACTGTTTTTAACTGTTTTCAGGGGGGGAATACAAGCAAAAGTACAAGTGTATCTTGTACTCAAATTGATTTTTAACTTAATGGTTTCAATTTCTAAATGTCTTAATTTTCAAAGATCTAGACAACTAATGTTTCGAATTGCAGGTTAATTGTAGATTTCTTTCGAAAAGTGTTTTGATCTACATTATCTCTTGTAAAATAAATTATACTAATAATAACAAATATGACTAATAGAATAGAACGAATGCGAATACGAATATGAATATGTCTACAAATAATGAATTCAAATACTAATAGGAATACGAATACGAATATTAATACGAATACGAATGTAACTTAGAACGAATATGTCTACGAATACGAATATATCTACGAATAGGAATGCGTCTACGAATACGAATACGACTACGAATACAAAAATATGCCTCTGGACCTCTACTGAGCTTCGAATACATCCTCCTCAGAATGTCGACAGAGCTTCGAATATACAGCGAATTATACTCTTTTGGAATTCAACAGAACTTCGAAAATACTGTAATGTACACTTCTGTGTGGTTCCAAAACTTCGAAAATACAACTAAGTTAGTAGATAATAGCCATCCAAAGGTAGGATAACTAAGGGTTAGAATACTTATCTAATATTATACACATGGTAATAACTAGTATCAAATGGAAATGAACAGATAACTCATTATATAGGAAAATATGGGATTTTCCTGGGTAACACAATAGCACATAATCGAATAAAGAAACAAACGAATAACTATAACTATAAGGAAAATATGGGATTTTCCTGGTTTATCAAAATCAATTGTTTTCGAAATTGTATCAAGGGATAACTAAACCGTTTTTAATAAGAAAATATGGGATTTTCTTCATCAACAAGTTTTCTCGAAATATAAAGGAACTCGTCTTTTCAAAACTAAATTGCTTATGAACTCACCAGCTTTATGCTGATTTTCAAACCGCTTGTATTCTCAGGTCAACGTTAGACAGGTACATCGCAACCTTTTGGAGAAGACGGAGCATCCCGAAGACTCGTCTTTACTTTTGTCTGTATCACATATGTATAATACATGTACAACTTTACTTTCAATCAAATGTAAACAATATTATGTAATGTAATGTTTTGTGATTACTGCTTTACTATGTGCATTGGATTTGATACTCAACATGGAGTCAACCCCGGGAACGTTTCCGCCTTTGGTTTTCGGGGTGTGACAATCGAAGAAGAGCCCGAAGATGAGCATCCAATCCCCTTGGATGATCACCTCGCAGAAGGCGTTTTTGACGGATCCGACTCCGAGCCTGAAGTCAACAACCTACCGCTATTAGGTCAAGCCCCGAACAACTACCCCCGACCAGCTCTTCCAGGTCCTAC
This sequence comes from Lactuca sativa, assembly GCF_002870075.4. NCBI lineage: Eukaryota > Viridiplantae > Streptophyta > Magnoliopsida > Asterales > Asteraceae > Lactuca > Lactuca sativa. Next base: position 131,880,600 of record NC_056631.2, read on the forward strand.
TCCCTTGTGGGCAACCAACTTGAATCGCTGGAGTGATGAACAGGGTCAACCGTTACCATACTTTGGGGACCGAAGCTTTTACAACGTCAGTGAAGGTGGTTCTGCTAACCGAGCTCTGCCCGTCATTATCCGCAGAATAGCTCGTAATGTTGAGCAAGGTTGAGCAGCCATCGACCGGGTCATGGAGATTGATGCCAACTCAGGTGTCAACATAGCCCGTATCCGCAGTCTTGAAGAAGACATGGAACGGACCCGAAGAACCAATGAAACCCTGCAGCAGCAGCAGCTGGCTGCCTCACAAGCTGAAGTCTTGGAACTTCGAGCCCGCAAGAGGGCTCAGGAGCGACACCTTCAAGAGGTGTTTCGTCAAGTGTCAGACCTCAGGACTCGCCCGAGGAATTCCCATCGCCGTTAGATGATGTCTAGTACATCTCTGTCTTTTGGTTATGGAATAGCCTTTAACATCTGTGCTCTAAGTAGCACTTGTTTGTAAAATATTCCTAACTTTCAGTGCTCTAATTAGGAATCTAAGAACTGTCAAACTTTTCTGTATGGTATGATGTAAGACCTACTGTTAGGTCGATTTTCCCTGAACTTATTACATTTGTAATACCAGTATTATTGAAATCTATCTAATCTGTGGGAAATATATGTACACTTGTGTTTTCCTACTAATATTCCTTGTTGTGATTTCAAACACTCATTCAACTGTTGGGCTATGGTTAGTTAGACCATGTGTCACTCTCACCTTGTTTACAAATTGATTCTTACCACTTTTCTTATCTTTATAAACTTATAGCTAAAAGATGCCTCCTCGCAAATCTCCCAGGAATAACCCTGCACCTCCACCGCCTCCTCCGCCTCCAGTCATCGATACTGCATCCCTGAATGTTGTCGTAGCTGCAGCAGTGGCAACTGCCATGGCTCAGTATCACTCATCTGATGCAAGCAGAGGTGGAACCCCTGCCGAATCAATCCCGGTTGAAACCCCTGTGCGCTCGAGAGAGTGCTCTTACAAGGATTTCACCAACTGCAAGCCGAAGTCCTTTCATGGGACCGGCGGAGTCATTGCCCTCTCGCAATGGTTCGAGAAGACTAAAGTGGTCTTCAAAATCTGTTCATGCCCTGCTACGAGCAAAGTAAAACATGCTGCATGCACCTTTGAAGGAAAGGCGCTGATATGGTGGAACGGCCATGTTAAGGCACTAACTCTAGTGGTGGCGAATGACATGGGTTGGGAAACCATGAAGGACCTCATGATCGAGGAATACTGCCCGAGGGGCGAGATCCAGAAATTAGAACAGGAGCTGTGGAGCCTAACCATGAAAGGCTCCGACGTAGTCTCCTATACCGCCAGATTCAGCGAACTGGTGGCCCTCTGTCCCAATATGGTTCCCACTGAAGGTAAAAAAGATTGAAAGGTACATATGGGGGCTAGTACCTCCGTATCAAGGGAATGTCCTATCATCTAACCCTGCTACCTTTGACAGTGCCAAACGATTGGCACAACGACTCATTGACCATGGAGTCAAAACCCCTGCAACCACAACAACCCTAGCCTCCTCAGAACCCTCCAAACCCGCTGACTCAAAGCGGAAACTTTGGGAGGAAAGGAAGAAGACGAAACGAGCTGCCAAAAAGCAACAAATTATGGCAGTGCGTGCCGCAATAACCCCTGCAGTTGCTACTACTACTCCGGTGGGACAGTATGCTGGGAGTTTGCCTAAGTGCAACAAATGCAACTACCACCACAATGGCCCTTGCCATGAAATGCAGTGCTCTAACTGCCACAGGAGAGGACACACAGTCCGTTTCTGTAAATCTCCGGCAAAACCGATCGCCCAAGTCCCCGGCTCTGGCGTGAGCCCGACCTGCTATGGATGTGGTGAAGCAGGCCACTTTAAGAGGGACTGCCCGAAAGCGAAGAATGCTGGAGGAGCAGGAAGGGTACTAGCTATAGGCCACGGGGAAGCAGTTGCTGACCCGACAGTGGTGAATGGTACGTTCCTCCTCGATAACTCCTATGCATGCATTCTGTTTGATAGTGGAGCGGAGCGAAGCTTCGTAAACCATAAATTTGCTCGCATGCTTAAACAACAACCACACACACTTAAGGAACAATTCACAGTAGAAATGGCTAATGGGAAAACTGAAAGTACGAATAACATATACTTAGGTTGTACCCTAACTCTAGATAACCATTCAATCCCAATCGACCTCATGTCGGTCTCAATAAAAAGCTTCAACGTTATCATTGGCATGGATTGGTTAAGTCTTCATCGCGCTGACATCATGTGCTACGAGAAAGCAGTCCGTCTAAACCTCACGTCTAACGAAACTCTTATAGTCTACGGCGACAAACCCGGTGCAAGTCTTCGTATTATATCAAGTATTCAAGCACAGAAGTATCTGCGTAAAGAATACCATGCATTCCTTGCTCACGTTGTCGACACGAGCCTCGAAATGAAAGAACTAAAGAACATCCCAGTAGTGAGTGACTTCCCCAACATTTTCCCAGAAGAACTACCCGGGTTACCTCCGCAACGACAGGTCGAGTTCAGAATCGACTTAGTCCTAGGAGCTACCCCAGTAGCCAAGTCGCCCTACCGCTTAGCACCAGCTGAGATGCAGGAGCTCTCTGGTCAACTTAACGAACTACTCAGCAAGGGCTTTATAAGACCAAGTTTCTCACCTTGGGGAGCACCGGTCTTGTTCGTTAAGAAGAAAGACGGATCATTCCGTATGTGTATTGACTACAGAGAACTCAACAAACTGACGGTCAAGAATCGTTACCCTCTGCCTCGCATAGACGATCTATTTGACCAACTGCAAGGGGCGAACTACTTTTCCAAAATTGATCTGAGATCCGGATATCACCAGTTACGAGTAATAGAGGAGGATGTGCCGAAGACAGCCTTCCGAACTCGTTACGGACATTACGAGTTCGTGGTGATGCCATTCGGATTGACCAATGCGCCCGCAGTGTTCATGGATCTGATGAATAGAGTATGCCGACCTTACTTGGATCAGTTCATCATCGTTTTCATTGACGACATCCTGATCTACTCCCGAAGTAAGGAAGAGCATGGCGATCACCTGCGACAAGTTCTAGGGACATTACGAAGGGAAAAACTTTATGCGAAGTTCTCGAAATGTGAATTTTGGATCCGAAGAGTCGAATTCTTAGTACACATGATAAGCGAAGAGGGAATCCATGTGGACCCATCCAAAATTAAAGCCATTGAGAACTGGTCAGCACCCAAGACACCTACAGAAATTCGTCAATTTCTAGGTCTCGCTGGCTACTACCGCAGATTCATACAGAACTTCTCCCGAATAGCGAAACCTCTTACGACCCTAACCCAGAAAGGCGTGGCCTTTGACTGGGAAGAGAAACAAGAGAGAGCTTTCCAAACGCTCAAGCGAGCCTTGTGCACCGCGCCAATACTATCCCTCCCCGAAGAGATAGAAGACTTCGTAGTCTATTGCGACGCATCGAATCAAGGGCTCGGGTGTGTTGAGATGCAGCGAGGTAAGGTCATCGCCTACGCCTCGAGACAGTTGAAGACACACGAGGTTAACTACACGACCCACGATCTTGAACTAGGAGCAGTGGTGTTTGCTCTGAAGATTTGGAGACATTACTTGTACGGAACGAAAAGCACTATCTTTACTGACCACAAGAGTTTACAACACATTTTCGATCAGAAGGAGCTCAACATGAGACAACGACGGTGGGTCGAGCTACTCAATGACTACGAATGCAATATTCGTTATCATCCGGGTAAAGCCAACGTAGTAGCAGACGCCCTAAGTCGGAAGGAATATTCTGGTCGCAAAGTCAAATCATTGTCAATAACCATCCATTCGCACTTGTCTAAGCAAATTCAGGCGGCTCAACTTGAAGCCATGAAACCTGAAAATGTGACGAGTGAATCCCTTAGAGGAATGGACAAGAATTTAGTAGCCAAGGGTGACAGAGCCTTATATTTCATGAACCGGATCTGGACACCGAAACACGGTGGTTTCCGAGACTTGGTCATGACCGAGGCGCACAACACTCGGTATTCCGTCCACCCAGGTTCAGATAAGATGTATCTGGATCTTAAAAAGCTATACTGGTGGCCTAATATGAAAGCAGAGATTGCTACCTTCGTAAGTAAATGCCTTACTTGCGCAAAGGTTAAGGTCGAGTACCAGAAGCCCTCTGGTTTACTGCAACAACCAGAGATTCCAGAATGGAAGTGGGAGCGGATCTGTAACGACCAAAATTTCAAAACAATTAAAAATTTTCAAAATCACCCATTTTATTAACGATGTTACAAAAAGGTTTTTAATACATTATTTAACAGAGTAATTTCCCAGGTTCATGTCATAAAACACCAACGCGAGGAACGGTACGATCACGCCTTTTCCTTGCCACAGACTCTTGAGAACCTGAAACATAAAACCACAACTGTAAGCCCGAAAGCTTAGTGAGATACCCCCAGAATACCAACCGCATATACGCCTTTCCAGGCCCTGACCTTCCGGTCCATGTGTCTCAGGGGACTTCCGTCCCTGCTGGGTAAACCTTCCGGTCCTACCCACGCCGACCTTCCGGTCCATCACACAACATATTGCCTTCCGGCCCATAACATATCGCCTTCCGGCCCATAACATATTGCCTTCCGGCCCACAAGCATAAAATGCATATATAACATAACAAATAATCATATCGCAGTTCATAGACAACAATCGATCAACAGATCACATATCATAGCATTACTCTAAACAAGATACCGGTCTAGCCGGTCACTAGCATAACATTACCCTATGAATCAGTCAACATACTAAATGCATACATACGCCTTTCCAGGCCATGACCTTCTGGTCCACATAGTAATGCCTTCCGGCCCATAACATGTAATGACAACTACCCAGATTTCCATCCGATAAAAGGGTCGGCCTTGGTGCCATAAACCCTAGCGATATAGTGAGGATAACTCACCTCGAAACTGCCGACTGAACAGATAGCTCAAGCTGCTCCGATCACTGATACGATCTCCACCTCTGGACAGTCACCAATGCACTGAACTCAAACAATAAACAACAATTACCAAAATACCCCTGGAACCACTGGTCAACCCTTGGTCAAAGACAAGGTCAAAGTCAACCCTTGACTGACCCTACTCGCCGAGTCAACCCTATGACTCGCCGAGTCCCCATACTCAGAACTTCACTCAATCCGCGATCTAACTCGCCGAGTATCCCCCTTGACTCGACGAGTTCCTCCTGGAAGAGTCACGGGGCCACCCCGACTCAACTCGCCGAGTCTGAAGAACAACTCGACGAGTCCCAGTTATTCTTCAAGATACTCGCCGAGTCTGTTCATCGGACTCGGCGAGTCCATGCCATGCAACCGCTCAAACTGCTTTCTAATGGCAGAACTGCTCCGACCATTCATAGGCCTGGCCTTCCTAGACTGGTCCATCACGTAAGGTCCTCATTTTGGTGCTCATGATACACCCCATGATTCATAACATACATATTGACCTAAGGCATAAGGATTCCAATCCAAAACCTTCATCAATTCCCGAAATGTACAGGCATGGGACATTCTGGACCTCCAAAGGTCCCAATACAGAGTCACAATCGTTTGGGGGACTAGGGTAGCATTCAATCTAATCACAAAAGGGTTCCACAAACCCTAATTCCATAAACACATCAACATAGCAGAGTATACTCGAATTCTTACCTGGATGATGTATTCTCTGTGTCCCCAATCCTCAGAATGTGACTCCCTTGCTGCTCCTTTAGCCAATCCCTTCTCTTCCTTGCACAACCACTCTTCTATAATCAACAATGGCCTATAATCCTTGCTCCAGATGCACACAATCGATTTAGGGTTCTTCTCAGAAGGCTAAAATGAACAATGACGGCCAATGAGTCCTTTCTATACGTCCCAAACCTGAACGGTTAGGGTTTTCGCTAAACAGCGTAGACTCGCCGAGTCCATATCTGGACTCGTCGAGTCCAGTCGCGAACCCGCGACCAAGTCTGCGATCCTACTCGGCGAGTCTAGGCTCCAACTCGCCGAGTCCCCTCTTAAAACACCCCCAAAATCATAATTATATCAATATTTGGAATTTCGGGCTGTTACAGGATCACTATGGATTTCATAACCAAGTTGCCCAAGACAACAGGTGGACTTGATACCATATGGGTCATCATCGATAGATTGACCAAGTCTGCACACTTCCTGCCTATCAAAGAGACTGACAAGATGGAGAAACTTACGAGAACATACATTAGGGAAATCGTACGACTACATGGGGTACCTATGTCCATTATCTCCGATAGAGATAGTAGGTTCACCTCAAGATTCTGGCAATCACTACAACATTCCCTAGGAACAAGGTTGGACATGAGCACCGCTTATCATCCACAGACAGACGGACAGAGTGAGAGGACCATCCAAACACTGGAAGATATGTTGCGAGCCTGCGTGATTGACTTTGGGAAGGCATGGGATACTCATTTACCCCTTGTCGAGTTTTCCTATAATAACAGTTATCACACGAGCATCAAGGCTGCTCCATTTGAAGCCCTCTACGGCCGAAAGTGCAGATCCCCTCTGTGCTGGGCTGAGGTGGGTGATACCCAATTAGCCAGGGGGCAAACTTTCGACAGTACTCTCACCGGTACGGAGATCATTCGGGAAATGACAGAGAAAATCGTTCAGATTCGTGAACGATTGAAAGCCTCTAGAGACCGACAAAAGAGCTATGCTGATAAACGAAGAAAACCTTTGGAATTTCAGGTGGGAGACCGAGTCCTTCTCAAAGTCTCACCCTAGAAGGGCTTGATACGCTTCGGAAAGCGTGGGAAGCTTAATCCGAGGTACATAGGGCCTTTCGAGATACTTGCAAGAGTCGGCCCCGTAGCTTACAAACTCGACCTACCCAACGCACTTCATAACGTACATTCTACATTCCACGTATCTAACTTGAAAAAGTGTCTATCCGACGAGACTCTTGTAATCCCACTCGACGAGATCGAGATCAACGAGAGCCTCAACTTCATGGAAGAACCGGTAGAGATCATGGACTGTGAGGTCAAGCAGACAAAGCAAAGCCGTATCCCTATCGTGAAGGTTCGCTGGAACGCCAAGCGAGGACCGGAATTCACTTGGGAACGCGAGGATCAGATGAAACTAAAATACCCTCATATTTTTGCTTAATTGTTTGTAACTTCTTATTTGCTTAAATTCTAATTTCGGGACGAAATTCCTTCTAACGGGGGGATGATGTGACAACCTAAAATTTCTATTTTGTACGAACAATATCTATTCAATAGAAGCTAGTCCAGTTTCAGTGATTTTCAGACTTTTCCGAATAAGTTTGTGTACCTTAGGGCTTACGTTTAAGGAGATATCAGGAGAGTGGATGCTCCTCGGTTTGTGAAACTTGAGCATTTCAAAACTTCATAATGTTATAGTCCATTTCCGGAATAAAAATATTTTTGCCAAAAATATTTCAGGACTATAAATAGAATTTTGAACTAAATTCATTCATTATTCACATTTCCAACTAGAGAAAAGCCATATTCTCTCTCACGGATCTTCGGGTTTTCATCCCAAATCGTGAGTACACTTCTCTAGTTGTGTTATAATGTTTGTTTTATGCTTATTAACTTAGATTACATGTCTAATGTATGAGATCCGGGAGTTTACCGCCCAAGAACGTTCTTGGGGAGTAAACTCCAAAATGGAGCTTTAAGGCTATCTAGTCCCAATTCCTTGTTAGGCAACTAGTTTAGCATAATAAGTAGGATCATTTGAGGCTAGAAATCAATCAAGAACACATAGCTTTTGGATTTTACGGCCCAAGAGTTTCTTGGACCGTAAACACCATTTTCAAGGGCTTAAACTGTGTCCTAATTACCCCTAAGGCTTTAGACTTTAACCCTCAAATACTTGTAGCTAAAATGGGGACTAAAACACATCAAAATCATCCCTAAAAGGGAGTTTACGGCCAAGAAATGCTCTTGGGCCGTAAACTCCAAGTAAAGGCACCAAAGTGTGCCTAGGGTTCCCCTTAGCCTAAATCAAAAGTCTAGAAATTATCCTACTTGTGCAAGAGACTTGAAAGAATTAAAACATCCATCCTATGAGAGTTTACGGCCGTAAACTCTAAGGGATATGGTCTTTAGGCCGTAAACTCCTCAAAGGAGTGTTATCTATGCCCTAAACTACCCAAAGGATTAAACCACCAAGCTAGGCTTATTCTAGAAATCATTTAGCACCTTAAAACACCCAAAACCACCAAGAGTGGAGTTCACGGCCGTAAACTCAAGGTTTTACGACCGTAAACTCCTTGTGTGGGGTTTGTTGGGTAGTAAACTTATATACAAGGTCATTTGGTACATTAAACCCCTTTAGCCTTGTCCCGTAGCAACTTAGATGCAACCATTAGGACCTATAACACTTATACCAAGTGTTTACATGTTCCTGAGTGTCCCAAATTATTTCATTAAGTTATTATTTAGATAATTAGTTATATTAATGCTCATTATATGATAACTAGGCTCGTGCGTGTGAACAAGTCTCCGTTTGCCACCTAGCACGGTATCCGACACTACATTCCAAACCGCTCACCGCAAGTGAGTTCATACCCCTTTAATTAACCTTTGAAATGATTTTAAATGTTTTAAATACTTTATGGGGGGATACAAGTTAAATACTTATAGTTATTGCATCAATCACATGTGATTAATAACTAGAAAACCAATGATTTTTACCACTGTTCAAACTGTTTATCAAACTGTTTTACAAACTTCTTTCTTATTAAATACTCTTATTTAAACTTTATTATACTTCTTATAAATTGCATGCCCATATATGTATAGATATATAAGAAATGTTTAAAGGGCTTAAGAAGGCCATCCGCCCTATTTCCTTTTCGCGCTTGAGATGTGGTCTGGTGGGATTTCGGGTAGCCCTCCGAGGGTCGTTTAAATATTAATTATATATCAAATGTACATATATAGACATAAATGTACTCCTTTATTCATACGTATCAGTACATCATTAGTAAGTTACCATCGGGGTAACACAAGATCATACTACTATAATTTCTAGATCAACGAGTTAGTTCATTCATGAGTCAATACTTATTACTAAGAGTACATATACAACTGTACTAGGACTAGAACATATACAACGATACTAGAACAAGTAACATTACATTACATATACATGAATACGTTAACAATTGTGATCCACTGTATGGAAGCATGCCTTAATTGTCATGCCCCTGGATTGACTATCCTACACCTTGCTGCTAGCTACAGCAGGACTGACAGGTCTGCGGGTGCCAAACGTCATACCTTATTTTCGACTATACGTTGTCGTTGTTACCAGTCTATAGTATGGTGCAATTTATCACATAATACCTTAATATAATGTCACACCCCAAAACCAAGAACGACGGAAACGTTCTGGGGCGGAGGACGTCATGTATAATATCAACAACAATGTAAAGTAGTAAACAAGCAACAACATCATCCATTACATTAATAAAATAATTATTATACAATTGTGTTCTGTCAAATTTTGATAAACACTAAAGCATAAATCAAAATGAAAGATAAGTCTTAAACAAGCTCCATCTTCCTTTCTCCTTGCATCGGTACTTGTCTATGATGACCTGAGGATACAAGTAATTTTGAAAGCGAGTATCAGCTTTGAAGCTGGTGAGATCATAAGTATTTAGTGTCTTAATTTGTATGTAAGAATTTGTAAGTATATGCATTGTAAGAATTTGCAAGTGTATATGAACTGTAAGTGTTTGAAAAACCCTAGAAATCCCTATGATTCCTACTAGTATATGAAGGTGTCTCCTACCGAGACTTAACTGTTCTGAATGTAGTCTTCTACCAAGACCTAACTGTTCTGAATGTAGTCTTCTACCAAGACCTAACTGTATAGTATTCCCCTTTTGTACTAGGGAAAATAACAATTTAACTGAAGACATCCGTAGATGTACATTTACCTCTGTTGCTAACAGCTGGGTATAAGAATAGTCAGTCCCTAAAAGTATACCTGTAATGGTATCAACCGTTGACATCAGTGGATGTGCTTTTACCTCTGTAGCTAACAGAGATTCTAGGAATGGTCAATCCCGCAACGTATCCTTTGGTACTAGGATATTAAATCCAATCTATCTCGTCGATTATGTGATTATCTCACAAGGTAAAGATAAGAATGAGGATTTGATAACAGAGTCGATACATATAAAATGTAATAGGAATCCTCCTGTAATATCTATGTAAAAGTACTCCTATAAGTGTGATCATGTAATTGTACTTATATAAGTGTGATCATGTAATAGTATAGTAGAGTACTGTAATGTTCTACGTGTGCTAGCTGTAATGTGTGCTCTCTCTATCTAGCAAGTATAGTAATGTACTGTAATGTTTCTCGTTCGAGTATAGTTGTATATGTTCTCCTCCTAGTATAGTTGTATATGTTCTCCTCCTAGTATAGTTGTATATGTTCTCCTCCTAGTATATTTGTATATGTTTTGCTTCTAGTATAGTTGTATATGTAATGTATAGACGCATGAATAAACTGACTCATTGATCTAGCAGTTGTAGTAGTACGATCCTGTGTTACCCCGATGGTAACTTACTAATGACGTGTATAGTACGCATGAATATGGAAGTACTTTTATGTCTATATATGTATAATTGATATATAACTAATATGGAAACGACCTTCGGACGGTCACCCGAAATCCCACTAGACCACATCCAAATCGAGAAAAAGGAAATAGGGCGGATGGCCTTCCTAAGCCCTTTAAACATTGCTTATATCTCTATACATATATGGGCATGCAATTTATAAGTAGTAAAAGCCTAAATAAGTTTTGTAAGATATTTGAAACAGAAATATTATTTTAAGAAAAGATCGACTTGATGTCAATCTATAAAACAATTTGAAGGCATAACTTCGATAAAACAGTTTAAGTATAAGGAACATTTGTTTGAATCACAGTTGTAAATAAGTTTGAAAAGTAATGTACAGAGTAAAATATACAGGGTAATAAGTAGTTTAAAACATATAAAATGTTTATAAAAATCATTTGAAGGAAACCGTTTGGTAAAACGGCTCATGAGTAGCCAAATCTTTTGAATGTTGTATATTAATTACATGTGATTGATATAATTACTAGCGTAATTCTACTTATTAATCGCATGTGATTGATATAATAACTAGCATGATTCTACTTGTATCCCCCCATAAAACATTTAAAAGTAGTTTAAAACATTAGTTAAGGGGTATGAACTCACCTGCAGTAAGTGACTGGAATTGAACGGACTGTTATCGTACGGAAGGATCGGACAAGTGCTTGGTGTCTAGTGAAGACTTAGACACACACAATGATCCTAATTACATATGAAGACATATGTATATAAATAATTAGAGATTAAATCACAAATTATACAAGTATAAACATTTAAACGCGAGGAAAACACTTTTGGTCAAGTGCTAGGAGGCTAATGGGTTGCAACAAAGGAGTGCAACGCCCCTAATGTGAGTTTAAGGTCTAATGACCATAATCATTGGAGTTTACGGCCCAGGGGAGTAAGCTCCTGGACGTAAACTCTCAACCAAGGCTTGGAATGGTACTTAGAATTACTACAACTCTAGTGGGAATTGTTTCAAGGCTTATACAAGTGTTTGGGCACCACATTGACTCCTATGGGGAGTTTACGGCCCAAAGACCACTTTCCCTTGGAGTTTACGATCGTAAACTCCCTTGGGAGGGTTATTATGATGCTTTCAAGTCTCAAACATTCCTAGGAACAAGTCTAGACTTTAGCACTTGGCTTAAGGAGGGTTTATGGCACCAATTTGTACCATTTTATGGAGTTTACAGCCCTGGAACCTTTTGGGCCGTAAAATCCCTCACTAATGGGGTTCTAAGTGTTTTGACTAGTCCATAACTTATTTAGGTACATGCCCAAATTGTTTCTTGGCTCAAGGAAGGGTTTAGGGTGTCCTTTGACCCCTTAATAGGAGTTTATGGCCCAAGAACTACTCTTGGCCGTAAACTCTTCAACACTTGTGTTTTCTTATGTTTGCTAGGCTATAAACACTATAGGGTACTTGTCCTAATTAAATCTTAAGCCTTAGGAAGTGTTTGAAAGGATTTTGGCACTTAAAACTTGGAGTTTACGGCCTAAGAAGCTCCTTGGCCGTAAACTCCCGTCTAGTCATAGATCCTAATTGTTTTGTGGTATAAAGCATGAATTGAAGGCTCCTAGTTCGAGTTCTAAAGCTTTGAGGGTCATTTGAACCCTTAAGGACCTTAAAATGGAGTTTACTCCCCAAGAACGTTCTTGGGCGGTAAACTCCCGGATCTCTTATATTTGACTTACAATCTATGTTAATAGGCATAAAACAAGTATTAAAACACAACTAGAGAAGTGTACTCACGATTTGGGATGAAAACCCGAAGATCCGTGAGAGAGAATTTGGCTTTTCTCTAATTGGAATTCAACTAATGAACCAATTTGGTTCAGAATTCTATTTATAGTCCTGAGATTTTTGGCAGAAAATATTTCTATTCTCCGAATGGATTCTAATGACCTAGAGTAATGGAATTACAGTGTTGCACAAAATCGTAGTGCATCCACTCTCCTAATATCTCCTTAGGTGTAAAACCCTGAAAACTGCCAAACTTATACTCGAAGTCTGAATTTTCACTGTAACTGCTCTACTTCTATTGGATTGAAATGGTTTGATTAGAATGGAAATTTCGGGTTGTCACATATAAATCCGGTTTAAGGTAGTTAGTACAGCAGTAGTTCCTATAATACAAAACTACAGTACTACAATGATTTACCCATTACATATTTTTAGTGATTATTTCACTTTAACATTAATGTACAAACTATATTTTGTTAAATGATAGTTACACTTGGGAAATTACACACTTTACAACAAACGAGCATACAAAACAGTTAAGCCTTGGTAGAAGGCTACTTTAATAGAAAATATAGGTTTTTCTGAGGAATTCAAACTTTTACAAACACTTACAAACAATTGTTCACATTTTACAACTTATACTTGCGACAGGTTCAAACGTTTTGATAACAAACACCGACACTAAAATACTTATGAACTCACCAGCTTAATGCTGATAAACTCTTTCAAAATAACTTGTATTCTCAGGTCATCAGTAGACAGGTACCGAGGCCAGCTTTTGAGAAGATGGAGCGCATCCAAGACTCATCTTATTATTTTGATTTACATTATTTTGGTGTCTATAACTGTACAGAACATGCGTGTATTAAAATTATATATTTAATGCAATGGATGATGTTGTTTGCTGATTTACATTTACTGTGTTGTGATACTGTACATGACGTCCTCCGCCCCAGAACGTTTCCGCCGTTCTTGGTTTTGGGGTGTGACAGGTATCGGGTAGAATTTGATCGTGTCCAAATCCCGAACACTATTCAAAGTGTTCTAAGATTTCATTTGAATCTTTTGCTTCATCTCACTACTCTCTCTCTAACCTCTCTCCTAAATTCAAGTTTAAGGGTCCAGATCTCAAATTTAAGGCTTCTAATCACCAAGGTACCTTCCCTAACTTGTTGTACAGCCTCATTAGCCTTCAAATCCGAACTTAAACTGTGAATTTGGACCTCAAACATGAGTTTACGGCCAAGGAGCATGCTTGGGCCGTAAACTCATAATAAGAGGGTTTTTATGCCTTTAAACCCTTCCTAAACAATTTTGGGACTTAGATTCGACTATATGGCTTACTAATTTGCACTTAGAACACCCTAATCATAATTTTTGAAGAGTAAACATGAGTTTACTTCCCAAGAACAAGCTTGGGCCGTAAAGTCCATATCATGGAGAGTAAACACATATTAAAGGGGTTTTTAAGCCCTTAAACCCTTCCAAAACACCAACAAGGCTTAGATATGACTTGTAGAATTATGGATTTGGCCTTGGAACACCTTGAACATCAATTTAGAGGAGTAAACTTGAGTTTACTGCCCATGAACATGATTGGGCCATAAACTCATTGTTCTTGGAGAGTAAACTCCTCTAAATGTGTTAAAATGCCACTTTAACACACCTAAAGCCTTGGGATAAATTCTAGAAGTGTTTACAAACAAGTATTGGACCTTAAAACATATAAAATCACCCTTTCATAAGAGTTCACCGCCATGAGGGTGTTCATGGGCTGTAAACTCCTAAATCCTTATCCAAAGTCCCCCAAAAATCCATCCAAGGCTTGTAAAAATTATTGGAATCACATATGATTAAGCTAAGACCATTAAATCATCAATCTAAAGGGGTATAGGAGTTTACGGCCGTAAAATCCATGTTTAGGGCCATAAACTCCCTTAAGTGATGTTATTGGTGATTTAATTTCCATCCCATGCCTTAGATAAAATTGTACCAACTCTTCCCAAGTGATATTGACCATTTTAGCACCATAAAACACCCGGACATGAGTTCACGGCCATGAACTCATGTGGTTATGTGTTTAGAGGCTGAAAACTCGTTAGGAAGTTTACTCTTGGGGAGTAAACTCAAATCCCAAGTCCCTCGCTTCAATTCCTGTCCGTAGATGTCACCCGGGTCACTCCAAACACCCGTTTTGAGGTGTTTTCGTTCGTTGGAGTGTAACTTCATATCTAATTAGAGTTTTTGAATCTAATTAGATATATTTGTATGCCATTTTCTGTTACATAGGAACCTCACGTGTTATCAGGCCTCGATTCGACATTTAGCATCTGAAATCGACACACTTCCGCGTCCGGTGAGTTCATACCCCTACCCTTTTTCAATGGTTTTTCAATGTTTTTAGGGGGGGGGGGATACAAGCAAAAGTACAAGAATATATTGTACTCAATCACATGATTTCAGTTAAATGGTTTCATAATTGTACATTTTTAAGAATTGAAAACCTTTTATCAAACTATTTTAACTTGCAGAGTTGTTTGTTTTAACCCGATTTTCAATTCTTATTATACACTGTTATATTGTATACTTTACGTATGATTGTTCACACTTATATTGATAGAACACATAAAATATTGTAATGTCTGTAATAAAACACTTAGGTTCGAGTGTAAAAGACAGACACCATCAGAAAACATAAAACATCTGTATGTCCTTAACAATACACCTAGGCTCGAGTGTGAATGATAAACACCATCATGACACACAAATCAATTGTAATGTCCTTAATAATACACCTAGGATCGAGTGTAAAGGACAATCACCATAAGATAGCACATATCTATCATTTGTAATGTCCTTAATAATACACCTAGGATCGAGTGTAAAGGACAGTCATCATTAGATAACACCTAGGCTCGAGTGAAATGTCCTTAATAAAACACCTAGGCTCGAGTGTAAAGGACAGGTACGTAGAACATAGCTAGTCGTAAATACCACTTTCCTAGTCGAAAAGTAAAGAGTAATCTTAAAGGTTGGAGACACGTCCTTGTAACACTTCCATGACACGAGATAGTGGAGGACTAACCCTGTAACCAGAATCTCCGAACGTAGGAGAGCGTGGCTTGAGTGTATAGATCTATACGGGACTGACAATCCCACACCTGGCTGCTAGCTACAGCCGAACCGAAAGGTTCAAGGGTGACGAAAGTCATAAAAAGGATATTGACCACGACTCGAGTCATATCTAGTCTGAGTATGGTTAAGGACTCGTAATCTAGATTATTAACGCTTTAGACTCATTTACTAGCTTTATGTACGTAGTAAAGCTAATGTACGTTCAAGGATGTCAGGCACACACACATACACACATTCAGGAAAACATGGGGTTTTCCTGGGGAGAAAACTGAACATAACCAGAATCGGTAAAGATACACACACACAGTCAGGGAAACATGGGGTTTTCCTGGGAAGGACACCGAATATAATAAGAATTGGTAATAGTTCACACACACATACAGTCAGGAGAACATGGGGTTCTTCCTGAGTAACAGTAGTACGTAACTAGAAAAGTGTAACAAGTTAAACAACTGAACTACAATTCTCAAGAACAATCATGTTTTCATCGTATATTGTTTACTTTACTTTTGGATTTGGAAACTAACTTTACATAAGAAAATATGGGATTTTCTTGAATAACCACTTTTTCAGGAAACCAAAGGAACTCGTACATTTTCAGAAAAACTAACTGCTTATGAACTCACCAGCTTTATGCTGATTTTCAAACCGCTTGTATTCTCAGGTCCGTGTTAAACAGGTACCCGAAGATCCTTTTGTGCGAAGAAGGAGTTCTCAAAAGACTCGTTTTGTGTTGTTCATATATACTATGTATCACATGTATAACTTTTGCTTTTGAAACAAATGTAAAACTTTTCTATATGTAGTGTAATGGTTGTTTACTTTACTTACTATGTACATTGGATTTGATACTCAACGTGGAGTCAACCCCGGAAATGTTTCCGCCTTCGGTTTTCGGGGTGTGACACCCATCCATAGTGTTTATATAGCGTAAAAATAAGTATACTTTTAAATAATTATTTCTTTGTCCTAAAAGGGTAAAAGAGTGTGAATGCCCCATAAACTGTACCTATTATAGTCTATAAAAATTGTTTCGCGGAAATGATTTTTTTAAAGCCATGAAAAATGATCACAAATACGCTAGTTTATTCTTACAAAATAATATATATATATATATATATATATATATATATATATATATATATATATATATATATATATATTATTTTGTAAGAATAAACTAGCGTATTTGTGATCATTTTTCATGGCTTTGTGTTTTGAGCAAAACGTTGCATGAAAAGTTTCACGGTTTTTGACGCAAAACTATTTATGAATTTAGCATCTTTGTATATATGGTAGGAAAATGTATTTAACCATTTTGTATTTTTAACACAATTTCTCTTGTGTTTTACTTGTATTTCCCCCCCCCCCCCCCCCCAAACAAAGTAAAATCTTGAAAACTGTATGGGTATGAACTTACCTCGAGTTGTGTTCTGACTGGATAACGAGGTGAAGATGATGATCTTCAAGTTAAAATACGTGAAGATGTCCGTATCCTATGAGTATTTAACACACGATATCGTGTGTACATTAGTTGAAATAACATGAAAGTGTTATAAAAACACTAGATTAAAGAAGGAAACTTACAAAGATTCTTAAGAACTATCTTGAAGAATAGTCACTGGGGAAAGTTTTGATATTGATTCTGGGAAAGACGTGTGAAGATTTGAAGATTTAAGGGACTCTTTCTTGAGAGAAAAATGAAGTATGAAGATGTAAATGAGAAATATGGAGAGTGATTTTGGCCAAATATATATATGAGGTGTAAGAGTGATGTGATGTTTGCATTGGTATGTGTAATATATCACATTAGGAAAAGGATCACCGCTTTAAACTAGTGATTTCGGCCTAGGTACCACTGAAATCTCCATGATTTTGGCCTAAGCTCCAACTGAGAACCCTCTTTAAGCCACCAAAATTTCGGTCTAAGTATGATTTCGGTCTCACATGTGGGTTTTAGTCTAGCATGTGATTTCGGTCCATCACAACCAAAATCTCAAGGTTTTTGGGTCTCAAAACTAAAAACCCTAAAAACAAGGCGTAAAAGTGTTTTGTCTTAACTATTTGACTTTTGTTGACTCGTTTGACTCTTGTTGACTTGTTTAACTTTTGTTGACCCATAATAGTCGATTGTCACATTATCCCCCCATTAGAGGTTTTTGGGTACTTTTGTTTCATTTAGTCTTCTCATTCCCAAGTGAATTCAGGTACTCACGTGGCGTTCCAACGGACCTTCACTATTGGTATACAGCTTTGTTTCGTTCTCTTGATCTCCCTATCCATGATTTCCACAGGTTCCTCTATGAAGTGTAGACTCTCATTTACCTCGATTTGATCGAGTGGGATTACAAAGAGTTTCGTCGGACAGGGACTTCTTCAGATTAGACATGTGGAAGGTGGTGTGACAACCTGAAATTTATCCCGTCATTTTAACCTCTTCTTCCGTTAATGAGACTCGATTTATTAAATTGTTCCGTTAACCTTTTGGATTAGGTTAATTAAATTGGGACTTTTATTATGAGTTCATGAGTGCCCAAGCGATTTAGAAACACGTGAAACACCCTTAATATTCCCTTGAAAATTTTTAGTTACAATCACGTCGAGTTACAACCACTTAATCGAGTACGACCATAAGCCCCGTTTAACGTCAGTATCGGGTAGATTTCCACTGGGCCACAAAATCAAACCCCTATATAAGGGTGAGTAAACCTCATTTACACCCTTTCCACACTCTCTCTACCCTCTCTCTCTCTCTACAAAGCCGATTTTGATCTAAAAACGCCTCTTTCAAGCTCCAAACTAGTAAGTGATCTATCCTAACTTGTTGTTTAGCTCATTTAACAAGAAAATTAGTGTTTAAATCATCCAAAAGCCTCAAAGTTATGTGTTTACGGCCCAAGAACACTCTTGGACCGCAAACACCCATAAATGGGGTTTTGAAGCCCCAAAACCCTTCCAAATCACTCTTAGGGCTTAGATATGACTTGTGGACTTGCATATATGAGCTTAGAACACCAAAACCTTGTCTTTTGAGGAGTAAACATGATTTTACGGCCCAAGAACACTCTTGAACCGTAAACCCCTCTTCACGGGCCGTGAACACCTTTTAAGGTGTTAAACTTGCCCTTAAACACCTCCTATGGCTTGGGTAAATGTCTAGAATCAACCACCATTGAAGTAGGGGCATTAAACATCAAAGAAACTATGGACTTAGGAGTTTACGGCCGTAAACCCCCCAAGGATTGGTCCATGGGCCGTAAACTCCCTTAAGGAGGCCAAATGATGCCCTAACTTCCCCATATGGCTTGGAATAATGCATAGAACCTTGTATTCTTCCATTTAAGACCTTAAATCATGAAGTAAGGGGACAAGTAAGAGTTTACGGCCGTAAACTCTATGTTTACAGCCATAAACTCCCATAAATGGTCCATGTGAGTACTTAACCACTTCCTATGCCCTAGAATTGAACCTAGCCTAATTCCACAAGTGATATAAGACCTTTGAGCATCCAAGAACACACCACCCATGAGTTTACGACCGTAAACTCATGAAGATGTGGTCTTAGGGCCGAAATCTCCATAAAGAGTTTACTCTTGAAGAGTAAACTCCCTAATTAGGCCATACACCCCCTTATTGCAACCCAATAGCCTCCTAGCACTTGACCAAAGTGTTTTTCGCACATTAGGATGGTTATACATGTTTAATTTGTATTATAATCACTAATTGTATGTAAACATATGTCATCATATGTTACTAGGTCATTAAGTGTGTTCAAGTCTTCACTTGACACCGAGCACCCAACCGACACCTCCATCCGATCCACTTACAACAAGTGAGTTCATACCCCTGAATTAACCTTTTAAATGATTTTAACTGCTTTTATAGGGGGGGGGGGAATACAAGTTGAACTGTACATTTATTAGATAAATCACATGTGATTAATAACTGTATAGCAAAATAGATTTTTGCATGTTAAACTATTTTATCCGATTCAAGATTTCCAAATCATGTTTTCGAATCTTGTTAAAGTATGAATATCCCTTATTAGATTATTAAAGGTTATCCAAAGTTTTTCAAAGTTTGTTTACCAAAGAGACATCTAGTCGTAATTTCTTATCAAAGGTTTTCTTCACTTAAACTGTTTTATAGAAATCATTTTCAAAGCTATTTATGAAAGGTTTTTCAAAGGATTCCAAAGGTTTTCAAAACTTGTTTTACAAAATGACATCAAGTCATAAATTTCTTATGTGTAAAGGTTTTACCGAAGTTTTCTTCTATGCTTCTATTTCGTTAAATGCATGCCCATACTTGTATAGTTATATAAATAATGTTTAAAGGACTTAGGAAGGCTAGTTCGCCCTATTTCCTTTTCCTCATTGGGATGTGGTTTGGTGGGTATCGGATATCCATTCGTAGGTCGTTTAAACATTAATTATATATCATGTGTACATGTATAGACATAAAGGTTTCCATCGACCAGTTTATTTCCCATGGGTAGCAAAGACATCCTTCCATTCGTCATTCATATACCTGAAACATTAGTAACTATTATAGGAATAGTTAGGAGATTCTAATTACTCTTTCCAATATAGAGAATTCCAAAGGAGTCGGTTTGTTTGTGAGTCTATATCATTATTCCAATACTTATAATAGAATTCGAAACACGAGATGCATCTTCAGGACATGGATTCCCCGTTATCAAGTTGGTAACTAGAGTCTCCTGGAGGGAGAGCGGGCATTGTGTGTATAGATCTATACGGGACAGACAATCCCACACCCTGAATGCTAGCTACAGTCCCTGACCGACCAAGCCAAGGGGTGACAAATGTCACATTTATTCCGACGCTTGTAGGGTGTCAAGTACTCTATTGTTAATCAATATGGTTACGAGTATCTCGATGTTTACCTTATAATTCATGGTGTCACACCCCGAAAACCAAAGGCGGAAACGTTTCCGGGGTTGACTCCATGTTGAGTATCAAATCCAATGTACATAGTAATCACAGTAAACAACCATTGCATTACATATATTTGAAAGTTCACATTTGTTTCAAAAGTAAATTGTACAAGAGTTATACATATATCATATAATCAAAAGTAGAGACGAGTCTTCTGAGCACTCCATCTTCACCAAAAGATAACGCCGGGTACCTGTCTAACGTGGACCTGAGAATACTAGCAGTTTGAAAATCAGCATAAAGCTGGTGAGTTCATAAGCGGTTTTGTTTTATGAAAATGTATTGGTTTCCTTTAGTTTTCCAAAAAAAAGGTTTGTTATCCAAGAAAATCCCATATTTTCTTATGTTTAAATAGTTAGTTTGGTTATCTTTCGTTACAGTTCAATTATGCGATATACATTACCCCAGGAAAATCCCATATTTTCCTAATTACAAGACCGATTTAATAACACAGAGTATAGTTTAATACCCAAAACTATATATTGAAAATCATGGGATTACTATCCCGAAATAAATATGAAATACTTTAATATTCACGAATTGTAGATAGAAAATAGTTTGAAAACCTTGGGACTATCATCCCGAATTAGTTATAAGATTGTTTGATAAAACCATGGGATCACTATCCCGAATTTGATATAAGATAGTTGGATAAAGTCATGGGATTACCATCCTGTACAAGATATAGATTCAAAACCATGGGATTACCATCCCGAACGAGATATAGATACAAAACCATGGGATTATCATCCCGAACAAGATATAGATTCTAAACAAAATCCCAACTGTGAATAAATTTATATTAATACGTATTGTGAGTCGGGTAACCATGTTGATACGACAACGAGACCTCCGTGACGTTAGTCAGACGTCGGACGATATCCAGAATTTGTCACCCCAGGCGTTCCCGCCTAACTGTAGCTAGCAGTTAAGGTGTGGGATTGTCAGTCCCGAATAGATCTATTCACAAATTCCTCGCTCTCCCTCCAGGAGACTCTGGTTACACTTCCGGGGAGGATTTACTGATCATCCATAAAGGGTAGTGACTATCTCACAAACTAGTACTAAATTATTCACAGGGTTCTCATACGATACCAAACATACAAAGATTATGAAACATGATACAATGAAAATAGATATATATATATATATATATATATATATATATATATATATATATATATATATATATATAATGAGATTATCTGGCAATACATTCAAATAATATAGAGATAAACTGAATCAGACATAGTTTATCTAATAACTTTATATAGATATAAAACAAATGTTAAAGAACCCCAAATTATTCCCATAATAATTTGATTAGTTTGGTTATTTTCTTAACTAAAATCCATTTAGTTGTAATTGATAAATCATTCCTTATGCTCATCATAATACATAAGGAGTAAAGGTGTTTATAAGTTTGCCAGATATTATTTGAAACACGTCAATGTTATAATTCGAAAACAGTTATAGTTTGCTTGTATTCCCCCCCCCCCCCCTTGAAAACATTGAAAAACACGGAAAAAGGGCGTAGGGGTATGAACTCACCGAACGAGAAACGTGACGATTTCGGATGCTAAACGTTGGTTTGGGGCTTGCAAACGCACGAGGTTCCTACGTATAATGTAAAGATACACATTTGTATCTTATTAGGACTTAGTTTATTTATTTGTTAGGGACAATTACTTCTAATCGCGAAAACACCCCAATACGAGTGTTTGGAAGGACCCGGGTGGCGTTTAAGGACGTGAAATGACAATAGGGACTTGGGACTTGAGTTTATTCCCCATGAATAAACTCATACAAGAGTTTTTGGTCTAAAACACCCCTTCCCCATGAGTTTACGGCCGTAAACTCATGGTGGGGTAGTTTATGGTGCAAAAAGGGCTTCAAATACTTAGGGAATAATTTTAGAATTTGGTTTAAGGACTTGGAATGATTTTTAAACATCAAATAGACCCATTTAAGGGAGTTTATGGCCTAGCATAAGGCGCATGGCCGTAAACTCTCAAATCCTCATGAAAAATTGTGTTTTTGGATTCCAAGCAAATCACATGTGATTGTAAAAATTATTGCAAAGCTTTACATAAAATTTTATGAATCTTATGGGGTGTTTTTGGAGTTTACGGCCCATGAGACCCCCCTCATGGCCGTAAACTCTTCTATGGGGTGATTCAATATGTTTTAAAGCCAAGAACTTGTTTGAAAGGACTTCTAAAATTCACCTAAAGGCTTTAGGGGTGTTTAGGTGGCATTCTAACACCATGAATCAAGGAGTTTACGGACCAAGCACAAGCCTTGGCCGTAAACTCATATAAATCCCTCAAATAATGTGTTTAAGGTCCTTAAACTATTTTTGGTTGGTCCTATGATTTATTCCAAGACTTTTGGTGGTGTTGGATGGCTTTCTAACACCTTGAAATTGAATTTATACCATGTTTCAAGGAGTTTACGGCCCAAGCACATGCCTTGGACGTAAACTCACATAAGTCTCCAAAAATTATGTTTAAAGTGTTCCAAGGCTAAAGCAATTATTCTAGAAGTCATATCCATGTCTTGTTGTGGTTTTGGAAGGGTTTAAGGGCTTAAAAACCCTATATTTATGAGTTTACGGCCTAAGCACCATCCTTGGCCGTAAACTCCTATTCAAGTCTCCAAATTATAGTTTAAGGCATTCTAAGTCTATTCCATAAAGCCATCTAGCCATATCTAAGGTCCAATTGTGTTTAGGAAGGGTTTTTGTGCTCCAAAACCCATTTTATATGAGTTCACGGACTAGGACTGTTGCTTGGCCGTAAACTCATGAATGTGGTCCTTTTCTATGATTTGAACTCGAATTTGAAGGCTATGAAGGTTACATATCAAGTTAGGGAAGGTACCTCAAAGATTTGGAGCCTAAAATTGATGATTTGGACCCTTAAACTTGGATTTTAGGAGAGAGGTTAGAGAGAGAGTAGAGAGAGGAAGAAAAAGCTTCAAATGAATGTTTAATCACGTTTATATAGGTCCTAAAACTTGGACACGGTGGAATTCTACCCGATACCGGCCTTAAACGAGGCTTTAGGTCGCACCCGATTAAGTTTCCGTCACCCGGCGGGGACGTTTCTAAAATTATGAAATAAATATTTTTGGGCTAGATTCATGAGTTCTTAAATGGTTTGGACACTCATTGGATTAAAATGAATCTATAAATTTAATTAACTAAACCCAAAAACGACATCGGAACGTTTCGACATACGGCGAGTTATACGGGTAGAATGGGCTTTCGGCGATGAACAACTTCGGGTTGTTACATTATCCCCCCGTTAGAGGGAATTTTGTCCCGAAATTCAAAGATTAAGAAATAGAACATGAATTGAAATGGAATAAGAATGGATTGTTGCCTCGAACGATCATGCTCTCAAGCGGAGTCGGGTTTACATTAGGCGTCTTAGCGATCCCTCACCATCGGGACGCGTCTTCGTTTTGTACATTGACTCTCTCTCAATCTACGATATCCATCGGCTTTCTCATGGAAGTTCCAACCCTGGACGACTTCGTTTTCCTCAAAGGAATCACTAGGGTTTCGTTGGACAGATGCTTCTAAAGATTTGAGATGTGATGTACCGGATGGATGTTACCAAGCTCTAAGGGCATCCGAACCCTGAAGATTGTAGAATCGGTTTCTACGAAGATCTCGGAAGACCTGATATGGGACTAAGCTAGACGTTCGGAAGAAATTCTTGGAAGCTCTTCAGGAAGATATCAGGAATACTACAGTTTTTAGGGAAGCTCTAGAGATCTTTAACTTCTTGTTTCTTGCTGATTGCATGGATTAGGAATACCTAACACTCCTTTTTGCAGGAGTTTTCGAGCTTTGATTCAGAAAATGATGCGAAGATTTGGGCCAAGCTTGACACCATATCTCATGAGGGTCCGGTCAGAGGGAAAAGTTGAGATGAATAACTTTTTCATAACGAAGTGTATTAATATGATCAGGACTCAACTGATACATGTCAAAGATAGCATCAAAGCTCTTTATCGAAACTGACATCAGAGCAATAAGGAAAGAATGATTACTCAATGTAAGGATGTAGCTTGGGGATAAGTCGCTTGTGCACTCATTCTCACTGGTAACCATATTGACGGAAAATGTTTCGATTATTAGACGAGGACTATATTTACGAAGATATTTGAATGAATGACTAATAAAACTTTCTTGACACTAGATTCGAAAAGAATGCGAACATATTAATTGTCGAGAAGAAATATACCCGCGGCGGTGGGATCAGCGGCTGCTTTCTCTTGCTTCATAGCTAAAACCATCTTGGCATTGTTGATGTTGTTGGTGGTTGCTGCCTTTGGGCAGTTTCGCTTGAAATGCCTGATTTCTCCACAACCATAGCAGGCCTGTCCGGTACTTGATCCAGAAGCTTGATTGATTAGATGAACTGGTGTTTTGCAATTTTGAGCGGAGTGGCCCTTTTTACCACATCTTTTGCAGATCCTATCGAAGCACAGGCTAGGGGTATAATGTTGATATTTGCACTTGTTGCACCAAGGGAGATTACCCGCATACCTAGTGGTAGGTGCTTGAGCTATAGGCACAGCAACAGGAGTAGCAGCAGCTTGAACTGTAGGCACAACGACAGGAGTAGTGACAGCTTGAACTGTCACAGTTTCGCGCCTCTTGGAGGGTCCTTGGGAACTCTGACCTTTTCGCTTTTTACTCTTATCGTTTTCATTTTGATGCTCCTGAACATTTTCATGGTTTTGAGGGTAGGGGTTATATCCTGGACCAATGGACTTGTTAGGGTTCAAGATCGTCATTGCAGCCATCACTGCAGCAGAAACAGCCAGCTGGAACATTACAGGGTCGAAGCGAGATGAGGGTGGCGACGGAGGGCTGTTGTTACTTGAATTGGATCCTTTCTTTGAAGACATTTCGATCTAAAGTGATTAGGAAAAAGAGGATGGTAAGTCCCCTACATTAAATCAAGAGATATGAAACAAGGGATATCTCTTTAAGACAAACATATAATTCTATTAAGCGATAAAGCAGGAATGAATTATCAGGGCAGATAAGTTATCGCTAAAGGAATGATCGAGGAATAACGCGTATACGAGGATTTCTACAAAGGATCGGCTCGAGAAATACTCCCATAGTATTTCATGGTTCGCTGCAGCGACGATTTGTTGTTTGGGATATTGGGTAAGTTTTAGGTATGCCGCATACCACAGTCACTCCCAAGCACATGTTGGCCATGTCTTGAATGAATATAGTTGGTCAGGCTATATTGACCCTAGACACGACTACATAACTGCCCAGGTTTAACCGCAGCGTACAACACCCATTGACTTATGTTTTGTTCTACTTGTAGTTACGGATTTCGACGGCTCGGCATACTTAAATACTTTTGAAAATACTTATATTCTGTAGGATACTTTTAGTTCAGAGCACTTAGGCCCCTTAATGTTTATAGTTTTATACCATGTAAGGTTTGGTATACTCTGTTCACTATAAACAAGGGCTCTGATACCAATCTGTCACACCCCGAAAACCAAAGGCGGAAACGTTTCCGGGGTTGACTCCACGTTGAGTATCAAATCCAATGTACATAGTAATCACAGTAAACAACCATTACATTACATATATTTGAAAGTTTACATTTGTTTCGAAAGTAAATTGTACAAGAGTTATACATATATCATATAATCAAAAGTAGAGACGAGTCTTCTGAGCACTCCATCTTCACCAAAAGATAACGCCGGGTACCTGTCTAACGTGGACCTGAGAATACAAGCAGTTTGAAAATCAGCATAAAGCTGGTGAGTTCATAAGCGGTTTTGTTTTATGAAAATCTATCGGTTTCCTTTAGTTTTTCCAAAAAAAGGTTTGTTATCCAAGAAAATCCCATATTTTCTTATGTATAAATAGTTAGTTTGGTTATCTTTTGTTACAGTTCAATTAAGCGATATACATTACCCCAGGAAAATCCCATATTTTCCTAATTACAAGACCGATTTAATAACACAGAGTACAGTTTAATACCCAAAACTATATATTGAAAATCATGGGATTACTATCCCGAAATAAATATGAAATACTTTAATATTCACGAATTGTAGATAGAAAATAGTTTGAAAACCTTGGGACTATCATCCCGAATTAGTTATAAGATTGTTTGATAAAACCATGGGATCACTATCCCGAATTTGATATAAGATAGTTGGATAAATTCATGGGATTACCATCTCGTACAAGATATAGATTCAAAACCATGGGATTACCATCCCGAACGAGATATAGATACAAAACCATGGGATTATCATCCCGAACAAGATATAGATACAAAACCATGGGATTATCATCCCGAACAAGATATAGATTCTAAACAAAATCCCAACTGTGAATAAATTTATATTAATACGTATTGTGAGTCGGGTAACCATGCTGATACGACAACGAGACCTCCTTGACGTTAGTCAGACGTCGGACGATATCCAGAGTTTGTCACCCCAGGCGTGCCCGCCTAACTGTAGCTAGCAGTTAAGGTGTGGGATTGTCAGTCCCGAATAGATCTATTCACAAATTCCTCATTCTCCCTCCAGGAGACTCTGATTACACTTCCGGGGAGGATTTACTGATCATCCATAAAGGGTAGTGACTATCTCACAAACTAGTACTAAATTATTCACAGGGTTCTCATACGATACCAAACATACAAAGATTATGAAACATGATACAGTGAAAATAGATACATACAATGAGATTATCTGGCAATACATTCAAATAATATAGAGATAAACTGAATCAGACATAGTTTATCTAATAACTTTATATAGATATAAAACAAACGTTAAAGAACCCCAAATTATTCCCATAATAATTTGATTAGTTTGGTTATTTTCTTAACTAAAATCCATTTAGTTGTAATTGATAAATCATTCCTTATGCTCAACATAATACATAAGGAGTAAAGGTGTTTATAAGTTTGCCAGATATTATTTGAAACACGTCAATGTTATAATTCGAAAACAGTTATAGTTTGCTTGTATTCCCCCCCTTGAAAACATTGAAAAACACGGAAAAAGGGCGTAGGGGTATGAACTCACCGAACGAGAAACGTGACGATTTCGGATGCTAAACGTTGGTTCGGGGCTTGCAATCGCACGAGGTGCCTAAGTATTGTAAGGTCAAACCTTGAAATATAATAATGTTTAAAACAGACTCAGCGTCAGCGTATGTCTCAGCGTCAGCACCAGCGTATCAACAACTCAGTTTTTAATAGTTTAGTTTATTCAGTGCCTTATAACAAATCTTGTATTTATCCTGTTTCCTTAGTTATCTTGATTTATTAGCTGGCGTATCCCTGAATTGTAGGGATTGTCTAGAATTGCAGTATATATAATTTTGTATAGGTTTGTGAATGGTTACGCCTTTCACAAACCCTAATTGTCGCTTTGTGCACACGATAATCTCTTTGTGAGATTATCTTTCTTAATGAAAGTTTTTCTTCGTGAATTTCTCTTGTTCTTATTCATAGTCATTGTTTGATATTTCGATTGATCTAAAGGCCTCTTTAATTGGTATCAGAGCAGGTTTCTTTTATCAAACAAATGGCTTCATCTTCTTCTTCATCAAACTCGTCAAATCATCCTTCTGCTAAAATCCCTCCTTTCGATGAAACTAACTTTGCTATGTGGAAAATAAAGGCTCTATATGCCTTGGAATCTGTTGATGAAGACATGCTAGACATCGTTGAAAAAGGTCCTTATGTTCTGATGTATCAGACTCTTAAAAACAATGTTCCTGATGACACTATGAAGAAAACTCCAAAAGAAAACTGGACGGCAGACGACAAGAGAAAACATGGTTTGGATGTTCGTGCTCGTGCCGCTATTAGCTACTCATTGCCATACAACATCTTTGGGCTGGTTCAAAATTGCATCTCAGCAAAAGAGATGATGGATACGCTGACTGTATCTTTTGAAGGAACTGAAGAAGTCAAGGCTACTCAAATAAATGATCTTAACCGAAGGTATGAACATTTTTTTGCTAAGAAAGGTGAAACCTTGACTCAAACTTTTAATAGATTCAATACTCTTGTTAACGATCTTCGGAGACTAGATCAGTTGAAGCATAGAACTGTTCTAGTGCAAAAGTTTTTGGATTCTCTAGGTGCAGGTTGGGAGAATCATGTTGATGTGCTGAAAAACAGTGAGAAGATCAACTCTATGGACTTACAAAGTCTCTATGGAAATCTTCGATACTATGAAGAATCCAAGCTTCAAATAAAGGAACTGATGAAGGATTCTCAGCGTGAATCTTCTGTAGCCTTGTTCTCCAACAAAAAGCTTGTGGCAGACTCAGACACTGAAAGTGATTCAGGCACTGATTCATCTAAAACTGACACTGATGATATTGAAAAGGTTGTAGCTAGTGCAGCCTTGATTGTGAAGACCTTTGAAAAATCAGGTCGAAACTTCTCAAAGTTTCAAAAGAAG
The DNA here is from genome assembly GCF_002870075.4 of Lactuca sativa. Taxonomy (NCBI): domain Eukaryota; kingdom Viridiplantae; phylum Streptophyta; class Magnoliopsida; order Asterales; family Asteraceae; genus Lactuca; species Lactuca sativa. The sequence goes on from NC_056631.2 coordinate 131,909,658, forward strand.
ATTGGTGGAAAGTTCTCAAAAGGGTCAGGAGCTGATAAAAGGCATGGTGCTGATAAGAAAAAGAAGGCTCAGTGCTTTAACTGTGGGAGCACTGATCATTTTGCAAAGGATTGTAAACAAAAAAAACAAGGCACAGATGAATACTGGAAGCAGAAGTACAACAAGCTGATTGAGAAGCTGAAAGCTGAAAATTTGGAACATAAAGTGCTTGTAGCTGAAGAAGAAAAATGGAAAACTGATGAAGAGTCATCAGATGATGAAGTCAAGTGTCTCATGGTCAAAATAGAGGACCCGAATATTCCCGATAAAGACAAAAGTAATTTTGACACTGATATGTCTGATGCTGAAAATTCTAGGAAGCACAACATTGACTCTTCTTCAATGTACCGGGTTAAAAACTTTGTTTCCTATTCAATGAATGAAAAAATCAAACTATTTGAGTATTTGGGTGTCATTAATTCTAAGAAGAATCAAACCATAAGAAATTTGCAAAATCAAATTGATCTTCTTGAAACCGATATATCCATAAAAAATAGCATTATTGAGTCCACTCAGGAAAATCTTAGAATTACCAGTTTGTCAAATTCATCCTTGTCTGCTGAAATTGACGATGTTAAAAATCTTTTGATCAAAGAACAAACTGTGCTTCACACTTGGGCAAAATCTCATAAGAATGCCAATTATATTATTTCAGCTCAAATTCCACATTCTTGTGAAAAAATTCTTGGGGGTAATTTTGCAGAAGCTGAAAAGGTTTTTAAATCACAAGAAAAGGAATTTGAGGTCTATTCCATGAATGAGATGAAAAATAATTTCAAAAATAAGTTTGTCAGTAACTCTTTTATTAATCAAAGTTTAATTGATGAATATTGTACTATTAATTCTGATGGTATCACTGAGTGTAATGTTGAAATTACTGGAATTGATCCTACCTCTTATCCTTCACCTCTTGTTAGACCAACCCCTCTAACTGAGAATATTATTGCTTTTCCTATCTCTAATGGAGTGTTTCATGCTGTTCATGAACAACTCAAGCACTTCCCTGATTGCAATCCATCTATGAATGAGTCAAAATCAGATACTGATATTTCATCTTCTAACACTAATCAAATTCCTTCTGACACTGAACTCAGTCGTGACTCAGTGATAAACAAAAGGACTGAAAGCTCTATTGGTGAATCGTACTTATCAAAATGTGTTAAATCAAAAAATTTGCTCACCAAGAAGAACTTTGGAACTAGAGTTTGTTACAGATGTGGTGACTCCTCTCACAAGATCAGTGAATGTTCTTTTGATAAATCATCCTCAAGAGCTGAAAATATTAAAGTTAGGAATGAAAAATGGACTCTTAAGTCAAACTCTTTAAACTGTCTTCTTAAGGAGTGTTATAATTTATTATCAAATAACTTTGTGAATGACCCATCTTCGTATGGGTCAGTGTGTTCTAACTAGTTTCTCAGCACTGCAGGGTCAGGAGCATCTTTGGTACTTAGACAGTGGTTGCTCAAGGCATATGACAGGATCAAAGTCTCTCCTGGAAGATTATGTTAAGAAAACTGGTCCCGCAGTTACTTATGGAGACAATGGAAAGGGGTTCACTAAGGGATATGGAAACATCAAATGCAATAACGTGGTTTTCCAAAACGTTTCATATGTTAAGGGTCTCAAACACAACCTTATTTCTATCAGTCAATTATGTGATGTTGACTATGAAGTTCACTTTACAAAGAAAGAAGGCAGAGTTGTAAACACTGACAAGAACATCGTACTCTCAGCAAGTAGAAAAGATGATATATATGTTCTTGACATGTTCTCAAGTGACAAGGCACTGATGCATTGTTTCTTTACAAAGTCTCAGACGAATCTTAGTTGGATTTGGCACAAAAGGTTTTCTCATCTGAACTTCAAGAATCTATCTAAGATATCCAATCAAGACCTAGTTAGAGGGCTCCCAAAATTCAGCGTTGTGAAAGACAAGATGTGTTCAGCGTGTGAACAAGGAAAACAAACCAAGTCCTCTTTCAAACCCAAGTCATGTTCCAGCATATCAGTCCCTCTTCATCTACTCCACATGGACTTGTTTGGACCTATTCCTGTTTGTTCTCTAGGTGGAAATAAGTATACTCTAGTGGTCGTTGATGAGTTCACTCGATTTACATGGGTAGTTTTCTTGAAGAAGAAAAGTCATGCTGCACAGGAAATCATCTCACTGATTCATAAAAATGAGACACTGACAGGTCTTAAAGTTAAGCAACTAAGAAGTGATCATGGCACTGAGTTCCGAAACTCAACTCTTGAAGAATTTTGTGATCATAAAGGAATTGGACAAAACTTCTCAGCTCCTCGTACTCCTCAGCAAAATGGTGTTGCTGAACGAAGAAATAGAACACTGATTGAGGCAGGAAGGACCTTGATGATCCATGCTGGTCTTCCTACGTCGTTTTGGGCTGAAGCTGTCAATACAGCATGTTTTACCCAGAATCGATCTCTAATTCACAGGATTCACAAGAAGACACCATATGAAATGCTGAAAGATCGAAAACCAGATGTATCCTTTTTTCATGTGTTCGGATGTCTTTGCTATATTCTAAATCAGCGTGACCCAAGATCCAAGTTTGAAACTAAGGCTGATAAAGGTATTTTTGTTGGGTACTCATCTATTTCAAAGGCTTTTCGTGTTTTTCATGTGAACAGGCAATGTGTTGAAGAATCCATTCATGTGAAGTTTGATGAGGAATCATACACTGATGAAAAAGTCAGTCATTCTCCTTCTATCTTTCAACAGCTTCTCTCTTGTCCATTCGATGAATCAACTTATGCTGAGGAGAAGTCCGATTCTTCTGATCCTATCATTCCAGTTACATGTCCCTTGAGTCAAGATACTACAGCCACATCAGCAGATAACTCATTAGATGCTGACGAAACCCTTGAAGCTGAAGACTCTCCTAAAACTGATAATGTGTCAGTGTCTATCTCTCTGGAATCAGCATCTGTCATTGAACATCGAGATCATCCTGTTGATCGAATTATAGGGAATATTCATGATGGTGTCCGAACCAGATCTAGTGTACTTAATAACTTTTGCATGTATGTTAACTTTGTTTCAATGATCTTACCTGATAAAGTACACACAGCTCTTCAAGATGCTGATTGGATCAAAGCCATGCAAGAAGAACTGAATGAGTTTAAAAGGCACAAAGTTTGGACTCTTGTCCCAAGACCATCTGGGAAGTCTATCACTGGAACTCGCTGGTATGACAACCCAAGTTGCCCCGTTAAAATTTCCCCGTTACCGTTAACGGAATATTCCACTGTATAAAGTACTGTTAATTAGAGGGCATCAGTTTAATAAACATTCCATTTGATTACCTTTAACATGCCGTTAAGTCGTAATAAAAGGAAATAAAAACACAGGACACACATTTTCATTCATTTGGAAAATGTCAAGTTTTATTATTACGACCACTAAATCGGGTGCAACCAAAAGCCCCGTTTAACGGCAGTATCGGGTAAAATTCCACTGAGCCCCGACTGTGAAACCTATATATGGGTGAGTGGAGTCCATTGGAGACTTTTTACACTCTCTCTCTAAACTCTCTCTCTAGACCCGTTTTCGCCCCGAATTCGCAACCAAACGCTTCCAAATTGTAAGTCCGCCTACCCTAGCTTATTCTAAACATAGTGATTCATGTTTATAGCCTAAAAATCATCCAAGAAGGCATGGTATAAGGAGTTTACGGCCCAAGAACATTCTAGGGCTGTAAACCCCTAAAATGGTGCCAAACATGCCTCTAAACTTGTCCATAAGCTTGGAAATAATTGGGGGATATAGCCTAGGGGTGTTTAAACATTAAAATGCATGATTTTAGGACTCAAACAAGAGTTTATGGCCCAAGCACAAGCTTAGGCCGTAAACTCCTCAAAATCATGTCAAAAGTGCCCCAAAACACTCCCAAACTCATCCTAGGGCTTATTACATAATTTAGGGACTTATCCTCTTGAGTTTAGACCCTTGAAACACTCCAAAATGAATTAAAGAAAGGAGTTTACGGCCCAGACATGGTCAAGGCCGTAAACACCCTAATTCATGCCCAAAATAGTAGTTTTGGCCCCCCAAAGGACCATAGGCTATCTCTATAAAATGCTAGAAAGGAATTAAGGGCTTAAACACAAGGAAAATGAGGGATTTCTTGGATTTTACAGCCCAAGCATTTATCTAGGCCGTAAACTCCCCCAAACCGCCTCAAATGTTGGTTTTAATCACCCAAAATAGCAACAAACTTCATAAGAAAATTCTAAGAAGGCAATAGGGGCTTAAAACTTCACTAAACTCAAAGATTGAGAGTTTACGGCCGTAAACTCCCTTGGGAGAGTTCCTAGGCCGTAAACTCCTATAACATACCCTTAGAGGCCTTAAACCCACTCATGCCTTTGAGGAAAAGTGCTTGGAATAATTCTATGAACAAGCTAGAAGCATCAAACACCCAAGAATATGACCTTGGGAGTTTACGGCCGTGAAATCCCTTAGGTTGGGCCGTAAACTCCTTGTTTGGTCCATGTTGATGCTTTAAACCCATTTACACACTTGATATTTGAGTTTAGCAAAGTTCCACAACTGATAAGAGACCCTTAGCACCCTTAAACACGACCTGGGACCCCAAACACTCAACCAAAAGTGTTTTCCACTCCTTTGAGTGTGTATAATTGTTTAATTAGTATATTATATGCTAATTGTATGTGAACATATGTTATCATATGTTAAAATAGGTCCTTGTGTGTGTTCAAGTCCTTGCGTGACCCCGAACGCCTAAACGACACTTCTGTCGGACCTACTTACACCAGGTGAGTTCATACCCCTGAATGAACCTTTTAAATGCTTTTAAATGTTTTTATAGGGGGGATTACAAGTTAAACATGCCAGTTATCATATCAATCACATGTGATTGATAACCCGCATGCACAAGATTTTGCCACTATACACTGTTTTTACCGAGTAGGACGCTATAACGCTTTTCAATTGTTTTAAAACTCTTACTTATACCTTTTAAACTAAATTCATTCTAGACTGGTTTGTGAAAGATTTTTCCAAGATTTTCAAGCATATTTTACAAAAGAATACAAAGTGTGAAATTTGCTATTCGTAAAGGCTTTTCATTAAGATTCCTTTTTACGTATATTTTTATTTGAAGTTATTGCTGATTCGCTTATACTTATTCCATATTCCTACTCTGTAATGCTTCCACTTATACTGATAGTCGCTTATACCTTATGACGCTTATACTTATTCACGCTCTTACTTAGTGATGCGATTCTTCTTCGCTTATACTTGATAACAACTCTACTTCACTTATACTTTATACGCTTTCGCTTCACTTATTGTCGCCTCTACTTCATGATACGCTTATACTTGTGCGACACTTCTACTTCACTTGCGAACGCTTTTACTTCACTTATTAGGTGCTACTACTTCACAAGGATCACTTCTACTTGAAACGCACTTAGTCATAGTTAGATGTATGTCCGTGCTTATATAGGTATATATAAGTAATGATTGAAAGACTTAGGAAGGCTCGTCGGCCCTATTTCCTTTTCTTCGTTGAGATGTGGTCTGGTGGGATCGGGTAGCCGTCCGAAGGTCGTTTGGTTCATTAGTTAATTACTATGTATATGAGTATGGACATACAGGAAATTCTCTAGTCAAGTCAGTTAAGAATCTCTACCTCAATTCTACACTTACTTTAGAAACACACTACCCACTGTTTGAAAGTCTTTACCTCTAGTATATCACTTACATTAGAAACCCACTCCCCTCTAGAAAAACACTATCCTCTATTTGGGATGCATCTTCGGGACGCGGCCTTCTCCGTCGTCTAGTTGGTAACCAGAGTCTCCTGTAGTGAGAGCGGACATTATGTGTATATGTAACAGCCCGGAATTTCAGGTATTTCTTTAAATTATTTTTGGGGCACATTTAGGAGGGGACTCGGCGAGTTGGTGCACGACTCGCCGAGTAGGGCCATGGTCTTGGTCGCAGACGCGCGACTGGACTCGACGAGTCCAATAAGGGACTCGGCGAGTCGACGCTGTTCAGCTGAACCCTAGCCGTTTCGATTCTGAACCGTATATAATGATATTATAGCCGTCATGTCGTGTCTTTTGGCCGATTGAAGATCCCCTGGGAGTGTGTGAGCATCTGAAGCAAGAGAGAGGACTTGAGAAGGCTTGAAGAGATTGTTAGACAAGGAGGAGCAAGGTGGTGATCAAAGGAATCGAGTACTGGAGGTTTGGAGACACAGGGAACACGTTTCCAGGTAATCTTCGGATCGAAATCTGTAACTTTTACGTTGTATGCGAGTTTAGGGTTTAGGAAACCCAATTAAGGGTTAGTTGGATTATATTGTTGTTATAAGTGTTAAAAACCCCTGCAATAGTATATGTGAAAGTCCAGGAAGCCCTATATCTATATACTTCGAAATCATGCAAAATACAGGAGGCAGCGGATTGACTGCATGGCGAGGACTCGCCGAGTCCAATGATCAGACTCGGCGAGTAGCTTGAAGATTCACTAGAACTCGTCGAGTTGTTCTTCAGACTCGGCGAGTAGCTTGAAGGTTCACTAGGACTCGTCGAGTTGTTCTTCAGACTCGGCGAGTAGCTTGAAGATCTACTGGAACTCGTCGAGTCGTTCTTCAGACTCGGCGAGTGGTGTCAGGATGTCTATACTCGTCGAGTTACCCTTTGCACTCGACGAGTCCGGTCAAGATTGACCGTTGACCTGTATATATCTTAGAGGGGTCAGTTGTCTTGTTTGATAAGATCATTAACTAGGGCTGTGGTATTATAGGGAACCTGCGGACTAGCGGATTGTGTGCGAGTAGCTCGAAGAGGTTATAGCCTGCGTACTACGAGGTGAGTCTTCTCACTATACTTCACCCGGAAGGGGTTTGACTGTTAGACCGGAAGGTCGTGTGTGTTATATTTATGCTATGTCTAGAGAGATAGATGCTTTATATGCGATGCGTGCTTATATGTGATGTATGTTTATACGGGCCGGAAGGCGAGACTTTATGTGATAGAAAGAACGGTATGATGTATGATTTATGTGTTATGAGTTTTATGTTACATGTGTTATGTTTTATACTTTCATGGGCCGGAAGGCAAAATGTTATGTGGATCGAAAGGTCCGGGCCGGAAGGCAATGTTATGTGGATCGAAAGATCCGGGCCGGAAGGCAATGTTATGTGGACCGAAAGGTCCGGGCCGGAAGGCGTATGTGGGTAAGTCGTATACTGGGGAAATCACTAAGCATTTATGCTTACTAGTTGTGTTTATGTTTTTCAGGTACTAGTGATGACCGTGGGAAGGCGCCGGCGTGACACGTACACACTGCCACTGTTGAAGATCCTGGAGATTTATTATTTATATTTTGAAATAAACTTGGAATAAACCCTTTTGTCGAATAATGATGTTTTGTTTTTAACGAAAAATTTATTTGGAAATTTGAGCTGTTACAATTGGTATCAAAGCCTTGGTTTGAGGGATTCGGGGGTACTTTTGGGTGCAACTGAACTCAGACCGGGGATTTGAGGAAAAACTTTTTCTTAAAAATGATAAGGACGTAACATTTTATAAAGGGCAAGGCGGTAAAAACAAGGGTGGAACAGTGTGTACGAGCAGCCAGCGTCCGAACGGTAAAGATCCCCAGAATACCTTACGATGTTATGTTATGCACTGAATTATGAATTGTTATGCATGCTAGAAGACTAGGTATACATGATAGGAATAGAATTGCCTGTTTTGTGATGCCTTAGTCTAGGGAGATTGCTTATATGAGATATTTGGTAGCGTGCAAGTAAATAGTGCATACTAGAAGTAGAGTACTCGTTATTCGGGATTTGGGGAGGAAGATTTGGGACGAATACTGATACGGTGTGGTCGGTAGTATTGGGCCCGTACTATCGAAGGCACCGGATCAGTGGAAGACTCAAATAAGAATCCCTGGAAATCGGAAACTGGGTAGGGCGCGTATCGAGTACAATTGTACTTGGTGGAGTCTCTGATGATTTTATGTTGTATTTCAGAGACATCATGGTTATCACACGCAATGGGGCGAGTTCGAGCGGTGCGAGTGACGAGGAGATTCGTCAGATTATTCAGGAAGAGGTAGCTGCGGCGGTCCGGGCTGAGATCCCGGAGATGTTTGGGTCTATTAAGACCACGTTGATGGAGGAGTTTGAGGAGCGGTGCGCCGCAATTTCTGAAGCTGCAGTTGCTGCCGCTACCGCAGCGGTGGCTGCTGCCAGGCCGCAAGGGGGTGATTCATTACCATTCAGGGAATTCAGCAACACGAAACCCCCTGAATTTGATGGGACGCAGGATCCGATTGCAGCCATGAGGTGGATCGCCGACATCGAGGGGTGCTTCTATACTTGCTCATGCCCGGAACACTTGAGGGTACGGTTCGCCTTGAACCAGCTCCGTCTAGGAGCGAAGGATTGGTGGAAGTTCGTGACGGTGAACTTCACTCAGGCAGAGATTACGGCAGTGACATGGGATAGGTTTACGGAGATGTTCAGGGATGAGTACGTTCCCCCGGTAGAGAGGGAGCGGTTGATTCAGGAGTTCTTGACCCTTAAGCAGGGTACTGATTCCGTGGCAGTGATCACACGGAAGTTTCATGAGAGGGCAATGTTCTGCCCCGAGCTGGTATCTACGGAGCAGTCGCGGATGAGCCGCTATTTGGGTGTTTTGAAGAGGGAGATTCGGGAGTTTGTGTCAAACTCCACCTATCGCACTTTCACTGAGCTTCAGGCGAACGCCAGGAAGCGCGAGATTGAGTTGGAGACTCAAGCGAGGGAGGAGGCTGAGTCTCGGCAGGTGGATCGACGGCCGGCCCAGTCTCAGCCGGCAGCCAAGCGGATTAAGTTCGCTGATTCGAGGATGGGAGGTTTGAAGGGTCGCTCTTGCGCGAAGTGCGGCAAGAGTCACGAGGGGGCGTGTCGAACTGGTGGTTGCTACAAGTGTGGCAAGGACGGACATATTGCCAGGGATTGCCCTAAGGGGTTTATGGTTTGCTTTCACTGCAACCAGACAGGCCATCGGAAGGCCGAGTGCCCGCAACTTCGTCAGGGAGCTACACCTACTACCCGGACTACTGAGACCCGACCGGTGAAGGTCGAGGCCCCGAGGGCTCGCGGGAGAGCCTTTCAGCTGACTGCGGAGGAGGTCCGCGCTGCGCCCGATGTTGTGGCAGGTATGTTATCTTTCATGTATTTAATTAAAGGTCGAAATGTTATGCTTATGTTAATATATGTGTAGGTACTTTCCTTGTGAACTCTATGCCTGCTCTAGTATTATTTGATTCGGGTGCGAGTAGATCGTTTGTATCGTTAGCTTTTAGTCAGCACATCGGCATTAGTCGTGAGCCGTTAAGTCGGCCTTTGAGCGTTTCCATTGCGGCTGAGAGGGTGATTTGTGCTACGGAGGTTTTTCGGGGATGTGTGCTAGAGATCTTCGGGGTCGCATTTCCGATTGACCTAATTCCTATTGCGATGGGTGATGTCTGTGTCATTGTAGGCATGGACTGGTTGAGCCGATTCAGCGCTGTCATCGACTGCGAGCGTCAGTTGGTGACTATACGAGACCCTAGTGGGGGAGTTCTTACGGTGTACGGCGAGGGTACCCGTTCGAGATCAGCTTTTTGTTCGGCTGCTAGGGCGAGGCAATGCCTACAGCGGGGATGTAACGGTTTTGTGGCGTATGTGATGGATACGCGGGAGAGTTCCGAGAGACCGAAGACATTGAAGGAGGTTCCAGTGGTGCGCGAGTTTCCAGATGTTTTCCCCGAGGATTTGCCGGGAATACCTCCTGCGAGGCAAGTGGAGTTTGGTATCGACTTAGTTCCAGGGGCGGCGCCTATTGCGAAGGTGCCTTATCGTCTTGCACCTCCAGAGATGCAAGAATTGTCCTCGCAACTTCAAGAGTTGTTGGGGAAGGGATTTATTCGGCCGAGTAGCTCGCCGTGGGGAGCACCGATTCTGTTCGTCAAGAAGAAGGATGGTTCACACCGGATGTGTATCGATTACCGGGAACTGAACAAGGTGACAGTTAAGAACCGCTATCCGTTACCAAGAATCGATGATCTATTCGATCAGTTGCAAGGGGCATCTTGGTTTTCCAAGATTGATTTGAGATCAGGGTACCATCAGGTAAGGGTGCGGGATGAGGACGTCCAGAAGACAGCCTTTAGGACGCGGTATGGGCATTACGAGTTCGTGGTGATGCCTTTTGGGCTCACCAATGCCCCAGCAGTGTTCATGGATCTCATGAACAGGGTATGCAGGCCGATGCTGGATCGGTCTGTGATTGTATTCATCGACGACATTCTGGTGTATTCGCGGTCTAGGGAGCAGCACGAGGGACATTTGAGGGAGGTCCTTGAGGTACTGAGGTCGGAGAAGCTATATGCAAAATTCTCCAAATGTGACTTCTGGTTACGGGAGGTTCAATTTCTGGGGCACGTTGTAAATCAGGCAGGGATATTGGTCGATCCGGCCAAGGTGGAGGCGGTGATGAGATGGGAGGCACCAAAGTCACCTTCGGAGATCAGGAGTTTCCTTGGGTTGGCAGGGTACTATCGAAGGTTCATTAGGGACTTCTCCAAGATCGCAGTGCCACTTACCAAATTGACCCGAAAGGGTGTTACATTCTCATGGGGACCCGAGCAGCAGACTTCCTTCAAGACACTTCGTCAGAGACTGTGCGAAGCACCAGTATTAGCCCTTCCTGAAGGGATGGAGGGCTTCGTCGTATATTGCGACGCATCGATTTCAGGACTGGGTGCAGTGTTGATGCAGAGGGGCCATGTGATAGCCTATGCATCGAGGCAGCTGAAGCCTCACGAAGCGAGATATCCCACGCATGACTTAGAGTTGGGGGCAGTAGTGTTCGCCCTCAAAATTTGGCGTCACTACCTGTACGGGGTTCGTTGTACCATATACACGGACCATAAGAGTTTGAAGTATTTGATGGATCAACCCAACCTAAACATGCGCCAGAGGAGATGGTTAGACGTGGTTAAGGATTATGACTGTGAGATCCTATACCACCCAGGCAAGGCTAATGTGGTAGCCGATGCATTGAGTCGTAGGGCGGAGGGTACTCCATTGCGGGACGTATGTTTGAGATTGACGGTGGTGACTCCGGTATTAGATACTATTCGTGGGGCACAGGCCGAGGTTGTGAAGTCTGGGATGCAGAAACAGGAGCGGGTCGTCGGGTTAATTTCAGAGTTCGTTACGGATGGGCGGGGACTTCTGACATTTCAGGGTCGGATCTGGGTGCCATTCGTGGGCGGTACGCGTGTTATTTTGATGGAGGAGGCACATAGATCGAAATTCTCGATCCATCCCGGTGCTACGAAAATGTATCTGGATTTGAAAAAGGAGTACTGGTGGCCTTGCATGAAGAGAGACGTTGCTTGGTTCGTGGAGAGGTGTTTGACCTGCCGAAAAGTTAAGGCCGAGCACCAGAGACCGCACGGTAAGTTGAAACCCTTGGAGATCCCTGAGTGGAAGTGGGATCAGATCACGATGGATTTCATCACCAAATTGCCGAAAACTGCCAGGGGAGTCGATGCGATTTGGGTGATTGTGGATAGACTAACAAAGAGTGCACATTTCCTTGCCATTAGTGAAAGTTCATCAGCAGAGAAGTTGGCGGAGTTGTACGTGAGAGAGATAGTATCTCGGCATGGAGTGCCGACCTCGATTGTTTCGGACCGCGATGTACGTTTCACTTCCAGGTTCTGGAAGAAATTCCATGAGGAGTTGGGTACTAAACTGCATTTTAGTACCGCATACCATCCCCAGACCGACGGTCAAAGCGAGCGGACGATCCAGACATTGGAAGATATGCTTAGAGCGTGTGTGTTAGATTTCGGGGGTAGCTGGGATGCGCATCTGCCGCTGGCTGAGTTTTCCTACAACAACAGCCATCATTCGAGCATTGGTATGCCACCTTTTGAGTTGTTGTATGGTAGGAGGTGTCGGACTCCCATTTGCTGGGGAGAAGTGGGACAGAGAGTGATGGGCAGTACAGAGATCGTACTTCAAACGACTGAACAGATCCAACGGGTGAGGCAGAGGTTATTGACCGCCCAGAGCCGACAGAAGAGTTATGCGGACAGACGCCGGTCCGAGCTCGAATTCCAGGTCGGCGACTTCGTTCTCCTAAAGGTTTCTCCTTGGAAAGGGGTGATTCGGTTCAGGAAGAGGGGCAAATTGGGGCCCCGGTTCATAGGTCCATTTCGGGTAATTGCAAGGGTAGGTCGGGTAGCTTATCGGTTGGAGTTGCCAGCGGAGCTGAATCAGATTCACAATACCTTCCACGTATCGCAGCTGAGGAAGTGTATAGCCGATGAGGCAGCAGTGGTTCCGTTAGAAGATATCCAAGTAGATGCGAGTCTGAATTACGCCGAGAGACCAGTAGCTATCAGAGATCGGAAGATCAAGGTTCTACGGAACAAGGAAATACCTCTGGTGTTAGTTCAGTGGCAACATCGGAAAGGATCGGAGATGACTTGGGAGCCGGAAAGAGAAATGCGGGAGCAACATCCGGAGTTATTCGCAGAATGAGAGACTTCGAGGGCGAAGTCTAGTTCTAGTGGGGGAGAGTTGTAACAGCCCGAAATTTCAGGTATTTCTTTAAATTATTTTTGGGGCACATTTAGGAGGGGACTCGGCGAGTTGGTGCACGACTCGCCGAGTAGGGCCATGGTCTTGGTCGCAGACGCGCGACTGGACTCGACGAGTCCAATAAGGGACTCGGCGAGTCGACGCTGTTCAGCTGAACCCTAGCCGTTTCGATTCTGAACCGTATATAATGATATTATAGCCGTCATGTCGTGTCTTTTGGCCGATTGAAGATCCCCTGGGAGTGTGTGAGCATCTGAAGCAAGAGAGAGGACTTGAGAAGGCTTGAAGAGATTGTTAGACAAGGAGGAGCAAGGTGGTGATCAAAGGAATCGAGTACTGGAGGTTTGGAGACACAGGGAACACGTTTCCAGGTAATCTTCGGATCGAAATCTGTAACTTTTACGTTGTATGCGAGTTTAGGGTTTAGGAAACCCAATTAAGGGTTAGTTGGATTATATTGTTGTTATAAGTGTTAAAAACCCCTGCAATAGTATATGTGAAAGTCCAGGAAGCCCTATATCTATATACTTCGAAATCATGCGAAATACAGGAGGCAGCGGATTGACTGCATGGCGAGGACTCGCCGAGTCCAATGATCAGACTCGGCGAGTAGCTTGAAGATTCACTAGAACTCGTCGAGTTGTTCTTCAGACTCGGCGAGTAGCTTGAAGGTTCACTAGGACTCGTCGAGTTGTTCTTCAGACTCGGCGAGTAGCTTGAAGATCTACTGGAACTCGTCGAGTCGTTCTTCAGACTCGGCGAGTGGTGTCAGGATGTCTATACTCGTCGAGTTACCCTTTGCACTCGACGAGTCCGGTCAAGATTGACCGTTGACCTGTATATATCTTAGAGGGGTCAGTTGTCTTGTTTGATAAGATCATTAACTAGGGCTGTGGTATTATAGGGAACCTGCGGACTAGCGGATTGTGTGCGAGTAGCTCGAAGAGGTTATAGCCTGCGTACTACGAGGTGAGTCTTCTCACTATACTTCACCCGGAAGGGGTTTGACTGTTAGACCGGAAGGTCGTGTGTGTTATATTTATGCTATGTCTAGAGAGATAGATGCTTTATATGCGATGCGTGCTTATATGTGATGTATGTTTATACGGGCCGGAAGGCGAGACTTTATGTGATAGAAAGAACGGTATGATGTATGATTTATGTGTTATGAGTTTTATGTTACATGTGTTATGTTTTATACTTTCATGGGCCGGAAGGCAAAATGTTATGTGGATCGAAAGGTCCGGGCCGGAAGGCAATGTTATGTGGATCGAAAGATCCGGGCCGGAAGGCAATGTTATGTGGACCGAAAGGTCCGGGCCGGAAGGCGTATGTGGGTAAGTCGTATACTGGGGAAATCACTAAGCATTTATGCTTACTAGTTGTGTTTATGTTTTTCAGGTACTAGTGATGACCGTGGGAAGGCGCCGGCGTGACACGTACACACTGCCACTGTTGAAGATCCTGGAGATTTATTATTTATATTTTGAAATAAACTTGGAATAAACCCTTTTGTCGAATAATGATGTTTTGTTTTTAACGAAAAATTTATTTGGAAATTTGAGCTGTTACAGTATAGGCCTATACGGGATTGACAACCCCGCACCCTGACTGCTAGCTACAGTCCACGGCCCACCAAGCCAAGGGGTGACAAATGTCACATTCTATAGATGCTTGTAGGGCGTCTGGAACTCTAGTCAGTATGGTTACGAGTATCCTGGGTTACCTTATAATTCATGGCTTTAAGATAATGGTATTTCGTCAGCAAATTTACACTGTATGCTGATGTCACTTTTCATAGTCACACTGTTTTGACCCTGCTAAATGTATCTTTCATTTGATATTGTCTGGGGTCTATAGTCTCTGTTTCGACCTTGCTAGCTGTATCTTTCATTTGATACTGTCTGGGGTCTATAGTCTCTGTTTCGACCTTGCTAGCTGTATCTTTCATTTGATACTGTCTGGGGTCTATAGTCTCTGTTTCGACCTTGCTAGACGTATCTTTCATTTGATACTGTCTGGGGTCTATAGTCTCTGTTTTGACCCTGCTAGACGTATCTTTCATTTGATATTGTCTGGGGTCTATAGTCTCTGTTTCGACCTTGCTAGCTGTATCTTTCATTTGATACTGTTTGGGGTCTATAGTCTCTGTTTCGACCTTGCTAGCTGTATCTTTCATTTGATACTGTCTGGGGTCTGTAGTCTTTGTTTTGACCTTGTGAGAGATACCTTTCATCTGGTATCGTCTTCGGTCTATATTCACTGCTTTAGGTACCTTTCATTTGGTACCTTCTGGGGTCTGTGTTCCCCCTTTGTTAGACTGAACCAGGCGTGTCGTTAGTTCGATACCCTCCTGGAGGCTATGATTCTTTGCCTTAGCCAGCAGTCCTCACTGTTGGGGCATATGTTATTCCCTGATGTCTCTTGCTTTCTTTAATAATCAAATTCAGTATTTTGATAATAATAGCAATTAAGGGAAAATACCTCTTACCACAATACACTGAACAGTCTTGGTAGAAGGCTGCTTTATTTAAAGAAAATATAGGATTTTCTGGAAAGAACACTGATGCTCAGAAAACACTTAAACTACTACTTATCAAAGTTATTTGACTAAATGACACTAAATACTTATGAACTCACCAGCATTTGTAAAAATGCTGATACTCGCTTTTCAAATAACTTGTAATCTCAGGTCAGCAATTAGACAGGTACATCCCCGGAGCTGCTGATGAAGATGGCTTAAGTACCTTGCTGCACTTTTTATATTTTTCTTGTATTACTTTGATACTATGTAATGTAACCATGTAAAATTATTACTATTAATGCAATGTTTTGTTGTACTTTGATTACTATATGCATGTGTTGTGATACTTGACATGACGTCATCCACCCCAGAACGTTTCCGCCATTCCGGTTTTGGGGTGTGACAGATTGGTATCAGAGCATTGTTTATAGTGAGCTAAGTATATCAATTCATAAAAGATATACAACCTATAAATACAATGGGATAAAACACTCTGACCAAGAATTATACTTTAAAATATAACCATATTTTACCAAAGTATAATAACATCCAGAATCTAAACACTCGAACAAAAGTATCACAAGAAGAACAATAATAAAAGTCTTCGGATGTTGAGCACTACAGTCAAACCCGGCCAGTTATGTAATCGTAAGCTGGGATAAATGTAACCTGATCAACTACATTTATCCGAGATGCGATGAACGTGTGCTCGGGAGTGATAGTGGTGTGCAGCAGGTCTGAAACTTACCAAATAGGAATTCTAGAGCCAAACATAAAGTTAAAATACTATGGGAGTATTTTAGAACGCTAAAAGATTCACACTAATCCCATAAGTCATATTCAGAAGATAAGAACACAAACAAGAGTTAAAATACCATATGGGTATTTTAGGAAACATAAACAACCTTGCGTGAATAACTAAAAAGATCCTTGTTGATATACCTACAACTACAGAGGGTGTACTCCCAAGGTTATATATAATAAGGAACCCATAGGCTGAGAATGTGTGGTTTCGCTCTATTTTCTTTTCCTCGTTGGGATGTGGTTCTGGAGTAGTATCACATATTCGAAGGCCTATCGGATCTAAGCTATATATGATTTGTATACCCTGTGTAATCGTAGCAGGACTCGATATGGATCATACAGTGAAATGTTAATTATCCCTTAGGATTCTTTAGACATTTCCATTCTCGCGCGAACCCTGTAGAAAACCCTACCCACTCCAGTGCTTGACAGAAGAGTTAATTCCGACCCCGAGAAGATTCATTGAGAAGATTTCCTGTTCGGAAATGAATGAACTGGGTCGAGACTATTGAATGCATCAAGTGCCCATATTCTCTTAGGGACAGTGGTGAGAGATTCGCCTAAACTTCGGAGATTCCCAGTCATCCGTCATGAAGTGATGACACCCACAATTGGAATCAGAAGGAAGGCGGAATAGAAATTCAATATGTCCATACGAGAAGAGAACCCTAGGAAACTACCCGGAGGAAACCAACGCCGATTCCAGTCAAAAACACGAGGCAGACCGAGGGAGCCAGTACATGGAACCCGGGAATTGTCTTTTCCTCGTGTTCCTCACACTAATACACCCTTAAAATAATATAAATTAGTGAGTTAGCGTCTACACTACTCACGCTATGTGTTAGGTAAATCGTCGTTTCCCGTTGCCAGTTACACGAATAGGGCAGATCCCCGCATCTCTAATGAGAGAATTTTAGCCATCTGCCCTTGAGAGTCTCTCTTTCCGCAAGTTTCGTTCCGAACCGTTCTCATATCTCTCCAGGCCGGAGAGTGAAACTTATCCCAGTATAAAAGGTAACTTAGTAGGAACGACTCGCATCTTATGGCCTTTTTCCGATACTCATACTCCTACCTCGATTACTAGGACTACATCATAGGGATGTAGGTCAACGTTCAAACAACCAGTACCCGAGGCACGGGAAAATTTAGGCCTGACCCATTTAGGACAGAAATGTCCAGGGTTAGCTATAGCCTCTTATCATCTTGTATTCTTTTCCATGTAGGAAAACCATGCCACCGAAGAAGCGCAATCAGCCCCCAAGCAAGAAACCTACTCTCTTATTCGATGAAGCTACGTTCCAAGCTGCGGTCTCAGCAGCCGTAGCAGCTGTCATGGCTCACCTAAATGCTAACACCGCCAATGTTAGCAAGGGCCCTGTCGGGAATTCCGATCCTGACAATGGACAACAACAACCAATACTTCCATGCCCAGTCTCCCAAGAACCTCAAACGAACCTACTAAAGAGAAAACTCAAGGTGGAGGAAGGAAGTACCTCGGCCCAAGGACCCTCCGAAGGGCAACAAGCAGAAGCAACTCCTGCCAACCCTTCCCTCCCGACTTCAAGCATACCATACCTAGGAGACCTTCCCCACTGCGACAAGTGCAGCTACCATCATCATGGTGTCTGTCGGGAACTTCACTGTCTTAGATGCAACAGGAAGGGGCACACCTCCCGTACCTGCAGAGCCCCGGTGGAGTTTATTACACCAACCACTAGAGTAGCAACCGACATAGTTTGTCACCGATGTGGTGGAAAAGGACACTTTAAAAGGGATTGCCCAACTGAAAGAAACAACAAAGGCACAGGAGGAGCCTAACTCTACCGCTTAGGAGGAAACGTCAAGGAACTCGGTAGATTTTTGGTACGTCTCTCGATCTCGGATAACTAAGCTAAGAACAATAAAAGACTAATTCAAATGCAAATTCTTTCCAGTAAGGCGAAAGTCACAGCACTGTTATAAAATTTAAAATCCATTAGGTAAAACTATAATGACTAAACATATACACTACGGCCATGTATATTTAAGATGGATAGACCTAGAGTGAGCGAATGCCGCCTCATTTCCTGTTCCTCGTTTGGTTGTGGATTTAGGGCGGGGTCGCTCAGTCAACAGTCCTACCCACCTTAAATATACATGACTAGTATATGTGAGGCGATTATAGAAATGCCTTGTGAGAATTCGTTCATGAAAAGATACTCTATTCGGAAACACTTAGAACTCTCTATAGTTCCGCGTCGACTCTATCGGTCCAAGTATCCGCGGTAGCGATACATAGGACGAAACCCGAGACGCCTAGAACTTGTGTGCCTGTTCGGCACATGACTCTATCGATCTTCACTTTATATCATGTCGAAGTGTGCCAACTTCGACGACTCTATTGATCATGGTTTGACTTCGTGCAACCGTGTGTACGCCCTTAGTGCTGTGCAAAGAGAACTTTCTCCGAAGCCCTGTCGGCAAATAAAGGTTCTCCTGAACCCGAACGTAACACAAATAATCACATCTAATGCAATCCGTCAATCGTCCCTCTTATCTCAAACCTTCCGAAGTACCCAAGTGAGGGTACCCCGCGCTATGGACCGACCCCTCGTAGTCAGATGAACACCGAAGCGAAGGACACTGCAGATACTTTAGAAGACGACAACCAACCGGAGCATACTCCTTAGATTTCCCTGGGAAATCCGTCGCACCTCGCACATCAGGTTCGTGAACCTAGAGAATAGAACTCATGAGG
This sequence comes from Lactuca sativa, assembly GCF_002870075.4. NCBI lineage: Eukaryota > Viridiplantae > Streptophyta > Magnoliopsida > Asterales > Asteraceae > Lactuca > Lactuca sativa. The sequence continues at coordinate 131,928,418 of NC_056631.2, forward strand.
CTGACCACTATAACCAGGTATATTGTTGGCATCCATCAAGTATTGGCGGTTAAGCCAAGCATGAGCTCTACCACGAACCTCTTCGCAAAACACTTTCACCCTAATCGATAACATAGGGACCGAAATCAAGAGAACTACTGCGGATTGAGCTAGTAAAGTTCCGAGTGAAGAGACCCTATGCCCACTAGATTTGACTTAGACCGAGAAAACTTAGAACCTTCGGAAGAGTAGTTGCAATTGATGCTCTGACTACTCAGGCACCTTGCCCACCCAGTTATAGGCAGGTAGTGCTTATCATCCTCCACCCTCTCGCAAGGAGGAAATCGTCGTCGCCCTGTAGACGATGAATTATATTTTCCGAAGTAAACACTAGGATACCGAGAACCACAGGATAACCTTCGCAGCCAAGAATACTTGGTCAAGTGCGAAGGTAGTTGCGTTAAATCTCAGGACCCGAATCCCGAAGAGATTATGGACTCGACACCAGCTTTGGTGTTAGTCGAGGGATTATGTAGGAGCACGCACTTTCCACGCTAGAATAAACCACAATCTTAGAGATTCCTTGGACTAATAGGTGTTCCACGAATACTGTCTCAAGCAGAGATAGTAGAACCACCTCCTAAGATAGTCCGACACTCGTCTGGTGAAACCCTATCTCCCCGATCCTCAGGGTTTCCGTATCTCAAGCGTCGTTAGTGCAGGTCCATTTTGCACAAGCTTCGGATAGACACTCTATAGCAAACTGATAACCATAGTCGCGCAACCCACTTGACGATCTAGGAAGCCTCTATCAGCCAGTTGGCAGAAAACACGAAACTGAAGACCACTTGAGATTCCTAAGAACCAACCCGAAGGACTACACTGCCAGTATGAGAGAGAACGTTAGGAACTTCGGAATGGCGATCACGCCAGTGATGATCTTGCCATAGAAGTACATTATGTTCTGAGTACTGAAAAGCTCTACCCCTTTCCGAGAGCTTAGGACCATCCGAGAATCCTCATGGAAATTTGGTCCAATCCTTTTCAGACCACTACTACTTTCGGATATACCACAAGATTTACATTCGACCGATCCACTTCTTAGACTTGATATGCGATTATCCGAAAACACTTTTCGTGCCTCACTCATCTTGATAGAATCCATCGAGAACCCTGACTTCATAGATACACCAGTCGGAACCCGCTAGCTACACTAGACGGAATCCACATCCCGTATGTGAAGGTCTGTGAGAAGGACAAACACAGACTAGAGATCACTTGGGAATGCGAGGGCAACCGTATAGGAAGTACTCCCTCATCTCTACTTGGCCATTCATACCTACTTCCTTGTCTAGACTTGAATTTCGGGACGAAATTCCCTCTAACGGGGGGATGATGTGACAACCCAAGTTGCCCCGTTACATTTCCCCGTTACCGTTAACGGAATATTCCACTGTATAAAAGTTCTGTTAATTAGAGGGCATCAGTTTAATACACATTCCATTTGATTACCTTTAACATGCCGTTAAGTCGTAATAAAAGGAAATAAAAACACAGGACACACATTTTTATTCATTTGGAAAATGTCAAGTTTTATTATTACGACCACTAAATCGGGTGCGACCAAAAGCCCCGTTTAACGGCAGTATCGGGTAAAATTCCACTGAGCCCCGACTGTGAAACCTATATATGGGTGAGTGGAGTCCATTGGAGACTTTTTACACTCTCTCTCTAAACTCTCTCTCTAGACCCATTTTCGCCCTGAATTCGCAACCAAACGCTTCCAAATTGTAAGTCCGCCTACCCTAGCTTATTCTAAACATAGTGATTCATGTTTATAGCCTAAAAATCATCCAAGAAGGCATGGTATAAGGAGTTTACGGCCCAGGAACATTCTAGGGCTGTAAACCCCTAAAATGGTGCCAAACATGCCTCTAAACTTGTCCATAAGCTTGGAAATAATTGGGGGATATAGCCTAGGGGTGTTTAAACATTAAAATGCATGATTTTAGGACTCAAACAAGAGTTTACGGCCCAAGCACAAGCTTAGGCCGTAAACTCCTCAAAATCATGTCAAAAGTGCCCCAAAACACTCCCAAACTCATCCTAGGGCTTATTACATAATTTAGGGACTTATCCTCTTGAGTTTAGACCCTTGAAACACTCCAAAATGAATTAAAGAAAGGATTTTACGGCCCAGACATGGTCAAGGCCATAAACACCCTAATTCATGCCCAAAATAGTAGTTTTTGCCCCCCAAACGACCATAGGCTATCTCTATAAAATGCTAGAAAGGAATTAAGGGCTTAAACACAAGGAAAATGAGGGATTTCTTGGAGTTTACGGCCCAAGCATTTATCTAGGCCGTAAACTCCCCAAAACCCCCTCAAATGTTGGTTTTAATCACCCAAAATAGTATCAAACTTCATAAGAAAATTCTAAGAAGGCAATAGGGGCTTAAAACTTCACTAAACTCAAAGATTGAGAGTTTACGGCCGTAAACTCCCTTGGGAGAGTTCCTAGGCCGTAAACTCCTATAACATACCCTTAGAGGCCTCAAACCCACTCATGCCTTTGAGGAAAAGTGCTTGGAATAATTCTATGAACAAGCTAGAAGCATCAAACACCCAAGAATATGACCTTGGGAGTTTACGGCCGTAAACTCCCTTAGGTTGGGCTGCAAACTCCTTGTTTGGTCCATGTTGATGCTTTAAACCCATTTACACACTTGTTATTTGAGTTTAGCAAAGTTCCACAACTGATAAGAGACCCTTAGCACCCTTAAACACGACCCGGGACCCCAAACACTCAACCAAAAGTGTTTTCCACTCCTTTGAGTGTGTATAATTGTTTAATTAGTATATTATATGCTAATTGTATGTGAACATATGTTATCATATGTTAAAATAGGTCCTTGTGTGTGTTCAAGTCCTTGCGTGACCCCGAACGCCTAAACGACACTTCTGTCGGACCTACTTACACCAGGTGAGTTCATACCCCTGAATGAACCTTTTAAATGCTTTTAAATGTTTTTATAGGGGGGGTTACAAGTTAAACATGCCAGTTATCATATCAATCACATGTGATTGATAACCCGCATGCACAAGATTTTGCCACTATACACTGTTTTTACCGAGTAGGACGCTATAACACTTTTCAATTGTTTTAAAACTCTTACTTATACCTTTTAAACTAAATTCATTCTAGACTGGTTTGTGAAAGATTTTTCCAAGATTTTCAAGCATATTTTACAAAAGAATACAAAGTGTGAAATTTTCTGTTCGTAAAGGCTTTTCATTAAGATTCCTTTTTACGTATATTTTTATTTGAAGTTATTGCTGATTCGCTTATACTTATTCCATATTCCTACTCTGTAATGCTTCCACTTATACTGATAGTCGCTTATACCTTATGACGCTTATACTTATTCACGCTCTTACTTAGTGATGCGATTCTTCTTCGCTTATACTTGATAACAACTATACTTCACTTATACTTGATACGCTTTCGCTTCACTTATTGTCGCCTCTACTTCATGATACGCTTATACTTGTGCGACACTTCTACTTCACTTGCGAACGCTTTTACTTCACTTATTAGGTGCTACTACTTCACAAGGATCACTTCTACTTGAAACGCACTTAGTCATAGTTAGATGTATGTCCGTGCTTATATAGGTATATATAAGTAATGATTGAAAGACTTAGGAAGGCTCGTCGGCCCTATTTCCTTTTCTTCGTTGAGATGTGGTCTGGTGGGATCGGGTAGCCGTCCGAAGGTCGTTTGGTTCATTAGTTAATTACTATGTATATGAGTATGGACATACAGGAAATTCTCTAGTCAAGTCAGTTAAGAATCTCTACCTCAATTCTACACTTACTTTAGAAACACACTACCCACTGTTTGAAAGTCTTTACCTCTAGTATATCACTTACATTAGAAACCCACTCCCCTCTAGAAAAACACTATCCTCTATTTGGGATGCATCTTCGGGACGCGGCCTTCTCCGTCGTCTAGTTGGTAACCAGAGTCTCCTGTAGGGAGAGCGGACGTTATGTGTCTAGGCCTATACGGGATTGACAACCCCGCACCCTGACTGCTAGCTACAGTCCACGGCCCACCAAGCCAAGGGGTGACAAATGTCACATTCTATAGATGCTTGTAGGGCGTCTGGAACTCTAGTCAGTATGGTTACGAGTATCCTGGGTTACCTTATAATTCATGGCTTTAAGGTAACGGTATTTCGTCAGCAATTTACACTATATGCTGATGTCACTTTTCAGAGTCACATTGTTTTGACCCTGCTAGACGTATCTTTCATTTGATACTGTCTGGGGTCTATAGTCTCTGTTTCGACCTTGCTAGCTGTATCTTTCATTTGATACTGTCTGGGGTCTATAGTCTCTGTTTCGACCTTGCTAGCTGTATCTTTCATTTGATACTGTCTGGGGTCTATAGTCTCTGTTTCGACCTTGCTAAACGTATCTTTCATTTGATACTGTCTGGGGTCTATAGTCTCTGTTTTGACCCTGTTAGACGTATCTTTCATTTGATACTGTCTGGGGTCTATAGTCTCTGTTTCGACCTTGCTAGCTGTATCTTTCATTTGATACTGTCTGGGGTCTATAGTCTCTGTTTCGACCTTGTTAGCTGTATCTTTCATTTGATATTGTCTGGGTTCTGTAGTCTTTGTTTTGACCTTGTGAGAGATACCTTTCATCTGGTATCGTCTTCGGTCTATATTCACTGCTTTAGGTACCTTTCATTTGGTACCTTCTGGGGTCTGTGTTCCCCCTTTGTTAGACTGAACTAGGCGTGTCGTTAGTTCGATACCCTCCTGGAGTCTATGATTCTTTGCCTTAGCCAACAGTCCTCACTGCTGGGGCATATGTTATTCCCTGATGTCTCTTGCTTTCTTTAATAATCAAATTCAATATTTTGATAATAATAGAAATTAAGGGAAAATACCTCTTACCACAATACACTGAACAGTCTTGGTAGAAGGCTGCTTTATTTAAAGAAAATATAGGATTTTCTGGAAAGAACACTGATGCTCAGAAAACACTTAAACTACTACTTATCAAAGTTATTTGACTAAATGACACTAAATACTTATGAACTCACCAGCATTTGTAAAAATGCTGATACTCGCTTTTCAAATAACTTGTAATCTCAGGTCAGCAATTAGACAGGTACATCCCCGGAGCTGCTGATGAAGATGGCTTAAGTACCTTGCTGCACTTTATATATTTTTCTTGTATTACTTTGATACTATGTAATGTAACCATGTAAAATTATTACTATTAATGCAATGTTTTGTTGTACTTTGATTACTATATGCATGTGTTGTGATACTTGACATGACGTCATCCACCCCAGAACGTTTCCGCCGTTCCGGTTTTGGGGTGTGACAGTTGGGTCTATCGTAACAAGGTTGATAAAGATGGAATCATCACTCGCAACAAGGCAAGGCTTGTAGCTCAAGGGTTAACTCAGATTGAATCTATCGACTACGGGGAAACTTTTGCCCCAGTTGCTCGCATTGAAGCTATCAGGCTGTTTCTCGCATACGCATCCTACATGAACTTCATTGTCTATCAGATGGATGTGAAAACAGCATTCCTTCATGGTGTGTTAGAAGAAGAAGTGTTCCTAAATCAGCCCCCAGGCTTTGTGGACAAAGATCATCCTGATTACGTGTACCGGTTAGATAAAGCTGTTTATGGACTGAAGCAAGCTCCCAGGGCTTGGTATGAGACGCTGACATCGTATCTGCTTGAAAATGGATACAGACGAGGAGCAATCGACAACACTCTCTTCATCAAAAACAAAGGCTCAGATATGGTTCTTGTTCAAATTTATGTCGATGACATTATTTTTGGATCTCCAAATGAGACACTGAGCAAGGAATTTGCAGAGATCATGTCTCAAAGGTTCGAAATGAGCATGATGGGAAAGATGACCTTTTTCTTAGGTCTTGAGGTTCAGCAACAAAAGACAGGTATTTCCATTTGTCAAAGTAAATATATTTTTGACCTGCTTGTTAAGTATTCTCTCAGTGACTGCAAACCAGCCTCTACCCCAGTATCTAAGACTGATAAGCTACACGCTGATCCAACTGGAACTGATGTCAATCACTCTCTGTATCGAGGAATGATTGGATCCCTCTTATATCTCACAGCAAGTCGTCCTGATATCATGTTTGGAACCATTCTCTGTGCTCGATTCCAAGCTAATCCCAAAGAATCTCACCTCATGGCTGTCAACCGTATTTTCCGATACTTAAAGGGAACTCAAAACCCTGTACTGTGGTATCCTCGCGACTCAGCATTTGAACTTTATGGATACACTGACTCAGATTATGCAGGATGCAATTTAGACAAAGAGTACATCTGGTGGATGTCACTTCATTGGCAACCGTCTCATCAGCTGGTCTAGCAAGAAGCAAACATCAGTTGCCATCTCAACTGCAGAAGCTGAGTATGTTGCCGCTGGGAGATGCTGTGCTCAGCTCTTATGGATTCAAAATCAGCTTCTTGACTATGGGTTCAAGTTCTCAAAGACTCCCATCTATTGTGACAACACCAGTGCCATTCAGATCACACAAAATCCTGTTCAGCACTCAAAGACAAAGCATATCGAGATCAGACATCACTTCATCAGAGATAACGTTGAAAAAGGAAAAGTTTTTCTTGAACATGTCAAGAGTTCGGAGCAACTTGCTGATATCTTCACAAAGGCACTGGATTCTCAATCAACTGCTTACATTATTGGAGAGCTGGGAATGATTTCCTTGTAATTGATTTTGATGTTTAATTGTACTAATGTTTGATTTTGTCTTATAAGCTGATGTACATTGTGTTGATGATGACATACTGATGATATTTGCTACTGAGCACTTTGGTTTGATTTCTTATCTCTATGTCTTCCTCAAATCTTCTAAATAAAAGTTGAATGATTCACTGTATTAAACCATACACTGATAACGACCTGAAACTCTTTGCCGATGGTTAGATCAAAACACCAAGATCTATCACACGCAACTACACCTTCTTACCAATCTTACACTGATTCTATGATTTAGTGTGCCAAAACACACACTGATGAGAATCTAAAATCTTTGCCGATGGTTAGATCAAAAAACCAAGATCTATCACACGCAACTACCCCTTCTTACCAATCTTACACTGATTCTGTGATTCAGTGTGCAAAAAACACACGCTGATGAGAGTCTAAAAATCTTTGCCGATGGTTAGACCAAAACACCAAGGTTTATCACACGCAACAATCCATTCTTTACCCTCCTCTTATTCAGTGTCTAATGATTCAGTAAGATAAACCACTCACTGATGAAGTCACAAAACTCTGTGTCGATGGTTAGATAATTTAACTAGTATCTATCACACGCACCACTCTCCTTGCTAGCCCTGAATAAGCAAGCTGTACCTTGAATTGACGGAGAAATATCTTCAGCATGTAACTCTTGTGACACTGAGCTCAGCGCTTCCGCAAACACTGATTGACGTTTCACATTCAGTCAACGGCTCCTTTATCCAACGACTATATTCTGCTCTGACAGGTTGTTACGATGCGCCGTTATCCTTAATGACGATAATCAAGCAGATCAGAAGATAATCATCACCTTTTTAATGAAGATAATCATTACCTTTTAAAAACCCCTTTTATTCCATATTTAAACCTCGTTCTCCCTTGGTTTAATTTTTCCTTCCAAAAACCTTGAACTTCTCTCAAAAACCCTAGAATTCTCAAATTCTCTCCAATGGCGGCATCTCTGTTTACATACTCCTCAACCTCTCGAAGGGTCATTCCTGCCCCAAACTCTCCTCCTCTTCCCATTCACATCAAGGCCACCAATGTAGTCTTCAACCCAGACATTCCAGAGGTTCATCGAGGTCTTGGACTCGATGATTTCGTCAATTTCTTGGCTTCTTGTCGCCTTCGATATGCAATCAGCGATGTACCATCCGAGTTCTTCCCAGAACAAGTATGTGAGTTCTACTACACTGCAACCGTTAATGAAGAAAACAACGTCATCACCGGAACCATTGGCCATGGAAGACACTCCGTCTTCATCACCGCAGAACTTCTCAGTGCTGCTTTAAGGTTACCAATTTTCGAACCCTTCTCTGAACCCCCAACTATTGAAAGATGTAAACGCATGTTTGATCAACTGGGCTATAATCACTCAAAGGCTGGTACTCGATCAGCTCTTATTTTGCGTCAGTGCATGACCCCAGGCTGGAAGTTTTTCACTGGAGCTCTATGCAAGTGTGTGGGTCACAAGTCTCGTAGTGGTGACCAACTGAGCAACTATGAGCAACAAGTTGTCTGCTCCCTTCTTCTCAACAAAAGGCTGGATTATGGGGCACTATTCTTTGATCAGCTTGTTCAGCTTCTACGTGCAAATGTGCGTGCTGATCATGTTCCCTTTCCACGCTGGATTGCCCTGGTATTCGACAAGTTCTTCGCTGCTGACTACTTTTCTCACTCTGGGAATCCAATCCAATGTCCTCGAATGTCAGTTCATATGTATCAGGATGATCCTTTAGATACTGACATTGGAATCTCCGATAGGATGAGAGAATGGATTGCCAATCCATACACTGTGCCTTCTCTCACCGCTGACACTAATGAAGGAGGTGCTGATGGTAATCATATGGATCATGCTAATCAAGAGGTGGAACATCATGATGGCGGTCATTTCTCCCCTCAACTATCTCATCACCTCATCTCGAACTCTGGCAAAGCCTCCTCAACACCACAGGATTCCATGCCTCTGGGGGAGCAACCATCTCAGGGGGAGCATCCCTTATAGGGGGAGCATCAGTCTCAAGGGGAGCATCCGTCACCAGCAGCTCACCATTTCTCTCCAAGGATGCCTCCTAGCTCTCTAGTTGCCCCAGGTACCTCAATGATTCAAATTCCCGCTTCCGCATTTTCTGAACTGATGTCACTGACTCGGGACATGAGTCAACGTCTGCTTCGAATTGAGGCTGATGTTCAACAAATCAAGGAGGTTCTCTTACTTACTCCTCCCGCTAGTCCCAACTCTGATGATGTTCAAAAAGGGGGAGATACTGATGATGATGCTGATGCTGATGGTGAACCAAATGCTCATGCTGATGGTGAACCAAATGAGAAAGACACAGAACCTGCTGCCAACACTATCATTCAGCATGAATCACCCAACCCCATTCCTGAATCTGATTCTGCGGGGCATAATAGTCCAGCAGCTACTGAAAAATTGTTTGAAGACAGTGAGCATGATGAAGAGCATGATGAATGTCAAATTCTTGACATGAACTTCATTGATCCTCTCATTCCAGTTCATCAAGAAAGCTCAGATGACCTTGAAGAATCTCATCCAATACTAGCTGATGATATTGCTGATCCCATCATTCCGGTCCAAGGAGAGGATTCGGACGTTGCTAGTGAATAATCTCATCCGTTGTCTCGAAAGCGGAAGGTAGCAGATACTGACTTGGATCATTCTCAAACTGATACTTCTTCAACTGTGAAGAAACCCAAGTCCATTGTCAGTATTTCAAACCTTGCCACTGAATGGAACATGTCCCCTGATCAAGTCAAGCAAATTCTTGATGAAGCCAATCGAGCTCAGCTTCTAAAGAACATTGCTCAAGCTGATGAATCCCTTATTCAGCATAGACTTCAGGCCAAGGGATCTTTTGAAGCTCAGATGCAGAAGTTCCTGGAATTTCAGTCCAAGGCTCAGTCTTCTCAACCTCCTCCTAGCTCTAGCAAGCCTAAGACTGACAGCGTTCTTGACCGGATTGATCGAAAGAGATTTGAAGATGTTTTTAATCGGCGAATGTGTGGAGACAAGATCATCAAAGTCAAAGCTTCTAAACCTCGAAACGAGAAAATCCTTACGTTGCTGATCACTCGTCAAGGTTCTCAGCATTCTTATACTGAAGTTGTCAAGAGGGATGAGCTGATCAGATATGGGTATTCAGAATGGATGGAACTGCTCGATCTAGCATCCAAGCAAACCTCAGCTCACTCTTCCGAACTGACTTGTGCTCTTCATCTGCTGATCAAGAAGGTTCAGCGTTTGGATCTTGTTCCTAAAGAACGACCTCAACATCAAGGCCAAAGGTCGTCAGTTCCTAGATCTCAAAGAACCAAGTTTCATGTTGATGATGAAGATGTATTGGTTTTAGACTTCGGTGCTGGTGTAATTAATAATTCACTTCCTCTAGGTGTTGATCCGGTTCAGCATCAATTCATCTCAGCTCCTGAACACGGAATGTTTTATCTCGATAAAAACAGGAGGATGTGCTTTCAGCGCACTACTGAGATTCCAAAAGCTCCAACCACTCACCTTGTTGGCTTAAGGAAAATGTGCATGAGTCATCAAGATCTATCCGGAGAATTTCACATTCTTATCGCCATGGAGCTACTGAACAGAAGACAGGAGTTGCTGGACAGTCCTTACTGGCCAGTTAAAATTGAAGCTGAAGCTGAGTATGAAGAATTCCTTTCCAGGGGTGTTTTAATTTAGTTTGTTTTGAACATCATCATATTGGGGGAGATTGTAAGGTCAAACCTTGAAATATGATAATGTTTAAAACAGACTCAGCGTCAGCATATGTCTCAGCGTCAGCACCAGCGTATCAGCAGCTCAGTTTGTAATAGTTTAGTTTATTCAGTGCCTTGTAACAAATCTTGTATTTATCCTGTTTCCTTAGTTATCTTGATTTATTAGCTGGCGTATCCCTGAATTGTAGGGATCGTCTAGAAATGCAGTATATATAATTTTGTATAGGTTTGTGAATGGTTACGCCTTTCACAAACCCTAATTGTCGCTTTGTGCACACGATAATCTCTTTGTGAGATTATCTTTCTTAGTGAAAGTTTTTCTTCGTGAATTTCTCTTGTTCTTATTCATAGTCATTGTTTGATATTTCGATTGATCTAAAGGCCTCTTTAAGTATAATGTAAAGATACACATTTGTATCTAATTAGGACTTAGTTTATTTATTTGTTAGGGACAATTACTTCTAATCGCGAAAACACCCCGATACGAGTGTTTGGAAGGACCCGGGTGGCGTTTAAGGACGTGAAATGACAATAGGGACTTGGGACTTGAGTTTATTCCCCATGAATAAACTCATACAAGAGTTTTTGGTCTAAAACACCCCTTCCCCATGAGTTTATGGCCATAAACTCATGGTGGGGTAGTTTATGGTGCAAAAAGGGCTTCAAATACTTAGGGAATAATTTTAGAATTTGGTTTAAGGACTTGGAATGATTTTTAAACATCAAATAGACCCATTTAAGGGAGTTTACGGCCTAGCATAAGGCTCATAGCCGTAAACTCTCAAATCCTCATGAAAAATTGTGTTTTTGGATTCCAAGCAAATCACATGTGATTGTAAAAATTATTCCAAAGCTTTACATAAAATTTTATGAATCTTATGGGGTGTTTTTGGAGTTTTCAGCCCATGAGACCCCCCTCATGGCCGTAAACTCTTCTATGGGGTGATTCAAGATGTTTTAAAGCCAAGAACTTGTTTGAAAGGACTTCTAAAATTCACCTAAAGGCTTTAGGGGTGTTTAGGTGGCATTCTAACACCATGAATCAAGGAGTTTACGGCCCAAGCACAAGCCTTGGCCGTAAACTCATATAAATCCCTCAAATAATGTGTTTAAGGTCCTTAAACTATTTTTGGTTGGTCCTATGATTTATTCCAAGGCTTTTGGTGGTGTTGGATGGCTTTCTAACACCTTGAAATTGAATTTATACCATGTTTCAAGGAGTTTACGGCCCAAGCACATGCCTTGGCCGTAAACTCACATAAGTCTCCAAAAATTATGTTTAAAGTGTTCCAAGGCTAAAGCAATTATTCTAGAAGTCATATCCATGTCTTGTTGTGGTTTTGGAAGGGTTTAAGGGCTTAAAAACCCTATATTTATGAGTTTACAGCCTAAACACCATCCTTGGCCGTAAACTCCTATTCAAGTCTCCAAATTATAGTTTAAGGCATTCTAAGTCTATTCCATAAAGCCATCTAGCCATATCTAAGGTCCAATTGTGTTTAGGAAGGGTTTTTGTGCTCCAAAACCCAATTTATATGAGTTCACGGCCTAGGACTGTTCCTTGGCCGTAAACTCATGAATGTGGTCCTTTTCTATGATTTGAACTTGAAGTTTGTAACAATTCGAAATTTCATATCACTTCTTGTACCTCAACTTGTAATCCAATTTAATCAACCAAACGTCATTTTTCAAATTCGTTTCTGATTTCGCCATTTTATTAATCATTAGTTTATATCAACCTAAATTGACTTAATGGGTGTCCTAATACATTTAGAAATCATTTTAACACCCCACTTTAGTGATCGGAATAATTATAGAATCGACCATATCGAGTCACAACAATTTGGTCGGGTATGACCAAAAGCCCCACTTAACGTCGGTATCGGGTAGAATTTCGTCGTGTCCAATTCCCGAACACTATATAAAGTGTTTTAAGACTTCATTTGAAGCCTTTGGCCAATTTCTCATTAAACTCTCGCAACCTCTCTCCTCAAGCTAGAATTAAGGTCCAAATCTCAAGTTTAAGGCTTCAAATCCTTGAGGTAACCTCCCTAGCATGTTATTCAACATCTTTAGCCTTCAATTTGATGAATTATTTGAGTTTTGGGACCAAGAACATGAGTTTACGGCCAAGGAGCAAGCTTGGGCCGTAAACTCCGTTAAAAGGGGTTTTTAAGCCAAATTACCCTTCCAAATCAAAGTTGGGACTTAGATATGACCATAAGGCTTGCAAATCTAGACTTAAATCAATTAAAACATAAATTATAAGGGACAAAAGAGAGTTTACGGCCAAGGTATGTTCTTGGGCCGTAAACTCCTCTTTAATGGGGATTTAGAGCCTTTAAACATGTCCAAATGCTTTGAAACTCAACCAATGGCCTTGTGGTAAATCCTAGATTCATCTAAAAATGATTTGGAGACCTTAAACACAACAAATGCCCTAAATAAGTGATTTTACAGCCAAAGAACTCCTCCTAGGCCGTAAACTCCTATAAGTGTGTCAAATGATGTCTTAAACCACCCTAAAGGCTTGGAAAAATTTCTAGAATTACATATGAGTGTTTTAAGCATCAAAAACTATTTTTTCAAGAGCATAAGGAGAGTTTACGGCCATAGAACATGCCTCTAGGCCGTAAACTCCTAAAAGTTTGTTAAATGGTAACCTAAATTCATAACAATGCTTAGAAAATTAGTTAGAATCACATGTAATTGTCCTTTGTAGTTCAAATTAATCATTCTTGGCCATGGGTGAGTTTACGGACATAAACTCCAAGAGTGTGGCCATAAACTCCCTTTTAAATGATGTTAATTCATTCCAAGTGTTCCAAGGCATTTTAGATATCCATTCTAGCAATCCCTATGTCCATTTAAGCCCTTAAACCCTCAAAATCACACCAACATAAGTTTCCGGCCGTAAACTCATGTGTGGGTGTGTTTTGTGGTTGTAAACTGATTTAAATGTTTATTTATGGAGAGTAAACTCAAGTCCCAAGTCCCTAGTGCCATATTTCATCCGTAGATGTCACCCGGGTCACTCCAAACGCTCGTTTTGAGGTGTTTAACCTCGTTGGAGTGTAATGTCCTAAATAAGTAGTGATTATAAATCTAATTAGTATTATATGGAAATATTACATTTTACATAGGGACATCACGAGTAAACAATCCCCGAACCAATGTCTAGTATCCAAAACCGACACATTTCCGAGTCCGGTGAGTTCATACCCCTACCCCTTTTCACTGTTTTTCAATGTTTTCAGGGGGGGAACACAAGCAAAGTACAAGGGTTTTCTTGTACTCAAAACTTATTTTCATGTGTGTGTTTCACATTTCATATGCTTTTAATATTGATTACACAACTGATAACTAGTAGAATATACATATCATTTAAACATTTATTTGTGAAATGGGTTTTATAAACTGTTATGTTTTATATATTTCACAAATGATTTCCACATTTTATCCGTTAAAAGCATGGCTTTATAACACATGAACAATATATTTCGTACACTGTCTTGTCCTCGGTAACATTCCACAAAGATACGCGAATGGAGGATTATCCTATTATTACTAGTAAATTTGTTATTCCGTATGATTGGAGACACGTCCTCGGCGAACACTCCACAGAGATACGCGAGTGGAGAACTACACCCGTAACCAGAATCTCTGGAATTTAGAGAGCGTGACTTGAGTGTATAGATCTATACGGGGCTGACTACCCCACACCTGGCTGCTAGCTACAGCCAAACCGAAATGGTTCAAGGGTGACGAAAGTCATAAGGATTGTGGACTACTTATTGCCACAAGGTTGTGGACTACTTATTGCCACAGGTTCAGTCTTTAGTATGGTTATGGAACTTGCAACTAGGATAACAGAGATTTACTTATAGTAATAATGAAACACTTACTGCATTTTTCAGATAACCAGGTTTCGGTTTACATCTTTTACATCCTTTATATCTTTTACAGAAGATAATCAACATTCAGGAAGGTATGGGACCTTCCTGGGGAAACTTTGTACATAACCAGGTTTAACAGAATACATCTTTCACATTGAAAACCAACATACAGGAAAGCATGGGGCATTCCTGGGTAACATATACATAACCAGAAAAGTGTAACCAACTGAATAACATTACATCTTTTACAATAACTAACAATTCAGGAAAGTATGGGACTTTCCTGGGAATACACTGGTACATAAAAGGAATAGTACAATGAAGTGGATAATCAAACTATACTTTACTTTTGTGATACAACAACCAACTTTTAAGAAAATATGGGATTTTCTTGGCGTGTGTTACATTTTCAGAAACAGAAAGGAAATATAAACATTTTCACAAAACAAAACTACTTATGAACTCACCAGCATTATGCTGATTTTCAAACTGCTTGTGTTCTCAGGTCAACGATAGTACAGGTACCCGAAGAATTACTTGGTTCAGGATCGTGTGCGTGCAAGGCTCGTTCGTTTTGTTTATATCTATATTATGTATCACAACTGTATAAACTGTATCTTTTGAAACAAATTGTAAAACTTTTAATATGTAATGTAATGTTTGTTTCACTTTACTTACTATGTACATTGGATTTGATACTCAACGTGGAGTCAACCCCGGAAATGTTTCCGCCTTCGGTTTTCGAGGTGTGACAGATTGGTATCAGAGCCCTTGTTTATAGTGAATAAAGTATACCAAACCTTACATGGTATAAAACTATAAACACTAAAGGGCCTCAGTGCTCTGAATTAAAAGTAGGGAAATCTTCATAAAAGTCCCAATATTTACGGAAAAGTTACACTTTAGTCCTAAGATTTTTTTTTTGAACGAAAAAGTCCTGAAAACCGGCAAAAATTTACAGTTTGACCCTTTTTGACCGGTTGAAACCGGTACCAAATTAATTTGGGACTATTTCGTAAACTAATCCAAAATATTGGGACTTTTCTGTAAACAAAAAATATTAGGACTTTTCTGTAAATTAAAATATTAGGACTTTTCTACAAACAGAACCATTATTATTATTATTATTATTATTATTATTATTATTATTATTATTATTATTATTATTATTATTATTAAAGAAATATAAATAAGAATACTATTTTTTGAACTTGTTAGTATTAATATTATTACTAATACATATAAATGAATTTAAGTGAAAAAAAATAATATTAATGACATTGTTTAAGGGTGAATGTGGAGGAGATGTTGATATGGGTAACCTATGCAGATGTTTGTAGTGGATTTGTTGGATTTGGAAAGTAATTCTTCTACCTTAAACAATTTTATATACAAAGTGAGATTAAACTATTAATATGCAACTTCTTTCAAATTGTTAAGTATTAATATTCTAAATTGAAAACAATAATAACAAATATGAAATGACCATATACAACGTAAAAATATACAAGCAGACATTCACCATTTCAATGCTAAAAGCATCACCATCTCCTTCACCTCAACCCTTAAACAATGTCATTAATATTAGTTTTTCATTTAATGCATTTATATGTATTAGTAACAATATTAATAATAACAAGTTCAAAAAATAGTATTCTTATTTATATAATAATAATAATAATAATAATAATAATAATAATAAGGGTTCTGTTTGTAGAAAAGTCCTAATATTTTTGTTTATAGAAAAGTCCTAATATTTTTCGTTTACAGAAAAATCCCAATATTTTGAATTAGCTTATGAAATAGTCCCAAATTAATTTGGTACCGGTTTCAACCGGTCAAAAAGGGTCAAACTGCAAATTTTTGCCGGTTTTCGGGACTTTTTCGTTCAAAAAAAAATCTTGGGACTAAAGTGTAACTTTTCCGTAAATATTGGGACTTTTCTGAAGATTTCCCTTAAAAGTATTTTCAAACTACCAGTATTTTGAAAAATATACAAGTATACCGAACCGTCGAGATTCGTAACTATAAGTAGAACAAAAAATAAGTAAATGGGTGTTGTGAACTGCGGTTAAACCTGGGCAGTTATGTAGTCGTGTCTAGGGTCAATGTAGCTTGGCCAACTATATTCATTCGAGACACGGCCAACATGTGCTTGGGAGTGAATGTGGTATGCGGCATGCCTAAAACTTACCCTAATACCACAAACATCGAGCCAGTATCGTAGCAAACCATGAAATACTATGGGAGTATTTCTTGAATCATCGTATACGTATAGACCCCCGATCGTTCCGTTAGCGATAGTTTACCTGCTTCAATAACTCTATCCTGCTTTACCGCTTAATTGGAATTAATATCTGTCATATCTCTCGATTCAATTCAGAGGACTTATCATCCTCTCTCTTTCTTGATCTTATTAGATCAAGATGCCTCCCAGGAAGAGACCCAACTCCAACAACCCTTCGCCACCTCCTCCTGAAATCGATCCCGTATTATTTCAAACAACTGTTACCGCCGCGGTGGCAGCTGCCATGTCCCAGCTAAACACTGGTGGTTCAGGCGGCAGTAATTAGAATCAAGATGGTAACCAGGAGCGCCGTAAGGAGGGTTCCTACAAGGACTTCATGAATGCGAAGCCTTCTTTCTTCAATGGCATGGTGGTGTCATTTCCTTATCCCGATGGTTCGAGAGAATCGAATCCATCTTCGAAATCTGTGCCTGTGCTGAGTCCGATAAGGTCAAGTTCGCAGCTTGTACCTTCCTTGATAAAGCATTGACTTGGTGGAATGGCCGAGTCAAATCCTTAACCCTCCCTGTAGCCAATGCCATGAGCTGGGAGGCTATGAAAGAACTCTTCCTTGCTGAATATTGGCCCCGAGGTGAAATGCAAAAGCTAGAGCGCGAGCTCTGGAACCTGAAGATGAAAGGTTCCGACATTGCTGCCTACACTTCCCGATTTAATGATCTTGCTCTTCTTTGCCCTAGTCTAGTCACCCCTGAAAGCAAAAAGATCGAGAGGTTTATTTGGGGGCTAACCAATCGGACAAAAGGTCATTTCTTAGCTGCTCGCCCAGATACTTATGATAGTGCTAAGACTTTAGCCCAAGCCATAATTCACGACAGTGATGATGTTGAGGAAGCCACCACTGCTACCCCTGAGTCGACCAAAAGCAGTGGTGAGAAAAGGAAATTCTGGAAGAAGAAGAAGGGTCAATCTTCCCAAGGCTCCTCCAAAAGACAACAAACAGTAGCAGTTCATGCTGCTACTACCCCCGTAGCTGCTGCTTCCGTTGTGGGATCCACAACTCCAACTCCTACCAACCGATATGTTGGTAACCTCCCTCTTTGTGAAAAATGCAAGTATCACCAAACCCTGGTCCCTGTCGAGAACTATCCTGTACCAATTGTGGTAAGAAGGGGCACACTGTTCGATACTGCAAAGCTCCGACTCAATCAGCAAATCAATCCTCTGGAACAGGCGTTGGTCAAGCCTGTTATAACTGTGGTAAAGTCGGGCACTTTAAAAGGAACTGCCCCAAGAAGACTACTGTTGGCAACACCGGAAGGGTCCTTGCTATGGGACGGGAAGAAGCGGTCGCCGATCCCAATGTTGTCTCGGGTACGTTTCTTCTCGACAACTCGTATGTTAATATTCTTTTCGATTCGGGTGCTGAAAGAAGTTTTATTAGTCATGCATTCAAACATAACCTAAAACATGATTCCCAACCTCTAACCGAAATATTTACCATCGAGATGGCAAACGGAGAGAAAGAAAGTGCGAGTGAGGTATTCGTAGATTGCACTCTTACCTTGAACGACCATTCATTTCCTATCGATCTTATGCCAGTATCCATAAAGAGCTTTGATGTCATCATTGACATGGATTGGTTGAGTCCCAATCATGCAGATATCCTTTGCTTCGAAAAAGCCATCTGTCTCAACCTTCCTTCGGGTCAAACCCTAGTGATCTATGGCGATAAACTCGGTTCCGACCTTCGTATCATCTCCTGCATCAAAGCTCAGAAACTCCTGCGAAAAGAGTGTGTTGCATTCTTGGCCCATGTAATCAACGAGAAACAAGAAGTTAAAGACCTCGCGAGCATCCCCGAGGTCTGTAATTTTCCGGATGTGTTTCCCGAAGAGCTTCCAGGAATCCCTCCCGAGCGTCAGGTCGAGTTCCGTATTGACCTAATTCCTGGGGCTAGTCCTGTAGCGAAGTCTCCATATCGCTTAGCTCCAGCAGAGATGCATGAGTTATCCAGTCAACTTAACGAGTTGCTTAGCAAAGGATTCATTAGACCGAGTTCCTCACCCTGGGGAGCTCCGGTTTTGTTTGTCAAGAAGAAGGATGGATCCTTTCGTATGTGTATCGATTATCGCGAGCTGAACAAGTTGACTGTCAAAAACCGATATCCTCTTCCGCGAATAGAAGACCTTTTCGATCAACTCCATGGAGCCAGTTACTTCTCTAAGATAGACCTTCGGTCAGGGTACCATCAGTTACGAGTTCATGAAAGTGATGTGTCCAAAACAGCTTTCAGGACTCGATATGGACACTACGAGTTCGTAGTAATGCCCTTTGGTCTAACCAATGCACCGGCAGTGTTCATGGACCTGATGAACCGAGTGTGTCGTCCTTATTTGGATAAGTTTGTCATAATGTTCATCGATGACATACTCGTCTATTCCCGAAGTGAAGAAGACCACAAACAACACTTGAGGCTAATGTTGGAGACCCTGCGATCCGAGAAGTTATACGCGAAGTTTTCAAAATGCGAGTTCTGGATACGGAAGGTAACTTTCCTTGGTCACGTGGTGAGTGAGGAGGGTATTCACGTCGATCCTTCCAAGATTAAGGCAATAGAGAATTGGTCAGCACCGAAGACACCCACAGAAATCCGGCAATTCTTGGGTCTCGCTGGCTATTATCGAAGATTCATCCAAAACTTTTCCCGAATCGCCAAACCTCTAACCACTCTAACACAGAAAGGAGTACCCTTTTGTTGGGGTGATAAACAAGAAACCGCATTTCAGACATTGAAGAAAGCTTTGTGCAGCGCGCCTGTCCTGTCCCTACCCGAAGGGACAGAGGACTTTGTTGTTTATTGCGATGCGTCTACTCAAGGTTTAGGCTGTGTGCTTATGCAGAGAGGAAAAGTAATTGCTTATGCCTCTAGACAGTTGAAAGCACACGAGGTCAACTATACCACACACGACTTGGAGCTAGGAGCCGTAGTCTTTGCATTGAAGATTTGGAGGCATTACCTTTACGGAACCAAGTGCACGATCTTCACTGACCATAAGAGCCTGCAACACATCTTCGACCAGAAAGACTTGAACATGAGACAAAGGCGATTGGTAGAATTACTCAGTGATTATGAGTGTGAAATTCGTTACCATCCCGGCAAGGCCAATGTGGTAGCAGATGCCCTTAGCCGAAAGGAGAGTACAAGCAACAAGGTGAAGAGCCAGTCGATAACCATCCATTCCAACCTACCCATACAAATCCGAGAAGCTCAGTTAGAAGCCCTTAAACCCGAGAACATGTCAACTGAAGCTTTGAGAGGAATGGAAAAGAAACTTGAGATCAGAAGTGACAGAGTCCATTGTTTCATGGATCGGATCTGGATTCCCAAGTCCGGAGGATTTAGAGAGTTAGTCATGGAGGAAGCACACAAAACCAGATACTCTGTTCACCCGGGCTCTGACAAGATGTACTTAGATCTCAAGAAACAATATTGGTGGCAAAATATGAAGGCTGAAATAGCTTCATTTGTGTGCAAGTGTCTGACTTGCGCCAAGGTAAAGGTTGAACACCAGAAACCCTCGGGTCTGCTCCAGCAACCTGAGATACCTGAATGGAAATGGGAGATGATCACCATGGATTTCATCACCAAACTACCCAAGTGCTCGAGTGGGTATGATACCATTTGGGTAATTGTCGATCGTTTGACAAAGTCAGCTCACTTCGTTCCGATCAAAGAATCATACAAGATGGAAAGACTCGCGCGGATTTATATTCAGGAGGTAGTCCGACTGCACGGTGTACCAACATCCATTATCTCTGATCGAGATAGCAGGTTTACTTCCCGATTTTGGCAGTCTCTCCAGAAAGCCCTTGGAACCCAACTAGACATGAGCACGACATATCATCCTCAGACCGACGGACAAAGTGAGAGAACAATCCAAACCCTGGAGGACATGCTTAGGGCATGTGTCATTGAATTTGGAAAGTCGTGGGACACACATCTACCTTTGATCGAATTCTCGTACAACAACAGTTACCACACCAGCATTAGGGCTGCCCCGTTCGAAGCCCTATACGGTCGCAAGTGCAGATCCCCTCTGTGTTGGGCCGAGGTGGGAGATACACAGTTAGCCAAGAGTCGAGTCCCCGACAGTGCTCTTACTGGTCCTGAAATCATCTGTGAAACCACTGAGAAGATTATCCAAATCCGTGAACGACTAAAGGCCTCGCGCGATCGCCAGAAGAGTTACGGTGATAATTGTCACACCCCAAAACCAAGAACGGCGGAAACGTTCTGGGGCGGAGGACGTCATGTTTCATATCAACAACAATGTAAAGTAGTAAACAAGCAACAACATCATCCATTGCATTAATAAAATAATTATTATACAATTTTATTCTGTCAAATTTTGATAAACACTAAAGCATAAATCAAAATGAAAGATAAGTCTTGAATAAGCTTCATCTTCCTTTCTCCTTGCATCGGTACCTGTCTATGATGACCTGAGGATACAAGTAATTTTGAAAACGAGCATCAGCTTGAAAGCTGGTGAGATCATAAGCATTTAGTGTCTTAATTTGTATGTAAGTATTTGTAAGTCTATGTATTGTAAGAATTTGTAAATGTATATGAATTGTAAGCGTTTGAAAAACCCTAGAATCCCTATGATTCCTTCTAGTATGTGAAGGTGTCTTCTACCAAGACCTAACTGTTCTGTGTGTGTGTGTCTCTTGTAAGAGTATGTGTTTTTCCAAAGTATAACTATCATTATCCAAAAATATAGTTTGTACAATTTTGTTTAAGTGAGGTCATCACTGAAATATGTACTGGAAAAATTAACGTAGTACTAAATCGTAGCTCTAAAAGGGCTACTAATTATCAATAGATAAAAACTACATTACTGTGCTTCCTATGAAGAATTCACTAAGTGAATGTAATAGGAAGAAATGGTACTATGGTGTAGTGTCGAACTACAACCGTACCTATTACCTTAAGTCTAGGGTAATATTTCCAAGTACCATAGTATTTGGATATATATATATATATATATATATATATATATATATATATATATATATATATATATATGAGTATATATATCAGTACACCGATACTCAACTTGCCTTATTTGAGGGATAAGGTATAATGTGATGTCTAGATCCCAAACTGTTTCGCTCCCCTATCAAAGGAATTTTAGGACCTACTCACGACCCCTGCACAATTGTAGTGTGATTTATCAGTATAGTTAGATCCTGAACTGGTTCTGAGCTATAGCCCCTAGTGACGTCTGTTCTATGTATATGTATATGTATATGTATATGTAAGCGTATTCATGTAAGTGTGATCATGAAATTGTACACTGGTGTACTGAAATGTTCTACGTGTGCTAGCTGAAATATGTGTTCTCTCTATCTAGCAAGTATTGTTACGTAAGCGTTCTAGTATATCTGTATATGTATTGTTTCTAGTATATCTGTATATGTATTGTTTCTAGTATATCTGTATATGTATTGTTTCTAGTATATCTGTATATGTATTGACTCATGAATGAACTGACTCATTGTATGATATCGCGTTCTAGTATTGGTTCTAGTATCTTCCTGAACTACCCATATGGTAGCTTACTAGTAATCTAAGTAGTACGTATGGACGTGGATGTATACCCTTGCTACCCAAGGGCATAGGATGAACTGGAAGGACCTTTTATGAATTTATACGTACACATGATATATAACAAATATTTAAACGACTTTCGGACGAGTATCCGATATCCCACCAGACCACATCTCAAGCGCGAAAAGGAAATAGGGTGGATAGCCTTCCTAAGCCTTTTAAACATTCCTTATATAACTATACATATAGAGGCATGCAATTTTATAATATCAAAGCTTAAATAAATTTAGTAACATTTGAAATATAAATATTAGTCTAAAGAAAGATCGACTTGATGTCAATCTATAAAATAATTTGAAGGCATAAGTTTGATAAAACAGTATAAGTACAAAGAACATTTGTTTGATAAAACACAGTTGTAAATGAGTTTGAAATATGATGACAGAGTAAGAAGTACAGTGTAATAAGTAGTTGAAAACATATAAATTGTTTATAAAAATCTTTTGAAGGAAAACTATTTGGTAAAACGACTAATGAGTAGCCAAATCTTTTGAATGCTGTATATTAATCACATGTGATTGATGTAATAAGTAATATAATCCAACTTACTAATCACATGTGATTCACATAATAAGTAGCATGATTCTACTTGTATCCCCCCCCATAAAACATTTGAAATAGTTTAAAACATTAGTTAAGGGGTATGAACTCACCTGCAGTATGTGACTGGAAATGAACGGGCTGTTATCGTACGGAAGGATCGGACAAGTGCTTGGTGTCAAGTGATGACTTAGACACACACAATGATCCTAATTACATATGAAGACATATGTATATAAATAATTAGTGATTATAACACTAATTATACAAGTAATAACATTTAAGCGCGAGGACAACACTTTTGGTCAAGTGCTAGGAGGCAAATGGGTTGCAATAAAGGAGTGCAATGCCCCTAATGGAAGTTTAAGGTCAAAAGACCATAATCATTAGAGTTTACGGCCCAGGGGAGTAAGCTCCTGGCCGTAAACTCTCAAACAAGCCATGAAATGGAGTTTAGAAGTACTACAACTTTAGAGGGGAATTGTTTCAAGGCTAGGCAAGAGTTTAAGGCACCATATTGACTCCTAAGGGGAGTTTACGGCCCAAAGACCCTTTTCCCTTGGAGTTTACGGCCGTAAACTCCCTTGGGAGGGTTCTTATTGTCTTTTCAAGTGTCTAACAATTCTAGGAACAAGTCTAGGCTTCAATACTTGGATTAAGGGAGGTTTAAGGCACTAAATGGGACCATTTGATGGAGTTTACGGCCATAGAACTCTTTGGGCCGTAAACTCCCTCACACATGAGGTCCTAAGAATTTTAACTAGTCCATACCTCATCTAAGTACTTGCCCTAAAAGTTTCTTGGCCTAAGGAAGTGTCTAGGGTGTCCTTTGACCCCATTTAAGGAGTTTACGGCCCAAGAAATACTCTTGGCCGTAAACTCTCAAACACTTATGCTTTTTATGTGTTTTCTAGGTCCTAAACACATTAAGGTACATGCCAAAAATGAATACTAAGCCTTAGGAAGAGTTTAAAGGCATTTTGGAACCTAAAACTTGGAGTTTACGGCCCAAGGAGTTTCTTGGCCGTAAACTCCCTTATAGAAATGATTTCTAAGGGTTTTGATGGCATAAATCATGAGTGTAAAGCTTCTAGGTGTTTGTTCTAAGGCTAGGGATCACAAGGCACTCATTTGTGCCCTTTACTTGGAGTTTACGGCCCAAGAGGTGGTTCCTTGGCCGTAAACTCCTCAAACTAAGTGATTTTGATTAGTTTCTAGTCTACAATGATCATACACTAGGTCCTTAGTTAGTTGCCTAACACGGAAATGGGACTATGTGGCCTTTAGGCTTGATTTTGGAGTTTACTCCCCAAGAACGTTCTTGGGCGGTAAACTCCCGGATCTTGTGTTTTGGACATGAAATCAATGTTATAAAGCATATAACAAGTATTAAAACACATTTAGGGAAGTAGACTCACAATCTGGGATAAAAACCCGAAGATCCGTGAGAGAGTATTTGGCTTTTCTCTAATTGGAAATCAAATAATGAACCAATTTGGTTCAGAATTCTATTTATAGTCCAGAGATTTTTTGGCAGAAAATATTTCTATTCTCGGAATGGATTCTAATGACCTAGAGAAATGGATTTACAGTGTTGCACAAAATCCTAGTGCAACCACTCTCCTAATAACTCCTTAGGTGTAAAACCCTAAAACTGCCAAACTTATTCCAAAAGTTTGAATTTTCACTGTATCTGCTCTACTACTATGGGATTGCAATGGTTTGATTTGAATGGAAAATTTCGGGTTGTCACATCATCCCCCTGTTAAAGGGAATTTCGTCCCGAAATTAGAATTTAGGCAAGGAAGTATGCACGAATGATAGAGACGTGAGAAGGGAACTTCCTAATCGATTGGTTCTAGCGCACTTAAGTGAAATCGGGCTCTCGGTTGGTATCCCAACGAACCTTCACTAATTGGCGACGGCGTTTGCTTCGTCCGCTTGACCTCTCGGTCGAGGGTCACTACGGTTCTGATACGAAGGCAAGGATCTCGACGAATGGACTTGGAAGAGTTCAAACAGAAAGCTATGGTTTCACGATCGAGATGCGAAAAGTAGAAAGTACGTTACTAAGTTCGCGGAGTAAGTCTAGTTTGTGCGAGGCACAGGACAGATTCTGATAAGAATCTAAGAAGTCCTGTCAACTACGGATTTAGCTTTTCACGCTTTACGAAGCGTATTAAGCCCTTCTCAGAGTGAGTTATCCGAAAGAACTTGGTCACTCACTCGGAATCTCAAAGGTTCCTTTTCTTGTGTAACTTCCCAGTCAAAGGCCACACCTTGCTGGGTCTAATTCGTACGAGTTTATGAAGCTTGCGGGGAGTTCTGAATGAACTAAGGCGGTAGGTCGGTAAGACCTAACATTTGGCGAAAGCTGTCGGCTTCTCTGGTGTCGATGAACACTCAAATGTTTTGGAAAACTGAAAGAGTACCCAAAATTTCTCACATTACTAACAGTGTGTCCTAGAAATTTGACTCTTCAATTTCAAAACTCAAGCCTATAGATCTTCGCTAAAAGTTCCTCTGTAGGAAATGTTTTCATCGGTTTTCTTCTTACTACGAGGGTAGATAAGTAAGTCATTTCATGGAGAAATGACGAATCGATCCTAAGTAAGAAAGACGTAACCCTATTCATTTAGCTCATGAAAACCATGGGCGTACTGGTCCTATCCGAAAGGTATCACTACGGACTCGAGGCGTCCGCATCGAATTCGGAAGATAGTCTTCCAGACACCCTTCTCTAACACATCGAACTGGTGATATTCGGATCTTTGGTCTATTCCTAGAAGTAGTTTCTTTCCTTACGTGTGCTCAACCATTTTGTCTATGTGAGGCAGAGATAATGATTTCTATAAAAATCTTGACGGATTCCTCGATAACCGAGGCACATACGATGCGATCCATCGATCTCTGGAAGAATCTGACCGGGGTTCTCTAGGGTGAGAAACCTAGTCTTCTAATTCTATTTCTGTGTAATTCGCCAAGTTGCTCGTGCTGTTCTTGTATCTCCGGGGGTGTTTAAACTATAGGGTGATCTGTTTTTGGGAGTTGTACTGGGTTCTAAGTTTATTCACATGACGATGTTATTACTCGTATACTTAGGCAGTTTCTCCGTCCTGAAGTCCATTTTAGAATTCATACATGGATTTACGATCACAATTTCGTGTATACGAGTCGTATATAATTAAGATTGAAAAGGTAGTCGAATAACTGATTCTTCCTTACCCTCACATCCCAAGGAGGAAAAGAGTTAAGGCGGAATCATCAATTCTAAACCTATAGAACCTTGATTATATAATACTGTTATGTATACCTTCCTCAGTGATAGATCATCTGCATGAATCCCTGGATCGAACTTGACGTACTGCACGAGTGGTACTTCGGGGATTTCTTCGGAAAGAAAAAAATAACTAAGAGGTACTCCGGGAATGAGTACTTCGGCGTTCTGATATGACGGCTTCGCTGGAAAAGTGATCTAGAAGATGGGGACGTACGTCTGAAGCTGTTTTCGCGAGGATCAAATTTTAAATCGAGTCGTATGATAATTTCGGAATCATACAGAAACTTTTAAAGACATTAGAATTAACATAAGACGGTTACAGACAAAACACAACTATGCAACCATGAACAGAGTTACAGTACTTTAAGTTTACCACAAGACTATTGCTGCGAATAAGATATACTACAAAAGACAAGTATACGCAGCACGAGAATTCCTATATAGACAGGATCTCGCAAAAGGTAAGACTCTAGTTGCACTAGTTCTAATTAGTTTTTAAGTCTGTTACAACGAAACGCCCTAAATACATTAACGTGGTTCCTGAGCAGGCTCTCCTGCAGCTGTGATCCTGAGAATCTTCCCGTCTGCGCCAGAGTTCTGCGTTATCGGGCAATCCTTCTGAAGGTGTCCAATTTCACCGCATTGGTGACATATATGGACAGTACCCACATTGGTGGTGGAAGTGAAGTGTCGGGTAGGAGTTATGGGAACACGGGTTCTTTCCTTGTTTTCCTTCTTTGGGCAATCTCTTTTATAGTGCCCAAACTCACCACAATTATAGCAATTTAGGCTGGCCCTAGTGGTGGAGGTAGCTCTACAGAAACGGGCGATGTGCCCTTTCTTGTTGCAGTTCACGCACTGCAAGACTCGGCACATTCCCTCGTGGTGGAAATTGCACCGGTCGCACTTCGGGAGTGTTCCCTTATATGGTCTGCTCGGTACTGGGATGGCAGAGGTTTGTGGCTGCTGCCTGGCCATTTTTTGAAACCGTTTGCGTTCCACTTTGGCTTGACGTTTTCTTTTCTTGTTCTCTGTTTTCTGGCTTTGCGAGCCTGTGGCTGTTACTGTTGGACGACTTCCTGGGTGGATATCGCAATTGGAAACTTTATTTCCATCAGCAGCATTGACCGTGCTGTTAGCGCTACGGTGCGGCATGACCGCGGTTACGGCAGCCACTACGGCAGCTGTAACTGCCGTTTGAAAGGTGGCGGCGTCCATCGGAAAAGTAGAGGTCTCGTTGCTTGGCTGGTTGTTTCCGGATGACGACATGATTCTGTAACACGAAAGAGTAAAGATTTGTAAGCGATTCTGGTTGACCCTGATGTACTTAGATTGCTCATGAAAAGAGTAAGAGTATGATCTCGAAAGTTTGACCTACATCCCTATGATACAGTCCCGGTAAAGAATGAATGTATGTTCGTAGAATGATCTCAAGACGTTTGTCGTTCGAGCTGAGGTATCGTGGGTTGGTGAATAACAAGATCCAACCATTGAAAGAGACTTGGAAGTGTCTCTTGGAATAAATCACCGTAGTCCGATGACTTGACTAAAGTATGATTCAGATAGGCTCCAATGAAAGAAAGATAAAAGTACTTGAATGAAGAATGACTCAAAAGTTAGCCGGCTGTCAATACCTTGGATATTCACGATGTAAAGATTCAATAAAATGACCTTGCAAAGGTCTTACATCATATCCACAGAAGATAGTTCCTGACAGCATAAAGACCTAACTAAAGTACTTACGGAACAAGATAATTTCATAGAAAATGCCACATCGGGCATAGACAGAAAAACATGATTTCCTTTTATAAGGGAAAATAAAGTAAAGCGTCTACTACGGCGACGGTCATCCCTCTGGTGAACTCTTAGTTCAACCAATTGACGTTCCACGTCAAGTAGGTGTCTTTCGCACACCATCTGGCGTACTTGGAGCTCTTAGCCTTCGGCTCGTGATTCAGCCAGTGTTTGAAACAGGATTTCATGGTTTCTCTCTGATCTCTCGTGAGCATCCTCTAGATGAATGGTGTGGAGGGTATGCATTCTAGCATAGGCGACTTCTTCTGAAATCTGATGTAGGGCTGTCCTGCCTTGAATCTCATTTCTGGCCTCTCTGCGGACCAAGATTGGCAAGACTATCTGCTAATCCCTCGTTGCTCAAGTCGTAAAAGCTTCGGTCGCTACTAATTGGAATAGGTTGATCTTGTCCTTGGCTCCATGTTTCCAAGCATTCCACTCACTCAGGGTCGGGCCATGAAAAGTCGGAAGAGGGTTAGGAATTGAAACGGGAGTTACTCGAGGTAGGTTCTCAACCTCTGGCTCGGGGTTAGTATCATACGAAAGGTCTTCGTCATGGTGATCATCCAAGGGGATAGGATGATCATTCTCTGGTTCTTCTCCAAACCAACCAGTTATGACTTCATTCGGAAGATACTGGTTGTCAAGGGGATGGAGTCCAGTTATGATTTCTATGCGAGAATTTAGGGTAAGAAGATAATTATTAGACGAACTATCTACATAATTATTTTAGAAAACCTTCATTAGTTACATTGCTATCTGTGAAGTGCATACCAACTATGTGTAATCTAAACAGGATAGACCTTCGAATAAGTGACCTTAACTCCTTATTCACACAGAATAGGGGTAAGGCAAAATTACCACAGATTCAGAGTCTATGACATCCTAATTACATGTAGCCTCAGTGTATCCACTTAGCAACTATTAACTTAGTAATGAAGATCCCTTTTTAATTCTCAAGTATAAAGTACTTATAGTAACACCAAAATACACCTATAGTATTTTAAATTTATTGTTATGTTCTATTGTTCTCATTGTGGTAGGGTTGGTAAGATTTTAGCATTGTTGCAACCACACACTTAAACTTAGGCACATGCTAGTCAACCCTCGGATAATATAGGTGATCAGGCTATATCTTCCCAGTTTTGACCATATGTCTCTAAGCCCACTTGTGTTGCCCAACAATCGTAATTCTTTTGTACTGTCCTAATGACATTGATTTTAGTATGAATGCAGCACGTATACTTACTTAAATATTTTACTATTTAAAGTATAAACTCTTGGTCAGAGTATTTTTAATCCCTTATGTATTTATAGTTAGTATATCTTTTATGGGTTGATATACTTAATTCACTATAAACAATGCTCTGATACCAATCTGTCACACCCCAAAACCAAGAACGGCAGAAACGTTCTGGGGCGGAGGACGTCATGTTTCATATCAACAACAATGTAAAGTAGTAAACAAGCAACAACATCATCCATTGCATTAATAAAATAATTATTATACAATTGTATTCTGTCAAATTTTGATAAACACTAAAGCATAAATCAAAATGAAAGATAAGTCTTGAATAAGCTTCATCTTCCTTTCTCCTTGCATCGGTACCTGTCTATGATGACCTGAGGATACAAGTAATTTTGAAAACGAGTATCAGCTTGAAAGCTGGTGAGATCATAAGCATTTAGTGTCTTAATTTGTATGTAAGTATTTGTAAGTCTATGTATTGTAAGAATTTGTAAATGTATATGAATTGTAAGCGTTTGAAAAACCCTAGAATCCCTATGATTCCTTCTAGTATGTGAAGGTGTCTTCTACCAAGACCTAACTGTTCTGTATGTGTGTCTCTTGTAAGAGTATGTGTTTTTCCAAAGTATAACTATCATTATCCAAAAATATAGTTTGTACAATTTTGTTTAAGTGAGGTCATCACTGAAATATGTACTGGAAAAATTAACGTAGTACTAAATCGTAGCTCTAAAAGGGCTACTAATTATCAATAGATAAAAACTACATTACTGTGCTTCCTATGAAGAATTCACTAAGTGAATGTAATAGGAAGAAATAGTACTATGGTGTAGTGTCGAACTACAACCGTACCTATTACCTTAAGTCTAGGGTAATATTTCCAAGTACCACAGTATTTGGATATATATATGAGTATATATATCAGTACACCGATACTCAACTTGCCTTATTTGAGGGATAAGGTATAATGTGATGTCTAGATCCCAGACTGTTTCGCTCCCCTATCAAAGGAATTTTAGGACCTACTCACGACCCCTGCATGAATGCAAGCCGTGGGCATCCACATTACTATGATCATGTATACTCGATATACCAATCACAATTGTAGTGTGATTTATCAGTATAGTTAGATCCTGAACTGGTTCTGAGCTATAGCCCCTAGTGACGTCTGTTCTATGTATATGTATATGTATATGTATATGTATATGTAAGCGTATTCATGTAAGTGTGATCATGAAATTGTACACTGGTGTACTGAAATGTTCTACGTGTGCTAGCTGAAATATGTGTTCTCTCTATCTAGCAAGTATTGTTACGTAAGCGTTCTAGTATATCTGTATATGTATTGTTTCTAGTATATCTGTATATGTATTGTTTCTAGTATATCTGTATATGTATTGTTTCTAGTATATCTGTATATGTATTGACTCATGAATGAACTGACTCATTGTATGATATCGCGTTCTAGTATTGGTTCTAGTATCTTCCTGAACTACCCATATGGTAGCTTACTAGTAATCTAAGTAGTACGTATGGACGTGGATGTATACCCTTGCTACCCAAGGGCATAGGATGAACTGGAAGGACCTTTTATGAATTTATACGTACACATGATATATAACAAATATTTAAACGACTTTCGGATGAGTATCCGATATCCCACCAGACCACATCTCAAGCGCGAAAAGGAAATAGGGTGGATAGCCTTCCTAAGCCTTTTAAACATTCCTTATATAACTATACATATAGAGGCATGCAATTTTATAATATCAAAGCATAAATAAATTTAGTAACATTTGAAATATAAATATTAGTCTAAAGAAAGATCGACTTGATGTCAATCTATAAAATAATTTGAAGGCATAAGTTTGATAAAACAGTATAAGTACAAAGAACATTTGTTTGATAAAACACAGTTGTAAATGAGTTTGAAATATGATGACAGAGTAAGAAGTACAGTGTAATAAGTAGTTGAAAACATATAAATTGTTTATAAAAATCTTTTGAAGGAAAACTATTTGGTAAAACGGCTAATGAGTAGCCAAATCTTTTGAATGCTGTATATTAATCACATGTGATTGATGTAATAAGTAATATAATACAACTTACTAATCACATGTGATTGACATAATAAGTAGCATGATTCTACTTGTATCCCCCCCCCCCCCCCATAAAACATTTGAAATAGTTTAAAACATTAGTTAAGGGGTATGAACTCACCTGCAGTATGTGACTGGAAATGAACGGGCTGTTATCGTACGGAAGGATCGGACAAGTGCTTGGTGTCAAGTGATGACTTAGACACACACAATGATCCTAATTACATATGAAGACATATGTATATAAATAATTAGTGATTATAACACTAATTATACAAGTAATAACATTTAAGCGCGAGGACAACACTTTTGGTCAAGTGCTAGGAGGCAAATGGGTTGCAATAAAGGAGTGCAATGCCCCTAATGGAAGTTTAAGGTCAAAAGACCATAATCATTAGAGTTTACGGCCCAGGGGAGTAAGCTCCTGGCCGTAAACTCTCAAACAAGCCATGAAATGGAGTTTAGAAGTACTACAACTTTAGAGGGGAATTGTTTCAAGGCTAGGCAAGAGTTTAAGGCACCATATTGACTCCTAAGGGGAGTTTACGGCCCAAAGACCCTTTTCCCTCGGAGTTTACGGTCGTAAACTCCCTTGGGAGGGTTCTTATTGTCTTTTCAAGTGTCTAACAATTCTAGGAACAAGTCTAGGCTTCAATACTTGGATTAAGGGAGGTTTAAGGCACTAAATGGGACCATTTGATGGAGTTTACGACCATAGAACTCTTTGGGCCGTAAACTCCCTCACACATGAGGTCCTAAGAATTTTAACTAGTCCATACCTCATCTAAGTACTTGCCCTAAAAGTTTCTTGGCCTAAGGAAGTGTCTAGGGTGTCCTTTGACCCCATTTAAGGAGTTTACGGCCCAAGAAATACTCTTGGCCGTAAACTCTCAAACACTTATGCTTTTTATGTGTTTTCTAGGTCCTAAACACATTAAGGCACATGCCAAAAATGAATACTAAGCCTTAGGAAGAGTTTAAAGGCATTTTGGAACCTAAAACTTGGAGTTTACGGCCCAAGGAGTTTCTTGGTCGTAAACTCCCTTATAGAAATGATTTCTAAGGGTGTTGATGGCATAAATCATGAGTGTAAAGCTTCTAGGTGTTTGTTCTAAGGCTAGGGATCACAAGGCACTCATTTGTGCCCTTTACTTGGAGTTTACGGCCCAAGAGGTGGTTCCTTGGCCGTAAACTCCTCAAACTAAGTGATTTTGATTAGTATCTAGTCTACAATGATCATACACTAGGTCCTTAGTTAGTTGCCTAACACGGAAATGGGACTATGTGGCCTTTAGGCTTGATTTTGGAATTTACTCCCCAAGAACGTTCTTGGGCGGTAAACTCCCGGATCTTGTGTTTTGGACATGAAATCAATGTTATAAAGCATATAACAAGTATTAAAACACATTTAGGGAAGTAGACTCACAATCTGGGATAAAAACCCGAAGATCCGTGAGAGAGTATTTGGCTTTTCTCTAATTGGAAATCAAATAATGAACCAATTTGGTTTAGAATTCTATTTATAGTCCAGAGATTTTTTGGCAGAAAATATTTCTATTCTCGGAATGGATTCTAATGACCTAGAGAAATGGATTTACAGTGTTGCACAAAATCCTAGTGCAACCACTCTCCTAATAACTCCTTAGGTGTAAAACCCTAAAACTGCCAAACTTATTCCAAAAGTTTGAATTTTCACTGTATCTGCTCTACTACTATGGGATTGCAATGGTTTGATTTGAATGGAAAATTTCGGGTTGTCACAATAATCGTCGGAAACCATTAGAATTCCAGGTTGGAGACCGTGTTTTGTTGAAGGTCTCGCCCTGGAAAGGCACTGTACGCTTCGGTAAGCGTGGGAAACTTAATCCGAGGTACATTGGACCTTTTGAAATCATCGCTAGAGTTGGTCCGGTAGCCTATAAGCTTCATTTACCTCACGAACTCAGTAACATCCATCCCGTCTTTCATGTTTCAAACCTCAAGAAGTGCCTATCCGATGAAACCCTAGTGATTCCGTTAGACGAGATTGAGATCGATGAAAACCTCAACTTCGTGGAGGAACCGATCAAAATCATGGAACGAGAAGTCAAACATACAAAACAAAGTCGCATCCCGTTGGTGAAGGTTCGCTGGAATGCCAAGCGGGGACCGGAGTTCACTTGGGAGCGAGAAGACTCGACGAAACAAAAGTATCCACAACTCTTTCTAGATCCATGATTTGTATTTTATCTTAATTCTTGTCTTGAATTTCGGGACGAAATTCCCTCTAACGGGGGGATAATGTAACAACCCGAAATTTCATATCACTTCTTGTACCTCAACTTGTAATCCAATTTGATCAACCAAACGTCATTTTTCAAATTCGTTTCTGATTTCGCCATTTTATTAAGTCATTAGTTTATATCAACCTAAAATGACTTAATGGGTGTCCTAATACATTTAGAAATCATTTTAACACCCCACTTTAGTGATCGGAATAATTATAGAATCGACCATATCGAGTCACGACAATTTGGTCGGGTATGACCAAAAGCCCCACTTAACGTCGGTATCGGGTAGAATTTCGTCGTGTCCAATTCCCGAACACTATATAAAGTGTTTTAAGACTTCATTTGAAGCCTTTGGCCAATTTCTCATTAAACTCTCACAACCTCTCTCCTCAAGCTAGAATTAAGGTCCAAATCTCAAGTTTAAGGCTTCAAATCCTTGAGGTAACCTCCCTAGCATGTTATTCAACATCTTTAGCCTTCAATTTGATGAATTATTTGAGTTTTGGGACCAAGAACATGAGTTTACGGCCAAGGAGCAAGCTTGGGCCGTAAACTCCATTAAAAGGGGTTTTTAAGCCAAATTACCCTTCCAAATCAAAGTTGGGACTTAGATATGACCATAAGGCTTGCAAATCTAGACTTAAATCAATTAAAACATAAATTATAAGGGACAAAAGAGAGTTTACGGCCAAGGTATGTTCTTGGGCCGTAAACTCCTCTTTAATGGGGATTTAGAGCCTTTAAACATGTCCAAATGCTTTGAAACTCAACCAATGGCCTTGTGGTAAATCCTAGATTCATCTAAAAATGATTTGGAGACCTTAAACACAACAAATGCCCTACATAAGTGAGTTTACGGCCAAAGAACTCCTCCTAGGCCGTAAACTCATATAAGTGTGTCAAATGATGTCTTAAACCACCCTAAAGGCTTGGAAAAATTTCTAGAATTACATATGAGTGTTTTAAGCATCAAAACTAATTTTTCAAGAGCATAAGGAGAGTTTACAGCCATAGAACATGCCTCTAGGCCGTAAACTCCTAAAAGTTTGTTAAATGGTAACCTAAATTCATAACAATGCTTAGAAAATTAGTTAGAATCACATGTGATTGTCCTTTGTAGTTCAAATTAATCATTCTTGGCAATGGGTGAGTTTACGGCCGTAAACTCCAAGAGTGTGGCTGTAAACTCCCTTTTAAATGATGTTAATTCATTCCAAGTGTTCCAAGGTATTTTAGATATCCATTCTAGCAATCCCCATGTCCATTTAAGCCCTTAAACCCTCAAAATCACACCAACATGAGTTTACGGCCGTAAACTCATGTGTGGGTGTGTTTTGTGGTTGTAAACTCATTTAAATGTTTATTTATGGAGAGTAAACTCAAGTCCCAAGTCCCTAGTGCCATATTTCATCCGTAGATGTCACCCGGGTCACTCCAAACGCTCGTTTTGAGGTGTTTAACCTCGTTGGAGTGTAATGTCCTAAATTAGTAGTGATTGTAAATCTAATTAGTATTATATGGCAATATTACATTTTACATAGGGACATCGCGAGTAAACAATCCCCGAACCAACGTCTAGTATCCAAAACCGACACATTTCCGAGTCCGGTGAGTTCATACCCCTACCCTTTTTCACTGTTTTTCAATGTTTTCAGGGGGGGAACACAAGCAAAGTACAAGGGTTTTCTTGTACTCAAAACTTATTTTCATGTGTGTGTTTCACATTTCATATGCTTTTAATATTGATTACACAACTGATAACTAGTAGAATATGCAGATCATTTAAACATTTATTTGTGAAATGGGTTTTATAAACTATTATGTTTTATATATTTCACAAATGATTTCCACATTTTATCCGTTAAAAGCATGACTTTATAACACATGAACAATATATTTCGTACACTGTCTTGTCCTCGGTAACATTCCACAGAGATACGCGAATGGAGGATTATCCTATTATTACTAGTAAATTTGTTATTCCGTATGATTGGAGACACGTCCTCGGCGAACACTCCACAGAGATACGCGAGTGGAGGACTACACCCGTAACCAGAATCTCTGGAATTTAGAGAGCGTGACTTGAGTGTATAGATCTATACGGGGCTGACTACCCCACACCTGGCTGCTAGCTACAGTCGAACCGAAATGGTTCAAGGGTGACGAAAGTCATAAGGATTGTGGACTACTTATTGCCACAGGTTCAGTCTTTAGTATGGTTATGGAACTCGCAACTAGGATAACAGAGATTTACTTATAGTAATAATGAAACACTTACTGCATTTGTCAGATAACTAGGTTTCGGTTTACATCTTTTACATCCTTTATATCTATTATAGAAGATAATCAACATTCAGGAAGGTATGGGACCTTCCTGGGGAAACTTTGTACATAACCAGGTTTAACAGAATACATCTTTCACATTGAAAACCAACATACAGGAAAGCATGGGGCATTCCTGGGTAACATATACATAACCAGAAAAGTGTAACCAACTGAATAACATTACATCTTTTACAATAACTAACAATTCAGGAAAGTATGGGACTTTCCTGGGAATACACTGGTACATAAAAGGAATAGTACAATGAAGTGGATAATCAAACTATACTTTACTTTTTTGATACAACAACCAACTTTTAAGAAAATATGGGATTTTCTTGGCGTGTGTTACATTTTCAGAAACAGAAAGGAAATATAAACATTTTCACAAAACAAAACTACTTATGAACTCACCAGCATTATGCTGATTTTCAAACTGCTTGTGTTCTCAGGTCAACGATAGTACAGGTACCCGAAGAATTACTTGGTTCAGAATCGTGTGCGTGCAAGGCTCGTTCGTTTTGTTTATATCTATATTATGTATCACAACTGTATAAATTGTATCTTTTGAAACAAATTGTAAAACTTTTAATATGTAATGTAATGTTTGTTTCACTTTACTTACTATGTACATTGGATTTGATACTCAACGTGGAGTCAACCCCGGAAATGTTTCCGCCTTCGGTTTTCGGGGTGTGACAAATTTGAAGGCTAGGAAGGTTACATATCAAGTTAGGGAAGGTACCTCAAAGATTTGGAGCCTAAAATTGATGATTTGGACCCTTAAACTTGGATTTTAGGAGAGAGGTTAGAGAGAGAGTAGAGAGAGGAAGAAATAGCTTCAAATGAATGTTTAATCACGTTTATATAGGTCCTAAAACTTGGACATGGTGGAATTCTACCCGATACCGGCCTTAAATGAGGCTTTAGGTCACACCCGATTAAGTTTCCGTCACCCGGCGGGGACGTTTCTAAAATTATGAAATAAATATTTTTGGGCTAGATTCATGAGTTCTTAAATGGTTTGGACACTCATTGGATTAAAATGAATCTATAAATTTAATTAACTAAACCCAAAAACGACATCGGAATGTTTCAACATACGGCGAGTTATACGGGTAGAATGGGCTTTCGGCGATGAACAACTTCGGGTTGTTACACATGGCCTTAAGGTAACAAGAATTAACACGGTATTTTTGAAACAACCCACTTAGGATTACCAGATGTTTTAGACTTTGCTTGCTGTTTCGTTCATTCGATACTGTCTGGAGTCTGTATTTCTTTGTTTTAGACCTTGCTAGCTGTATCGTTCATTTGATACTGTCTGGGATCTGTGTTTCTTTGTTTTAGACCTTGCTAGCTGTATCGTTCATTTGATACTGTCTGGGGTCTGTGTTTCTTTGTTTTAGACCTTGCTAGCTGTATCGTTCATTTGATACCGTCTAGGTCTGTGTTTTCTTGTTTCAGACTGAGCCAGGCGTATTGTTCATTCGATACCTTCCTGGAGTCTATGATTTCTTTTGCCTTAGTCAGCAGTATTACTGCTAAGGCATATGTTATTTTTCCCCTAGTATTTTCACTAGTGATATTCTTATATTTTCTTTTAAGTCATACCGTATTTTGGTAATGATAGTATTTTGGGGAAAATAACTCCTTAAAACATAAGTCTGTCGGGTCTTGGTAGAAGACTGCTTTTATTTAGAAAATATAGGATGTTCTGGAAAGGATTCTAATACTCCGTAGATTCTAAACCACCACATTTCATGAGGTTATTTTGAATAAAACATGTATTTATACAAATGACACTAAATACTTATGGACTCACCAGCATTATAAAAATGCTGATACTCGCTTTCAAAAAAATTTGTATTCTCAGGTCAGCGATAGACAGGTACATCCTGGGAGCTTTTGTGAAGACAACCTAATACTGAGTTGCGTCTATGTTATTCCTTGTATTACTTTGATATTGCTATTAAATGTAAACTATGTAAACTTATTACTATTAATGCAATGGTTGTTGTACTTTGATTACTATACTACATATGTTGTGATACTTGACATGACGTCATCCACCCCAGAATGTTTCCGCCGTTCCGGTTTTGGTGTGTGACATATTGGTATCAGAGCATTGTTTATAGTGAGCTCAGTATATCAATTCATAAAACATATACAACCTATAAATACATAGGGATAAAACACTCCGAACAAGAATTATACTTTAAAACATAACCATATTTTACCAAGTATAAGAACATCCAGAATCTAAACATTCGAACAAAAGTATCACAAGAAGAACAAATAAAAGTCTTTGGATGTTGACCATTACCGTCAAACATGGGCAGTTATGTAGTCATAAGCTGGAATAAATGTAACCTGATCAAATACAATTATTCAAGATGCGACCAACGTGTGCTTGGGGGTGATGGTGGTGTTGCAACGAATCTGAAACTTACCAAATAGGACTTCTAGAGCCAAACATAAATTTTGAAAATACTATGGGAGTATTTTGGAATACTAAAAGACTCACATTCACCCCAGAATCAGATTTAGAAGATAAGAATCAATCAAGAAATTAAAATACCATAAGGGTATTTTAGGATCCATAGATAACCTTGTGTGAGAAACTAAAAAGATCCTTATTGATATACTTATGATTACAAAGGGTATACTTCCAAGGTTATATATAATAAGGATCCCATAGACTTGATGGGTTTTGAGCATTCTAACACTTCCTAAGAGTACATGCAACCCTAATAACCTTGGATCTATGTTTGTCTAATTATCATGCAAAGTTGAATTTCCAAGGTTATATTCCTATCTAGCATACATGGGGAACAATTTTAACTTGAATGAAAGATAAAATAACTTACCTTGTTGCTTATGTTCCTTGAAACCTTGTGAGCCTAGCACCCCAAGTGTGATGCCTCAAATGCTTCACACAACACCAAATGCTCTTGGAAAGACCTTTGAGATAATACACACTTCTTCAAATCGGCCAAGCCCTCTAGTTTCTTATGTCTAACCGATTTTGGTGGAGAATGGGACTCTTATATAGTGTTGACACATCTAGGGTTACACCATGTAAACCCTAATGTGTCATGACTCTTCATTTCCATGACCCATGGGTTTGTAACTCCCATGGAGCATCCATGGAGCATCCTATGGGTAGAACCCAACTTGATAATCCATGGAGCCTCTTAGCCCACTATACAAGATATGAATGATTTACATAATCAACCCATATATTTAATTAGTTATCCTTTGATCACTTAATTAATTCCAAATTAATTCTTTGATCAAACTAATCAAATAATATTATTAATATATTAGAACTTATAATATATTAATAATCTCCAAGTGTTATCTCATTTAGTCTATCCAATTGAATGGTGCCATGCAACCCAAATGGACCATGCCGGGTCGGGTCAAGTACACACTCGAAATAGTTATGGACTTAGACATCTTATCCAACAGTCTCCCACTTGGATAAGTCTAATAACTATAACTCTAGTACTTCAGGAACCGACCGGCAATCGTAGCTCTTTCAAGGTCTCTCGGAACTGAGAAGATGATGGTACGCCATTTAAGATAAGGGATCATATAATCCTCCGTTCTAGATATCAGCCGGACAAATACATGGAACAATGTCGGGAAATCTTCAGAAAAGTCCCAGTATTTGCGGAAAAGTTACATTTTAGTCCCAAGATTTTTTTTTTTTGAACGAAAAAGTCCCGAAAACCGGCAAAAATTTGCAGTTTGACCCTTTTTGACCGGTTGAAACCGGTACCAAATTAATTTGGGACTATTTCATAAACTAATCCAAAATATTGGGATTTTTCTGTAAACGAAAAATATTAGGACTTTTCTGTAAACAAAAATATTAGGACTTTTCTACAAACAGAACCCTTATTATTATTATTATTATTATTATTATTATTATTATTATTATTATTATATAAATAAGAATACTATTTTTTGAACTTGTTATTATTAATATTGTTATTAATACATATAAATGCATTAAATGAAAAACTAATATTAATGACATTGTTTAAGGGTTGAGGTGAAGGAGATGGTGATACTTTTAGCATTGAAATCGTGAATGTCTACTTGTATATTTTTACTTTGTATATGGTCATTTCATATTTGCTATTATTGTTTTCAATTTAGAATATTAATACTTAACAATTTGAAAGAAGTTGCATATTAATAGTTTGATCTCACTTTGTATATAAAATTGTTTAAGGTAAAAGAATTACTTTCCAAATCCAACAAATCCACTACAAACATCTGCATAGGTTACCCATATCAAAATTCAAAAGTATTAATAACAATATTTTGTTTAATAAAAAATAATAGGAATAATTCAAAAGTGTTAATCAAAATTCAAAAGTATTAATCCAAAAAACATGTCCTATTACTTTTTATTAAACAAGATATTGTAATTAATATTTTTGAATTTTGATATGGGCTACCTATGTAGATGTTTGTAGTGGATCTGTTGAATTTGAAAAATAATCCATCCACCTTAAACATTTTTATATACAAAGTGAGAAATCCTTCTAGCTTAAACTATTTATAAATAATTTTACAAATATGTAACTTCTTTTAAATTGTTACGTATTATTATTCTGAATTGAAAACAATAACAACAAATGTGAAATGACCATAACAAAGTAAAAATATACAAGCAAACATTTATGATTTCAATGCTAAAAGCATCAACATCTCCTCCACATTCACCCTTAAACAATGTCATTAATATTATTTTTTTTTTTCACTTAAATTCATTTATATGTATTAGTAATAATATTAATACTAACAAGTTCAAAAAATAGTATTCTTATTTATATTTCTTTAATAATAATAATAATAATAATAATAATAATAATAATAATAATAATAATAATAATAATAATGGTTCTGTTTGTAGAAAAGTCCTAATATTTTGTTTACAGAAAAATCCTAATATTTTTTGTTTACAGAAAAGTCCCAATATTTTGGATTAGTTTACGAAATAGTCCCAAATTAATTTGGTACCGGTTTCAACCGGTCAAAAAGGGTCAAACTGTAAATTTTTGCCGGTTTTCGGGATTTTTTCGTTCAAAAAAAAAATCTTAGGACTAAAGTGTAACTTTTCCGTAAATATTGGGACTTTTATGAAGATTTCCCGAACAATGTCTTACTTATTGTCCAGCAGTTTGTTTCTCGATTTCCGATTTGTTTGACAAAGAACTTAATTGAACACATCAACTTAGTTCTGACCGGGCCCGGTACATAGGTCAAAACAAAATCATCGAGGGGCCCAGATATCAGCTTCTAATCTAAGAAGGAACAGATAAACTTCGACTCATATGTTTGTTCTACCACTCATTGAATTACACACAAAAGCACGTTTTATAACATCGAGTTACCAATGCGTTTTCGTACAATCAATGCATAACCAAATTGTAAGTAACAAATCATATCTCTAGGTTTGAAGACTTATATGATATTACCGTCTCACGATCACTCGAGATAGAATTCCATGAAGTGATTCCAGTGAGCGTGGGTTGAGTCCAATACTCAGAACTTATGAGCACTCATGATTGTTGTAGCCTTGTCCAACACCTTAGACCTCTACAACCCATCATGACAGTCTTGATTCATACCTACTTCCGACATATGACCGACTGTGGAGGTTTGAATAATATGTTATACCAAACAAAAGTATTCTGGAAGTCAAAACATGCAAAAGAAATACAGTAAACGATCGACAAGAGATAGCAACACTTTACTCATAAATAAAACACCTTTTATTCATCATCTAATGTCAATTACACTTTACAAATTTCTGGGTTATCTAACTACTAAATCTAATATCATCCTTCAGCCCTATGCTCCGAGCATGCTAGAGATGCATAACCCGAGTCAGTCCCTTCGTGAGGGGATCAGCTGGGTTCTCATCCGATGATACCCTCTTTGACACGAGGAGTCCTTCTTCTATCCGATGTCTGATAAAATGGTATTTTCTGTCGATGTGTCTGGATCTCCCGTGATCCCTTGGTTCCTTGGTAAGGCAACAGCACTTTCACTATCACAGAAAATCTCCATTGGCTTTTTGATAGCTGGTACAACTCCAAGGTCTCCAATGAAGTTCTTCAGCCATATCGCCTCCTTTGCCGCCTCGCTAGCTGCAATATACTCTGATTCACAAGTTGAACCAGCCATTGTCTCTTGCTTGGAACTCTTCCAAGAAATTGCTCCTCCATTTAGGGTAAAGATCCAGCCCGACTGAGAGCGGAAATTATCCCTATCAGTCTGGAAGCTAGCATCACTATACCCTACAACTCTCAAGTCATCACTCTCACCGAGGGTAAGGACCCAGTCCTTAGTCCTCCGTAGGTACTTGAGGATATTCTTTACCGCAGTCCAGTGTGCCTTGCCAGGGTTCGCCTGATACCTGCTAACCATGCTCAGGGCAAAGGCTACATCGGTTCGAGTACACGTCATAGCATACATGATCAATCGTACAGCCGAAGCATAAGGTGTTCGACTCATTTCTGCTATCTCAGCCTCAGTGCTAGGGCTTTGTGTCTTACTCAATCTGGTGTTACTCTGGATGGGTAACTCTCCTTTCCTGGAATCCTGCATGCTGAATCTCTTCAGCACCTTATCCAAGTAGGTACTCTGACTAAGTCCAATTAGTCTTTTACTCCGATCTCTCAAGATCCTTATCCCTAGAATATAGGTAGCTTCTCCTAGATCCTTCATAGAGAAACACTTCTGCAGAGTTGGGATGTCATTTCCTATGAGTAGTATGTCATCCACATACAACACCAAAAAGCTAACTACACTCCCACTAGCCTTGACATACATGCAAGACTCATCTTCACTCCTAGAAAAGCCAAATTCCTTGACCTTTTCATCAAAGCAAAGATTCCATCTGCGAGGTGCTTGCTTCAATCCATAAATGGATTTCTCAAGCTTACACACTCTATTAGGGTACTCGTTGCTGACAAAACCCTCTGGCTGACTCATGTAAACATCTTCAGCCAACTTTCCATTAAGGAAAGCGGTTTTGACATCCATTTGCCATATTTCATAGTCATGAAATGCAGCTATGGCCAACAGAACCCGAATAGACTTAATCTTGGCTACTGGAGAAAAGGTCTCATCATAGTCCACTCCAGGAATTTGAGAGAAACCCTTTGCAACCAGTCTAGCCTTATATGTGTGTACATTACCATCCATGTCGGTCTTCTTCTTGAAGACCCATTTGCACCCTACTGTCTTACGACCTGGTACATTCTTAACAAAGTTCCAAACTTGATTGTCATACATGGATTGTATTTCAGTGTCCATTGCCTCTTTCCACTTGGCTGACTCAGGGCCTGCCATGGCTTCTGCGTAACTGTTAGGTTCATCCAGACCTATCAGTGTCTCATCACTGATAAGTGTATCTCCTTCTGCAGTGATATGGAATCTATAGTAATGCTCAGGAGCATTCCTAACCCTTATGGAACGCCTCAGAGGTACAGACTTGTCAATTGGCTCAACAGGAGTTTCCTCCTCAAGTTGAGTGCTAGGGTTTGAAGTTCCTTCACCGCTTGACTCTTGAATTTCTTCAAGATCAACTTGCCTCCCACTGTTTCCTTGGCTTATGAACTCTCTTTCTCTAAAGAAAGCCCTCCTAGCTACAAAGACCACATTTTCACTAGGTCTGTAGAAGAGGTAACCAAAGGATTGTTGTGGGTAGCCGATGAAAATACACCTCTCGCTTCGGGGTTCAAGCTTATCATGAGTCTCGCGTCTCACGAAAGCCTCACAACCCCAAATCTTGATGTGGTCTAGTTTGGGTACTTTACCAGTCCACATCTCGTGAGGAGTTTTGGCAACTTTCTTTGTAGGGACTAGATTAAGGATATGGGCGGCAGTCTCTAAGGCATACCCCCAGAATGAGATTGGTAGCGAAGCTTGACTCATCATGGAACGAACCATATCTAACAAGGTTCGATTACGCCTCTCAGCCACACCATTCAACTGTGGTGTCCTGGGAGGTGTCAATTGTGAGACTATCCCACATTCCCTTAGATAGTCAAGGAACTCTGAACTAAGATACTCACCACCACGATCGGATCGAAGCATCTTAATGTTCCTGCCCAATTGATTCTCGACTTCCTGTTTAAATTCCTTAAACCTTTCGAAAGTCTCTGACTTATGCTTGATCAAGTAGACATATCCATATCTACTATAATCATCAGTAAAAGTCAAATAATAACGATTAGCATCCCTTGTGGCATGTTTGAATGGTCCACACACATTCGTGTGTATAAGGTCCAACAAACCTTCACCCCTCTCACACAAACCTGTGAAGGGTGACTTTGTCATTTTTCCAAGTAAGCATGATTCGCAACTATCATCTGACCTTAGGTCAAATGACTCCAAGACTCCATCCTCTTGGAGTTGGCCTATGCGTTTCTTGCTTATATGTCCAAGACGACAATGCCATAATGATGCTTTATCCAAGTTATTATTATTAATAGAATCAATACACAAAACATTATTTCCTAAGTTATCTATAACAGATACAGCTTCATACACACCATCACAAGGTAATGCTTTAAAATAAAGAACATTATTAAAGAAAGCATCAATCGAACAAACTTCATTATTAAACGAAAA
Organism: Lactuca sativa; assembly: GCF_002870075.4. Taxonomy (NCBI): domain Eukaryota; kingdom Viridiplantae; phylum Streptophyta; class Magnoliopsida; order Asterales; family Asteraceae; genus Lactuca; species Lactuca sativa. The sequence continues at coordinate 131,973,014 of NC_056631.2, forward strand.
GGTAAACCCTTGTTTGTACAAAGCATGAAAGGAAATAATATTTCTTGCCATTCCTGGCGAGTAACAGCATTTATTCAAATCTAAATTAAACCCACTACTTAGCGATAAAGTATAAACTCCAATCTTGGTAACAGGTAAAGCTTTCCTATTCCCCATGATCAAGTTTATTCTTCCTTGCTCCACATTCTCACTTCTTCTTAGTCCCTGCAAGTCACAACAAATATGAATACCACAACCGGTATCAAGGACCCAAGATTTAGAATGGGGTGAGTTATTAGAAATGATAGTGTAAATACCTGCATGGTTGGGTTTAACTTTCCCATCCTTCACATCTTGCTGGTATTTTGGGCAGTTCCGCTTCCAATGTGATTTTTCATGGCAATAGAAGCATTCAGCCTCTTTTGGGTCAGAAGAAGGAGTGATGAAACCTTTCTTGGTTCCACTTGAAGAAGAGCCATCAAGGGTCCGAGCCTTGGTACCCTTCGAAGATCTCTTCCTTTTCTTCCCTCGACTTTTCCCGATTGCCAAAACCGGAGTAGAGTTTGGAGTGGGAGTGTTAACAACCGACTTCCCCTTAAGACCTGTTTCTGTGGTCTTGAGAAGTCCCTGAAGTTCGCTAAGTGTGACCTCTTCCTTATTCATGTGATATGTCATGCGGAATTGATCATAGCACGATGGTAAGGAGTGCAAAATGATATCTATTGCAAGATCCTCAGAGAAGTTCACATTAAGCTTCAGCAAACGATCCACATACCTTTGCATTTTCTGCATGTGGCTTGTGACGGATTCCCCGTCCTTCATCATGGCTGTTATCATGGAGCAAATGATTTCATACCTCTCTTGTCGTGCACTTTGATGGTATCTTTCCATCAAATCTTGATGCATTTCATAAGGGTAGAAATCCTCATAAGACTTTTGGAATTCCGCTGTCATCGTGGCAATCATGATGCATGCCACTTTCGTAGCATCCCTTTCATGTTCCTGAAAGTCAGCGATCTCCTGAGGAGTTGCAGTGGTCTCATCAATCTCCTTAAGCTCCTTGTCAAGGACATATTCTTTGTCCTCGTAGCGGGTAATCATCCTGATGTTTCTGATCCACTCATTGAAGTTGGACCCATCAAAAGTGACTTTCCCACACAAGTTCATAAGGGTAAAGGAGCTATTAGGGTTAGAGCCAGAAGCAGCATTGTTTGAAGACATCTGAAAGAAGTGGACAAGATTAGTTTAAATATTAAGAGAGTCCTTAATAAAACACCCAAATGTAATATTAAGGCTAGGATCCAATCACAATATATTATAACTTGGAAGAGGTATGCCGTAATCCAAGCTATAACATATTTGAAAGGTAGGTGAATGACGATTCACCAATTTCCACCACGAAAAACGAAATATTAAATATTAGGTTTTTTTTATTGGTTCTCAGAAATTCCTAGATTCTTTGAGATTCAATGAACTTTTCAAAGGCATGTTTCAATCTCGAGTGTGCCCTCTAAGTTTTGTGATTGGGATACCGAGGATCACAAAACGAGGTGTGAAGTAACCATGCAAATCACTTGGTACCCTTAAAATTTATCACTCAATCGATGTGCCGGTAAACCACACACGCTCCATCGATACTATAATAAACCTTAAGTCACCCTTTACCTACCTTGTTAAGTCCAAGTTAGTGTGCCGGTTAACCACACACGCTCCACCAACGACTTAAACAAAGTGTAAAGTGTAATTTCATGGATTAGCACCTTATTCACATTTTTCCTAAAGTAACTAAGATTGGGAATTTAATAAAACATTTAGTTACTTTATAATATTCATCATACTTTTAATGAGAATTTATAAGTCCTTGTCTTACCCGTTCAGCTAACGACCCTCCACCGATCAAGCAAGCGGTGGGTGAGAGTGGACACCCATTAAGTTGCCATTTTATAGGCAACAACCTTATACCCACCTTATAGCCCGGTTTCGTGAATGAGGCGTACTAGCGGTAAGACGACTTTGTTCTTATACATATATATATATATATATATATATATATATATATATATATATATATATTATTAAATCATAATAATATAAGTATAAGGGTTGAATTTTAATTTTTAAAATTCTAAGGGTTGGAACTAAAGTTTTAACTTGACTTTACTTGTTCCAAAACTTAAGGGCAAGTTTTGTAAACTTTCAAAACTTTTCATTTCTTGTAACTTATGAGTTTAATAGAGTAATAAAATGAAGACTCTTCATTTTTCTAACTCTTGTGTTCTTTTAATGGTTTTTAACTCAAGTGACTTTTGGTTTTCCATAACTTGAGGACAAGTTATGGATACCATTAAAACACATTATGATCAAGAATTAAACTACCACATAGGTTACAAATAATTCCTATGATCATCTAAACATCATAAGATCAAGAACATGAACATAAGCATTTTCATGAATCAAAACTACACTTAAAACTTTGTAATTTTGATAACTAGTTGTTGTAAATGAATTAGCAAGACATTACACCATCTAATACAAGTTTTCAAGTACCAAAATAGTTTAGGGTAATGTTTCTAATCCATTTCCAGCAACTAAAGTCGAAAATCTGCACTCTGTCGACCCTACTCGCCGAGTACATGAACCTACTCGCCGAGTAGGTTGAAGATACAAGTGAACTCGACGAGTCCCCCCATGGACTCGCCGAGTCCAACAGTCAGACAGCAAGTTTTTCGACTTTCTTCAACTTTTTAGCACAAATAACAAACAAACAAGCCTAGGCTCTGATACCACTGATGGGTTTTGAGCATTCTAACACTTCCTAAGTGTACATGCAACCCTAATAACCTTGGATCTATGTTTGTCTAATTATCATGCAAAGTTGAATTTCCAAGGTTATATTCCTATCTAGCATACATGGGGAACAATTTTAACTTGAATGAAAGATAGAATAACTTACCTTGTTGTTGCTTATGTTCCTTTAAACCTTGTGAGCCTAGCACCCCAAGTGTGATGCCTCAAATGCTTCACACAACACCAAATGCTCTTGGAAAGACCTTTGAGATAATACACACTTCTTCAAATCGGCCAAGCCCTCTAGTTTCTTATGTCTAACCGATTTTGGTGGAGAATGGGACTCTTATATAGTGTTGACACATCTAGGGTTACACCATGTAAACCCTAATGTGTCATGACTCTTCATTTCCATGACCCATGGGTTTGTAACTTCCATGGAGCATCCTATGGGTAGAACCCAACTTGATAATCCATGGAGCCTCTTAGCCCACTATACAAGATATGAATGATTTACATAATCAACCCATATATTTAATTAGTTATCCTTTGATCACTTAATTAATTCCAAATTAATTCTTTGATCAAACTAATCAAATAATATTATTAATATATTAGAACTTATAATATATTAATAATCTCCAAGTGTTATTTCTCTCATTTAGTCTATCCAATTGCATGGTGCCATGCAACCCAAATGGACCATGCCGGGTCGGGTCAAGTACACACCCGAAATAGTTATGGACTTAGACACCTTATCCAACAAGACTAAGAATGTGTGGTTTCGCTCTACTTCCTTTTCCTCGTTGGGATGTGGATATAGAGTAGTATCACATATTCGAAGGCTTTTCGGATCTAGGTTATATATAATTTGTGTACCCTATGTAATTTTAGCAGGACTCGATATGGATCACCCAGTGAAATGTTAATAATCTCTTAGGATTCTCTAGACATTTCCATTCTTGCATGAACCCTATAGAAAACCTTATCCACTTCAGTGTTCGACAGAAGAGTTGATTCAGACCCAGAAGAGGTTCATTTAGAAGATTTTCAGCTCGGAAATAAATGAACTAGGACAAGACTATTGAAACCACCAAGTGCCTATACCTTTTAGGGACACCGGTGGGGAAATCCGCCTGAACTTCTGAGATTTCCAATCATCCATCATGAAGCGATGACACTCAGGGGCAGGATCAGAAGTAAGACATCGATGACACTCAGAGTCACGATCGGAAGTAAGACAAAGTAGAAATTCAATATGTCTTCACGAGAAGAGAACCCTAGGTGACTACCCGAAGAAAACCAACACCGGTCCCAATCAAGGATAAGAGGTAGACAGAGGGAGCCAGTACATGGAATCCGAGAAGTGTCTTTTCCTCGTTATTGTCACGCTAATACATCCATAAAATAATACAATTTAGTGGGATAGTGATTACACTACTCACACTATGTGTTAGGTAAATCGCCTTTTCCCGTCGCAAGTAATACGATTAGATCGGATTTCAAAACCTCGGTTGAGAATGTTTAGCCATAAGTCTTTATGAGCCTTTCTTCTCGCAGTCCTCGTTCCGAACTTCCCTCAAATCCTTCCAAGTCAGAGAGTGAACCTTTCCATCATAAAGACAACTTAGTAGGAACGACTTCCATCTTATGGCTTTCCGATACTCTTACTCCTACCTTGAATACCCAGACTACATCATAGGGATGTAGGTCGACACTCAGATAACTAATATCCAAGGCGCGGGAAAAATTATTGCCTATTATAGTGAGGATAGATACGTCCAGGGTTAACCATCGTCTCTCAACAACTTGTGTTCCTTTTTGTGTAGGAAAAACCATGCCTCCGAAGAAACGTAACCAATTCACTGGCAAGAAACCGACTCTCCTATTTGATGAAGGTACGTTCCAAGCTGCAGTCTCGGCAGCCGTAGCAGCTGTCATGGCTCAACTGAATGCTAACAATGCCAATGTTAGCAAGAGCCCTATCGGGAATCCCGATCCTATCAATGGACAGTAGAAACCAATGCATGCATACCCAACCACCCAAGAACCCCAACCAAAGTCACTGAAGAGAAAGCTCAAAAGCGAGGGGGGAAGTACCTCGGATCAAGGACCTTCCGAAGATCAACGAGTTGAGACAGTCAATATCACTGCCAACACTTCCATCCCGACACCTAGAAGACCATACTTAGGAAGCCTCCCTTGTTGCAACAAGTGTAGCTACCATCATCATGGTACCTGTCGAGAACTCCTTTGTGTTAGGTGCAACATGAAGGGGCATACCGCTCGCGTCTGCAGAACCCCGATTGAGTTCATTACATCGACCACTAATGTTGGGACCAGTCCAATATGCCACATATGTGGTGAGATTGGACACTTCAAGAAGGACTGCCCAATTGAAAGAAACGACAAGATTGCAGGAGGAGCCTAACCCTAATACCTAGAAGAAGCATCAATGAACCCGATAAAAATTTTGGTACGTCTCTCAATCTCCGATAACTAACCAAAAACATTAAAAGGCTAATTCTAAAAGTAATAACTCTTTCGTTAAGGTGAAAGTCGCAGCACTGTTGTAAGAATTCAAAATGTTCATCAGGTAAAGCTATAATGGCTCGGTATATACGTTAAGGCCATGTATAATTAAGATGGATAGACCTCGAGTAAGTGATGCTGCCTCATTTCCTGTTCCTCGTTTGGTTGTGGATTTAGGGCGGAGTCGCTTAGTCAACAGTCCTTCCCACCTTAATTATACATGACTAGTGTATACTAATGTCACACCCCAAAACCGATAACAGTGGAATACGTTCTGGGGTGGAGGACGTCATGTACAATATCATAATAATTGCATAATAGTAAAAGCAAGCGACAACATCCATTTCATTTACATAGTAAGTTTAATTACAACATGTTCTGTAAAGTTTAATAGACACCAAAAGTATAACAAAATAAAAGATGGGTCTTGTATGCGCTCCATCTTCTCCAAAAGCTGCACCAGTACCTGTCTATGTTTGACCTGAGGATACAAGTTGTTTTGAAAACGAGTATCAGCATAAAGCTCGTGAGTTCATAAGAATTTAGTGTCGTTGTTGTTTAAAAGTGTTTACAAATTTGTAGTATAAAAACTAAAATTTTTATGTTTATAAGTAGTAGAAATCCCTAGAAAATCCTATATTTTCTAGAAAAATACAATGTAAGTTAAATCCTTTAAGTAGTGTGTAAGTATTATCATTGAAAACCTTCAGTTGCAAAAGTATGGTAATAAATCTCTGGTAAGTAACATGGCTGGAGAAAAGTTACGCCTGTTGACAGTAGTAGTGGTGCAAACTTCCAGTAGTAATAGATACGTATTTACTTCGGGATGTTAGCTTAGACTTTAGTCTTAGAGTATTAATTTGAATATAGGTGTAACCCTTCATGTGACCAATTTTATAGTAGTAGAGAACCCGATGACCTTCCCGGTCATACGTAGTGTAGTGAAGTAGTGGCACCCCTGGGCCTGGTCGGCTCGGACTGTAGTTAACAGTCGGGATGTAGTAGCGTCTGTCCCGTATAGATCTATACGTGTAGTGTTGCCTTCCTTTCAGAAAGCCCTGGTCACATGGTATGAGTGCGGTAAGGTGTCTTATAGAGAGATAGTGTGTCATACTCTGGATTATCATATTCTCTTGTATTATAGTATAGTAGTCTTTTGTATAGTTCATAGAGTGTTCTCTTATACTAGTATTAACTTGTAATTATAACCGTTATAGTGAGTATAGCAGTAGTTGAGATAACGAGTAGTAGACTTAGCTATACCTATTATAGCTAACTAGAGTGTATGATTTCCTGCCTTTGAATAACAAAGGTATTGAGTGAGATGAAGACTTTCATATCTAACACAAATATATATGATATATAACTAAGAAATCAACGACGGTTGGACGGATAACCGATACCCTAAGACCACATCAAACAAGAACAGGAAATAAGGCGAGCTATCGGTCCTAAGTCCTTCAAGCCTTACTTATATAAATATATTTGCGTAGATATATTTTAAAAAGAAAAGTAAATTTAAACACAGTTTTAAAAGAAGTTTAATAACAGTTTAATCTTAAAAATACATTTGATAATCAACTAAAACAGTTTTATTGGAAAGCAGCTAAAGGCGTGGAAAAAATCCCTTTTTGATGATAATTTGTGAATCACATCTGATTTAATAATAAATCTTGTAGCATTATACTTGTATCCCCCCCCCCCCTAAAACATGTAAAAACAGGTGAAAAAGTTTATTAAGGGGTATGAACTCACCTAAAATGAGTAGATCGGGTGGAAGTGTCGGATGAGCGTTTGGTGTCAAGTAAAGACTTGTACACCCTTTATGACCCTAGTAACATATGAAGACATATGTTTACAAGTAATTAGTGATTTAAACTCTAATTAAACACATATAGGCATCCTAATGTGATTAAAGGTCTTATGGTTGAGTGCTAGAAGGCTAATGCGTTGCAAGGAAAGAGTATAAGACCTCACCATGGAGTTTACTCTCCTAAAACTCACCTTAAGTGAGTTTACGGTTGGGAGACCACATCCCCCATGAGTTTACGGCCGTAAATGTGACAACCCGATATTTCAACAATTGGTAATGACCTAAAAGGTCAAGTATTGTAACCACTTTTGAGTTAATAAAATTAACTTTGATAATAAAATGTCCAAAAAGTTTCTATTTAAATTCCTTCTATGTTTAAATGTCATTAAACCATGATCGTACGTAAAAAGAACGCTCAAATCTGACTTCGTATATTGAAGTTATGATTTTTCCAAGTTCAGCTTAGCAACAGACAGCTAAAAACTCGCATCGGAGATCGAGCGACTTTTGACCGGAATGACCTAAACGCGAATCGAAGGTCTCGACAATGGTATTTCAGCGGCAAAAAGTCTGGCAAAAACCAACGTCAGATAAAGAAGTTATGAATTTTTAAAGAAATTCCTTAATCACGTCATTTTAATAAATAAATAATAAAAATAATTTCGGAATTTGCCAACGTAGTCTAAACGAAAGTTGTAGAGCGTAGTCTCACCTACGCGTGGATATAAAGACCATCGAAAACGGAGTTCGTATAAAGAAGATATGATTTTTTGAAGTTTATTAAATAAATTATATATAAATTTAATTCAAAATCCGGTAATATATAAATTATACAAACATTGTCACTTAAATACTTATGAAACTCACCAGCTTAAATGTTGATCTACTCTTTCAAAATTACTTGTATGTCCCAGGGAATCAGTAATTTCACGTATCATTATGCTTTTGATGAAGGGATGTTGCGGCGCCAGTTTAATCTCATATTTTGACATCATATTGTAATTGGATTTGAACATGTAACTTTTGACAAATGTAAACTTTCAATTATATATATGATGATTGTATTGCTTTCTTTACTATGTATTCATTTGTTACGTTACCACATGAAGTCATCCGCCCCCGAAGGTTTCCGCCGTTCAGGTTTGGGGGTGTGACAGATTGGTATCAGAGCAATGTTTATAGTGAACTGAGTATATCGAACCACATAAGATATACAAACTATAAATGCTTAAGGGACTAATACTCTCTGACAAAACAATTCTTCTTTTTACGCTTAAGCAGCGTTGCGTTTAACTTAAATTGATAGTTCATTTAAGTACAATTACATGCATACCACAAATTATTTTCGTGATATCCAACTATACAAGTATTTAGACAAGTTGACACTACGATTGAGACTCGATATATGTAATCAGATTTTGGACAAATATAGCGTGATCAACTATATTTGCCCGAGATTGGACCAACGTATATCGAGGAATGATCGTAGTAAGCAACAAGTCAAAACTTACCAAACCGTTACTAGAATCAAACACAAGAATTTAAATACTATAGGAGTATTTGCTATCTAAACTAGTTTAACTTACATGTTTTGCATGTTTCAACTTTATTCAATTCTTATAACCCTATTTCTCGTACAGTCAAATGGCTGGATTTCACCACCCTGGCAACCCCTACTTTCCCAACCAAGGCAACCGAGGATGGATCAAGATGATCCCGAAGAGGACGAGGAACACATAGAAGTGGGTGATGACTTCGGTACCGACTCAGAGCCGGAAGTGATCGATCCACCACCCATTCAACCTCCCGTCTTCGTAAGGAACTTTCAAGGACCGAAGCTTGTCTGGGGAAGTCACCTCCATCATTGGAGCCAACAACAAGGCATACGCCCTCCCTACGGCATGTGTCGGGACTTCTATGATGTCCGTGGTGGAGGTTCGGCTGATCGGGCATTCCCAGTAATGGTGGGTAAGCTAGCCAACCAGTCCTATCAGTCCGGAGCTCAAGCTAGCCGACTCCGGGATGTCAACGTGGAAGTACAGGTTCACACTTCTGACATCCGTAGGCTGGACAAGATACAAGACAATGCTCAACTCCAAACCGAGGCATTCCAAGCGCAAATGATTGCAGCCCTCGCTGAACTGAGGGAACAACAAGCCGCTTTTGATAGGCGTCTAATGGAGTCGAAGCAATCAGATGCAGAGTCAAGCTCTAAGCGCAACCTGCGTCGCAAGTATTGTTTGTCAAAGACTCAAATTTTGTTATAGCTTAGGACCTCGGCTAAAAGTCTTTAAATTTCTCGAACTTTGTAATCGGAGACCCTTATAGGGGTCAAATTTTCATGATCGTTGTAACAACATTTATATTAATATAAGTGACACTATTATTACTACGTTGAGTAGTTCGTTCAAACCTTGAAAAGTCTTTGAGAAAACAGATACTTGTTTCATACTTTCAGTCTTACAAATAACTTTCATTCTTCTATTCTAAGACTCATACTATCATCTGTTGTTGAACTATAGCGATTTAGTTCACGAGACACATACATTTTCTATTCTATGGAATTCTTATCTTTACCTTTTCAACCTATAGTTGAAGGATAATTCCGCGTAGGAATCCAAGGCGAAGCAACGGTGGGGAAGCAACGGTTCCAAGCAGCAGTCACCGCAGCGGTGGAAGCTGCCATGTCACAGATCAATAACTTGAGTACTAATGGCTCGGGTTCTGGCACACACCCATCCAACCATGGCGAGAGTCATGGACCACCTCAAGAATGCATCTATAAGGACTTCACTAATGCCAAGCCCCGGATGTGTTATAGAACTGGTGGTGTGATGGCCCTGAGGCAGTGGATTGAAAGGACGGAGGCAGTCTTTGAAATCTGCTCCTGTCCCGAGCACAGCAAAGTCAAATTTGCAACTTTCATCCTTATTGATAAAGCTTTAACTTGGTGGAATGGCCACGTTAAAGTACTTACCCTAATAGTGGCAAACTCCATAAGCTGGGAGAGCCTAAAAGCCATGATGATGAGAGAATACTGCCCATGGGGAGAGATTCAAAAGCTCGAACACGAACTATGGACTCTCGGAATGGTTGGTACCGACATCGCTACTTATACCAACAGATTCTGCGAGCTGGCAATCCTTTGTCCAGATATGATTGCTCCCGAGAGCAAGAAAATAGAAAGGTACATCTGGGGACTGACGCCCCAAATACGATCAAGCGTGTTAGCTTCCAAACCTGACACCTTTGAAAGTGCTAAGGAACTGGCACAATCTCTGATTGACTACGGAGGTCATCAGAACTCAACCACTTCTGCACCAGAACCACAGAAAGGGAACAACAACAACAACAACAACAACAACAACAACAGGAAGAGAGTATGGAATAAAGGGAAGGGTGGGTCTTCCCAAGAATCCGCAAAGAAACAACTGGTTTCAGTGAATGCTGCCACTGTACCTACTACAGCTCCTACAAATAGCTACCCAACAAAGCCTTATGTAAGTAACCTTCCAAAGTGCACCAAAAGCACTTACCACCACCGTGGACCTTGTCGGGAAATGCAGTGCGCCAACTGCAACAGAAAGGGACACACAGTCCGTTTCTGCAAGGACCCCGCAAATCCGATCACTCAAGTTCCCAGTGCAGGTGTAGGGCAGACTTGCTACGGTTGTTGCGAGGTTGGCCACTATAAGAGGAACTGCTCTAAGGCAGCAGGCACCGGCGGTGTGGGACGAGTTTTGGCTATAGGCCACGACGAAGCTGTAGCTGACCCAACCATAGTTGCCGGTACGTTCCTTCTCGATAATTCATATGCATGCATATTATTCGATAGTGGAGCGGAGAGAAGCTTCGTGAGTCAAAACTTTATTCATTTACTTAAACCTAAACCTAGCAAGTTAGAAAAATCATTCATTGTAGAGATGGCCAATGGAAGAACCGAAAACACTAACTGCATATACATGGGCTGTACGTTAACATTAGACGGCCATTCTTTTCCAATCAATCTCATGTTGGTCCAAATTAAAAGTTTCGACGTCATAGTCGGCATGGATTGGTTGAGTCTTCTTCGCGCCGACATCATGTGCTTTGAGAAAGCAGTCCGTCTTAATCTCCCTAACAACGAAACATTAATTATCTCTGACGACAAATCAAGTACAAACCTTCGCATCATTTCATGCATCCAAGCTCGAAAGTGCTTGCGGAAGGATTGTCGAGCATTCCTAGCTCACATCGTTGATACAAGTCAAGAACTGAAGGACATCAAGAACATCTCGGTAGTACGCGACTTTCCCGATATCTTTCCAGAAGAACTACCAGGATTACCATCACAACGCCAAGTCGAATTCAGAATCGACTTAGTTCCAGGGGCTACCCCAGTAGCGAAGTCGCCTTATCGTCTCGCACCAGCAGAGATGAAGGAACTTTCCAGTCAACTTAATGAACTCCTTCAAAAAGGATTTATAAGACCAAGTTTCTCACCTTGGGGAGCACCGGTCCTGTTTGTAAAGAAGAAGGACGGATCGTTCCGTATGTGCATCGACTACAGAGAGCTGAACAAACTTACTGTCAAGAACCGTTATCCTCTACCCCGTATTGACGACCTATTCGATCAACTTCAAGGAGTGAACTACTTCTCAAAGATAGATCTACGATCCGGATATCACCAATTACGAGTTCTAGAGGGGGATATTCCAAAGACAGCTTTTCGAACTCGTTATGGACACTACGAATTTGTAGTGATGCCGTTCGGATTAACCAATGCACCAGCAGTATTTATGGACCTAATTAATAGGGTATGCCGTCCTTACTTGGATCAGTTCGTCATCGTCTTTATCGATGATATACTTGTCTACTCCCGAAGTGAGGAAGAGCATAGTCAGCACCTACAAAAAGTCCTAGAAACATTGCGAACGGAGAAACTCTATGTGAAGCTCTCTAAATGCGAATTTTGGATTCGAAGAGTCGAATTTTTAGGCCACGTTGTTAGCGAGAAAGGTATACACGTGGACCCCTCCAAAATTAAGGCCATTGAGAACTGGTCGGCACCAAATACACCTACATAAATTCGTCAATTTCTAGGTCTCGCTGGCTGCTATCGCAGATTCATAAACAATTTCTCTAGCATTGCGAAACCTCTTACTACATTAACCCAGAAAGGCGTGGCCTTTGAGTGGGAAGCGAAACAAGAGAAGGCATTCTAGACACTAAAACAGGCCTTGTGCACCACACCGATACTATCCCTCCCCAAAGGGATAGAAGACTTCGTAGTGTATTGCGATGCGTCAAATCAAGGACTTGGTTGTGTTCTTATGCAGAGAGGGAAGGTTATTGCGTATGCCTCCCGACAGCTTAAGACACACGAAGTGAACTATACGACACACGTCTCAAGTTAGGAGCAGTGGTATTTGCTCTGAGGATCTGGAGGCACTACTTATACGGAACAAAGAGTACTATTTTCACCGATCACAAGAGCCTTCAACACATTTTCGATCAGAAGGAACTCAACATGCGACAACGACGATGGGTTGAGTTACTAAATGACTACGAATGCGGAATTCGTTATCATCCTGGCAAGGCCAACGTGGTAGCTGACGCCCTCAGTCGAAAGGAATACACTGGTCGGAGAGTCAAATCTCTAACTATGACTATCCATTCCCACTTATACACACAAATTATGGAGGCACAAATGGAAGCTTTGCAACCTGAAAATGTGGCGGGTGAATCCCTGCGAGGAATGGAAAAGAATCTAGAAGTCAAGGGTGGCGGAGCCTACTATCTCATGGACCGAATCTGGATCCCGAAACATGGTGGTTTCAGAAACATAGTCATGACCGAAGCTCACAACTCAAGATATTCCGTTCACCCGGGTTCAGATAAAATGTATCTGGATCTTAAGAAACTGTACTGGTGGCCTAACATGAAAGCAGAAATTGCTACCTTCGTAACTAAATGCCTTACTTGCGCTAAGGTTAAGGTCGAGTATCAGAAACCGTCAGGATTACTACAACAACCAGAGATACCAGAATGGAAATGGGAGCAGATTACTATGGACTTCATAACCAAGTTACCCAAGACGATGAGTGGACTCGATACCATATGGGTCATCGTCGACTGATTGACCAAATCCGCACATTTCCTACCCATCAAGGAGACTGACAAAATGGAAAAGATTACAAGAACTTACTTGAGGGAAGTAGTGCGACTGCATGGTGTTCCGATATCCATTATCTCCGATAGAGATAGTAGATTCACTTCAAGATTCTGGCAGTCACTACAAAGTTCCCTGGGGACTAGGCTAGATATGAGTACAGCCTACCACCCACAAACAGACGAGCAAAGTGAGAGAACGATACAAACTTTAAAAGATATGCTGAGAGCCTGTGTGATTGACTTTGGAAAGGCATGGGATATCCATTTACCCCTTGTTGAATTTTCATACAACAATAGTTATCATACAAGCATAAAGGTTGCTCCGTTTGAAGCCCTCTATGGTCGAAAGTGCAGATCCCCTCTATGCTGGACTGAAGTTGGCGATGCCCAGTTAGCTAGAGGAAGAGTTTCGGAAAGCACTCTCACCGGTCCGGAAATCATACGAGAAACGACAGAGAAGATCGTTCAGATTCGTGAACGATGGAAAGCCTCTAGAGACCGACAGAAAAGCTACGCTGACCAAAGGAGGAAACCTTTGGAATTCCAGGTAGGAGACCACATCTTATTAAAGGTCTCACCGTGGAAGGGTTTAATACGCTTTGGAAAGCGTGGGAAACTAAATCCAAGATACATAGGGCCTTTCGAGATTCTTGCCAGAATCGGCCCTGTGGCTTACAAGCTTAACCTACCGCGTGAACTTATTAACATACATCCAACCTTCCACGTCTCAAACTTGAAAAAGTGTCTGTCCGATAAGACTCTTGTTATTCCACTCGACGAGATCGAGATCAACGAGAGCCTCAACTTTGTGGAAAAACTAGTAGAAATCATGGACCGAGAGGTCAAACAAACAAAATAAAGTCGCATACCCATCGTGAAGGTTCGCTGGAACGCCAAGCGGGGACCTGAATTCACATGGGAACGCGAAGATCAGATGAAACAAAAGTACCCTCATCTCTTTCATGTTCACTAGTATCTTTACTACTTTAAATTTCGGGACTAAATTCCCTCTAACGGGGGGATGATGTGACAACCCGATATTTCAACTCTTGGTAATGACCTAAAAGGTCAAGTATTGTAACCACTTTTGAGTTAATAAAATTAACTTTGATAATAAAATGTCCAAAATGTTTCTATTTAAATTCCTTCCATGTTTAAATGTCATTAAACCATGATCGTACGTAAAAAGAACGCCCAAATCCGACTTCGTATATTGAAGTTATGATTTTTCCAAGTTCAGCTTAGCAACAGACAGCTAAAAAATCGAATCGGAGATCGAGCAACTTTTGACCGGAATGACCTAAACGAGAATCGAAGGTCTCGACAATGGTATTTCAGCGGTAAAAAGTCTAGCAAAAACCGACGTCAGATGAAGAAGTTATGAATTTTTAAAGAAATTCCTTAATCACGTCATTTTAATAAATAAATAATAAAAATAATTTCGGAATTTGCCAACGGAGTCTAAATAAAAGTTGTAGAGCGTACTCTCACCTACGCGTGGATATAAAGACCATCGAAAACGGAGTTCGTATGAAGAAGATATGATTTTTTGAAGTTTATTAAATAAATTATATATAAATTTAATTCAAAATCCGGTAATATCCGAAGGAGGAGTCAGCGTCCTCATCCGAGGTACGCGCCGCGTAACCCCGTACGCCCTGCGTACCAGGGCCTTGGTCTCGGTCTGTCCACGTCGCCCCTATGCGAAGCTATCCGACCCGCCGTCCCATCCGACCCGCCCCATCCGATCCGTCCCTCCGAAGCCGAGGCAGTCGAGGACTCGGTCAAGCATGACGTACGAGTACGCGCTGCGTACTAGCGTACGCGCTGCATACCGAGGCTTCTCAGACCCCCTATAAATAGAAATGCAAGGGTTCCGGAAAAATCACCCCATTTCTCTCCTTTCTCTCACGATCTTGCCTCGTTTTCCGTACCCGCACTACCCCGAAGCTCTAGTCTTTTTGCTCAAGTCCCGAGGGTTGATTTTACTCCCGAGATTCCCGAGAATCCCAAGAAAAATCCGTTTCCCAAGACGAAACTCTGCCCGGTTTTCCATCTCGCTATCTTCAAACTTTCAAGTGAGTTCATACCCCTTAATTAACCCTTTTTAATTATTCTAAATGCTTTTATATGCTTTCTAAGGGGGGGGGGGGGGGGGGGAAATACAAGTAAAACACACGACTACTATCGGGTGTATTATATAAAGAATTTATACACTTTTATTAAGTAGAATCATATGTGATTTATGAACTATATAGGGAACTTTCATATATATAAAATATGTTATATTCCATCTTTTGAAATATAAATTGTTGTAATGCATGAATAAACTAAACATTTTCTTAGATTATATGTATACTTGCCTATCTTAGACTCTACACCAAAAATCTATGCTTTCATAACAAATGATTCCTTTTCTAGGTATTTCTAAACGAACGAGACACACTTTTAGAAAAACTATAATAGGTATAGTTTTACGAACAAATTCCTAACTCTTATGTACTAGAAACATGAATTTCAAGAAGTCACTTTCGTATACAAGAACAAACGTAACATTTTAACAAGTAAATCTGTTTTTATACCATGGTTTTTGTGAGACACTAACTTCACGTACGTTCGAGTACACATTTCAAGTCCTGTATTATATACCAGAATCCCTTGGAGGGGGAGCATGGTGTTTGTGTATAGATCTATACGGGCTTGACAACCCGCGCCCTGACTGTTAGCTACAGTCCACCGTTTGGGGTGACAAACGTCATAACATTCCAACGCCTGAGTAACGTTGTGTATAGGCATTCCGAGTCAATAGTATCGTTATAAAACTCACATGGGGTATTAAAAATGCATTGATTTACAAGGTTTTCAAACACATTGGTTATTTTACACTACATACATTTTAGAAACAAACATTGGTCTTGAGTGAAGGCTACTTTTATACTAGTAGAAAATATAGGATTTTCTAAACACAAACAGACAAAGACAAAACATTTCATTTTATACAAACATTGTCACTTAAATACTTATGAAACTCACCAGCTTAAATGCTGATCTACTCTTTCAAAATTACTTGTATGTCCCAGGGAATCAGTAATTTCAGGTATCATTATGCTTTTGATGAAGGGATGCTGCGACGCCAGTTTAATCTCATATTTTGACATCATATTGTAATTGGATTTGAACATGTAACTTTTGACAAATGTAAACTTTCAATTATATATATGATGGTTGTATTGCTTTCTTTACAATGTATTCATTTGTTACGTTACCACATGAAGTCATCCGCCCCCGAACGTTTCCGCCGTTCAGGTTTGGGGGTGTGACTGATTGGTATCAGAGCAATGTTTATAGTGAACTGAGTATATCGAACCACATAAGATATACAAACTATAAATGCTTAAGGGACTAATACTCTCTGAAAAAACAATTCTTATTTTTACGCTTAAGCAGTGTTGCGTTTAACTTAAAATGAGAGTTCATTTAAGTACAATTACATGCATACCACAAATTATTTTCGTGATATCCAACTATACAAGTATTTAGACAAGTTGACACTACGATTGAGACTCGATATATGTAATCAGATTTTGGACAAATATAGCGTGATCAACTATATTTGCCCGAGATTGGACCAACGTATATCGAGGAATGATCGTAGTAAGCAACAAGTCAAAACTTACCAAACCGTTACTAAAATCAAACACAAGAATTTAGATACTATAGGAGTATTTGCTATCTAAACTAGTTTAACTTACATGTTTTGCATGTTTCAACTTTATTAAATTCTTATAACCCTATTTCTCGTACAGTCAAATGGCTGGATTTCACCACCCTGACGACCCCTACTTTCCCAACCAAGGCAACCGAGGATGGATCGAAGATGATCCCGAAGAGGACGAGGAACCCATAGAAGTGGGTGCTGACTCCGGTACCGACTCAGAGCCGGAAGTGATCGATCCACCACCCATTCAACCTCCCGTCTTTGTAAGGAACTTTCAAGGACCGACTCCCGTCTGGGGAAGTCACCTCCATCATTGGAGCCAACAACAAGGCATACGCCCTCCCTACGGCATGTTCCGGGACTTCTTTGATGTCCGGGGTGGAGGTTCGGCTGATCGGGCACTCCCACTAATGGAGGGTAAGCTAGCCAACCAGTCCTACCAGTCCGGAGTTCAAGCTAGCCGACTCCGGGATGTCAACGTGGAAGTACAATTTCACACTTCTGACATCCGTAGGCTGGACAAGATACAAGACAATGCTCAACTCCAAACCGAGGCATTCCAAGCGCAAATGATTGCAGCCCTCGCTGAACTGAGGGAACAACAAGCCGCATTTGATAGGTGTCTAATGGAGTCGAAGCAATTAGATGCAGAGTCAAGCTCCAAGCGCAACCTGCGTCACAAGTAGTGCTTGTCAAAGACTCAAATTTTGTTATAGCTTAGGACCTCGGCTAAAAGTCTTTAAATTTCTCGAACTTTGTAATCGGAGACCCTTATAGGGGTCAAATTTTCAGGATCGTTGTAACAACTTTTGTATTAATATAAGTGACACTATTTTTACTACGTTGAGTAGTTCGTTCAATCCTTGAAAAGTCATTGAGAAAACAGATACTTGTTTCATACTTTCAGTCTTACAAATAACTTTCATTCTTCTATTTTAAGACTCATACTATCATCTGTTGTTGAACTATAGCGATTTAGTTCATGAGACACATACATTTTCTATTCTATGGAATTCTTATCTTTACCTTTTCAACCTATAGTTGAAGGATGCCTCCGCGTAGGAATCCTAGGCGAAGCAACGGTTGGGAAGCACCTGTACCACCACCACCTCCACCACCTCAATTTGATTCTGTTATGTTCCAAGCAGCAGTCACCGCAGCGGTGGCAGCTGCCATGTCACAGATCAATAACTCGAGTACTAATGGCTCGGGATCTGGCACACACCCATCCAACCATGGCGAGAGTCATGGACCACCTCGAGAATGCACCTATAAGGACTTCACTAATGCCAAGCCCCGGATGTTTTATGGAACTGGTGGTGTGATGGCCCTGAGGCAGTGGATTGAAAGGACGGAGGCAGTCTTTGAAATCTGCTCCTGTCCCGAGCACAGCAAAGTCAAATTTGTAACTTTCACCCTTATTGATAAAGCTTTAACTTGGTGGAATGGCCACGTTAAAGTACTTACCCTAATAGTGGCAAACTCCATAAGCTGGGAGAGCCTAAAAGCCATGATGATGAGAGAATACTGCCCACGGGGAGAGATTCAAAAGCTCGAACACGAACTATGGACTCTCGGAATGGTTGGTACCGATATCGCTACTTATACCAACAGATTCTGCGAGCTGGCAATCCTTTGTCCAGATATGATTGCTCCCGAGAGCAAGAAAATAGAAAGGTACATCTGGGGACTGACGCCCCAAATACGATCAAGCGTGTTAGCTTCCAAACCTGACACCTTTGAAAGTGCTAAGGAACTGGCACAATCTCTGATTGACTACGGAGGTCATCAGAACTCAACCACTTCTGCACCAGAACCACAGAAAGGGAACAACAACAACAACAACAACAACAACAACAACAGGAAGAGAGTATGGAATAAAGGGAAGGGTGGGTCTTCCCAAGAATCCGCAAAGAAACAACTGGTTTCAGTGAATGCTGCCACTATACCTACTACAACTCCTACAAATACCTACCCAACAAAGCCTTATGTAGGTAACCTTCCAAAGTGCACCAAATGCACTTACCACCACCGTGGACCTTGTCGGGAAATGCAGTGCGCCAACTACAACAGAAAGGGACACACAGCCCGTTTCTGCAAGGACCCCGCAAAGACGATCACTCAAGTTCCCAGTGCAGGTGTAGGGCAGACTTGCTACGGTTGTGGCGAGGTGGGCCACTACAAGAGGAACTGCCCTAAGGCAGTAGGCACCGGCGGTGTGGGACGAGTTTTGGCTATAGGCCACGACGAAGCTGTAGCTGACCCAACCATAGTTGCCGGTACGTTCCTTCTCGATAATTCATATGCATGCATATTATTCGATAGTGGAGCGGAGAGAAGCTTCGTGAGTCAAAACTTTATTCATTTACTTAAACCTAAACCTAGCAAGTTAGAAAAATCATTCATTGTAGAGATGGCCAATGGAAGAACCGAAAACACTAACTGCATATACATGGGCTGTATGTTAACATTAGACGGCCATTCTTTTCCAATCAATCTCATGTTGGTCCAAATTAAAAGTTTCGACGTCATAGTCGGCATGGATTGGTTGAGTCTTCTTCGCGCCAACATCATGTGCTTTGAGAAAGCAGTCCGTCTTAATCTCCCTAACAACGAAACATTAATTATCTCTGACGACAAATCAAGTACAAACCTTCGCATCATTTCATGCATCCAAGCTCGAAAGTGCTTGCGGAAGGATTGTCGAGCATTCCTAGCTCACATCGTTGATACAAGTCAAGAACTGAAGGACATCAAGAACATCTCGGTAGTACGCGACTTTCCCGATATCTTTCCAGAAGAACTACCAGGATTACCATCACAACGCCAAGTCGAATTCAGAATCGACTTAGTTCCAGGGGCTACCCCAGTAGCGAAGTCGCCTTATCGTCTCGCACCAGCAGAGATGAAGGAACTTTCCAGTCAACTTAATGAACTCCTGCAAAAAGGATTTATAAGACCAAGTTTCTCACCTTGGGGAGCACCGGTCCTGTTTGTAAAGAAGAAGGACGGATCGTTCCGTATGTGCATCGACTACAGAGAGCTGAACAAACTTACTGTCAAGAACTGTTATCCTCTACCCCGTATTGACGACCTATTCGATCAACTTCAAGGAGCGAACTACTTCTCAAAGATAGATCTACGATCCGGATATCACCAATTACGAGTTCTAGAGGGGGATATTCCAAAGACAGCTTTCCGAACTCATTATGGACACTACGAATTTGTAGTGATGCCGTTCGGATTAACCAATGCACCAGCAGTATTTATGGACCTAATGAATAGGGTATGCCGTCCTTACTTGGATCAGTTCGTCATCGTCTTTATCGATGATATACTTGTCTACTCCCGAAGTGAGGAAGAGCATAGTCATCACCTACGAAAAGTCCTAGAAACACTGCGAATGGAGAAACTCTATGCGAAGTTGTCTAAATGCGAATTTTGGATTCGAAGAGTCGCATTTTTAGGCCACGTTGTTAGCGAGAGAGGTATACACGTGGACCCCTCCAAAATTAAGGCCATTGAGAACTGGTCGGCACCAAAGACACCTACAGAAATTCGTCAATTTCTAGGTCTCGCTGGCTACTATCGCAGATTCATAAACAATTTCTCTAGCAGGAAACCTCTTACTACATTGACCCAGAAAGGCGTGGCCTTTGACTGGGAAGCGAAACAAGAGAAGGCATTCCAGACACTAAAACAGGCCTTATGCACCGCACCGATACTATCCCTCCCCGAAGGGATAGAAGACTTCGTAGTGTATTGCAATGCGTCAAATCAAGGACTTGGTTGTGTTCTTATGCAGAGAGGGAAGGTTATAGCTTATGCCTCCCGACAGCTTAAGACACACGAAGTGAACTATACAACACACGATCTCGAGTTAGGAGTAGTGGTATTTGCTCTGAAGATCTGGAGGCACTACTTATACGGAACAAAGAGTACTATTTTCACCAATCACAAGAGCCTTCAACACATTTTCGATCAAGAGGAACTCAACATGCGACAACAACGATGGGTTGAGTTACTAAATAACTACGAATGCGAAATTCGTTATCATCCTGGCAAGGCCAACGTGGTAGCTGACGCCCTCAGTCGAAAGGAATACACTGGTCGGAGAGTCAAATCTCTAACTATGACTATCCATTCCCACTTATCCACACAAATTATGGAGGCACAAATGGAAGCTTTGCAACCTAAAAATGTCGCGGGTGAATCCCTGCGAGGAATGGAAAAGAATCTAGAAGTCAAGGGTGGCGGAGCCTACTATCTCATGGACCGAATCTGGACCCCGAAACATGGTGGTTTCAGAAACGTAGTCATGACCGAAGCTCACAACTCAAGATATTCCGTTCACCCGGGTTCAGATAAAATGTATCTGGATCTTAAGAAATTGTACTGGTGGCCTAACATGAAAGCAGAAATTGCTACCTTCGTAAGTAAATGCCTTACTTGCGCTAAGGTAATATCCGAATGAGGAGTCAGCGTCCTCATCCGAGGTACGCGCCGCGTAACCCCGTACGCCCTGCGTACCCGAGGGCCTTGGTCTCGGTCCGTCCACGTCGCCCCTATGCGAAGCTATCCGACCCGCCCCATCCGATCCGTCCCATCCGAAGCCGAGGCAGTCAAGGACTCGGTCAAGCATGACGTACGAGTACGCGCTGCGTACTAGCGTACGCCCTGCATACCGAGGCTTCTCAGACCCCATATAAATAGAAATGCAAGGGTTCCGGAAAAATCACCCCATTTCTCTCCTTTCTCTCACGATCTTGCCTCGTTTTCCGTGCCTGCACTACCCCGAAGCTCTAGTCTTTTTGCTCAAGTCCCGAGGGTTGATTTTACTCCCGAGATTCCCGAGAATCCCAAGAAAAATCCGTTTCCCAAGATGAAACTCTGCCCGGTTTTCCATCTCGCTATCTTCAAACTTTCAAGTGAGTTCATACCCCTTAATTAACCCTTTTTAATTATTCTAAATGCTTTTATATGCTTTCTAAGGGGGGGGGGGGGGGGGGGAATACAAGTAAAACACACGACTACTATCGGGTGTATTATATAAAGAATTTATACACTTTTATTAAGTAGAATCATATGTGATTTATGAACTATATAGGGAACTTTCATATATATAAAATATGTTATATTCCATCTTTTGAAATATAAATTGTTGTAATGCATGTATAAACTAAACATTTTCTTAGATTATATGTATACTTGCCTATCTTAGACTCTACACCAAAAATCTATGCTTTCATAACAAATGATTCCTTTTCTAGGTATTTCTAAACAAACGAGACACACTTTTAGAAAAACTATAATAGGTATAGTTTTACGAACAAATTCCTAACTCTTATGTACTAGAAACATGAATTTCAAGAAGTCACTTTCATATACAAGAACAAACGTAACATTTTAACAAGTAAATCTGTTTTTATACCATGGTTTTTGTGAGACACTAACTTCACGTACGTTCGAGTACACATTTCAAGTCCTGTATTATATACCAGAATCCCTTGGAGGGGGAGCATGGTGTTTGTGTATAGATCTATACGGGCTTGACAACCTGCGCCCTGACTGTTAGCTACAGTCCACCGTTTGGGGTGACAAACGTCATAACATTCCAACGCCTGATGAACGTTGTGTATAGGCATTCCGAGTCAATAGTATCGTTATAAAACTCACATGGGGTATTAAAAATGCATTGATTTACAAGGTTTTCAAACACATTGGTTATTTTACACTACATACATTTTAGAAACAAATATTGGTCTTGAGTGAAGGCTACTTTTATACTAGTAGAAAATATAGGATTTTCTAAACACAAACAGACAAAGACAAAACATTTCATTTTATACAAACATTGTCACTTAAATACTTATGAAACTCACCAGCTTAAATGCTGATCTACTCTTTCAAAATTACTTGTATGTCCCAGGGAATCAGTAATTTCAGGTATCATTATGCTTTTGATGAAGGGATGCTGCGACGCCAGTTTAATCTCATATTTTGACATCATATTGTAATTGGATTTGAACATGTAACTTTTGACAAATGTAAACTTTCAATTATATATATGATGGTTGTATTGCTTTCTTTACAATGTATTCATTTGTTACGTTACCACATGAAGTCATCCGCCCCCGAATGTTTCCGCCGTTATGGTTTGGGGGTGTGACAGTAAACTCATGGGAGGAGTGTTTTTGAGTGTTTTTAAGCCTCATGTGGTTCTAGAAGTGGTTCTAAGGTAGTATACAAGGGTATAGGGGTGTTTAAGGTTCCAAGAGTGTGCTCCCTTGGAGTTTACGGTCCAAAGACCACTCCTTGGGAGTTTACGACCGTAAACCGTAAACTCTTGTGCACCTCTAATCTTTGATTACAAGGCCCTTGGTTCAATCCTAACAAGTTCTAGTGAGGGTATAAGGCTCTTTAGGGGACTTAAACTTTCATTTGACATGGTTTAGTGGAGTTTACCCCTCAAATGTTGATGTTTAGGTGTTCCAAGTCCGAAGTAGCAAGTCCCTAAGCCATCTATTAAGTCTAAATGGGGTTTGGAAGTGGTTTAGGCTTGATTTGCAAGCTTAGAGGGTGTTTACAGTCTAAGCATGTGCTTGGACCGTAAACCCTCTTTCAAGCCCCAAAAATTGATGATTCAAGGTCCAAACACTTCTAGGTTAAGTCCAAGGCTAGTTTCTAGGCTTAAGGGGAAGAAATTTGACACTTTTGGCCACATTTTAGGGGTTTACGGCCTAAGGATGTTCTTAGGCCGTAAACTCCTCCTTTTCAGCCTTCTTCCACGAATTTTAAGTTAAAACACAAATCAAAGGTGGCTAGAACAAGTTAGGGTAGAAGAACTTACATTTTGGAGGCGGAAACTTGCGGTTTTGAGGCGGAAATCGAACTTGAAGAGAGAGAGTAGAGAGAGAAAGTGGGTCTAGTGTGGTAAAAGGTTTCTATGGATGTCCACCCTCCTTTATATAAGGCTTGGGTGTTGTACCCGGTATACGTCTACCCGATACTTATGTTTAACGAGGTTTAACCTTTTTACCCGGTTAAATAGTCGTAATAAAGATAACTTTTTCCAATTAATTGGAAATGATATTTTACGAGTTTTATTTATTTTGTTACGAATATATTAACATAAAATTACTAATAAATAAAACATTTATTTATTTGACGACCCTAAATTAACGGAACTTTTAATAAATAGAATATTCTATTTAACGGAACCGGGTTATAAAGATGGAAATAATTTTGGGTTGTCACATCATCTCCCCGTTAAGGGAATTTCGTCCCGAAATTTAGAATCCAAATAGTTAAATTATTATAGTACTACTAAGCAAAGAGATGGGGATATTTGAGTTTCATTTGATCCTCGCGCTCCCAAGTGAACTCTGGTCCTCGTTTGGTGTTCCATCGAACCTTCACAATTGGGATGCGACTTTGTTTTGTTCGTTTTACTTCTCGGTCCATAATCTTTGCAAGCTCTTCCACAAAGTTGATGCTCTCGTTGACTTCGATCTCGTCGAGTGGAATGACGAGAGTCTCGTCGGACAGGCATTTCTTCAAGTTTGAGACGTGGAAGGTTGGATGTATGTTACTTAGCTCGTGGGGTAGGTTGAGTTTGTATGCTACGGGGTCGATTCTAGTGAGAATCTCGAAGGGCCCTATGTACCTTGGGTTCAGCTTTCCACGCTTTCCAAAGCGTATCGTGCCCTTCCAGGGTGAGACTTTTAACAGGACTCGGTCTTCTACCTGGAATTCCAAAGGTTTTCTTCGTTTATCTGCGTAGCTTTTCTGTCGATCCCTAGCGGCTTTTAATCGTTCACGAATCTGTATAATCTTTTCGGTTGTTTCTTTGATAATCTCCGAACTTGTGAGAGCGCTGTCATGAACTCGTCCTTTAGCTAACTCAGTGTCACCCACTTCAGCCTAGCACATAGGGGATCTACACTTCCGACCGTAGAGGGCTTCAAATGGAGCTTCCTTAATGCTCGTATGATAACTATTGTTGTAGGAAAAATCCACAAGAGGTAAGTGTGTATCCCATGCCTTACCAAAGTCAATCACACAGGCTCGCAACATATCCTATAAGGTTTGGATCGTCCTCTCACTTTGTCAGTCAGTCTGCGGATGGTAGGCTGTACTCATGTCCAGCCTTGTCCCTAATGCTTTTTGTAGTGATTGCCAAACTCTCGAAGTAAACCTAATATCTCTATCCGAGATAATAGATACAGGAACCCCATGCAGTCGTACTATCTCCTTAATGTATGTTCTTGTGAGTTTCTCCATTTTGTCTGTTTCTTTGATGGGTATGAAGTGTGCGGACTTGGTCAATCTGTCGACGATGACCCATATGGTATCCAATCCACCCGTTGTCTTGGGTAGCTTGGTTATGAAATCCATGGTGATCCGCTCCCACTTCCATTATGGTATCTCCGGTTGTTGGAGAAGACCTGATGGCTTCTGGTATTCGACCTTGACCTTTGCGCAAGTAAGGCACTTACTCACGAAGGTAGCAATCTCTGCTTTCATGTTAGGCCACCAGTATAGTTTTTTGAGATCCAGATACATCTTATCTGAACCCGGGTGAACGGAGTATCGAGTGTTGTGTGCTTCCTTCATGACCAAGTCTCTGAAACCTCCGTGGTGCGGAGTCTAGATTCGGTCCATAAGATAATAGGCTCCGTCACCCTTGACCTCCAAGTTCTTATCCATTCCACGCAGGGATTCTCCCGCCACATTCTCAGGCTTTAAGGCTTCGAGCTGAGCCTCCTTAATCTGTGCGGATAGGTACGAATGGATAGTCATTGTTAATGACTTGACTCTTCGACCGAAATACTCTTTTCTACTTAGGGCGTCTGCTACTACATTGGCTTTCCCCGGGTGATAACGAATTTCCCAGTCATAATCATTGAGTAGTTCGACCCATCGTCGTTGTCTCATGTTGAGCTCTTTCTGGTTCAGTATGTGTTGGAGGCTTTTTTGATCGGTGTATATTATGCTCTTCGTTCCATACAAGTAGTGTCTCCAGATCTTTAGAGCGAATACGACCGCCCCTAACCCGAGGTCGTGAGTGGTAGAGTTAACCTCATGTGTCTTCAGCTGTCTTGAGGCACAGGCGATGACCTTACCTTGTTGCATCAAGACACAACCGAGCCCTTGGTTCAATGTATTGCAATATACCACAAAATCTTCTGTCCCTTCGGGAAGGGATTATACCGGTGCGGTGCATAGAGCTCGCTTCAGGGTCTGGAATGCCTTCTCCTGTATCTCTTGCCAGTCGAATGTTATGCCTTTCTGTGTCAACATGGTGAGAGGTTTCGCAATCCTAGAGAAGTTCTGAATGAATCTGTGGTAGTAGCCAGCGAGGCCTAGAAATTGACGAATTTATGTAGGCGTCTTCGGTGCTGACCAGTTCTCAATAGCTTTAATCTTGGAGGGATCCATGTGGATTCCTTCTTCACTAACCACGTGTCCTAAGAATTCAACTCTTCGGATCCAAAATTCGCACTTAGAGAACTTCGCGTATAACTTCTCTGATCGCAAGGTTTCTAGGACTCGTCGTAGATGATTCCTATGTTCTTCCTCGCTCCGAGAGTAGACGAGTATATCATCAATGAAGACAATAACGAATTGATCTAAGTATGGATGACACACCCTATTCATCAAGTCCATGAACACTGCGGGTGCGTTAGACAGTCCAAAGGGCATCACTACGAACTCATAGTGCCCATAACGAGTTCGGAATGCTATCTTCGGCACATCCTCCTCAAGTACTCGTAACTGGTGATACCCGGACCTAAGATCAATCTTGGAAAAGTAACTCGCTCCTTGTAGTTGGTCGAATAAGTCATCGATACGGGGAAGAGGGTAGCGATTTTTGACCGTGAGTTTGTTGAGATCCCTATAATCGATGCACATACGGAATGATCCGTCCTTCTTCTTTACGAACAAGACCGAAGCTCCCTAGGGTGAGAAGCTCGGTCTTATAAAGCCCTTGCTGACCAGCTCGTTAAGTTGACCGGATAGTTCTTACATCCCAGCAGGCGCTAAACGATAGGGCGACTTAGCTACGGGGGTAGCTCCTGGGACTAGGTCGATTCTAAACTCAACCTGACGTTTGGGAGGTAAACCTGGAAGGTCCTCTGGGAAGACATCAGGGAAATAGCACACAACAGGGATGTCTTTTGGATCTTTCGCTTTCTGGCTTGTGTCAACGACGTGTGCAAGAAAGTCGCGGTATTCCTTACGTAAGTATTTCTGGGCTTGAATACTTGAGATGATATGAAGGCTCGTATCGGGTTTGTCTCCGTAGATTAATAGAGTTTCGTGATTCGGTGGATTTAGGCGAATGGCTTTGTCGAAGCATAGAATATTTGCGCGATGAAGACTCAACCAGTCCATGCCAACAATGACATCGAAACTCTTGATCGAGACTGGTACGAGATCGTTTGGGAATGAATGATTGTCTGAGGGTACAACCTATGTAAATTTCGTTAGAGCTTTCGGTCTTTCCGTTAGCCATTTCTACGACGAATGTTTATTTTAGTGGTTGCGGGGATTGTTTAAGTAAGTGTTTAAAGTTGTGGTTTATGAAGCTTCTTTCTGCACCACTATCGAATAAGACCCAGGCATAAGAGTTGTTGAGAAGGAACATACCCGTGACTACTGCGGGATCCGCTACTGCTTCGTTGTGTCCAATAGCGAGTAGTCTTCCTGTTCCTCCCGCATTCCCAGCCTTCGGACAGTTTTTCTTGAAATGGCCAGCTTCACCGCAGCCATAACAGGTCTAGGTCACTCCCGAACTGGGGACTTGCGAGATGGGTTTGGGTTGGGCTCTGCAAAACCGGACGGTATGGCCCTTCTGGCTGCAGTTGGTGCATTGCAATTCACGGCAGGGGTCGTTGTGATGAAAGGGGCACTTGGGACACTTGGGCAGGTTCCCAACATAAGCTTTTGCCGGCGCAGGGGTAGCAGGAGTGGTGGCAGCATGGAATGCCACGATCTGTTGGTTTTTAGAAGAAGATTGAGTCTTCTTGCCCTTCTTCTGATCCCCACGCTTCCTCTTGTTGTCGGATGATTTGGGTGGTCCGGTGGTATTTGTCGGGGTTGTTGCTGGTGTGGAAGGAACCTCATGATCAATTAACCTCTGGGCTAATTCCTTGGCGCTATCAAAGGTCATAGGGCGTGAGGCTAGAACGTTTCCTCGATACGGAGGCATTAAACCCCAAATGTATCGTTCAATCTTCTTGCTCTCCGAAGGGATCATGTTGGGACACATAGCCGCCAAGTTGCAGAACCTGGCTGTGTAAGCTGTTAGGTCAGTCCCTTTCATCTTGAGGTTCCAGAGTTCCTCCTCAAGTTTTTGAATTTCGCCCCTAGGGCAGTACTCCCTTCTCATGAGGTCCTTTAGTGTGTCCCAGCCCATGGCGTTGGCTGTTACCAAAGAGAGTGCACTGACATGACCGTTCCACCATGTCAGGGCCCTGTTAGTGAGGGTGGCAGTAGCGAACTTTATTTTGCTCTCCTCGGGGCATGAGCACATTTCAAAGACAGCCTCAGTTCTTTCGAACCACTGAGACAATGCTAGAATTCCTCCGGTCCCATCGAAGAAAGTGGGTTTGCAGTTAATGAAGTCCTTATAAGTACATCCCTGCGCCCTTTGATGGACTTCACCAAATCTAGAGTTGCCACCGCTCACATCACCAGAGTTCATTTGAGCCATGGCTGCCGTCACAGCTGCGGTCACAGCTGTTTGAAACAACACTGGATCGAACTGCGGAGGAGGAGGTGGTGGAGGAGGGGCTTGAGTTGCTGGTCTGCCTCTGGTTGGGCGCTTGCGAGGAGGCATCTTTTACTGAAAGTTCATAGAAATGATAGCAATAGTAAGAGTCTATTGCAAGTATGATAAGAGTGTTTCATGGACTAAATCAACATAGTTCAAAATCAGAGAGAGAGTCATAGCAATAAAGTAGTTAACTGCCAATTACTGGTATTAATGATGTACTACAAGTTCGGGAAAAGCGACCTAACAGTAGGTCTTACATCAAACCAAAAGGAAGGTGTTGGCAGTCTAGAGGCCTAATTAGAGTACTTTCAAAGTTAGGAATGTTTATAGACAAGTGCTCTACTGAGCTTAGAAAGAAAAGGCTAGTCCTTAAACAAAAGAGTGAGATGATTTGACATCTTCTACGGGCAACGGGCACCCGTTGGGCGAACCCTCAGATCAGCTAGTTGACGCATAACTTCCTGAAGATGCCGTTCATAAGCCCTTTGACGTGCTCGAAGTTCCCTAACTTCGGCCCGGGATGCAGCTAGCTGTTGCTGCAGAGCCTCATTGGTCCTCCTTGCCCTATCCATAGCTTCTTCAAGTTGGCGGATGCGAACAGTGTTGAGATTCGAGTTGGCATCCACTTCTATGACTTTTCCAATGGTTGCTTGACCCTGCTCGACATTCCTGGCGATCCTTCGGACCATGATGGGCAGAACTCGGTCCGCTGATCCTCCCTTGCTTATGTTATAGAAGCTTCGGTCTCCATTGTAAGGTAAAGGTTAGCCCTGCTCCTCGCTCCATTGGTTCAAGGATATGGCCCACATGGGAGTGGGACCCTGAAATGCCGGACGGGGGTTGGGGTTCGGAGCTTCAGGGGGTAGGTTGTTAACTTCTGGCTCGGAGCTGGAGCTGTCCAAGAAGCCTTCAGCATGATGATCGTCCAAAGGGATCGGGTGATCATCGTCTGACTCCTCGTCAAGCCATCCTCCATTGCCCTGATTTGGATAATACGGATCGCCGGGATGGTGGAAGCCAGCCATGCTATCTAAGCGAGAATGGGGAAAGAAAGGTTAATAGACGTACTAATCTAGGATACTTATAAGATGAATCGTTATTAGTCGACCCAATACTTGCGTAGTGCATACCAATTACATGTAACCGAAGCAAGATAGTCCTTCGAATAAGAAACCCTAACTTCAGATCCCCAATCAAACAAGAACAGGAAATGAAGTAAAGGCCACAGATTCTGAGTCTATAGCGCCCTAGTCACATGTAACCGTGGTGTATCCACTTAGCAACTATTGTCCTACCAGTAACGACCCTTTTAGTTATCACATATGTAGTTAGTAGTATACAAAATACTCCTATAGTGTTCTTGTTCTAATGTTCTTGTGGTAGTGTTGGTAAGTTTTTAGACTTGTTGCAACACCACAATCACCCTTAGGCACATGCTAGTCACTCCTGAAGAAATGTAGTTGATCAAGCTACATCCCCCCAGCTGTTACTATATGTCTCTAAGCTTAATTGTGTTGTTCAACAATCTTAATACTTTTGTTTTGTTCTAGTATGATACTGAACCTTCTATAGTAGTGAGTGTGTATATATATATATATATATATATATATATATATATATACTTAATTAAATATTTTATTATTTAGAAGTATATATTCTATGTCAAAGTGTTTTAGTCCCGAAGTATTTATAGTTCGTATATCTTTTATAGGTTGATATACTTGATTCACTATAAACATTGCTCTGATACCAATCTGTCACACCCCAAAATCGATAACGGCGGAATACGTTCTGGGGTGGAGGATGTCATGTACAGTATCATAACAATTGCATAATAGTAAAAGCAAGCGACAACATCCATTTCATTTACATAGTAAGTTTATTTACAACGTGTTCTGTAAAGTTTAATAGACACCAAAAGTATAACAAAGTAAAAGATGGGTCTTGTATGCGCTCCATCTTCTCCAAAAGCTGCACCAGTACCTGTCTATGTTTGACCTGAGGATACAAGTTGTTTTGAAAACGAGTATCAACATAAAGCTCGTGAGTTCATAAGAATTTAGTGTCGTTGTTGTTTAAAAGTGTTTACAAATTTGTAGTATAAAAACTGAAATTTTATGTTTATAAGTAGTAGAAATCCCTAGAAAATCCTATGTTTTCTAGAATAATACAATGTAAGTTAAATCCTTTAAGTAGTGTGTAAGTATTATCATTGAAAACCTTCAGTTGCAAAAGTATGGTAATAAATCTCAGGTAAGTAACATGGCTAGAGAAAAGTTACGCCTGTTGACAGTAGTAGTGGTGCAAACTTCCATTAGTAATAGATACGTATTTACTTCGGGATGTTAGCTTAGACTTTAGTCTTAGAGTATTAATTTGAATATAGGTGTAACCCTTCATGTGACCAATTTTATAGTAGTAGAGAACCCGATGACCTTCCCGGTCATACATAGTGTAGTGAAGTAGTGCCATCCCTGGGCCTGGTCGGCTCGGAATGTAGTTAATAGTCGGGATGTAGTAGTGTCTGTCCCGTATAGATATATACGTGTAGTGTTGCCTTCCTTCCGGAAAGCCCTGGTCACATGGTATAAGCGCGGTAGGGTGTCTTATAGAGAGATAGTGTGTTATACTCTAGATTAGCGTATTCTCTTGTATTATAGTATAGTAGTCTTTTGTATAGTTCATAGAGTGTTCTCTCATACTAGTATTAACTTGTAATTGTAGCCGTTATAATGAGTATAGCAGTAGTAGAGATAACGAGTAGTAGACTTAGCTATACATATTTTAGCTAACTAGAGTGTATGATTTCCTGCCTTTGAATAACAAAGGTATTGAGTGAGATGAAGACTTTCATATCTAACACACATATATATGATATATAACTAAGAAATCAACGACAGTCGGACGGATAACCGATACCTTAAGACCACATCAAACAAGAACATGAAATAAGGCAAGCTATCGGTCCTAAGTCCTTCAAGCCTTACTTATATAAATATATTTGTGTAGATATATTTTAAAAAGAAAAGTAAATTTAAACACAGTTTTAAAAGAAGTTTAATAACAATTTAATCTTAAAAATAAATTTGATAATCAACTAAAACAGTTTTATTGGAAAGCAGCTAAAGGTGTGGAAAAAAAATCCCTTTTTGATGATAATTTGTGAATCACATATGATTTAATAATAAATCTTGTAGCATTATACTTGTATCCCCCCCCCCCCTAAAACATGTAAAAACAGTTGAAAAGGTTCATTAAGGGGTATGAACTCACCTTAAATGAGTAGATCGGATGGAAGTGTCGGATGAGCGTTTGGTGTCAAGTAAAGACTTGTACACCATTTATGACCCTAGTAACATATGAAGACATATGTTTACAAGTAATTAGTGATTTAAACTCTAATTAAACACATATAGGCATCCTAATGTGATTAAAGGTCTTATGGTTGAGTGCTAGAAGGCTAATGGGTTGCAAGGAAAGAGTATAAGACCTCACCATGGAGTTTACTCTCCAAAAACTCACCTTAAGTGAGTTTACAGTTGGGAGACCACATCCCCCATGAGTTTACGGCCGTAAACTCATGGGAGGAGTGTTTTTGAGTGTTTTTAAGCCTCATGTGGTTCTAGAAGTGGTTCTAAGGTAGTATACAAGGCTATAGGGGTGTTTAAGGTTCCAAGAGTGTGCTCCCTTGGAGTTTACGGTCCAAAGACCACTCCTTGGGAGTTTACGGCCGTAAACCCCATGGTTTACGGTAGTAAACTCTTGTGCACCTCCAATCTTTGATTACAAGGCCCTTGGTTCAATCCTAACAAGTTCTAGTGAGGGTATAAGGCTCTTTAGGGGACTTAAACTCTCATTTGACATGGTTTAGGGGAGTTTACCCCTCAAATGTTGATGTTTAGGTGTTCCAAGTCCGAAGTAGCAAGTCCCTAAGCCATCTCTTAAGTCTAAATGGGGTTTGGAAGTGTTTTGGGCTTGATTTGCAAGCTTAGAGGGTGTTTACGGTCTAAGCATGTGCTTGGACCGTAAACCCTCTTTCAAGCCCCAAAAATTGATGATTCGAGTTCCAAACACTTCTAGGTTAAGTCCAAGACTAGTTTCTAGGCTTAAGGGGAAGAAATTTGACACTTTTGGCCACATTTTAGGGGTTTACGGCCTAAGGATGTTCCTAGGCTGTAAACTCCTCCTTTTCAGCCTTCTTCCACAAATTTTAAGCTAAAACACAAATCAAAGGTGCCTAGAACAAGTTAGGGTAAAAGAACTTTCATTTTGGAGGCGGAAACTTGCGGTTTTGAGGCGGAAATCGAACTTGAAGAGAGAGAGAGAGTAGAGAGAGAAAGTGGGTCTAGTGTGGTAAAAGGTTTCTATGGATGCCCACCCTCCTTTATATAAGGCTTGGGTGTTGTACCCGGTATACGTCTACCCGATACTTATGTTTAACGAGGTTTAACCTTTTTACCCGGTTAAATAGTCGTAATAAAGATAACTTTTTCCAATTAATTGGAAATGATATTTTACGAGTTTTATTTATTTTGTTACGACTATATTAACATAAAATTACAAATAAATAAAACATTTATTTATTTGTCGACCCTAAATTAATGGAACTTTTAATAAATAGAATATTCTATTTAACGGAAACAGGTTATAATGACAAAAATAATTTTGGGTTGTCACAGCTAAGCGATTATAGAAAGACCTCGTGAGAATCCATTCATGAAAAGTACATTATTCTGAAACCTCAGGACCCTCTATAGTTCCACGTCGACTCTATCAGTCCAAGTATCCGCGACAGTGATACACAGGACGAAACCCGAGACGCCGAGAACTTGTGTGCCCGTTCAGCACCTGGGCTTATCGACCTTCATTCTATATCATGTTGATGTATGCCAACTTCGACGCCTCTATCAATCATGGTTTGACTTAGTGCAACCATGTGTAAATTCCTAGTACTGTGCAAAAAGAACTTTCACCGTGGCCATTTCGTCAATTAAAAGTTCTTCCGAACTTAATAATAAAACCTAATGCAATCCGTTAGTCGTCTCCCTTATCTAAAACCTTCCGAAATACCCCTGAGTAGGGTATCGCGCGCTGTTAACCAACCCTTTCTTAGATAGATAGAACCCAAAGAGAAAGACACTGCAGGTATTCCAGAAGACGATAACCACCCGATACCTACTCCATAGATCCCCCAGAAAGACCCTTAGCACTCACAATCAGGTTCGTGAATCAAGAGGGAAGAACTCATGGGATTGACTACTATTAACTAAGTATATGCATAAGAGTGGTATATATTTGAGATCAAAAAGATTTAAGATGTGTGCTTCCTCCCTACTCCCTGTTCCTCGTTGGGTTGTGGGTCTGGGGTGGAGTCGCACAACTGAACATCCTGTCGACCTCAATTATATACGGCTTGCATACACCAAGTATTAGTGGTTAAGCCAAGTATGAGCTCTACCACGAACCCCATAGTAAAACCCTTCAGCCTATCCCATAGAATAGGAACTAGAGTCAAGAGAACCGCTGCGGGTTGAGCTACTAAAATGACCACAAATTCGAAATTTGTTGTAATCCTGGTTAAGCCAACATAGTAGCTAACACCCTCAGTTGGAAAAGAAATCTGAGTCGTAAGAGTCAAGGACATTGACTATGACCATCCATTCACACTTAATCCCACGAATTAAGCATCTCAACTGTGACAACCCCAAATCTAATTCCGTTACAAATCCCATTTTCACTAACGGAACGTGTCACTATACGTTATTTTATGTAATATTTGGAACCGTCAATATCCGAATATCTAAGTTTATGCATGACTTAATATTATCATAAGAAATATAACTCGTATGTGTTAACCCCGTTTAACCTAATAGAGTTGTATTACCTTTTCTACCACTTCACCCGGGTAAAAAGTTTTAACCCAGTTAAATTTAAACATCGGGTAGCCGTGTATCGGGTGCGTTTCCCAAGACATATGCAATGGGTGTGCACAACATTTGAACACCCATTTACTACACACCCACTCTCTCTCTCTACTTTCTCTCTCTAGACTTGAAATCGGCCCCGATTCCGCTAATTTCCGACCTCCAAACGTAAGTACTCATCCTCTATCTTAATCTAGTCATGCTTCATTTAATCTAGGGGCCAAAAAATCATAGAAATCAAGGACCATAAAGGATTTTACGGCCTAAGAAGCTCCTTAGGCCGTAAACCCCCAAATTCATGCCCAAGACCATGTTTTTCCTTCCTTTAAGCTAGTACACTAATTAAGGCTTATGACTAGAAGGGTTTGGACATTAAAACACAAGAAAATGGTGCTTAAAAAGGAGTTTACGGCCCAAGCTTGTGCTTAGGCCGTAAACACCACAAACACCCCACAAATCCATGTTTAAGGCTTCAAAAACTCTTCTAGGGTGTTTAGTAATTTAGACTTGACAACAAGGAAGGCTTAAAGGCATTAAACATCATCATTTGAACATAAAAAGTGGAGTTTACGGCCAAGGCTAAGCTTGGGCCGTAAACACCCAAACTTTTGTGTCAAACAAGCCCCTAAACTACCCTAATGCATGAAAGGAATTTATCTAAGGCCTATGGAAGTGTGTTGTACCATTAAATACTTCATTTTGACACCAAATGAAGAGTTTACGGCCAAGGATGTTCTTGGGCCGTAAACTCCCCATAAATATGTGCCAAATTGTTCCAAACTCACTATAGGGCCTTCTAGGATTTTTCTAAGCCATTTGGGACCATGTTGTACAAGAAAAACCTTCATCTTGAAGGACTTATAGGAGTTTACGGCCCAAGAACAAGTCTTGGCCGTAAACTCCCCAAAAATATCACAAATTTAGATGTTTAATCCTTCCCTCTTGGTCCAAAACACACACCACTAAATTAAGGAAGTGATATAAGGCCTTAAACATACACTTTGGGACACCACTTGAGTTTACGGCCAAGCCTAGGGGGCTTACGGCCGTAAACTCCCAATGGATGGCTTTTAGGCCATAAAATCTAAGAGAGTGAACTCAAGGACCCTCCCGTAAATCATTCATGGCCTTGTACCACTCCCGGGAACCCTTTCTAGGCCTTAAAACCCCGAAAACGACACTAGAATGTCCAAATTCTATAATGAAAAGCATAAGATGATTAACTTCTTGCAAAATACATATTTCATATGACATTAGGGTCCAAAAAGGTGCTCAAGTGGTTATTTGGTACCAAACGCTCAATCGACACTATTACCCGATTTACCCGATTCACCCGATTTCCGCGATTTCAGGTGAGTTCATACCCCTTTAATGAACCTTTCAAGTGTTTTAAATGTTTTAGGGGGGAGATACAAGTTGCTTATAAATGTTTATACAAAGTTTTACAGAACGATTTCCGAGTTTCAAGGATGAATCACATGTGATTCACTACTCTTAGTTCAAATCACATGTGATTTGTCCCTATGCCTTAAAAATGGGTTTCACCCTTTTCAAACTATTTTTAAACAGCGAGTCAGATAATAAATGATCTTTTGGAAAATTACTTTTATTAAATCAATTTACTTATAAAATGTAACCACACTGATATATTTATATAAATAAGACTTGGAGGACTTAGGACCGGTATCTCGCCTTATTTCCTGTTCTTGTTTGATTGTGGGCTTAGGGTAGTAGTTATCCATCCGACTGTCGTTGATTTCTTACTTATATAATCTGTATATCAGTGTGGGATACGAATATTACTGCTTTCACTTAATGCTAAAGTCATTAACGTGCTAAGAAACATCCCCACTAAGATAACCATAATAGGTATGGTTAGGTTCGCTACCGCTACTACTCGCTAAAGTTATTACTAACTACACTATAATACTCACTATTACTAGACGATACACTAGTAAGAGAATACACTATGATCATACTAAAAGATGACTACACTATGACAATAGAGAAAACACTAAACAAACAATAATACACTAACCCGCTATGAGATACTCTATTCGCTATTCACTACGTCTGGAGTGTTCCAGCAGGAGACGACTCTACATGTATAGATCTATACGGGGCAAACGCTATTACATCCCGACTGCTAACTCAGTCCGCGCCGTACAGGCCCAGGGATGCCACTACTTCACTACACTGTACATGACCGGGAAGGTCATGGGATCCTCTATTATCCTCACTATTGGTAATATACAAGGAATACCCAACAACTACACTAAAATACTACACTGAATGTTAAACTACATCCCGAAGTAAGTAAGTATCTAACACTAAAGGAAGCTCGCACCTCTATCATTGGTCACGGGCTTAACTTATCCTATCACATTTGTTATTTGGAGATTTGCCAAAGTATTTTTACAATAAATTGTTTTCAAAGAGACAAAGAATGCATACTTTTCACAGATTGCCACTTACAATGTATTTCCTGGAAAATATGGGATTTTCTAAGTTTCTACTACTTATGAACATAAATGATACATTTTTAAACACTAATGCTTTGTATACAAAAACTCACACTAAACTCTTATGAACTCACCAGCTTTAGGCTGATAATTGTTTTCAAAATAACTTGTATCTTCAGTTCAAAGATAGACAGGTACAGACGCGGCATTTTTGGAGAAGATGGAGCACACAAGACCCATCTCTTATTTTTGAATTACTTTTGAGTGTTTGTTAAACATTACGCAATACACTTGTAATTCAATTCACTATATAATGCGATGGTTGTATGTTTCTTGTTTCTACTATTATGCAATTGTGATGATACTATCCACTACGTCATCCACCCCGAAACGTATTCCGCCGTTATCGGTTTTGGGGTGTGACAGATTGGTATCAGAGCATTGTTTATAGTGAATCAAGTATATCAACCTATAAAAGATATACGAACTATAAACACTTCGGGACTAAAACACTCTGACCAAAATATATACTGTTAAGGATCTAAAAGAACTAACCAAGTATATATATATACACACATCACTATGAAACACAGGAATCAGTATCATCCTAGAACAAAACAAAAGTATTAAGATTGTTGGGCAGCACAATTGGGTTTAGAGACATATAGTCACATTCAGGATGATGTAGCCTGATCAACTACGTTTTCCTGAGGGTGACTAGCATGTGCCTAAGTTCGGTTGTGATGTTGCAACAAGTCTAAAACTTACCAACAATACCACAATAACGCTAACATAAGAATACTATAGGAGTATTCTGTATCTCTAGATTATACGTATGTGTTAACATCAAGGGTCGTTACTAGTAGGACAATAGTTGCTAAGTGGATACACCACGATTACATGTGATTGGGGCGCTATAGACTCAGAATCTACAGCCTTTGCTTCATTCCCTGTTCTTGTTTGATTGGGGGTCTGAAGTTAGGGTGGTTTATTCGAAGGACTATCTTGCTTCGGTTACATGTAATCGGTATGCACTATGCAAGTATTGGGTCAACTGGTAATGATTCCTCCTATAAGTATCTTAGAATAGTGCGTCTATTAATCTTCTTTCCCCCTTCTCGCGTAGATAGCATGGCTGGCTTCCACCTACCCGGTGATCCGTACTTTCCGAACCAGGGCAATGGAGGATGGCTCGAAGAGGAGTCAGACGACGATCACCCTATTCCTTTGGATGATCATCATGCCGAAGGTTTCTCGGGTGACTCGAGCTCCGAGCCAGAAGTCAACAACCAACCTCCTGAAGCCTCGAACCCTAACCCCCGACCCGCATTTCAGGGCCCCACTCCTATGTGGGCAATGTCCTTGCATCGATGGAGCGAGGAGCAGGGTCAGCCCTTGCCTTACAATGGAGACCGAAGTTTCTACAACATAAGCAAAGGAGGATCAGCAGATCGGGTTCTGCCCATCATGATCCGAAGGATTGCCAGGAATGTTGAGCAAGGCCAAGCTGCTATTGGTCGAGTTGTAGAAGTGGATGCCAACTCAAACCTCAACACTGTTCGCATCCGCCAACTCGAAGAAGCCATGGACAGGACAAGGAGGACCAACGAGGCTTTACAACATCAACTGGCTGCATCCCGAGCTGAAGTTAGGGAACTCCGAACACACCAAAGGGCTCATGATCGACACCTCCAAGAAGTTATGCGTCAGCTGGAGGATCTGAGGATTCGCCCGACAAGCAGCCGTCGCCAGTAGAAGACATCTAGTTACCTCACTCTTTTGTTTAAAGGACTAGCCTTTTAACTCTATGTTCCGTAGGTCTCTTGTCTGTAAACATTCCTAGTTTAAAAGTACCCTAGTTGAACCTCTAAACTGCCAACATTTTCTCTATGGTATGACGTAAGACCTAATGCTAGGTCAATTTTCATGAACTTCTGTTGCATCATTAATACCAGTATATTGGCAGATGATTTCTCTATTGCTATAACTCTTACCCTGATCTTGGATTATGTTGATTTAATCCATGAGACACACTATTCATATTCGCAATAGGCTCTTACTATTGCTATCATTTCTATGATCTTCCAGTGAAGGATGCCTCCACGAAAGCGTCCCAGCAGAGGAAGACCTGAAACTCAAACCCCTCCTCCACCACCTCCTCCTCCGCAGTTCGATCCGGTGTTGTTCCAAGCGGCTGTGACTGCGGCTGTAACAGCAGCCATGGCCCAGATGAACTCGGGTGATGCGAGCGGTGGAAATTCTAGATTTGGTGAAGTCCACCAACGAGTGCAGGGATGCACTTATAAAGACTTCATGAATTGTAAACCTACTTTCTTTGATGGGACCGGAGGAATTCTGGCATTGTCCCAATGGTTCGAAAGAACCGAAGCTGTATTCGAAATGTGCTCTTGTCCCGAAGAGAGCAAAATCAAGTTCGCTACTGCTACCTTCACTAACAGGGCTTTGTCATGGTGGAACGGCCATGTCAACGCACTCTCCTTGGTCACAGCCAATGCCATGGGCTGGGACACTCTAAAAGATCTTATGAGAAGGGAGTACTGCCCTAGGGGCAAAGTTCAGAAGCTTGAGGAAGAACTCTGGAACCTCAAGATGAAGGGGACCGACATAACGGCTTATACGGCCAGGTTTTGCGACTTGGCGGCTATGTGTCCCAACATGATCCCCTCTGAAAGCAAGAAGATTGAGCGTTACATCTGGGGTTTAGTGCCCCCGTATCGAGGAAATGTTCTGGCCTCACGCCCTACCACTTTCGACAGCGCCAAGGAATTGGCCCAGAGTCTGATCAACCACGAAATCTCCTCCACTCCAGCAACAACAACCACAACAACAACTGCACCATCCGGATCATCCGACAGAAAAAGGAAACGATGGGATAAGAAGAAAGGCAAGAAAACTCAAACCGCCTCCAGGGATCAGCAAATTGTGGCGGTTCATGCTGCCACCATCCCGGCCGCACCAGCTGCTCCATCCCCGCCGAAGGCTTACAGTGGAAACTTGCCTAAGTGTCCTAAATGCCCTTTTCACCACAACGGTCCATGCCGTGAATTGCAGTGTTCCAACTGCGGACGGAAGGGCCATACTGTCCGATTTTGCAAGGCCCCTCCCAAACCTATCACACAGGTTCCTGGTACGGGAGTGACCCCGACGTGTTATGGTTGCGGTGAAGCGGTCCATTTTAAGAAGAACTGTCCGAAGGCTGCAAATGCTGGGGGAACTGGAAGGTTACTTGCTATCGGTCACAATGAAGCAGTAGCCGATCCCACAGTGGTCACGGGTACGTTCCTTCTCAACAACTCTTATGCCTGTGTCTTATTCGATAGTGGTGCAGAAAGGAGCTTCATAAATCAGAACTTTAAACACTTACTCAAACAAACCCCCCAACCACTAAAAGAAACATTCGTTGTAGAAATGGCTAATGGGAAGACAGAAAGCTCTAATGAAATCTATATAGGTTGTACTCTCACGTTAGATGATCACCCCTTTCTAATCGATCTTATACCAGTCTCAATCAAAAATTTCGATGCCATTGTTGGTATGGATTGGCTAAGCCTTCACTACGCCGACATTCTATGCTCCGAGAAAGCCATTCGCCTGAACTTTCCGAATCGAGAGGCCCTATTGATATACGGAGATAAGCCAAGTACAAACCTTCGTATCATCTCTAGTATTCAGGCTCAGAAATACTTGCGCAAGGAATATCGCGCCTTCCTTGCTCACGTCGTCGACACTAACCAGAAATCGAAGGATCCAAAAGACATTCCTGTAGTATGCGATTTTCCTGATGTTTTTCCGGAGGATCTCCCAGGCCTGCCTCCTAAACGACAGGTTGAATTCAGAATCGACCTAATCCCAGGAGCTACTCCCGTAGCTAAGTCGCCCTACCGCCTAGCGCCCGCCGAAATGCAAGAACTATCCGGTCAACTCAACGAACTGCTTAGCAAGGGTTTTATAAGACCGGGCTTCTCACCTTGGGGAGCTCCGGTCTTGTTCGTGAAGAAAAAGGATGGGTCGTTTCGAATGTGCATCGATTATAGGGAACTCAATAAACTCACGATCAAAAATCGCTATCCTCTCCCTCGTATCGACGACCTATTCGACCAACTCCAAGGAGCCAGTTACTTCTCCAAGATTGATCTTAGATCGGGGTATCACCAATTACGGGTGCTTGAGGAAGATGTTCCAAAGACAGCTTTCCGAACCCGCTACGGGCATTTCGAGTTCGTAGTGATGCCCTTTGGACTGACTAACGCCCCCGCAGTATTCATGGACTTGATGAATAGGGTATGCCGTCCATATCTAGATCAGTTCGTCATCGTCTTTATTGACGACATTCTTGTCTACTCTCGGAGCGAGGAAGAGCACAGAAGCCATTTACGATTAGTCCTGGAAACCCTGCGATCCGAGAAGTTGTATGCAAAGTTCTCTAAGTGCGAGTTTTGGATCCGGAGAGTTGAATTCTTAGGACACGTGGCCAGTGAGGAAGGAATCCACGTGGACCCCTCCAAAATTAAGGCTATTGAGAACTGGTCAGCACCAAAGACGCCTACGGAAATTCGTCAATTTCTAGGCCTCGCTGGCTACTACCGACGGTTCATCCAAAACTTCTCTCGGATTGTGAAGCCTCTCACCACGCTAACACAAAAGGGTGTGCCATTCGACTGGGAAGAGAAACAGGAGAAGGCATTCCAGACCCTGAAGCGAGCCCTGTGCACCGCACCAGTATTATCCCTTCCCGAAGGGACAGAAGATTTTGTTGTATACTGTGATGCATCCAATCAGGGGCTCGGTTGTGTCTTGATGCAACGAGGCAAGGTTATCGCCTATGCCTCGAGACAGCTAAAGAACCATGAGGTGAACTACACTACTCACGACCTCGAGTTAGGAGCGGTCGTCTTCGCACTAAAAATCTGGAGACACTACTTGTATGGGACGAAGAGCGTGGTGTACACTGATCATAAAAGCCTCCAACATATACTGAACCAGAAGGAACTCAACATGAGACAACCCGATGGGTCGAGTTACTTAACGATTACGACTGTGAAATTAGATATCATCCGGGGAAAGCCAACGTAGTAGCGGACGCCCTGATCAGAAAAGAATATTCCGGACGAAGAACCAAGTCGCTAACCATGACCATACACTCACATCTATCCACGCAGATCAAAGAGGCTCAGCTGGAAGCTCTAAAGCCTGGAAACGTGACGGGAGAATCCCTGCGTGGAATGGATAAAAATCTGGAGGTTAAGGGTGACGGAGCCTATTACTTTATGGACCGAATCTGGACTCCACGCCATGGAGGTTTCAGAGATTTGGTTATGAGAGAAGCACACAACACTCGCTACTCCGTCCACCGGGTTCAGATAAGATGTATCTGGATCTCAAAAAGCTTTACTGGTGGCCGAACATGAAAGCAGAGATCGCTACCTTTGTAGGTAAGTGCCTTACTTGCGCGAAGGTCAAAGTAGAATGTCAAAAGCCATCAGGACTCCTCCAACAACCGGAAATACCAGAATGGAAGTGGGAGCGAATCACAATGGACTTCATCACCAAGCTGCCCAAGACAGCAGGTGGATTAGATACCATTTGGGTCATCGTTGACAGGTTGACCAAGTCCGCCCACTTCCTACCCATCAAAGAGACGGATAAGATGGAAAAGCTCACTAGGACTTATATAAAAGAAATAGTGCGATTGCATGGCGTCCCTATATCTATTATATCAGACCGAGATAGTAGATTCACCTCTAGATTTTGGCAATCATTACAAAAGGCGCTAGGGACGAGGCTGGATATGAGTACAGCCTACCATCCGCAGACTGATGGACAAAGTGAGAGGACGATCCAAACATTAGAAGACATGCTGCGAGCTTGTGTGATCGACTTCGGGAAATCGTGGGATACACACTTACCTCTTGTGGAGTTTTCCTACAACAATAGTTATCACACGAGCATCAAGGCAGCTCCATTCGAAGCTCTCTACGGCCGAAAGTGCAGATCCCCGTTGTGATGGGCCGAGGTGGGAGACACTCAGTTAGCTAAAGGACGAGTTCCTGATAGCGCCCTCACTGGTCCAGAGATCATTCGAGAGACGACCGAGAAGATTGTACAAATACGTGAACGACTAAAAGCCGCTAGGGATCGACAGAAAAGCTACGCCGACAAACGAAGAAAACCCTTGGAATTCCAGGTGGGAGACCGAGTCCTTCTGAAGGTCTCGCCCTGGAAAGGCACGATACGCTTCGGGAAGCGTGGAAAGTTGAATCCAAGGTACATAGGGCCTTTTGAGATTCTTGCTAGAATCGGCCCTGTAGCTTACAAACTAAACTTACCCCACGAGCTAAGTAACATACATCCTACCTTTCACGTCTCAAACTTGAAGAAATGTCTGTCCGACGAGACTCTCGTGATCCCCCTCGACGAGATTGAGATCAATGAGAGCCTCAACTTCGTGGAAGAACCTGCGGAGGTGTTGGATCGTGAAGTAAAGCGGACGAAACAAAGCCGCATCCCAATTGTGAAGGTTCGGTGGAACGCCAAGCGAGGACCGGAATTCACTTGGGAGCGCGAGGATCAAATGAAACTCAAATACCCTCACCTCTTCGCTTAGTAGTATTGTAATATCGTATCTGTTTGTATTCTAAATTTCGGGACGAAATTCCCCTAACGGGGGGATGATGTGACAACCCCAAATCTAATTCCGTTACAAATCCCATTTTCACTAACGGAACGTGTCACTATACGTTATTTTATGTAATATTTGGAACCGTCAATATCCGAATATCTAAGTTTATGCATGACTTAATATTATCATAAGAAATATAACTCGTATGTGTTAACCCCGTTTAACCTAATAGAGTTGTATTACCTTTTCTACCACTTCACCCGGGTAAAAAGTTTTAACCCAGTTAAATTTAAACATCGGGTAGCCGTGTATCGGGTGCGTTTCCCAAGACATATGCAATGGGTGTGCACAACATTTGAACACCCATTTACTACACACCCACTCTCTCTCTCTACTTTCTCTCTCTAGACTTGAAATCGGCCCCGATTCCGCTAATTTCCGACCTCCAAACGTAAGTACTCATCCTCTATCTTAATCTAGTCATGCTTCATTTAATTTAGGGGCCAAAAAATCATAGAAATCAAGGACCATAAAGGAGTTTACGGCCTAAGAAGCTCCTTAGGCCGTAAACCCCCAAATTCATGCCCAAGACCATGTTTTTCCTTCCTTTAAGCTAGTACACTAATTAAGGCTTATGACTAGAAGGGTTTGGACATTAAAACACAAGAAAATGGTG
Organism: Lactuca sativa; assembly: GCF_002870075.4. Classification (NCBI taxonomy): domain Eukaryota; kingdom Viridiplantae; phylum Streptophyta; class Magnoliopsida; order Asterales; family Asteraceae; genus Lactuca; species Lactuca sativa. The sequence continues at coordinate 132,017,480 of NC_056631.2, forward strand.
CTTAAAAAGGAGTTTACGGCCCAAGCTTGTGCTTAGGCCGTAAACACCACAAACACCCCACAAATCCATGTTTAAGGCTTCAAAAACTCTTCTAGGGTGTTTAGTAATTTAGACTTGACAACAAGGAAGGCTTAAAGGCATTAAACATCATCATTTGAACATAAAAAGTGGAGTTTACGGCCAAGGCTAAGCTTGGGCCGTAAACACCCAAACTTTTGTGTCAAACAAGCCCCTAAACTACCCTAATGCATGAAAGGAATTTATCTAAGGCCTATGGAAGTGTGTTGTACCATTAAACACTTCATTTTGACACCAAATGAAGAGTTTACGGCCAAGGATGTTCTTGGGCCGTAAACTCCCCATAAATATGTGCCAAATTGTTCCAAACTCACTATAGGGCCTTCTAGGATTTTTCTAAGCCATTTGGGACCATGTTGTACAAGTAAAACCTTCATCTTGAAGGACTTATAGGAGTTTACGGCCCAAGAACAAGTCTTGGCCGTAAACTCCCCAAAAATATCACAAATTTAGATGTTTAATCCTTCCCTCTTGGTCCAAAACACACACCACTAAATTAAGGAAGTGATATAAGGCCTTAAACATACACTTTGGGACACCACTTGAGTTTACGGCCAAGCCTAGGGGGCTTACGGCCGTAAACTCCCAATGGATGGCTTTTAGGCCATAAACTCTAAGAGAGTGAACTCAAGGACCCTCCCGTAAATCATTCATGGCCTTGTACCACTCCCGGGAACCCTTTCTAGGCCTTAAAACCCCGAAAACGACACTAGAATGTCCAAATTCTATAATGAAAAGCATAAGATGATTAACTTCTTGCAAAATACATATTTCATATGACATTAGGGTCCTAAAAGGTGCTCAAGTGGTTATTTGGTACCAAACGCTCAATCGACACTATTACCCGATTCACCCGATTTCCGCGATTTCAGGTGAGTTCATACCCCTTTAATGAACCTTTCAAGTGTTTTAAATGTTTTAGGGGGGAGATACAAGTTGCTTATAAATGTTTATACAAAGTTTTACAGAACGATTTCCGAGTTTCAAGGATGAATCACATGTGATTCACTACTCTTAGTTCAAATCACATGTGATTTGTCCCTATGCCTTAAAAATGGGTTTCACCCTTTTCAAACTATTTTTAAACAACGAGTCAGATAATAAATGATCTTTTGGAAAATTACTTTTATTAAATCAATTTACTTATAAAATGTAACCACACTGATATATTTATATAAATAAGACTTGGAGGACTTAGGACCGGTATCTCGCCTTATTTCCTGTTCTTGTTTGATTGTGGGCTTAGGGTAGTAGTTATCCGTCCGACTGTCGTTGATTTCTTACTTATATAATCTGTATATCAGTGTGGGATACGAATATTACTGCTTTCACTTAATGCTAAAGTCACTAACGTGCTAAGAAACGTCCCCACTAAGATAACCATAATAGGTATGGTTAGGGTCGCTACCGCTACTACTCGCTAAAGTTATTACTAACTACACTATAATACTCACTATTACTAGACGATACACTAGTAAGAGAATACACTATGATCATACTAAAAGATGACTACACTATGACAATAGAGAAAACACTAAACAAACAATAATACACTAACCCGCTATGAGATACTCTATTCGCTATTCACTACGCCTGGAGTGTTCCAGCAGGAGACGACTCTACATGTATAGATCTATACGGGGCAAACGCTATTACATCCCGACTGTTAACTCAGTCCGCACCGTATAGGCCCAGGGATGCCACTACTTCACTACACTGTACATGACCGGGAAGGTCATGGGATCCTCTATTATCCTCACTATTGGTAATATACAAGGAATACCCAACAACTACACTAAAATACTACACTGAATGTTAAACTACATCCCGAAGTAAGTAAGTATCTAACACTAAAGGAAGCTCGCACCTCTATCATTGGTCACGGGCTTAACTTATCCTATTACATTTGTTATTTGGAGATTTGCCAAAGTATTTTTACAATAAATTGTTTTCAAAGAGACAAAGAATGCATACTTTTCACAGATTGCCACTTACAATGTATTTCCTGGAAAATATGGGATTTTCTAAGTTTCTACTACTTATGAACATAAATGATACATTTTTAAACACTAATGCTTTGTATACAAAAACTCACACTAAACTCTTATGAACTCACCAGCTTTATGCTGATAATTGTTTTCAAAATAACTTGTATCTTCAGGTCAAAGATAGACAGGTACAGACGCGGCATTTTTGGAGAAGATGGAGCACACAAGACCCATCTCTTATTTTTGAATTACTTTTGAGTGTTTGTTAAACATTACGCAATACACTTGTAATTCAATTCACTATATAATGCTATGGTTGTATGTTTCTTGTTTCTACTATTATGCAATTGTGATGATACTGTCCACTACGTCATCCACCCCGAAACGTATTCCGCCGTTATCGGTTTTGGGGTGTGACATCAACGGACATCCCGGAAACCTGGAAGCTGCGATAAGTTAAACTCTGAGAAGAGTGAATGAGGAGATTTGAAGTTCCGAGTGACGGAACCCTATACTTCTAGACTTAACCTAAATCAAGAAAACTCAGAACCACTGGAAGAGTAGTTGTAGAAGATGCTAGCACTACTCAGGCACTTCGTCCACCCTGTTACTGACGAGTAGTGCCTGGGACACTCCGCCTCCTCACGTGGAAGAAGTCACTGTCGCCCTGAAGACAATAGACTGCATTCTCCGAAGTGAATCCTAGAATGCCAAGAACCACAGGATAACCTTCGTAGCCAAGAATACTTGAATAAAGTGTGAAAGTAGGTTGCGTTAAGCCTTATAACCCAGATCCCGAAGAGATTATAGACTTGACACCAGTCTAGGTGTTAGTCGATGGGTTATACAAGAGCATGCGCTTTCTACAACTGAAATAGACTGACACCTTAGATATTAGGGCATGTCTTAGAGATTCATTGGACTACTAGGTGTTACAAGAATACTATCTCACATAGAAATAGTGGAACCACCTCCCGAGATAGTCCAACACTTCAGAAAATCTCTAGGAACTAAGTTAGCCCTGAGCAGAGATTGCTATTCATGAAACAACAAAGCATGTAAGAGAATGATTCTTTCCTGTTAGGAATCATATTGTGAAAGCGTCAAATAGACGATGATGAGAAGTTTAAAAACTTTCTAAACAATCATATGGTCGAAACCCTATCTCACCGACCCTGAGAGTTTCCGTTAGAAACATCTCAAGAATCAAAAGTGCAGGTTCATTTTGCACAAGATTAAGATAGTCACCCTGCAGCAAACAGATACCCGTAGACATCCATTTCATTCGATGATCCAGAAAACCTCTGAAAGCCAATCAACAGGAAACACGAGTCCAAGGATAACCCGAGCCTTCTAAGAACCAACCTGAAGGACTACACCCCCAGTATGAGAGAACGTTTGGAACTTCAGAATGGCGATCACGCCATAGAAGTACACTATGTTCTAAGTACTGAAAAGCTCTACCTTTCCGAGAGCTTAGGACCACCCGAGGTTCTTTACCAAAATAGGGTCAACCCTCGTCAGACCACGACTACTTTTGGAAATTCCATAAGCTTCGCCCCAAATCGATCCACGTCTTAGACTTGAAAAGTGTTTGCCCGACGTAACTCTCAGAATCCCACTCGTCTTGATAGAAATCATTGGGGACTCTAACTTCGTATAGGAACCTGTAGGAATCGCGAGCTGAGCGAACAAGTGAACGAAACGGAATCCACATCCCGTAATTGAAGGTTTGTTAGAACGCCAAGCAAAGGCCAGAGTTCACTTGGGAGCACAAGGACCAACCAAACAGGAAGTACCCTCATCTCTCTACCTGATTGTTCATGCCACTTCCTTCCCAAAACCCTAATTTCGGGACGAAATTCCCTCTAACGGCGGGATGATGTGACAACCTGAAATTTATCCCGTCATTTTAACCTCTTCTTCCGTTAATGAAACTCGCTTTATTAAATTGTTCCAATAACCTTTTGGATTAGGTTAATTAAATTGGGTCTTTTATTATGACTTCATTAGTGCCCAAGCGATTTAGAAACACGTGAAACACCCTTAATATTCCCTTGAAAATTTTTAGTTACAATCATGTCGAGTTACGACCACTTAATCGGGTACGACCATAAGCCCCGTTTAACGTCAGTATCGGGTAGATTTCCACTGGGCCACAAACTCAAACCCCTATATAAGGGTGAGTAAACCTCATTTACACCCTTTCCACACTCTTTCTACCCTCTCTCTCTACAAAGCCGATTTTGATCCAAAAACGCCTCTTTCAAGCTGCAAACTAGTAAGTGATCTATCCTAACTTGTTGTTTAGCTCATTTAACATGAAAATTAGTGTTTAAATCATCCAAAAGCCTCAAAGTTATGTGTTTACATCCCACGAACACTCTTGGACCGCAAACACCCATAAATGGGGTTTTGAAGCCCCAAAACCCTTCCAAATCACTCTTTGGGCTTAGATATGACTTATGGACTTGCATATATGAGATTAGAACACCAAAACCTTGTATTTTGAGGAGTAAACATGAGTTTACGGCCCAAGAACACTCTTGGACCGTAAACCCCTCTTCATGGGCCGTGAACACCTTTTAAGGTGTTAAACTTGCCCTTAAACACCTCCTATGGCTTGGGTAAATGTCTAGAATCAACCACCATTGAAGTAGGGGCATTAAACATCAAAGAAACTATGGACTTAGGAGTTTACGGCCGTAAACCCCCCAAGGATTGGTCCATGGGCCGTAAACTCCCTTAAGGAGGCCAAATGATGCCCTAACTTCCCCATATGGCTTGGAATAATGCATAGAACCTTGTATTCTTCCATTTAAGACATTAAATCATGAAGTAAGGGGACAAGTAAGATTTTATGGCCGTAAACTCTATGTTTGCAGCCGTAAACTCCCATAAATGGTCCATGTGAGAACTTAACCACTTCATATGACCTAGAATTGAACCTAGCCTAATTCCACAAGTGATATAAGACCTTTGAGCATCCAAGAACACACCACCCATGAGTGTATGACCGTAAACTCATGGGGATATGGTCTTAGGGCCTAAATCTCCATAAAGAGTTTACTCTTGAAGAGTAAACTCCCTAACTAGGCCATACACCCCCTTATTGCAACCCAATAGCCTCCTAGCACTTGACAAAAGTGTTTTCCGCACATTAGGATGCTAATATGTGTTTAATTTGTATTATAATCACTAATTGTATGTAAGCATATGTCATCATATGTTACTAGGTCATTAAGTATGTTCAAGTCTTCACTTGACACCGAGCACCCAACCGACACCTCCATCCGATCCACTTACAGCAGGTGAGTTCATACCCCTGAATTAACCTTTTAAATGATTTCAACTGCTTTTATATGGGGGGGGGAATACAAGTTGAACTGTACAGTTATTAGATAAATCACATATGATTAATAACTGTATAGCAAAATAGATTTTTGCATGTTAAACTGTTTTATCCGATTCAAGATTTCCAAATCATGCTTTCGAATCTTGTTAAAGTATGAATTGTTGGATAAGGTATATAAGTCCATAACTATTTCGGGTGTGTACTTGACCCGACCCGGCATGGTCCATTTGGGTTGCATGGCACCATGCAATTGGATAGACTAAATGAGAGAAATAACACTTGGAGATTATTAATATATTATAAGTTCTAATATATTAATAATATTATTTGATTAGTTTGATCAAAGAATTAATTTGGAATTAATTAAGTGATCAAAGGATAACTAATTAAATATATGGGTTGATTATGTAAATGATTCATATCTTGTATAGTGGGCTAAGAGGCTCCATGGATTATCAAGTTGGGTTCTACCCATAGGATGCTCCATGGGAGTTACAAACCCATGGGTCATGGAAATGAAGAGTCATGACACATTAGGGTTTACATGGTGTAACCCTAGATGTGTCAACACTATATAAGAGTCCCATTCTCCACCAAAATCGGTAACACATAAGAAACTAGAGGGCTTGGCCGATTTGAAGAAGTGTGTATTATCTCAAGAGTCTTTCCAAGAGCATTTGGTGTTGTGTGAAGCATTTGAGGCATCACACTTGGGGTGCTAGACTCACAAGGTTTTAAGGAACATACGCAACAACAAGGTAAGTTATTCTATCTTTCATTCAAGTTAAAATTGTTCCCCATGTATGCTAGATAGGAATATAACCTTGGAAATTCAACTTTGCATGATAATTAGACAAACATAGATCTAAGGTTATTAGGGTTGCATGTACACTTAGGAAGTGTTAGAATGCTCAAAAACCCTTCAGTGGTATCAGAGCCTAGGCTTGTTTGTTTGTTATTTGTGCTTAAAAGTTGAAAAAAGTCGAAAAACTTGATGTCTGCCTGATGAACTCGCCGAGTCCATGGGGAGACTCGCCGAGTTCACTTGTATCTTCAACCTACTCGCCGACTAGGTTCATGCACTCGGCGAGTAGGAGCCACAGAGTGCAGATTTTCGACTTTAGTTGCTGGAAATGGATTAGAAACATTACCCTAAACTGTTTTGGTACTTGAAAACTTGTTTTAGATGGTGTAATGTCTTTTTTAATCCATTTACAACAACTAGTTATCAAAATTACAAAGTTTTAAGTGTAGTTTTGATTCATGAAAGTGCTTATGTTCATGTTCTTGATCTTATGATGTTTAGATGATCATAGGAATTATTTGTAACCTATGTGGTAGTTTAATTCTTGATCATAATGTGTTTTAATGGTATCCATAACTTGTCCTCAAGTTATGGAAAACCAAAAGTCACTTGAGTTAAAAACCATTAAAAGAACACAAGAGTTAGAAAAATGAAGAGTCATCATTTTATTACTCTATTAAACTCATAAGTTACAAGAAATGAAAAGTTTTGAAAGTTTACAAAACTTGCCCTCAAGTTTTGGAACAAGTAAAGTCAAGTTAAAACTTTAGTTTCAACCCTTAGAATTTTAAAAGTTAAAATTCAACACTTATACTTATATTATTATGATTTAATAATTATATATATATATATATATATATATATATATATATATATATATATATATATATATATATATATATATATATATATATATATATATATATGTATAAGAACAAAGTCGTCTTACCGCTAGTACGCCTCATTCACGAAACTGGTCTATAAGGTGGGTATAAGGTTGTTGTCTATAAATTGGCAACTTAATGGGTGTCCACTCTCACCCACCACTTGCTTGATCGGTGGAGGGTCGTTAGCCGAACGGGTAAGACAAGGACTTATAAATTCTCATTAAAAGTATGATGAATATTATAAAGTAACTAAATGTTTTATTAAATTCCTAATCTTAGTTACTTTAGGAAAAATGTGAATAAGGTGCTAATCCATGAAATTACACTTTACACTTTGTTTAAGTCGTTGGTGGAGCGTGTGTGGTTAATCGGCACACTAACTTGGACTTAACAAGGTAGGTAAAGGGTGACTTAAGGTTTATTATAGTATCGATGGAGCGTGTGTGGTTTACCGGCACATCGATTGAGTGATAAACTTTAAGGGTACCAAGTGATTTGCATGGTTACTTCACACCTCATTTTGTGATCCTCAGAATCCTAGTCACAAAACTTAGAGGGCACACTCGAGATTGAAACATGCCTTTGACACTCGAGATTGAAACATGCCTTTGAAAAGTTCATTGAATCTCAATGAATCTAGGAATTTCTAAGAACCAATCAAAAACCTAATATTCAATATTTCGTTTTTCGTGGTGGAAATTGGTGAATCGTCATTCACCTACCTTTCAAATATGTTATAGCTTGGATTACGGCATACCTCTTCCAAGTTATAATATATTGTGATTGGATCCTAGCCTTAATATTACATTTTGGGTGTTTTATTAAGGACTCTCTTAATATCTAAACTAATCTTGTCCTCTTCTTTCAGATGTCTTCAAACAATGCTGCTTCTGGCTCTAACCCTAATAGCTCCTTTACCCTTATGAACTTGTGTGGGAAAGTCACTTTTGATGGGTCCAACTTCAATGAGTGGATTAGAAACATCAGGATGATTACCCGCTACGAGGACAAAGAATATGTCCTTGACAAGGAGCTTAAGGAGATTAATGACCACTGCAACTCCCTAGGAGATCGCTGACTTTCAGGCACATGAAAGGGATGCTACGAAAGTGGCATGCATCATGATGGCCACGATGACAGCGGAACTCCAAAAGTCTTATGAGGATTTCTACCCTTATGAAATGCACCAAGATTTGATGGAAATATACCATCAAAGTGCACGACAAGAGAGGTATGAAACCATCTGCTCCATGATAACAGCCATGATGAAGGACGGGGAATCCGTCACGAGCCACATGCAAAAAATGCAAAGGTATGTGGATCGTTTGCTGAAGCTTAATGTGAACTTCCCTGAGGAGCTTGCAATAGATATCATTTTGCACTCCTTACCATCGTGCTATGATCAATTCTGCATGACATATCACATGAATAAGGAAGAGGTCACACTCAGCAAACTTCAGGGACTTCTCAAGACCGCAGAAATAGGTCTTAAGGGGAAGTCGGTTGTTAACACTCCTACTCCAAACTCTACTCCGGTTTTGGCAATCGGGAAAAGTCGAGGGAAGAAAAGAAAGAGCTCTTCGAAGGGTACCAAGGCTCGGACCCTTGATGGCTCTTCTTCAAGTGGAACCAAGAAAGGTTTCATCACTCCTTCTTCTGACCTAAAAGAGGCTGAATGCTTCTATTGCCATGAAAAATCACATTGGAAGCGGAACTGCCCAAAATACCAGCAAGATGTGAAGGACGGGAAAGTTAAATCCAACCATGCAGGTATTTACACTATCATTTCTAATAACTCACCCCATTCTAAATCTTGGGTCCTTGATACCGGTTGTGGTATTGATATTTGTTGTGACTTGCAGGGACTAAGAAAAAGTGAGAATGTGGAGCAAGGAAGAATAAACTTAGTCATGGGGAATAGGAAAGCTTTACCTGTTACCAAGATTGGAGTTTGTACTTTATCGCTAAGTAGTGGGTTTAATTTAGATTTGAATAAATGTTGTTATTCGCCAGGAATGACAAGAAATATTATTTCCTTTCATGCTTTGTACAAACAAGGGTTTACCTTTTCGTTTAATAATGAAGTTGGTTCGATTGATGCTTTCTTTAATAATGTTCTTTATTTTAAAGCATTACCTTGTGATGGTGTGTATGAAGCTGTATCTGTTATAGATAACTTAGGAAATAATGTTTTGTGTATTGATTCTATTAACAATAATAACTTGGATAAAGCATCATTATGGCATTGTCATCTTGGACATATAAGCAAGAAACGCATAGGCCAACTCCAAAAGGATGGAGTCTAGGAGTCATTTGACCTAAAGTCAGATGATAGTTGCGAATCATGCTTACTTGGAAAAATGACAAAGTCACCCTTCACAGGTTCGTGTAAGAGGGGTGAAAGTTTGTTGACCTTGTACACACGGATGTGTGTGGACCATTCAAACATGCCACAAGGGATGCTAATCGTTATTATTTGACTTTTACCGATGATTATAGTAGATATGGATATGTCTACTTGATCAAACATAAGTCAGAGACTTTCGAAAGGTTTAAAGAATTTAAACAGGAAGTCGAGAATCAATTGGGCAGGAACATTAAGATGCTTCGATCCGATCGTGGTGGTGAGTATCTTAGTTCAGAGTTCCTTGACTATCTAAGGGAATGTGGGATAGTCTCACAATTGACACCTCCCAGGACACCACAGTTGAATGGTGTGGCTGAGAGGCGTAATCGAACCTTGTTAGATATGGTTCGTTCCATGATGAGTCGAGCTTCGCTACCAATCTCATTCTGGGGTTATGCCTTAGAGACTGCCGCCCATATCCTTAATCTAGTCCCTACAAAGAAAGTTGTCAAAACTCCTCACGAGATGTGGACTGGTAAAGTACCCAAACTAGACCACATCAAGATTTGGGGTTGTGAGGCTTTCGTGAGACGCGAGACTCATGATAAGCTCGAACCCCGAAGCGAGAGGTGTATTTTCATCGACTACCCACAACAATCCTTTGGTTACCTCTTCTACAGACCTAGTGAAAATGTGGTCTTTGTAGCTAGGAGGGCTTTCTTTAGAGAGAGAGAGAGAGTTCATAAGCCTAGGAAACAGTGGGAGGCAAGTTGATCTTGAAGAAATTCAAGAGTCAAGCAGTGAAGGAACTTCAAACCCTAGCACTCAACTTGAGGAGGAAACTCCTGTTGAGCCAATTGACAAGTATGTACCTCTGAGGCGTTCCACAAGGGTTAGGAATGCTCCTGAGCATTACTATGGATTCCATATTACTGCAGAAGGAGATACACTTATCAGTGATGAGACACTGATAGGTCTGGATGAACCTAACAGTTACGCGGAAGCCATGGCAGGCCCTGAGTCAGCCAAGTGGAAAGAGGCAATGGACACTGAAATACAATCCATGTATGACAATCAAGTTTGGAACTTTGTTAAGAATGTACCAGGTCGTAAGACAGTAGGGTGCAAATGGGTCTTCAAGAAGAAGACCGACATGGATGGTAATGTACACACATATAAGGCTAGACTGGTTGCAAAGGGTTTCTCTCAAATTCCTGGAGTGGACTATGATGAGACCTTTTCTCCAGTAGCCAAGATTAAGTCTATTCGGGTTCTGTTGGCCATAGCTGCATTTCATGACTATGAAATATGGAAAATGGATGTCAAAACCGCTTTCCTTAATGGAAAGTTGGCTGAAGATGTTTACATGAGTCAGCCAGAGGGTTTTGTCAGCAACGAGTACCCTAATAGAGTGTGTAAGCTTGAGAAATCCATTTATGGATTGAAGCAAGCGCCTCGTAGATGGAATCTTTGCTTTGATGAAAAGGTCAAGGAATTTGGCTTTTCTAGGAGTGAAAATGAGTCTTGCGTGTATGTCAAGGCTAGTGGGAGTATAGTTAGCTTTTTGGTGTTGTATGTGGATGACATACTACTCATAGGAAATGACATCCCAACTCTGCAGGAAGTTAAATCCTGGCTTGGGAAGTGTTTCTCTATGAAGGACCTAGGAGAAGCTACCTATATTCTAGGGATAAGGATCTTGAGAGATCGGAGTAAAAGACTAATTGGACTTAGTCAGAGTACCTACTTGGATAAGATGCTGAAGAGATTCAGCATGCAGGATTCCAAGAAAGGAGAGTTACCCATCCAGAGTAACACCAGATTGAGTAAGACACAAAGCCCTAGCACTGAGGCTGAGATAGCAGAAATGAGTCGAATACCTTATGCTTTGGCTGTAGGATCGATCATGTATGCTATGACGTGTACTCGACCTGATGTAGCCTTTGCCCTGAGCATGGATAGCAGGTATCAGGCGAACCCTGGCAAGGCACACTAGACTGCGGTAAAGAACATCCTCAAGTACCTACGGAGGACTAAGGACCGGGTCCTTACCCTCGGTGGGAGTGATGACTTGAGAGTTGTAGGGTACAGTGATGCTAGCTTCCAGACTGATAGGGATAATTTCCGCTCTCAGTCGGGCTGGGTCTTTACCCTAAATGGAGGAGCAATTTCTTGGAAGAGTTCCAAGCAAGAGACAGTGGCTGATTCAACTTATGAATAAAAGTATATTGCAGCTAGCGAGGCGGCAACGGAGGCGATATGGCTGAAGAACTTCATTGGAGACCTTGGAGTTGTACCAACTATAAAAGAGCCAATGGAGATTTTCTGTGATAGTGAAAGTGTTGTTGCCCTAGCCAAGGAACCAAGGGATCACGGGAGATCCAGACACATCGACAGAAAATACCGTTTTATCAGACATCGAATAGAAGAAGGACTCCTCGTGGCAAAGAGGGTATCATCAGATGAGAACCCAGCAGATCCCCTCACGAAGGGACTGACTCAGGTTAAGCATCTCCAGCATGCTCAAAGCATAGGGCTGAAGGATGATATTAGATTTAGTAGTTAGATAACCCAGAAATTTGTAAAGTGTAATTGACATTAGATGATGAATAAAAGGTGTTTTATTTATGAGTAAAGTGTTGCTATCTCTTGTCGATCGTTTACTATATTTCTTTTGCATGTTTTGACTTCCATAATAATTTTGTTTGGTATAACATATTATTCAAACCTCCACAGTCGGTCATATGTCGGAAGTAGGTATGAATCAAGGCTGTCATGATTGGTTGCAGAGGTCTAAGGTGTTGGACAAGGCTACAACAATCATGAGTGCTCATAAGGTCTGAGCATTGGACTCAACCCACGCTCACTGGAATCACTTCATGGAATTCTATCTCGAGTGATCGTGAGACGGTAATATCATATAAGTCTTCAAACCTAGAGATATGATTTGTTACTTACAAGTTGGTTATGCATTGATTGTACGAAAACGCATTGGTAACTCGATGTTATAAAACGTGCTTTTGTGTGTAATTCAATGAGTGGTAGAACAAACATATGAGTCGAAGTTTATCTGTTCCTTCTTGGATTAGAAGCTGATATCTGGGCCCCTCGATGATTGTGTTTTGACCTATGTATCGGGCCCGGTCAGAACTAAGTTGATGTGTTCAATTAAGTTCATTGTCAAACAAATCGGAAATCGAGAAACAAACTGTTGGACAATAAGTAAGACATTGTTCCATGTATTTGTCCGGCTGATATCTAGAATGGAGGATTATATGATCCCTTATCTTAAATGGCGTATCATCATCTTCTCAGTTCCGAGAGACCTTGAAAGAGCTACGATTGTCGGTCGGTTCCTGAAGTACTGGAGTTATAGTTATTAGACTTATCCAAGTGGGAGACTGTTGGATAAGGTGTCTAAGTCCATAACTATTTCGGGTGTGTACATGACCCGACCCGGCATGGTCCATTTGGGTTGCATGGCATCATGTAATTAGATAGACTAAATGAGAGAAATAACACTTGGAGATTATTAATATATTATAAGTTCTAATATATTAATAATATTATTTGATTAGTTTGATCAAAGAATTAATTTGGAATTAATTAAGTGATCAAAGGATAACTAATTAAATATATGGGTTGATTATGTAAATGATTCATATCTTGTATAGTGGGCTAAGAGGCTCCATGGATTATCAAGTTGGGTTCTACCCATAGGATGCTCCATGGGAGTTAGAAACCCATGGGTCATGGAAATGAAGAGTCATGACACATTAGGGTTTACATGGTGTAACCCTAGATGTGTCAACACTATATAAGAGTCCCATTCTCCACCAAAATCGGTAACACATAAGAAACTAGAGGGCTTGGCCGATTTGAAGAAGTGTGTATTATCTCAAGAGTCTTTCCAAGAGCATTTGGTGTTGTGTGAAGCATTTGAGGCATCACACTTGGGGTGCTAGGCTCACAAGGTTTTAAGGAACATAAGCAACAACAAGGTAAGTTATTCTATCTTTCATTCAAGTTAAAATTGTTCCCCATGTATGCTAGATAGGAATATAACCTTGGAAATTCAACTTTGCATGATAATTAGACAAACATAGATCCAAGGTTATTAGGGTTGCATGTACACTTAGGAAGTGTTAGAATGCTCAAAAACCCTTCATGAATATCCCTTATTAGATTATTAAAGGTTATCCAAAGTTTTTCAAAGTTTGTTTACCAAAGAGACATCCAGTCGTAATTTCTTATCAAAGGTTTTCTTCACTTAAACTGTTTTATAGAAATCATTTTCAAAGCTGTTTATGAAAGGTTTTTCAAAGGATTCCAAAGGTTTTCAAAACTTGTTTTACAAAATGACATCAAGTCGTAAATTTCTTATGTGTAAAGGTTTTACCGAAGTTTTCTTCTATGCTTCTATTTCGTTAAATGCATGCCCATACTTGTATAGTTATATAAATAATGTTTAAAGGACTTAGAAAGGCTAGTTCGCCCTATTTCCTTTTCCTCGTTGGGATGTGGTCTGGTGGGTATCGGATATGCATCCGTAGGTCATTTAAACATTAATTATATATCATGTATACATGTATAGACATAAAGGTTTCCATCGACCAGTTCATTTCCCTTGGGTAGCAAAGACATCCTTCCATTCGCCATTCATATACCTGAAACATTAGTAACTAATATAGGAATAGTTAGGAGATTCTAATTACTCTTTCGAATACAGAGAATTCCAAAGGATTCGGTTCGTTCGTGAGTCTATATCATTATTCCAATACTTATAATAGAATTCGAAATACGAGATGCATCTTCAGGACATGGATTCCCCGTTGTCAAGTTGGTAACCAGAGTCTCCTGGAGGGAGAGCGGGCATTGTGTGTATATCTATACAGGACAGACAATCCCACACCCTGAATGCTAGCTACAGTCCCCGTCCGACCAAGCCAAGGGGTGACAAATGTCACATTTATTCCGACGCTTGTAGGGTGTCAAGTACTCTATTGTTAATCAATATGGTTACGAGTATCTCGATGTTTACCTTATAATTCATGGCCTTAAGGTAACAAGAATTAACACGATATTTTTGAAACAACCCACTTAGGATTACCGGATGTTTTAGGCTTTGCTTGCTGTTTCGTTCATTCGATACTGTCTGGAGTCTGTATTTCTTTGTTTTAGACCTTGCTAGCCGTATCATTCATTTGATATTGTCTGGGATCTGTGCTTCTTTGTTTTAGACCTTGCTAGCTGTATCGTTCATTTGATACTGTCTGGGGTCTGTGTTTCTTTGTTTTAGACCTTGCTAGCCGTATCGTTCATTTGATACCGTCTGGGGTCTGTGTTTTCTTGTTTCAGACTGAGCCAGGCATATTGTTCATTCGATACCTTCTTGGAGTCTATGATTTCTTTTGCCTTAGTTAGCAGTATTACTGCTGAGGCATATGTTATTTTTCCCCTAGTGTTTTCACTAGTGATATTCTTATATTTTCTTTTAAGTCATACCATATTTTGGTAATGATAGTATTTTGGGGAAAATTACTCCTTAAA
The DNA here is from genome assembly GCF_002870075.4 of Lactuca sativa. Classification (NCBI taxonomy): domain Eukaryota; kingdom Viridiplantae; phylum Streptophyta; class Magnoliopsida; order Asterales; family Asteraceae; genus Lactuca; species Lactuca sativa. The sequence goes on from NC_056631.2 coordinate 132,032,490, forward strand.
ACATAAGTCTGTCGGGTCTTGGTAGAAGACTGCTTTTATTTAGAAAATATAGGATTTTCTGGAAAGGATTCTAATACCCTGTAGATTCTAAACCACCACATTTCATGAGGTTATTTTGAATAAAACATGTATTTATACAAATGACACTAAATACTTATGGACTCACCAGCATTATAAAAATGTTGATACTCGCTTTCAAAATAATTTGTATTCTCAGGTCAGCGATAGACAGGTACATCCCGGGAGCTTTTGTGAAGACAGCCTAATACCGAGCTGCGTCTACATTATTCCTTGTATTACTTTGATATTGCTATGAAATGTAAACTATGTAAACTTATTACTATTAATGCAATGATTGTTGTACTTTGATTACTATACTACATATGTTGTGATACTTGACATGACATCATCCACCCTAGAACGTTTCCGCCATTCCGGTTTTGGGGTGTGACATGTGGGATGTATGTTACTGAGTTCCTATGGTAGTTGAAGCTTGTAAGCTACCGGACCGATTCTAGCAAGAATCTAGAATGGCCAGTTGTACCTTGGATTTAGTTTTCCATGTTTTCTAAAACGTATCATTCCCTTCCAGGATGAGACCTTTAACAAAACACAGTCAGCAACCTAGAATTCCAAGGGTTTGCGTCGCTTATCTGCATAGCTCTTTTGCCGATCTGTGGATGCTTTTTGTCGTTCCTGAATTTGGACGATCTTCTCAGTTGTCTCCCTTATGATCTTAGGGTCAGTGATAGTGCTATTAGAAACTTGCCCCCTTACAATTTGTGTGTCACCCACTTGAGCCCCGCATAGAGGTGATCTGCACTTGCGTCCGTAGAGGGCTTTGAATGGTGCAGCTTTGATTCTAGTGTGATAACTGTTATTGTATGAGAATTCGATGAGTGGTAAATGGGTAACTGTGACAACCGTCAAAATTCGAGTCAGTTCTAGATTTGATAAACTTAGTTGCACATGTAGGCACGAGACGTACTAGACTTAGTAACTAGAAGCTAAGTTATAACCTACTAGAAACTTGGAAACAGTTAGACATGGATAGTGTACATAGATTTCGCATTGATATGTGAATTCTACAACTACTTAACTGTAGAGACTACCCATATTCGATTCACTCTTTGACTCGAACACCTTTTCATGAATCATATACACACATCATTCACTTGACCTATAAGTAGAAATTAGGTCCGAGTCTCGTTGGAACTTAAGTCAAAGTTGAAAACTAAGACTAGTATACTTAATTCTTCAATTTCGCATGAATCTCGAAACCACTACATAGAATGCCAGTAAACCGATAAAATAAATTACAAACATTATTTTTAACTAGAAAGAGTTATGAAACTCTAACATATATTGAAATCTCAAATAATTCAATTTATTTTGATATCTAAATATTTACAAACTCTCAAAAACCCTAAATGCCCTAAAAACCTAAATTTATTAATTTGACCTCTAAAACTCAATAAAAATAATTATGAACCTTACAAGATCAATTTAAAATAACTAAATTCAAGGAAAATAAGAATTGAAGTCATTAACATTTAACCTTGTTTTATATTTAAAAAACCAAGGGTTTTTATAACCAAAATTCAATAAATGTGCATTTTATAGAAATGAGATTTTATAAAATTGGAAGCATACTTTATAAAATCTAAAAATTTTATAAAAAAAAAGAATGAGAGAGGGCATCATGCCTCATAAATTTCGTTCCCCCTCTCTCCTTTAAAAGTTGTCTTCCTAACACATTAAATCATTTTCCTTTCTTCTACACTCAATCATCTTCTCTCATTCTCTCTCACACTCTTCATCACCATCACATTTTCTCTCTTCCCCTCACCCTAACCAAGAAATTTTATAGAAAAATGGCCCTAAGAACACACCTTAAACTCTAAATATTCATCATTTGAAGTAATCTTGAAGGTAATTCCGAATTTTCTTTCATTCTACTTCACTTTTCCTTCAAGTTTTGCTATTTTCTTGCACTTTCTCATTCTTCTCCTTCTTCATCTTCTTTAAACTTGTTTTATTTATGTTAAAATGGTTTTTATAACATCATGGATGTGTTTTAACACCATTCATGTATGTTAAACAAGGTTGCATGTTCATGATCTTAGTGCAAAAATCGATTTTAAGGATCAAAATATCAAACTCATTTTTAAGAGTTCTTGAGAAATAAGATTTTTGTATGTTAATGCATGTATGTAAATTATGATTTTTAAATATATTTGATCTCTGGAAACATGACCATAACATGCATGGATCAGGATATCTTTAAAATATTTCAAAAGATTTACTCAAAGAAATGACGAAAACTCACTTTTCTAACCAATCATCATGCATGCAATATGCTAGATTTCTTTACCTAACTTTAAACTGCCATATATCACTCATTTATTTACCAAAATTCAAGATTCTTTTTCTGAAATATAATATTATGAGTTAGCTTTCAAACCCATCTCATCTCACTGGAAAATTTCAGTACTTAGATTTTTAGCAATTTTTACAAAATTGTTGCTCAAACAACACCTTTTTGTGAATACTAGTTTTGTATTGCATGTTTAAAGGTCTTATTTCTCACTAAAAATCTAGGAAAAATAAATTTGAGCACTTAACATCATGTCTTAAGAGGTAAAAAAAGGTCTTGACTCAAAAGTCTTTGGAACATGTTGCAAAAATTCTCAAAGTAACATCAATAATCTTTACCAAAATAACAAGAACCAAGTTTTCTCTATATTTGTTTGAGCCTTTAGGCATGTTTTTCGACATCAAAAATAAAAAAAAAATGATTTTTCATTGTTATTAAATTGTTTGAAGATGCATTCTGGAAATTTTCAGCTCAATATATATTTTCTTTATTTTTACATGAAAACAATAAGATAATAGAGTGTTAAAGCATATAAAATACTTACACTTGTAAATAAATTCTAGAAATATTCTTGAATGATCCTTTAAGTTAATAAACATCTCTCATGAAGTTTCATCGATTGTTGTTACTGTTTAGTATAGATTTTAATTTTCTTTTTATTGAGCTCCAATAAATCATAAAACCACTTTAGGGAATGTGAAAGTATTATTTATTATTTTCCACAGCTTCTACCTTATGTCTAAGACTAAGAAAAATATTTTGGGAATTTTTTCAAAATGTATATCTATTTTTTCCATAATTTTTGTGTTTATAATGGACTAAAAACATGAAAAATAGTTTTACTCATCCAAAATTCATGAAAAGTTACTAGAATACCTTTTAATATATTAGGATGCTTTGATAAAAATTTTGATGATTTTTATTTTCTGTATGCTATTTTTCTTCTATTTTCACAATATTTAATACACTTAAAACCACAAAAATCATAAAATTAGGCTAAACAGTTTACAAATCGATTTTTATATTTTTCTCAGCTTAATAATGTTTAATAACAGTATTACAAAAAGTTTGGATAATTTTGGAAACTTTTTTCTATTTAACACCATTTTCATTAGAATAAATGCACAAAAATGTTAAATATTAACATTTCAATAATGAGATTTTTTCCACTTAAATTGATATATAACAATTGATTCATAGAAATCTAAATTTCACAGAAAAATATTAGTAACTTATCAATATTAAATTTTGACATAATATTGACATAACTCTATTGTAGTAGTAAGTATACCAGTGTTAGATTTCGATTAGAGACTCACTAGCGAATACCATTATTGTAGGAATCGATAATGGTACGAGTGGAGCATAGTTCAAGGCACCATTTGCATCATCTCAATGCATTGTGAGTATTCACGCATTCCCTTATTTTCGGTTTTTAAATGTTTTGGGGTAGAAAAGCATGTCCTAAACTATGTATGTTCGTTGTATTTATCTGACTCGTATAAACTTGGTTGCTATATTTTGCATATTGTGAGTATTCACCACTCCCCTATTTTCGGTTTTTAAATGTTTTGGGGTGGAAAAGCATGTCCTAAACGTTTTATGTTCGTTGTATTTATTTTGACTCGTATGAAACTTGGTTGATATATTTCGTATGTATGTGTATGTTACTTTAATTCATGAGGACTATATTGCGGTTAAGTCCCTGGAATCTCTAGACACAACTCATTAACTCTTTTGAGCCTGTGGTTATTATGGATAGCGCTATCAGGAGGTAGACAACTCCTCACTTGCACGATTCGCTTGAATGCATTTTACCATTTTATTCACTATGTTTGCGATACACATAATAGTCAATAGGGCATGATTCGGTCATTAGGCTTGGGTTGTGAACTCATGAATGGAAACTTGATGCACATACGAATCTTTATACACATATCAAAATTGTATTCCCATGTTCGCAATGACACTTGTATAATTATTTTAGCACTGAAACTTGTATACTTATTTTAGCAACGAAACTTTTATGCTTATTATAGCAACGAACTTTGTTTCTCATTATAGCAACAAACTTTTATTACTGAAAACTTACATACTTGTCTTAGCAAAGAAATTGTTTGCTCCATGTAACAACGAATATTATTTCGATTCGTGAAAACTCATTTTAGCAATATACTTTTATTTATGGAAACTTTTATCAAAACTTTTATTTTAATCTGTGAGTACTCACAACCTATTTTTATAGTTGACGCTCGTTTTACATGCTTTTTTCAGGAATCATCTAGTAAGAGGCACGTAGAGACACAACATGTGACAACCTGATATTTAGAGACAATGTAATGTAACACTAGTCAAATTTAGGTCAAAATATAACTTTCCTAAAATCTTATTTGGGTTAAATCAAGTGGCAGGAATTGTAACAACGTTTTCATACATATAAAGAACACAAAAATCCAAGTTATAACGAAGAAGCTATAACCATTCTAAAATTCCCGACAAAACCGGCAACACCGATTAAACGAAAAACACGAAGTTTCAATACAATAGTTTTTAGCCTTAAGTATCTAAATGAATGTTGTAGATATCCCAAAACCGCGAACATACGTAAAAAGCACGTCCAAATCTGACTTCGTAAGAGGAAGTTATGATGTTTCCAAGCTCCGGATATAGCAGTAGACAACTAAAAACTCGAAATAGAGATCGAGAGGCTTTTGGCTGAAACAACCTAAATGAGAATCGAAGGTCTCAACAATAGTAGCGCAATAGCGAAAAGTCTGACGAAAACGGGCATCGGTTGAAGAAGTTATGGATTTCTAACGGACTTTTCGTGTCCCCGCCCATTAAAAATAAATAATTAAAAATAAAGTCAAAATTTGCCGATGAAGTCTAAACGAGAGTTTTAGAGTATATTCTCACCTATGCGTGCATATAAAGAACGTCAAAAATGGAGCTCGTACATGAAAGTTACGGATTTTACAAGTTCGAGGCTCAAAATCCGAGGCTGTCAGGCTTGCCACGACATGGCACAGTTTGCCGCGACCTGGCAAGTGACTGAGGGCGTCCCATCAATGGAAGGAGATAAGATTTGATCACCACGGCGTATCCAACGCTTGCCATGACAACCATAAATGCCCCTATAAATAGATTTCAAGGGCTCCGAGTTTCATTGCTCAGTTCTCTTCTTTCTCGCGCCAAAACTCTGCGTTTAAGCCCTCGATAAGCCATCCCGAAGCCCTGGTTTTTCACACTTAAGTTTCGAAGGAAGGTTCTACACTCCCGAGATTCCCGAGATTCCCGAGAAAATCAACTCTTCCAAGTCGAAGTTCTGCTCGATTATCATCTCGCTTTCTCTCGTCAATCAAGTGAGTTCATACCCCTATAAACTACACTTTCAAATGTTTTAAAAATGAATTTTATAAACTTTAAAGGGGGGGGGGGGAATACAAGTAAACACATGATTATCATCGTGTGAAAAACATAAATCTTTTGTTATACTCTTTGTTATATAATCAATCACATGTGATTCAAAACTGTGTTTTCGAACAGGGGATTTCTTTTATTTTACATTGTCTTATCAAACAAACTACTTGTTAAATCATTGTATACACTGACGTCAAGTCATCATTTCTTCGTTATTAAACTTTTCAAAGGTATTACAAAACTTCTTTTATAGTTTTATATTGACAAATGCATGCCCATATATGTATAGTTATATAAGAAATGTTTAAAGGACTTAGGATGGCTAGCTCACTTTATTTCCTTTTCCTCGTTGGGATGTGGCCTTAGGGTATCGGTTATTCGTCCGAATGTCATCTAAATATTAGTTATATATCATTTATACATGTATAGACATAAAAGTCCCATCAATCAGTTCAATACCTTTGAATAGCAAAGGTATACATTCATTTCTTAAATTACTACAACGGAACTTACTAGTAAACTATAATAGGTATAGTTTAGGAGAATACTACCGTTTACAAATATTATAACATAGAATACTGTAACCAAAGGAACATACTAATATACCAACGTTTTATTTACAAGTATGCATTCTTCATAACAAGGATAATCTTTTCATACAAAAGGTATATCATTATATTACTCGTGAACTTGTTGTTAGCAATCATATGAGACACAGGCTTTGTTAGTACCAAAACGAAAGTCCCCATCTTTAACCAGAGTCTCCTGGAGGGAGAGCACGAATTTGTGTATAGATCTATGCGGGTTTGACGAACCCGCACCTAAACTGTAAGCTCCAGTTAGACCGGTAGGTCTGGGGTGACAAATGTCGACATTAGTACCACGTCTAGTATGGTTATGAGAAACTTACAAACCGCGGAAACAATAACTCTTTTACGTAGTAATATACATTTAACTCAATCATGCTCAGGGGTAATAATTATAACATGGGATATTATTAGCATGTCGATCAATTCGGGATAAATACCCTTTTAACCAGTTTTACTTAAACAAAAGATTCACAGGGCGTATTAAAAATATATTGGTTTACAGAGTCATCAAGTGCCTTGGCGATTTTCTACATACATAAATCTATTATTTAGGCATGAAAAACATCATTGTGTTATAGTCTTGGAACTTTTAAACTACCACACACTTATGAACAGATGTTGGATTTCTAAAAGTAAACATTCAAAACAGTCGAGTCTTGGTATAAGACTACTTTTATATTAGTAGAAAATATGGGATTTTCTAGGAGTTTTCATAACATATACAAACAATTACATTGAACAATTTCAAACGTTATCATCAAACTTATATGAACAATGACATTAATTACTTATGAACTCACCAGCTTAAAATGTTGATCTACACTTTCAAAATAAATTGTATTCTCAGGTCACCAGTAGACAGGTACGATGACCAGGTTTTGCGAAGACGGAGCAGTCAAGACTCGTCTTTTATTTTGATTACTTGTTATATTGTCTAATTACTATGAAAGAACATACATGTATTAAACTATTACTATTAATGCAATGGACGATGTTGTTGGTTGTTTACTACTTTGCATTGTTATGATACTGTACATGAAGTCATCCACCCTCGAACGTTTTCCGCCGTTCTGGTTTGGGGGTGTGACAGATTAGTATCAGAGCATTGTTTATAGTGAATTAAGTATATCAACCCATAAAAGATATACTAACTATAAACACAATGGGATTAAAATACTCTGACCAAGATTTTATACTTTTAAACAACAAAATATTTAACTAAGTATATGTGCCTGCATTCATACTAAAAATCCGTGTCACAATGACAAGAACAAAAGTATTACGATTGTTGAATATCACAGGTAAGCTCGAGGATGTATGGTCAGTCTTGGGAGTGGCATAGCCTGATCAACTATTCCGGTCCGAAGAGTGATTAGCATATGCCCAAGAATGGTTGTGATGTGGCAACAAGTCTAAAAACTTACCAACATTCCCACAATGAAATACCATAGGGGTATTAAGTGTTACTGTAATTACTTATCTGAGAACTAAATAGATTTTTATTAATATTTCAATAGTTGTTTAAGTAGATACACTAAGGTTATATGTACTAGGATGTCATAGAATTAGAATTTCTGGATCTTTTCTTTATGTCCTGTCCTCGTTGGGTTGGGGGCTTAGGGTTAGGGTCACTTATTCAAATGTCTATCCTATCCTAAGTACATATAACTGGTATGCACTAAACAAGTATTGAAGCAACTGATAAAGATCATGTTATAATTATCTTAGTTAGTGCGTCTATTTAGTTAGTTCTCATTACCTCTTTTCTCGCGTAGATATCATGGCTGGATTCCATCCCCACGACAACCCGTACTACCCTAACCACGACAATGTTGGATGGCTCGGAGAGGAGCCAGAGAATGATCACCCAATCCCTATGGATGGTCACCAAGCTAAAGGCTTTGCTGATGGTTCTGTGTAACAACCCGAAGTTTTCCATCGCCGAAAACCCATTCTACCCGTATAACTCGTCGTATATCGAAATGTCCCGATATCGTTTTTAGGTTTAGTTAATTAAAGTTATATGTTTATTATCATCCAATGAGTGTCCACACCCTTTAGGAACTCATGAAATTAGCCCAAAACATTTATTGCATAAGTTTTAGAAACGTCCCCACCGGGTGACGGAAACTTAATCGGGTGCGACCTAAAGCCTCGTTTAAGGCCGGTATCGGGTAGAATTCCACCGTGTCCAAGTTTTGGGAACTGTATAAACATGTTAAACCTTTCATTTGAAGCTTTTTCCCTCTCTCTCTCTCTACTCTCTCTGTCTCTAACCTCTCTCCTAAAATCCAAGTTTAAGGGTCCAAAACTCAATTTTAAGGCCTCAAATCCCTAAGGTACCTTCCTAACTTCATTGTATAGCATATTTGGCTTCCAAATTTGAGATTTAAACATGAAATTGGACACAATATATGAGTTTACGGCCCAGGAAGCTGCCTAGGCCATAAACACTAAGTTTGAAGGGTTTCGAGCCCTTAAACCTCTTCCTAGACAATTTTGGACTTTAGATATGGCTTAATGGCTTCATGAATTGAACTTATAACATTTAAAACATGTATTTTGATGGATTTGAAGGAGTTTACGGCCAAGGCACAAGCTTGGGCCGTAAACTCATATTTATGGGGTTTTCTTGACCTTAAACCCTTCCAAATCACTAATAAGGCTTAGATATGAACTTTAGAACATTTGGTTTAGCCTTTTGACACTTGAAACATAATTTTTGAGGGGTTATTGTGAGTTTATGGCCAAGGCAAGAGCTTGGGCCGTAAACTCCTTAAAATATGGTAAAAATTCATTTTAAAGTGTTGTTTAACCCCTATAACACCCCTAAAGCCTTGGAATGAATTTTAGAAGTCCTTACAAACAAGTTTTTGGCATTAAAACACATGGAAATACTCTCTAAGAGATTTTACGTCCATGAGGGGGGTCTCATAGTCCGTAAACTCCAAAAACCCCTTCAAAACTTCAAGCAAATGCATGTAAGGCCTTGGAACAATTTTACCAATCACATGTGATTTATTTTAGCATCATTTAACACCATTTTCATGAGTATTAAGGAGTTTACGGCCAGGAGCCTATGCTAGGCCGTAAACTCCCATAAATTAATCATTTTGATGTTTTAAATCCATTCCAAGCCTTTAAATCCAAACCTAGAAAAATTCCCTTAAGTGCTTTAAGCCATTTTTGCCCTTAACTCATCCCACCATGAGTTTACGACCGTAAACTCATGGGGAGAGGGTCATATGGCCGTAAACTCCCTAAGGAGTGTTCCTTTGAAGTCCCAAATTCATTATCCTAATTATATGTGTCCCTAAATGTCACCCGGGTCCCTCCAAACACTTGTATCGGGGTGTTTTCGCGACTAGAAGAAATTGTCCCTATCAAATAATCAATTTAAGTCCTAATTAGATACAAATGTCTATCTTTACATTATACTTAGGAACCTCATGTATTTACAAGCCCCGGATCAACTCTTAGCATCCAAATCGTCACATTTCTCGTCCGGTGAGTTCATACCCCTACGCCCTTTTCCGTGTTTTTCAATGTTTTCAGGGGGGAATACAAGCAAAACTATAACTGTTTTCGAATTATAACATTGATGTATTTCAAATAATATCTGGCAAACTTATAAACACTTTTACTCCTTATGTATTATGTTGAGCATAAGGAATGATCTATCAATTACAACTAAATGGATTTTAGTTAAGAAAATAATCAAACTAATCAAATTATTATGGGAATAATTTGGGGTTCTATATTTCTCTTTATATCATGTACTGATATCTGTATAAAGTTATTAGATAAACTATGACTGAATCAGTTTATCTCCATATCATTTGAATGTATTGCCAAATAGTTTCTTGTATGTATCTATTTTCACTGTATCATGTTTCATAATCTTTGTATGTTTGATATCGTATGAAAATCCTGTGAATAGTTTAGTACTAGTTTGTGAGTAGTCACTACGCTTTATCGATGATCAGTAAATCCTCCCCGGAAGTGTAACCAGAGTCTCTTGGAGGGAGAGCGAGGAATTTGTGAATAGATCTATTCGGGACTGACAATCCCACACCTTAACTGCTAGCTACAGTTAGGCGGGCACGCCTGGGGTGACACATTCTGTATATTGTCCGACTTCTGACTAACGTCAAGGAGGTCTCGTTGTCGTATCAGCATGGTTACCCGACTCACAATACGTATTAATATAAACTTATTCACAGCTGGGATTTTGTTTAGAATCTATATCTTGTTCGGGATGATAATCCCATGGTCTGGTATCTATATCTCGTTCGGGATGGTAATCCCATGGTTTTAAATCTATATCTTTTACGGGATGGTTATCCCATGGTTTTGAATCTATAACTTGTATGGGATGGTAATCCCATGATTTTATCTAACTATCTTATATCAAATTCAGGATAGTGATCGCATGGTTTTATCAAATAATCTCATATCTGATTCGGGATAGTAGTCCCATGGTTTTCAATCTATATTTTCTAGTATATCAAACTATCTTGTAACTACTTCGGGATGTTAGTCCCAAGGTTTTCAAACTACTTTCTATCTACAGTTCGTGTATATGATGGCATTTCATATCGTATTCGGGATAGTAATCCTATGATTTTCAAAATATAGTTTTGTGTATTAAACTATACTCTATTTTATTTAATAAATCTTGCATTTAGGGAAATATGGGATTTTCCTGGGGTTAACATATAACGTGTAACTGAACTGTAACGAAAGATAACCAAACTAACATTACATAAGAAAATATGGGATTTTCTTGGATAACAAACCTTTTCGGAAAACTAAAGGAAACCGATACATTTTCATAAAACAAAAACCGCTTATGAACTCACCAGCTTTATGCTGATTTTCAAACTGCTTGTATTCTCAGGTCCAAGTTAGACAGGTACCCAGTGATCTCTTTTGGTGAAGACGGAGTGCGTGGAAGACTCATCTCGCTTTGTTCATATGATATATGTATAACTTTTGTACAATTTACTTTTGAACCAAATGTAAACTTTCATATATATGTAATGTAATGGTTGTTTACTGTGATTACTATGTACATTGGATTTGATACACAACTTGGAGTCCACCCGGAAATGTTTTCGCCTTTGATTTTCGGGATGTGACAGATTGGTATCAGAGCCCTTGTTTATAGTGAACAAAGTATACCAAACCTTACATGGTATAAAACTATAAACATTAAGGGGCCTAAGTGCTATGAACTAAAAGTATCCTACAAAATATAAGTATTTTCAAAAGTATTTAAGTATGCCGAGCCGTCGAGACCGTAACTATAAGTAGAACAAAACATAAGTAAATGGGTGTTGTACGCTGCGGTTAAACCTGGGCAGTTATGTAGTCGTGTCTAGGGTCAATATAGCCTGGCCAACTATATTCATTCGAGACACGGCCAACATGTGCTTGGGAGTGACTGTGGTATGCAGCATACCTAAAACTTATCCAATATCCCAAACAACAAATCGTCGCTGCAGCGAACCATGAAATACTATGGGAGTATTTCTCGAGCCGATCCTTTGTAGAAATCCTCGTATACGCATTATTCCTTGATCATTCCTCTAGCGATAAAATGTTCTATCTTGATAACTCCTTTCTGCTTTATCGCTTAGTATGATGTTATATTAGTCTTGATGAGATATCCCATGTTCCATATCTCTTGATTCAATTCAGAGGACTTAGGATCCTCTCTTTCCTGATCTTTTTAGATCAAGATGCCTCCAAGAAAGAGACCCAGCTCAACGAACAACAGCAATCCTCCTCCGCCACCACGTCCTATTCAAATCGATTTGGAAACACTTCAGGCAACCATTTCTGCTACCATATCAGCTCTCTTACCTCAACTGAACTCTAGGGGTTCGGGAGGTGGAACCCAAAACCCAGATGATAGTCAGGGACACCAAAAAGGGGGTTCCTATAAAGACTTCATGAACGCAAAACCGACATTCTTCGATGGCACAGGGGGTGTCATTGCTTTAACCCGATGGTTCGAGAAAATCGAATCAATCTTTGAAATATGCGGCTGTTCGGAGTCTGATAGAGTCAAGTTTGCTGCCTGCACCTTCCTAGACAAGCCCTGACTTGGTGGAACGGCCGAGTCAAATCCTTAACTTTACCTGTAGCGAATGCTATGGGTTGGGAAGCTATGAGAGAGCTTCTTCTCGCAGAGTATTGCCCTCGGGGCGAACTCTAGAAACTAGAACGCGAAATTTGGAACCTTAAGATGAAGGGTTCCGACATAGCTGCTTATACTTCAAGATTTGATGATCTGGCGTTACTCTGTCCGGGAATGGTTACCCCGGAGAGTAAAAAGATAGAGAGGTTCATCTGGGGGTTGACCCAGCCAACCAAAGGGAATGTCTTGGTTGCGAAGCCAGACATATATGACAGTGCCAAATGTCTTGCAAAAATCTTGATCGATCACGAAGACAACTATGATGAGGAAGCTACTACCCCCGAGCCAGTCACCAGTGGAGGCGGAAGCAAAAAGAAATCCTGGAACAAGAGGAAGGCCCAGAGTACACAAGGGTCTTCTAAGAAACAGAAAACGGTAGCAGTCCATGCTGCTACTGCCCCTGTTACTGTTTCAGCTGTTGGTTCCATAGCCCAAACTCCCACCAGTGGATACACTGGTACCCTTCCTTGGTGTAGTAAGTGCAACTACCAACACCGCATTCCTGGTCCATGTCGCGAAAGGATTTGCGACAACTGTGGCAATAAGGGCCACCTTGCTCGAACCTGCAGAAAACCAGCCAAATCAACGAACCAATCATCCGGAGCGGGAATTAGTCCGGCCTGTTACAATTGTGGGGAAGCTGGGCACTTCAAAAGGAATTGCCCCAAGACAGCTACAACCACTGATCCCTCTGCCGCCGCAGGTATATTTCTCTTTGATAATTCTTATACCTGCAACTCTTTTCGATTTTAGTTCAAAAAAAAAAAGGAAACCTGTTATCTATCTATTCGAACGTTTTCTAAACTCAATCCTTTGTATGTAAACGAAATGTGTACCGTCGGGATGACTAACCAGTGAGATAGAGATCACTAACTTCGTACCTATAGATTAAATCCTCAGTCCGGAGGACTATTCTGCTCCATTCGATTAAAAAGGGGGACACTTTCTACAAAAATACTTTGATGCTATGTTTAACATGAAATGACCGAGTTTCATTCATGCTGTTATCCTTGGTTTCGAAAGGGTCGCTCGTCTAGATCTTTTTCTCGACCCGGTTCTCGTGATCTTCGGCATCAAACCTTCGTATCATTCCATGTCTTAGAACTCAAAAGTTTTCCCCATGTGAATTACCACGCATCCCTCGTTTCTGTGATTATTGAGAAACGGGAAGTTGGCAGCTCTTTCCTCTAAATGTCTATCCCGAAGGATTTCCAGGAGTTTCTTTCGAACGGCTAGTTTAGTCTCACATCAGACCCTTCGAGATCTTCGTTGAAATCGATTCTGCAATCTTCAGATTTTGGATGCCTTTAGAGCTTGATAACATCTATCTAGACCACCACGTCTCGAATCCTTAGAAGCATCTACCTAACGAAACCCTAGTGATTCCTTTGAGGAAACCGAAGTCGTCCAGGATTGGAACTTCCATGAGAAAACCGATTAATATCGTAAATTGAGAGAGAGTTAAAGTACGAAACAAAGACACGTCACGATAATGAGAATTCGTTAGAACGCCCAGTAGAGACCTGATTCCACTTGAGAAAGTGAAGATCTGAGGCAACAAATCCACTCGTGTCACATTCCAATTCATGATCTGTATCTTATTCTTTGAATTTCGGGACGAAATTCCCTCTAACGGGGGGATAATGTAACAACCCGAAGTTTTCCATCGCCGAAAACCCATTATACACGTATAACTCGTCGTATATCGAAATGTCCCGATATCGTTTTTGGGTTTAGTTAATTAAATTTATATGTTTATTATCATCCAATGAGTGTCCAAACCCTTTAGGAACTCATGAAATTAGCCCAAAACATTTATTGCATAAGTTTTAGAAACGTCCCCGCCGGGTGACGGAAACTTAATCGGGTGCGACCTAAAGCCTCGTTTAAGGCCGGTATCGGGTAGAATTCCACTGTGTCCAAGTTTTGGGAACTGTATAAACATGTTAAACCTTTCATTTGAAGCTTTTTCCCTCTCTCTACTCTCTCTCTAACCTCTCTCCTAAAATCCAAGTTTAAGGGTCCAAAACTCAATTTGAAGGCCTCAAATCCCTAAGGTACCTTCCTAACTTCATTGTATAGCATATTTAGCTTCCAAATTTGAGATTTAAACATGAAATTGGACACAATATATGAGTTTACAGCCCAGGAAGCTTCCTAGGCCGTAAACACTAAGTTTGAAGGGTTTTGAGCCCTTAAACCCCTTCCTAGACAATTTTGGACTTTAGATATGGCTTAATGGCTTCATGAATTGAACTTATAACATTTAAAACATGAATTTTGATGGATTTGAAGGAGTTTACGGCCAAGGCACAAGCTTGGGCCATAAACTCATATTTATGGGGTTTTCTTGACCTTAAACCCTTCCAAATCACTAATAAGGCTTAGATATGAACTTTAGAACATTTGGTTTAGCCTTTGGAAACTTGAAAGATAATTTTTGAGGGGTTATTGTGAGTTTACGGCCAAGGCAAGAGCTTGGGCCGTAAACTCCTTAAAATATGGTAAAAATTCATTTTAAAGTGTTGTTTAACCCCTATAACGCCCCTAAAGCCTTGGAATGAATTTTAGAAGTCCTTACAAACAAGTTTTTGGCATTAAAACACATGGAAATACTCTCTAAGAGAGTTTACGGCCATGAGGGGGTCTCATAGGCCGTAAACTCCAAAAACCCCTTCAAAACTTCAAGCAAATGCATGTAAGGCCTTGGAACAATTTTACCAATCACATGTGATTTATTTTAGCATCATTTAACACCATTTGTCACACCCCAAAACCACGAACGGCAGAAATGTTTAGGGGTGGAGGACGTCATGTACAGTATCACAACAGTGTAATATAATAAACAAGCAACAACCTCATCCATTGCATTATAAGTAAAGTTTTATACATGTGTGTTCTTTCATTGTAATAAGACACCAAAAATATACAATCAAAATAAAAGACGAGACTTGACTGCTCCGTCTTCTCAAAGCCTGTCCTCCATACCTGTCTACTGGCGACCTGAGAATACAAGTT
The DNA here is from genome assembly GCF_002870075.4 of Lactuca sativa. Lineage (NCBI taxonomy): Eukaryota > Viridiplantae > Streptophyta > Magnoliopsida > Asterales > Asteraceae > Lactuca > Lactuca sativa. The sequence continues at coordinate 132,048,100 of NC_056631.2, forward strand.
ATTTTGAAAGCGAGTATCAGCTTTAAAGCTGGTGAGTTCATAAGTATATAAGTGTCATTGCTTTGTTTGTGAAAATCTGCTATGAATGCCATGAAAAACTTTAAGTGAAAATGTTGAGGTAAGTATGAAATCCCTAGAAAAACCCTTATTTTCTATAAGTATGAAATGTAGTCTTCTACCAAGACTCGAATGCTTTGTATAAATGAAGTGTAGTCTTCTACCAAGACTTGAATGTTTTGTATGAATGAAGTGTAGTCTTCTACCAAGACTTGAATGTTTTGTATGAATGAAGTGTAGTCTTCTACCAAGACTCGAATGTTTTGTATAAATGAAGTGTAGTCTTCTACCAAGACTTGAATGTTTTGTATGAATGAAGTGTAGTCTTCTACCAAGACTTGAATGTTTTGTATGAATGAAGTGTAGTCTTCTACCAAGACTCGAATGTTTTGTATGAATGAAGTGTAGTCTTCTACCAAGACTCGAATGTTTTGTATGTAAAATGATAGTTTTTCCTTTCTATTGACTAGTACTAGAGCACTTAGTCTAACTCCTCGTTTATGTGAAAGTAATCACAAAATAAAGTAAATAGGGAAAATATAATCATGTAAGTGTTATTGTCTTGGATTTCCAGGACAAACACGACATCGCTGAAATGAAAGATAGACCCTAAGGAACATCCGAAGAGTGTCCCCTCATCCTCTGTAGCGGCAGCAGGATGGAAGGAGGGTTAGTCCCTGCATCGATCTCTTGACGTAGATCGTCAACCTAATGATCCTCCGAAGATTCACATCTCATCCACTGTTGCAACAGCGGACGGAGGGATAGTTAGTCCCGTCACTGACCACCAGTCAAGTGACTACCTTAGACATCCGTAGACGTCATCGACCACTGGTGCTAATCAGTGAGATTCAGAATGGTAAGTCCCGCTGAAACATCCCATTGAACGGGGATAGGAAAGACAATTTACACAGTAAATACTAATAAATCATCCTCTTAGATCTAAGTTAAATTATCCAAGGTAAGTAAGTACAGGATAATGCACCCATGAAGAAGTGTCCCTGTATAGTATTCATGTAAGTGTGTTCATGTAACAGGTAAGTATATGTAAACATATTCATGTATCATATAATCCTAAGTACGTGTACTCATGTATCATGTAAGGCATTAGTATGTACTCATGAATGAACTGACTCTTGTTTGACATCTTCTGACTATCCCTATGATAGCTAACTGGAAAGTATGAGGTTGTTCAAGTAGGTTTATGCAAGATATCCAGGAGCTTTGAACAATAATTTAAAGTGACTTGAAGTCATTATACATTTCAAAACTAATACTTCTGTTGTCCAAGTATTTTAAGATAGAAAACCATTTCACGTGACTCCTTTTAAAATATGTGAAATCTACTGAGTGAAAACACAGTTATAAAATACATGAAACTGATTTAATAACTTATTGTTTTCTACTTGTATTCCCCCCATTAAAGCATTTAAAATCCTTTAAAACATTGATTAGGGGTATGAACTCACCTGTAGTTGGTGATTGGAATGAACTGAACGGTATCGGATTGCTAGGTGTCAAGCGAGGACTTGTGCACACACTACGATCCTAATGAACATATAATCACACATATATGCACTCAATTAGACTCAAAGACTAATTGATAATGTTTAAGACATCCTAGACATAAATAACACTTTATGTAAGTGTTTTAAGCCGTACAGACTCCATCTAAGCTATTGTGGGACAGGGTACTTGAGTTTAGGGTTTCCAAAGGACCCCATATGAGAGTTTACTCTCCATAAACCATCACACATGGAGTTTACGGTTGTAAACTCTTGAGTTTACGGCCGTAAACTCCCAAACATGTGTGTTTGGTGTGTTTTGAAGTCCAAAATGCTTTCTAGAATTATTCTAACCTAGTGGCTATGTTCTTGGAAGGGTTTAAGGCCTAGAAGTACTCCAAATAGAAGTTTACGGCCTCAAGGACATTTCCCCTTGGAGTTTATGGCCGTAAACTCCCTTGGGGTGATTCCTTGGTTGCTTTCAAGCCTCTTGTATTAGTGGGATGTGTTCTAGACTTTTAATCCTAGCATATGAAGGCATTAGGCACCACTTAGTGCCCTTTTTAGGAGTTTACGGCCCAAGAACCATGTATTGGCCGTAAACTCACTTGTTTAATTGATTTTGGTGTGGTTTGGTCCTTCCATTTAGTGGGTACAATTCCTTGTAAAGGGCTAGGGCCTTAGGTGTCATGAAAAAACCCTTTGTGACCATTTACATGGAGTTTACGGCCTAGGAGAGTTCTGGGCCGTAAACTCACTTTCATTTGTGTCATTTGATGTGTTTAAGACCTTAAGCTACTTGGGAGAATAACCTAGATGCAAGCCTTAAAGTCCTTAAATCCTCAAATCACCATTTAGGGCTAGGAAATGGAGTTTACGGCCTAAGAGAGTTCTGGGCCGTAAACTACCAATCTTGGGTGGTTTTGTGTGTGTTTTCATGTCCCTTACATGTATACCTAATGTTCTAAGGTTTATCCTAGCACCAATGTCAGTTTTGGCTTTGTTTCGGGAGTTTACCGCCCAAGAACACCTTGGGGAGTAAACTCCTAGATCTCATGATTTAGCCATCTAAATCATGTTTTAAGCATCTAATATGTATTCTAACACTACTAGAAAGAGTTACTCACAATCTGGGATAAAAACCCGAAGATCTGTCAGAGAGAAAATGGCTTTTCTCTAGCTGGAATTGTGAATAATGAATTAATTTAATTCGGAAAACTATTTATAGTCCTGGAATATTTTGACAGAAAATATTTTTATTCTCGAACTTGGACTGTAACATTATGAAACTTGAAATGTTCAAATTTCACAAACCCAGGAGCATCCACTCTCCTGATATCTCTTAAAGTGTAAACCCTAATGTACACTAACTTGTTCGGAAAAGTCTGAAAATTACTGAAATTGGACTGACTTCTATTGAATAGATATTGTTCGTACAAATGGAAATTTCGGGTTGTCACATCATCCCCCCGTTAGAAGGAATTTCGTCCCGAAATTAGAATGTAAGCAAATAAGAAATTACAAATAACTAAGCAAAAAGGTGAGGGTATTTCAGTTTCATCTTATCCTCACGTTCCCAAGTGAATTCCGGTCCACGCTTTGCGTTCCAGCGCACCTTCACTATCGGGATACGGCTCTGCTTTGTTTGCTTGACCTCTCGGTCCATGATCTCTACTGGTTCCTCCACGAAGTTGAGGCTCTCGTTGATCTCGATCTCGCCGAGTGGAATAACAAGAGTCTCGTCAGATAGGCACTTTTTCAAGTTTGACACGTGGAAGGTAGGATGTATGTTACTGAGTTCTTTCGGTAGATTGAGCTTGTAAGCCACGGGGCCGATTCTTGCGAGAATCTCGAAAGGCCCTATGTATCTTGGATTGAGCTTCCCACGCTTTCCGAAGCGTATCAAGCCCTTCCAGGGTGAGACTTTCAGTAGGACTCGATCGCCCACTTGGAACTCCAATGGTTTCCTATGCTTGTCGGCGTAGCTTTTCTGTCGGTCTCTAGAGGCTTTTAATCGTTCACGAATTTGAACGATCTTCTCTGTCGTTTCCCGAATGATCTTCGGACCCGTGAGAGTGCTTTCGGGAACTCGTCCCTTAGCTAACTGGGTATCACCCACTTCAGCCCAGCACAGAGGGGATCTGCACTTCCGGCCATAGAGGGCCTCGAATGGAGCTACCTTTATGCTCGTGTGATAACTGTTGTTGTAGGAAAATTCGACAAGGGGTAAATGAGTATCCCAAGCTTTTCCAAAGTCAATCACACAGGCACGCAACATATCTTCTAGGGTTTGGATAATTCTCTCACTTTGCCCGTCGGTCTGTGGATGGTAGGCTGTACTCATGTCCAGCCTAGTTCCTAAGGAATTTTGTAATGACTGCCAGAACCTCAAAGTGAATCTACTATCTCGGCTTGAGATGATAGATAAAGGAACACCGTGCAGTCTTACAATCTCCCTAATGTAAGTCCTAGTAAGTTTCTCCATCTTGTCTGTTTCCTTGATCGGTAGGAAGTGTGCAGACTTGGTGAGTCTATCGACGATGACCCATATGGAATCAAGTCCACCCGTCGTCTTGGGCAACTTGGTTATGAAATCCATAGTGATCCGCTCCCACTTCCATTCCGGTATCTCCGGTTGTTGTAGAAGACCGGAGGGTTTCTGGTATTCGACCTTGACCTTTGCGCAAGTAAGGCACTTACTCACGAAGGTAGCAATATCTGCTTTCATGTTAGGCCACCAGTATAGCTTTTTAAGATCCAGATACATCTTATCTGAACCCGGGTGGACGGAATAACGAGTGTTGTGAGCTTCAGTCATGACCAAGTCTCTGAAGCCACCGTGTTTCGGTGTCCAGATCCGATCCATGAGGTATAAGGCTCCGCCACCCTTGACTTCCAAGTTCTTATCCATTCCTTTAAGGGATTCACCCGCCACGTTTTCAGGTTTCAAAGCGTCGAGCTGAGCCTCCTTTATTTGCGTGGACAAGTGTGAATGGATAGTTAGAGTCAAAGATTTGACCCTACGACCAGTATATTCTTTCCGACTTAGGGCGTCGGCTTCTACATTGGCTTTACCCGGATGATAACGAATTTTGCATTCGTAATCATTAAGTAGCTCGACCCACCGTCGTTGTCTCATGTTGAGCTCCTTCTGATCGAATATGTGCTGTAAACTCTTGTGGTCAGTAAAAATGGTGTTTTTCGTGCCATACAAGTAATGTCTCCAGATCTTCAGGGCAAACACAACTGCCCCCAACTCAAGATCATGCGTGGTGTAGTTGACTCCGTGTGTCTTCAGCTGTAGACTCATATGGTCTGTAAAGATCGTGCTTTTGGTACCGTATAGGTAATGTCGCCAGATCTTCAGAGCAAACACAACTACTCCTAGTTCAAGATTGTGGGTTGTGTAGTTAACCTCATGTGTCTTCAGCTGTCTCAAGGCATAGGCGATGACTTTACCTCGCTGCATCAGAACACATCCGAGTCCTTGATTGGATGCATCGCAATAGACAATAAAGTCTTCTATTCCTTCGGGAAGGGATAGTACCGGGGCGGTGCACAAGGCTCGTTTGAGCGTTTGGAACGCTCTCTCCTGTTTCTCCTCCCAGTCGAAGGCCACGCCTTTCTGGGTCAGGGTTGTAAGAGGTTTCGCTATGCTGGAGAAGTTCTGAATGAACCTGAAATAGTAGCCAGCTAGACCTAGAAATTGGCGAATTTCAGTAGGTGTCTTTGGTGCTGACCAGTTCTCGATGGCCTTAATTTTGGAAGGGTCCACGTGGATACCTTCTTCGCTAACCACATGGCCCAAAAACTCGACTCGTCGAATCCAAAATTCGCAATTTGAGAACTTTGCGTAGAGCTTCTCCGTTCGCAACGTTTCTAAGATTTTACGGAGGTGTTGACCATGCTCCTCCTTACTTCGAGAGTAGATGAGTATGTCATCAATGAAGACGATGACGAACTGATCCAAGTAAGGATGACACACCCTATTCATCAGATCCATGAATATTGCGGGTGCGTTAGTTAATCCGAATGGCATCACTACAAACTCGTAGTGCCCATAACGAGTTCGGAAGGCTGTCTTGGGAACATCTTCCTTTAACACTCGTAGTTGGTGATATCCGGATCGCAGATCTATCTTCGAGAAGTAGTTGGCTCCTTGAAGTTGATCAAATAAATCATCAATGCGGGGCAAGGGATAACGATTTTTAATGGTAAGTTTGTTGAGTTCTTTATAGTCGATGCACATGCGAAACGATCCATCTTTCTTCTTGACGAACAAGACCGGTGCTCCCCATGGTGAGAAGCTTGGTCGAATGAATCCCTTCTTGAGAAGTTCGTTAAGTTGACTGGAAAGTTCCTGCATTTCAGCCGGTGCAAGACGATAAGGAGATTTGGCTACGGGGGTAGCCCCTGGCACTAAGTCGATTCTGAACTCGACTTGGCGTTGTGGTGGTAAACCGGGAAGTTCTTCTGGGAATATGTCGGGAAAGTCGCGTACTTCTGGGATTTTCTGGATGTCTTTCTGTTCTTGGCTGGTATCGACGACGTGTGCGAGAAATGCATGGTACTCCTTTCGCAAGCACTTCTGGGCTTGAATGCACGAAATGATGCGAAGGCTCATACTTGGTTTGTCGCCGTAGATAGTTAAAGTTTCGTTGTTAGGAAGGTTAAGACGAACTGCTTTTTCGAAGCACATAATGTCGGCACGCAGAAGACTCAACCAATCCATACCGATGATAACGTTGAAACATTTAATGGTAACTGGCATAAGATCTATCTTGAAGGTATGGCTATCTAAAGTTAAGATACAACCTACGTATATGCAGTTTGTACTCTCTGTTTTCCCGTTAGCCATTTCTACTGTGAATGAACTATCTAATGCACATGGTTTTTGTTTAAGCATGTGTGCAAATTTGTGACTCACAAAACTTTTCTCGGCTCCACTATCGAAAAGTATGCAAGCATAAGAGTTATCGAGGAGGAACGTACCAGTAACTATCGTTGGATCAACTACTGCTTCCTCGTGGCCTAGAGCCATAACTCTTCCCACTCCTCCAGCCATCCCTGCATTAGGGCAGTTCCTCTTGTAATGGCCCACTTCGCCACATCCGTAGCAAGCTTGGCCCATACCGGCGTTAGGAACTTGAGCAGCTTGAGCTGTTGGAGTTTTGCAGAAGCGGACGGTGTGTCCCTTCTTGTTGCAGTTAAAGCACTGCATCTCCCTGCAAGGTTCGTTGTGATGGAAGTTGCACTTGGTGCACTTCGGGAGGGTTCCAGCATATGTTTTTGCTGGTAAGAGGTTGGCAGGGGCAACAGGAGTAACTGTGGCAGCATTAATTGCCACATATTGTTGTTTCTTGGAGGACCCTTGCGGAGCCCCTCCTTTCCTCTTATTCCACCCCTTCTTGTGGTAGTCGGGGTTGGACTTTTGTGGTACAGGGGTAGGGATTGTTATGTTCTGAGGTTTCCGGTGATCGATAAGAGACTGTGCCAGTTCCTTGGCACTATCGAAAGTAATAGGCCTGGAAGCAATCACACTTGACTGGATCTGGGGCGACAGTCCCCAGATATACCTCTCGATCTTTTTGCTCTGGAGAGCAACCATGTCGGGGCATAAGTTTGCCAAATCACAAAACCTATTTGTGTAGGTAGTGATGTCGGATCTAACCATTTGAAGACCCCAGAACTCCTGCTCGAGTTTTTGCACTTCGCCTCGAGGACAATATTCTTTCATGAGCATCTCTTTCAATTTTTCCCAGCTGATGGAATATGCCACCACCAGAGTTAGATAGTTAACATGGCTGTTCCACCATGTTAGTGCTCGGTCAGAGAAGGTACAAGCTGCGAACTTGACCTTGCTGGCTTCTTGGCATGCACAGATCTCGAAGACAGATTCCATCTTCTCGATCCATTGTCTCAACACCATAACACCCCCAGTTCCATTGAATCTGCGGGGTTTGGCGTTAGTAAAATCCTTGTAGGTGCATTCCCGAGGGTGTCCATGGCTTTCGCCGTGATTCGAGGGTAGTGCACATGTTCCTGATCCACTAGGGGCAGGAGCGTTGATTGCTGACACAGTAGCTGCAACTGCTGTTGTGAAAGCTGCCTGGAACATAGTGGCATCAAAAGGATTTGGTGTTTGAAGAGGTACAGGTGGTGGTGGAGGTGGTGGTATTGGTGCTTCATTGTTTGGGTTCCTCCTTGGATTCCTGCGTGGCGGCATCTTTAACTATACGTTTAAAAGATGACGACATGGATAAGAATAAATGATAAATGAATGTGTCTCATGGACTAAATCACCATAGTCCAACAACAGAAAGAATAGCATGACTAAATGGAGAAGATAGCATTTGGATAATAATTTCCATAAGATTAGATATCTGTCAATAATACTAGGATTACAGATGTAACAAGTTCGGGAAAAATGGCCTAGAAGTAGGCCTTACATCAACCAAGATGGAAAATTTTGACAGACTTAAGATTAGACAAAGACCTAATAGGTCTAAGATTTATACAGACAGGAAATTAGACCAAAGTTTTACATAAACTAGGTTATATCCAAAAGATGAGTCGACGAGGTTCTATCAGCGACGAGAACTGCTAGCATGAGTCCTCGATCCCGACAGTAGACGTTCGATGTCCCTTATACGCCTGTCTGACCTTGTTTGTTGAGCTCGAAGTTCTCTAACTTCAGCTCGGGTTTCAGCAAGTTCCCTTTGTAGATTTGCATTGCGGACCAGAGTCCTTTCATGAGCAGACCCTAGTCGGCGAATGTGGACAATGTTAACACCAGAGTTGGCGTCAACTTCCAAGACTTGATTGATAGTCGCCTGAGCCATTATCGTGTTCCGAGAAATCCTACGCACCATGATTGGTAGGATTCTATCAGCAGAACCTCCTTCAGTGAGGTTATAGAAACTTCGGTCGCAATTGTAGGGAATGGGCTGACCTTGTTCCTGACTCCATTCAGTCAAGTTAATGGCCCACAAGGGTGTGGGTCCTTGAAACACAGGGCGAGGGTTCAGGTTTGGGTTTTTAGCAGCTGGGGGTAGGTTGTTGACTTCCGGCTCCGAGTCAGAACTATCGGAAAAACCCTCAGCATGGTGATTATCCAAAGGGAGTGGGTGATCATCTTCTGGCTCAGCCTCTAGCCAACCCGCATTGCCTTGGTTCGGGAAGTACGGATCGCCATGGTGAAATCCGGCCATCTTAATCTACACGAGAAAAGGGATATAAGAAATAGCTAAAATAGACGAACTAACTAAGATAATTACAGTAAGATCAAATACCCATATGGTATTCCTTTATGGTTGTGTTGGTAAGTTTTTAGACTTGTTGCCATATCACAACCATTCTTGGGCATATTCTAATCACTCCTCGGACCAGCATAGTTGATCAGGCTATGCCATTCCCAAGACTGACTATATATCCCCAGGCTTACTTGTGATATTCAACAATCATAATACTTTTGTTCTTGTCGTTGTGACACTGATTTTAGTATGAATGCAGGCACGTATACTTACTTAAATATTTTATTATTTAAAAGTATAACTCTGAGACAGAGTGTTTTAATCCCATGTATTTATAGTTAGTATATCCTTTATGGGTTGATATACTATATTCACTATAAACAAAGCTCTGATACCAATCTGTCACACCCCAAAACCACGAACGGCGGAAACGTTCAGGGGTGGAGGACGTCATGTACAGTATCACAACAGTGTAATATAATAAACAAGCAACCACCTCATCCATTGCATTATAAGTAAAGTTTTATACATGTGTGTTCTTTCATTGTAATAAGACACCAAAAATATACAATCAAAATAAAAGACGAGACTTGACTGCTCCGTCTTCTCAAAGCCTGTCCTCCATACCTGTCTACTGGCGACCTGAGAATACAAGTTATTTTGAAAGCGAGTATCAGCTTTAAAGCTGGTGAGTTCATAAGTATATAAGTGTCATTGCTTTGTTTGTGAAAATCTGCTATGAATGCCATGAAAAACTTTAAGTGAAAATGTTGAGGTAAGTGTGAAATCCCTAGAAAAACCCTTATTTTCTATAAGTATGAAATGTAGTCTTCTACCAAGACTCGAATGCTTTGTATAAATGAAGTGTAGTCTTCTACCAAGACTTGAATGTTTTGTATGAATGAAGTGTAGTCTTCTACCAAGACTTGAATGTTTTGTATGAATGAAGTGTAGTCTTCTACCAAGACTCGAATGTTTTATATAAATGAAGTGTAGTCTTCTACCAAGACTTGAATGTTTTGTATGAATGAAGTGTAGTCTTCTACCAAGACTTGAATGTTTTGTATGAATGAAGTGTAGTCTTCTACCAAGACTCGAATGTTTTGTATGAATGAAGTGTAGTCTTCTACCAAGACTCGAATGTTTTGTATGTAAAATGATAGTTTTTCCTTTCTATTGACTAGTACTAGAGCACTTAGTCTAACTCCTCGTTTATGTGAAAGTAATCACAAAATAAAGTAAATAGGGAAAATATAATCATGTAAGTGTTATTGTCTTGGATTTCCAGGACAAACACGACATCGCTGAAATGAAAGATAGACCCTAAGGAACATCCGAAGAGTGTCCCCTCATCCTCTGTAGCGGCAGCAGGATGGAAGGAGGGTTAGTCCCTGCATCGATCTCTTGACGTAGATCGTCAACCTAATGATCCTCCGAAGATTCACATCTCATCCACTGTTGCAACAGCGGACGGAGGGATAGTTAGTCCCGTCACTGACCACCAGTCAAGTGACTACCTTAGACATCCGTAGATGTCATCGACCACTGGTGCTAATCAGTGAGATTCAGAATGGTAAGTCCCGCTGAAACATCCCATTGAACGGGGATAGGAAAGAAAATTTACACAGTAAATACTAATAAATCATCCTCTTAGATCTAAGTTCAATTATCCAAGGTAAGTAAGTACAGGATAATGCACCCATGAAGAAGTGTCCCTGTATAGTATTCATGTAAGTGTGTTCATGTAACAGGTAAGTATATGTAAACATATTCATGTATCATATAATCCTAAGTACGTGTACTCATGTATCATGTAAGGCATTAGTATGTACTCATGAATGAACTGACTCTTGTTTGACATCTTCTGACTATCCCTATGATAGCTAACTGGAAAGTATGAGGTTGTTCAAGTAGGTTTATGCAAGATATCTAGGAGCTTTGAACAATAATTTAAAGTGACTTGAAGTCATTATACATTTCAAAACTAATACTTCTGTTGTCCAAGTATTTTAAGATAGAAAACCATTTCACGTGACTCCTTTTGAAATATGTGAAATCTACTGAGTGAAAACACAGTTATAAAATACATGAAACTGATTTAATAACTTATTGTTTTCTACTTGTATTCCCCCCATTAAAGCATTTAAAATCCTTTAAAACATTGATTAGGGGTATGAACTCACCTGTAGTTGGTGATTGGAATGAACTGAACGGTATCGGATTGCTAGGTGTCAAGCGAGGACTTGTGCACACACTACGATCCTAATGAACATATAATCACACATATATGCACTCAATTAGACTCAAAGACTAATTGATAATGTTTAAGACATCCTAGACATAAATAACACTTTATGTAAGTGTTTTAAGCCGTACAGACTCCATCTAAGCTATTGTGGGACAGGGTACTTGAGTTTAGGGTTTCCAAAGGACCCCATATGAGAGTTTACTCTCCATAAACCATCACACATGGAGTTTACGGTTGTAAACTCTTGAGTTTACGGCCGTAAACTCCCAAACATGTGTGTTTGGTGTGTTTTGAAGTCCAAAATGCTTTCTAGAATTATTCTAACCTAGTGGCTATGTTCTTGGAAGGGTTTAAGGCCTAGAAGTACTCCAAATAGAAGTTTACGGCCTCAAGGACATTTCCCCTTGGAGTTTATGGCCGTAAACTCCCTTGGGGTGATTCCTTGGTTGCTTTCAAGCCTCTTGTATTAGTGGGATGTGTTCTAGACTTTTAATCCTAGCATATGAAGGCATTAGGCACCACTTAGTGCCCTTTTTAGGAGTTTACGGCCCAAGAACCATGTCTTGGCCGTAAACTCACTTGTTTAATTGATTTTGGTGTGGTTTGGTCCTTCCATTTAGTGGGTACAATTCCTTGTAAAGGGCTAGGGCCTTAGGTGTCATGAAAAAACCCTTTGTGACCATTTACATGGAGTTTACGGCCTAGGAGAGTTCTGGGCCGTAAACTCACTTTCATTTGTGTCATTTGATGTGTTTAAGACCTTAAGCTACTTGGGAGAATAACCTAGATGCAAGCCTTATAGTCCTTAAGTCCTCAAATCACCATTTAGGGCTAGGAAATGGAGTTTACGGCCTAAGAGAGTTCTGGGCCGTAAACTACCAATCTTGGGTGGTTTTGTGTGTGTTTTCTTGTCCCTTACATGTATACCTAATGTTCTAAGGTCTTATCCTAGCACCAATGTCAGTTTTGGCTTTGTTTCGGGAGTTTACCGCCCAAGAACACCTTGGGGAGTAAACTCCTAGATCTCATGATTTAGCCATCTAAATCATGTTTTAAGCATCTAATATGTATTCTAACACTACTAGAAAGAGTTACTCACAATCTGGGATAAAAACCCGAAGATCTGTCAGAGAGAAAATGGCTTTTCTCTAGCTGGAATTGTGAATAATGAATTAATTTAATTCAGAAAACTATTTATAGTCCTGAAATATTTTGACAGAAAATATTTTTATTCTCGAACTTGGACTGTAATATTATGAAACTTGAAATGTTCAAATTTCACAAACCCAGGAGCATCCACTCTCCTGATATCTCCTAAAGTGTAAACCCTAATGTACACTAACTTGTTCGGAAAAGTCTGAAAATTACTGAAATTGGACTGACTTCTATTGAATAGATATTGTTCGTACAAATGGAAATTTCGGGTTGTCACACTATTTTCATGTGTATTAAGGAGTTTACGGCCAGGAGCCTATGCTAGGCCGTAAACTCCCATAAATTAATCATTTTGATGTTTTAAATCCATTCCAAGCCTTTAAATCCAAACCTAGAAAAATTCCCTTAAGTGCTTTAAGCCATTTTTGCCCTTAACTCACCCCACCATGAGTTTACGACCGTAAACTCATGGGGAGAGGGTCATATGGACTTAAACTCCCTAAGGAGTGTTCCTTTGAAGTCCCAAATTCATTATCCTAACTATATGTGTCCCTAAATGTCACCCGGGTCCCTCTAAACACTTGTATCGGGGTGTTTTCGCGACTAGAAGCAATTGTCCCTATCAAATAATCAATTTAAGTCCTAATTAGATACAAATGTGTATCTTTACATTATACTTTGGAGCCTCGTGTATTTACAAGCCCCAGATCAACTCTTAGCATCCAAATCGTCACATTTCTCGTCCGGTGAGTTCATACCCCTACGCCCTTTTCCGTGTTTTTCAATGTTTTTAGGGGGGAATACAAGCAAAACTATAACTATTTTCGAATTCTAACATTGATGTATTTTAAATAATATCTGGCAAACTTATAAACACTTTTACTCCTTATGTATTATGCTGAGCATAAGGAATGATCTATCAATTACAACTAAATGGATTTTAGTTAAGATAATAATCAAACTAATCAAATTATTATGGGAATAATTTGGGGTTCTATGTTTCTCTTTATATCATGTACTGATATCTGTATAAAGTTATTAGATAAACTATGACTGATTCAGTTTATCTCCATATCATTTGAATGTATTGCCAGATAGTTTCTTGTATGTATCTATTTTCACTGTATCATGTTTCATAATCTTTGTATGTTTGATATCGTATGAAAATCCTGTGAATAGTTTAGTACTAGTTTGTGAGTAGTCACTACCCTTTATGGATGATCAGTAAATCCTCCCCGGAAGTGTAACCAGAGTCTCCTGGAGGGAGAGCGAGGAATTTGTGAATAAATCTATTCGGGACTGACAATCCCACACCTTAACTGCTAGCTACAGTTAGGCGGGCACGCCTGTGGTGACAAATTATGTATATCGTCCGACGTCTGACTAACGTCAAGGAGGTCTCGTTGTCGTATCAGCATGGTTACCCGACTCACAATACGTATTAATATAAACTTATTCACAGCTGGGATTTTGTTTAGAATCTATATCTTGTTCGGGATGATAATCCCATGGTCTGGTATCTATATCTCGTTCGGGATGGTAATCCCATGGTTTTAAATCTATATCTTTTATGGGATGGTAATCCCATGGTTTTGAATCTATAACTTGTACGGGATGGTAATCCCATGATTTTATCTAACTATCTTATATCAAATCTAGGATAGTGATCCCATGGTTTTATCAAATAATCTCATATCTAATTTGGGATAGTAGTCCCATGGTTTTCAATCTATATTTTCTAGTATATCAAACTATCTTGTAACTAGTTCGGGATGTTAGTCCTAAGGTTTTCAAACTACTTTCTATCTACAGCTCATGTATATTATGGCATTTCATATCGTATTCGGGATAGTAATCCTATGATTTTCAAAATATAGTTTTGTGTATTAAACTATACTCTATTTTATTTAATAAATCTTGCATTTAGGAAAATATGGGATTTTCCTTGGGTTAACATATAACGTGTAACTGAACTGTAACGAAAGATAACCAAACTAACATTACATAAGAAAATATGGGATTTTCTTAGATAACAAACCTTTTCGGAAAACTAAAGGAAACCGATACATTTTCATAAAACAAAAACCGCTTATGAACTCACCAGCTTTATGCTGATTTTCAAAGTGCTTGTATTCTCAGGTCCAAGTTAGACAGGTACCTAGTGATCTCTTTTGGTGAAGACGGAGTGCGTGGAAGACTCGTCTCGTTTTGTTCATGTGATATATGTATAACTTTTGTACAATTTACTTTTGAACCAAATGTAAACTTTCATATATATGTAATGTAATGGTTGTTTACTGTGATTACTATGTACATTGGATTTGATACACAACTTGGAGTCCACCTCAGAAATGTTTCCGCCTTTGATTTTCGGGGTGTGACATTCTGCCTCCGAACCTGAAGTGGAGAACCTACCACCGATGGCTCTTGTTCCAAATCCTAACCCTCGTCCCGCTTTTTATGGCCCGACGCCTCCGTGGGTAGAATGCTTGGAAATATGGAGCGAAGAGCAAGATCAACCTATGACGTTTAAAGGAGACCGAAGCTTCTACCACTCAAGCAAAGGGAGCTCAGCAGACAGAGTTCTACCAATCCTGATCCGTAGAGTTGCCCGAAACAAAATTCAGGGCAAGACGACTCTCCATCGTATCGAAGAGGTTAATGCCAATGCAAGAATTCATACCATCCGCACTAATCGCCTTAAACACGCAAGTGAGAAATCTGAGAGAAACCATGAGCCCCTGTTGCAAGCACTAGCTGAAACCCGAGCTGAAGTCATAGAGCTCCAAGTACGCCAGAGGGTGTACGAAAGATGCATGCTTGATATGGAACGTCAACTAGCCGAACTAAGGGTTCACCATAGGGGTGACCGTTGCCAGTAGGAGATAACTTACTTCCTTCTTTGTTTTAAAGAACTGTGTTCCTGTCTATGTTCTATGTTGTACTTTCTATGTGACTACCTTGTACTGTAAGTACTTTTAGTTAAGTCTTTATGCTGTCAAAGACTTTTCTACTCCAAATATGATGTAAGACCTTCTTCAAGATCAATTTTCCCAAACTTATTACATCATGAATATCAATATTGAAACCAGGCTAACTTCTGTGTCACTCTTTGTTCAAATACTTTCATCATACTTTCGTTGGGATCTATCTGAAACCCACTCTAATCAAGTTATTGGACTAGGGTAATTTAGCTCAGGGATCATTCCCAATTCTCTTTCAAAGGTTGGATCATGTTATTTACCAACCGATAATACCCTGGTTTGGACGATAAACGTTTTGAGACCATTCTATTAATTTACTTCTAATCTGTATTAGGACTGCATCATAGGGATGTAGGTCAAACCTTCAAGAACATACTTCTACTCTTTACATGAACGAACGAACTTCGTCTAGGTTCAACCATACTCGCTCACAAATTCATTTTTCTTTCCGCGTAACAGAATCATGTCACCGAAGAAAAACAATCAACCTATCAACCAAACACCAACTCTTCAGATTGATGCAACTACCTTTCAAGCTGCAGTCTCGGCTGTCGTGTCAGCGGTTCTGACCCACCTTAACGCTAACAACGCGAATGTTAGCGGGATTGTTAACAATAATTCCAATCCAAGTAACAATCAAGTACCTCAACGAGCAACAAACTACCACGACACCCCGAATCCCAAGCCCAAGAATAACAAACGAAAGTTCTGGGCTAAAGCTAAAGGCAAATCACCCCAAGGGGCGAGCAAAAGACAACAACCTGTGGCAACCTTCGAAACCACGACATTTGTACCTCATACTACCATCCCTTTTGGTATCCCAATTGTCCCTACACCAGCTAGGCAGTATGCCGAAAACCTACCAAAATGCATTAAGTGCAGCTTCCATCATCTGGGTAGTTGTCGTCCGCTACACTGCTTTAAATGCAACAAGAACGGACATACTATCAATTGCTGCAGGACTTGGACCCAACACATTACTTCAACCACCAATGTCGAAATCTCTCGAATATTCCATCTATATGGCGTAATGGGACACTTCAAGAGGGATTGTCCAACAGAGGAGGACGACGGTGAATCCAGAGGAGTTGGACCTCAGAATGGAAAGGGGCAACGAAGGACCCTGCTATAGTATAGGTTCACTCTCAATCGTCAATATTATGTATGTTTTTTTAACATGTTTAAAACTAGTGCAACTCGATACTTATCTTTCGCGAGATCCCGTCAGTTAAGGGACCCTTGTGCTGCGTATCCTTGCCTTTTGTAGTATACTTTGTTCGCATCAGTATTCCCGTAGTTACTCTAAAGTACTATAACTCTGTTGAAAGTTGCATTGTTGTGTTTTGTCTGTAATGCCTTTATGATCAAATCTAGTGTCTTTATTTCCAAGAGAGTCCGATATTATCATACGACTTGAGGCCATTCGATCCTCACATACCAGTTTCGTGCACACATCTCCTTCTCCGTAAATGTCTTTCTAGCGAAGCTGTCATTTCAGAACTCCAAAGTACTCATGCGTAGAGTACCTCATGTTCCTTATTCTTTCCGAAGGAACCTCGACAAACCTTCCCAAAGTACCACTGAAACGACCGAAAAATTTCAACTAATTTAAACTTTTCAAAAACAACCCGATTTCATTAAATTATTACAAAAAGGTTTTCAATACAATTCATTTAGAGTATTCCCAGAATCACATCACAACATAAATATGAGGAGCGGTACGATCACGCCTTCGCCTTGCCACGGTCTCCTGAAGAACCTGAGAAACATTAAACTACAACTGTAACCCCGAAAGCTTAGTGAGATATCCCCAAAATACCAACCACACATACGCCCTTCCAGGCTACGACCTTCCAGTCCAAATCATAATGCCTTCCGGCCCATAACATAGTGCCTTCCGGCCCATATCATACATAGCATACATAACATACAGAACACGGAACAACCATGCACTTTGGGTCTACTATGAGATTGGTCCGCCGCATCGGCCAACAGTCCACCTGGTCCACCCTCCGAGTCTAGCCATATACGTCGAGTCTACAGTGTGATTGGTCCGCCCGCATCGAGCCTAATACCCACAAACGGCCCAAACTCTAAGGCCCAATATTAAGGTCCAATCAGGGGGAGTACGCTGGGCGTACCCTCGTTGGTACGCGGGGCGTACACACTGAAACGCAACTGAGGATCAGGGCCCTGACCCGCTACGCGAAGCGTACAACCATGTTACGCGGGGCGTAACTTCGCTACTCATAAAGTCCTTATAACCTCTTAATGGCTTAAGCTCTTAAGCCCAAACTTCGGATCCCTAGGCTAAATATGCCTAGGATTCATAAAGTCTCAAACTTTATCACATGGGACGTCCAAAAGCTCTTAATCTAAGGTCTTAATCCCTTAAGACCTATATATCTCACACATGGAACAACTACAGCCCTTGGGACCTCATTTTTCTCACTGAAGACCTCTCCAAAGGTCTAAAAGGACAGATAATCTCGGCCCACACAAAGCATGAATCAAGATGAGAACTTTGGGACAAGAAAGATGCTAAAACTTCACAACACTTAGATCTATGCAAAATAAATGGCAAGCAAGAAGCTTTATACCTCAAATAAGCTTCAAAGGATGATATCTCTTCAGATCTACAAGCTTCAAACGTTCCTTCCCTTCTTTGACAACTTCTCCTTTCTTCTTCTAGCTTTTCTTTTGCCAAAATGAGCTTTCTAAGGCCAAACACACCCAACAATGGAGGGAATACGGGTTTCTAGGGTTTCTGAGGTTAAGGATGAGCTTAAGGAGGCTAGGGTATGAACCAACATGTTCCTTATATAGTGGCTGACCCTAATTTTAGGGTTTGGGGTTTCTGAGAGTATGTTGGGCATACCTCTAGTACGCTGGGCGTACTCACCTTGCCACCCCGCATTTCTTTCCTCCATTACGTTGGGCGTACGTCCAGCTTACGCTGGGCGTACCCAGCCAACTTCAAGCATGCATGCCATGCATGCATGGGACCTTTCCATTTTTTCCACAAAGAGCTATAAAAAAATATCATTTCCAAGACGCCGCAACTCCTCTACTCTAAACCCGCTCCCAATAGACTTTACATTCACACGAGGGTGACGAGAAGCCCTATGCTTCTATCAACATACACCAGTCCAAAACCTTCTTGGATAAAACCCATTTCCCAAAAAAGGACCAGAATTACCCTTCCTCTTAAATCTCAGGGACTCATAATTAAATACTTTAAGAACGGGGTGTTACGATTCTCCCCCACTTAAATTAGGCTTCTCCCTCGAAGCGTGCGACAACCCTACTCCAGAACTACCCCCGTAATGCACCACCTGGCATTCACCGGACCAGGTTCCTCAAGACTCGACCATCGAGATCCGAAACCCAACTTTACCTTTCTTGCTGACAGGTTGACACATGCTTCAGCCTCAGAGCAACTCCCATGAGTTCTCCACCGCAATCTTATAACCACACTGAACTGGCCCTGGTGTCCTCCGGTTAGGAAAAACCCGATACACTGATGACACTTCTAAACATCCTTCCGGATGAATTTCCATCACATAAAACAAAGTCTAACTGGAAATCCGAGATTCCATCCATGCATTCCTGCCGAGCCTCAGCAACCATCCAACTCGGATGTGATCCCATACCACTGCCGCAATCATGCTGCTCAATGACCATAATTCGACTACTCCAATCATAATTCTGCGCTGCTACTTTCACTTCCGTGAATTTACACTCCCTTATAGCATAACCGCTGTGACAACCCGAAATTTCCATTCTGTACAAACTACATCACTTCAATAGAAGTTATAGCAGTCACAGTTAATTTTCAGACTTTTTTGTGTAAGTTTCAGTAATTCAGGGTTTACACTTCAGGAGATATCAGGAGAGTGGATGCACTAGGGTTTAGTGCAACTCTATTATTCCATCACTCAATTATATTAGAGGTCATTTCAGGAATGAAAATATTTTCTGCCAAAAATATCTCAGGACTATAAATAGAATTCTGAACCAAATTCATTCATTATTCACATTTCCAATTAGAGAAAAGCCATTTTCTCTCTCTCTCTCTCTCTCTCACGGATCTTCGGATTTTTATACCAAAACGTGAGTAACTCTTTCTAGTAGTGTTAGGAAGCTTATATTGTAGTTATAACATAATTTAGATGGCTAAATCACAAGATTTAGGAGTTTACTCCCCAAGGTGTTCTTGGGCGGTAAACTCCCGAAACGAAGCCTAGACTGTCCCCCGTGATATACTAATGCCTTGGACTTGTATAGGAGTGTGTTAGGGACATGAAATCAAGCAAGAACCACCCAAGTTTGGGAGTTCACGGCCCAAGAGTTTCTTAGGCCGTAAACTCCAAAATCATACTCAAAATGGTGCTTTCAAGGCACCTAAGGCCTTAGGCTTTTACCTAGACTTGTTCTCAATAAATCAAGGGCCTTAAACACATCAAAATCACCTTCAAAAGTGAGTTTACGGCCAAGACATGGTTCATGGGCCGTAAACATGAATGAAGGGCACCAAAGTGTGCCAAATGCCTTCATATGCTTTAGGTAAAAGTCTAGAACCTATCCTTCATATGCAAGAGACTTGAAAAAAACAAAAACACCATTCCAAGGGAGTTTACGGCCGTAAACTCCAAAGGAAATGACCTTGGGGCCGTAAACTCCTCAAAGGAGTGTTTCTAGGCCTTAAACCCTTTTAAGAATTGAACCACCAAGTTAAGATAATTCTAGGAATCATTTGGGACTTCAAAACACACAATACCCCCATGGTTGGGAGTTTACGGCCGTAAACTCAAGAGTTTACAACCGTAAACTCCATGTGTGATGGTATATGGGGAGTAAACTCATATATGGGGTCTTTTGGAACCCTAAACACAAGTGCCTTTTTCCCACATTAACTTAGATGCAATCCTTAGGGCTTAAAACACGTATATAAAGTGTTTATTATGTCTAGGATGTCTTAACATTGTCAATTAGTGATTTAAGACTAATTGAATGCATATATGTGTGATTATATGTTCATTAGGATCGTAGTGTGTGTACAAGTCCTCACTTGACACCTAACAATCCTACGCCGTCCGGTTCATCCGAATCACCATCTACAGGTGAGTTCATACCCCTAATCAATGTTTTAAATGATTTTAAATGCTTTAATGGGGGGGGGGAATACAAGTAGAAAATAGCATGTTATTAAATAATCTGTATGTATTTTATAACTGTGTTTTCATTCAATGGATTTCACATATTACAAAATGTGATGCATGAAATGGTTTTCTATCTTTAAAATACTTTGTTATCAAATGTATTACATTTGAAAGGTTTATCAAAATGACATCAAGTCACTGTTATGTTTGTTCAAAAACCCTAGGATGTCTTACAAAACCATTTTACATTCTTGAACTAAACTATGCATGTACACTTATAATATATATATATATATATATATATATATATATATATATATATATATATATATATGTATTGATGTTATAGTTTACATCTTTCATTTAGTTTCCCACACCCTTGAGTAGTAAGAGTGTATAAACCTACTTGATCAACCAATTACATTTCAGTAAATTATCACAGGGATAATTTGAAGTTATCAAACATTATTCCTATTACAAGGAATCACACAAGAGTCAGTTCATTCATGAGTCTATAACAGTACATTACATGATACATGAGTACGTTTACATATGCTTACCTGATACATGAACACACTTACATAAATACCATACATGAACATTGTTACATAGGTGTATTATCCTGTATTCACTTACCTGGATGCTTGTACTTAGAACTATGAGGATGATTTATTAGTACTTTCTGTGTAAATTATCTTTCCTATCCTGGTTCAATGGGATATCTCGTCGGGACTTACCATTCCGAACCCCACTGACTAGCACCAATGGTCGATGACCATCTACGGAGGTCTAAGGTTACTATTTATATTAGGAAGATCGATAACCGGGGCTAACCCCTCCACCCACCTGCTGCTGCTACAGAGGACAAGTGGACAATCTTCGATTGTTCATAAGGTTATACTTTTCGCTCATTGCGATGTTGTGTTACTCCTAGTACCCAGCGATGACACTTACATTATTACTTTTCTGGACAATCTTCGGATGTTCATTAGGTTGCATTTTTCGCTTAACGCGATGTGGTGTTAGTCCTAGTACCCAGTGAGAACACTTACAATAGTACATTTTCCTGTTTACTTTATTTTGTGATACTTTCACATAACGATGAGTTAGACTAAGTACTTTAGTACTAGTCAATAGAAGGAAAAACTATCAGTTTACTTACAAAACATTCGGGTCTCTGTAGAAGACTACATCTCACACTGATAGAAAATAAGGGATTTTCTAGGGCTTTTCATACTTTCATCAACATTTTTATTTAAAGGTTTACATAACTTTTAAAACAGCTTTTAGTAAGCAAGACAATGACACTTAAATACTTATGAATTCACCAGCTTTAAAGCTGATACTCTCTTTCAAAATAACTTGTATTCTCAGGTCATCAGTAGACAGGTACGGAGGCCAGTTTTTGAGAAGACGGAGCAGACAAGTCTCATCTTTTATTTTGATTGTATATTTTTGGTGTCTTATTACAATGAAGAACACACATGTATTAAAACTTTACTTATAATACAATGGATGATGTTGTTGCTTGTTTATTATATTACACTGTTGTGATATTGTACATGACGTCCTCCACCCCTGAACGTTTCCGCTGTTCGTGGTTTTGGGGTGTGACAGATTGGTATCAGAGCATTGTTTATAGTGAATATAGTATATCAACCCATAAAAGATATACTAACTATAAATACATGGGGATTAAAACACTCTGTCTAAGAGTTATACTTTTAAATAATAAAATATTTAAGTAAGTATACATGCCTGCATTCATACTAAAATCAGTGTCACAATGACAAGAACAAAAGTATTACGATTGTTGAATATCACAAGTAAGCCTGAGGATATATGGTCAGTCTTGGGAATGGCATAGCCTGATCAACTATGCTGGTCCGAGGAGTGATTAGCATATGCCCAAGAATGGTTGTGATGTGGCAACAAGTCTAAAAACTTACCAACACAACCATAAAGAAATACCATAGGTATTTGGTCTTACTGTAATTATCTTAGTCAGTTCGTCTATTTAGCTATTTCTTATATCCCTTTTCTCCCGTAGATTAAAATGGATGGATTTCACCATGGCGATCCGTACTTCCCGAACCAAGGCAATGCTGGTTGGCTAGAGGCAGAACCAGAAGATGATCACCCAATCCCTTTGGATGATCACCATGCTGAGGTTTTTTCCGATAGTTCTGACTCGGAGCCAGAAGTCAACAACCTACCCCCAGCTGCTCAAAACCCAAACCTGAACCCCCGTCCTATGTTTCAAGTACCCACACCCTTGTGGGCCACTAACTTGACTAGATGGAGTCAGGAACAAGGTTAGCCCATTCCCTACAATGGAGACCGAAGTTTCTACAACCTCACTGAAGGGGGTTCTGCTAACAGGGTCCTACCCATCATGGTTCATAGAATTTCCAGAAACACGATACTGGGTCAAGAAACTATTGACCGGGTCATGGAGATTGAAGCCAATTCTGGCGTTAACACTGTCCACATTCGCCAACTAGAGTCTGCTCATGAAAGAACTCTAGTCCGCAATGCAAATCTGCAGAGAGAACTTGCGGAAACTCAAGCTGAAGTTAGGGAACTTCAAGCTCAGCAAGTGAGAGATGACAGGCGTATGAGGGACATGGAACGTCTACTATCGGGATCAAGACCCCATGCTAGCAGTTCTCGTCGCCGATAGAATCTCGTCAACTCAGCTTTTGGATATAACCTAGTTTATGTAAAACTTTGGTCTAAATTCCTGTCTTTATAAATCTTAGACCTGTTAGGTCTTGATCTAGTCTTAATTCTGTCAAAATTTTCCATCTTGGTTGATGTAAGGCCTACTTCTAGGCCATTTTTCCCGAACTTGTTACATCTGTAATCCCAGTATTATTGACAGATATCTAATCTTATGGAAATCATTATCTAAATGTTGTCATCTTTATTTAGTCATTCTATTCATTATGTTGTTGGACTATGGGGAGTTAGCCCATGAGACACATTCATTAATCATTTATTCTTATCCATGGCGTCATCTTTTAAACGTATAGTTAAAGATGCCGCCATGCAGAAGTACAAGGCGTAACCCAAACAACGAAGCGCCGATACCACCACCTGAACCTCTTCAACCACCTAACCCCTTCGATGCCAATATGTTCCAGGCAGCTTTCACAGTAGCAGTTGCAGTTGCTGTGTCAACAATCAACGCTCCTATCCCTAGTAGATCTGGAACAAGTGCACCTCCCTCGAACCACGGCGAAAGCCATGGACACCCTCGGGAATGAACCTACAAGGATTTCACGAACACCAAACCCTGCAGCTTTAACGGAATTGGGGGTGTTATGGTGTTGAGACAATGGATTGAAAAGATGGAATCTATCTTTGAAATCTGTGGATGCCAAGAAGGCAACAAGGTCAAGTTCGCAGCTTGTACCTTCTCTGACAGGGCACTAACATGGTGGAACGGCCATGTTAAGTACCTGACTTTGGTGGTGGCGTATTCCATCAGTTGGGAAAAGTTGAAGGACATGCTGATGAAAGAATATGTCCTCGAGGTGAAATACAAAAACTCGAGTAGGAGTTCTGGGGTCTACAAATGGTAGGATCCGACATCACGACCTACACTAATAGGTTCTGTGATCTGGCAAACTTACGCCCTGATATGGTTGCTCTCGAGAGCAAGAAGATAGAGAGGTATATCTGGGGACTATCGCCCCAGATCCAGTCAGGTGTGCTAGCCTCCAGGCCTATCACTTTTGATAGTGCCAAGGAACTGGCACAATCTCTCATAGATCACCGTAAACCTCAGTACCCAACAATCCCTACACCCGTACCACAAAAGTCCAACCCCGACCCCAACAACAAGAAGGGGTGGAATAAGAGGAAAAGAGGGGCTTCACAACGATCCTCCAATAAACAACAACTTGTGGCGATCAATGTTGCCACAGTGACTGTTGTTGTCCCTGCGAACCCCTTACCAGCAAAAACTTATGTTGGGTCTCTCCCGAAGTGCAACAAATGCAGCTTCCACCACCGCGGGCCTTGCAGGGAGATGCAATGCACCAACTGCAACAAGAAGGGGCACACAGCCCGTTTCTGCCAAACTCCAACAGCTCAGGCCGCCCAGGTTCCTAATGTCGGTATGGGCCAAGCCTGCTACGGTTGTGGCGAAGTGGGCCACTACAAGAGGAACTGCCCTAAAGCGGGGATGGCTGGAGGAGTAGGAAGAGTTATGGCCCTAGGCCACGAGGAAGTGGTAGCTGATCCTACAATAGTTACTGGTACGTTTCTCCTCGATAACTCATATGCTTGCATACTTTTCGATAGTGGAGCAGAGAAAAGTTTCGTAAGTCACAAATTTGCACACCTGCTTAAATAAAAACCGCGTGCATTGGATCATTCATTCACGGTAGAAATGGCTAATGGGAAAACGGAGAGTACAAATTGCATATACGTAGGTTGTACCTTAACCTTAGATAGCCATACTTTCAAGATAGATCTCATGCCATTTCCAATTAAATGTTTCGACGTTATCATTGGCATGGATTGGTTGAGTCTTCTTCACGCCGACATCATGTGCTTTGAAACAGCAGTTCATCTTAACCTTCCTAACAACGAAACCTTAGTTATCTATGGCGACAAACCTAGTACGAGTCTTCGCATCATTTCGTGTATTCAAGCCCAGAAGTGCTTGCGAAAGGAATATCATGCATTCCTCGCACACGTCGTCAATACCAGTCAAGAGCTAAAAGACATCCAGAACATCCCAGAAGTACGCGACTTTCCCGACATATTCCCAAAAGAACTTCCCGGTTTACCGCCGCAACGCCAAGTCGAGTTGAGAATCGAATTAGTGCCAGGAGCTACCCCAGTAGCCAAATCTCCTTATCGTCTGGCACCGGCCGAGATGCAGGAACTTTCCAGTCAACTTAACAAACTTCTCAAGAAGGGATTCATTAGACCAAGCTTCTCACCATGGGGAGCACTGGTCTTGTTCGTCAAGAAGAAAGATGGACCGTTTCGCATGTGCATCGACTATAGAGAACTCAACAAACTTACCATTAAAAATCGTTATCCCTTGCCCTGCATTGACGATTTGTTTGATCAACTTCAAGGAGCCAACTACTTCTCGAAGATAGATCTACGATCCGGATATCACCAACTACGAGTGTTAGAGGAGGATGTTCCCAAGACAGCCTTCCGAACTCGTTATAGGTACTACGAGTTTGTAGTGATGCTGTTCGGATTAACTAACGTGCCTGCAGTATTCATGGATCAGATGAATAGGGTGTGTCGCCCTTACTTCGATCAGTTCGTCATCGTCTTCATTGATGACATACTCATCTACTCTCGAAGTAAGGAGGAACATAGTCAACATCTCCGTATGTAACGCCCGTGTTTCTAGGCTAGGCATTAATATTGACATAATGGTCTAGGTTAACCTTTGTAACTCATTTAGAAGAAATGAAAAGGAATTATGTGAATTTTATGTGAATTATGTGTTTTATGCTTAATTATTAGGGTTTAATTAATTAAAAATAAAAATAAGCGTCAAAATTAAAGTGTGAGATAAGCCCGATATCTTTACATAAAGTTGTAGTGGTCGAAACAAGGATTTCGGGGATATAAGGAATGCCGAAATCCGAGTTATAACGAAGAAGTTATGACCTGTCAAAGTTTCGCGACAAAACCGGCACGGTGCTGAATGTTGTAAAAAGTGAGTTTTTGATAAACTACTTTTTAGCCTTAGTAATCTAAACGAAAGTCGTAGTATTCGTTAAACCGAGAAGTTCGATAAAAAGAACGCCCAAATCTGACTTCGTAAGAGGAAGTTATGATTTTTCGAAGTTTCAGCGTAGTAGTAGACAGCTAAAAACTCGAATTTTAGATCGAGCGATTTTTAGCCGACACAACCTAAACGTCATTAGGAGCACAACGGTAAATAGTCTGACGAAAACAGACGTCGGATGAAGAAGTTATGAATTTTTAACGGATTTCCTGTCCCGGTCTGTTAAAAATAATAATATAAAATTTAAAGTCAAAATTAGCCGACGAAGTCTGAACGGAAGTTGTAGATCGTAATTTTAGCTACGCGTTCATATAAAGAACGTCAAAAACGGAGCTCGTATGCGAAAGTTATGGATTTTAGAAGTTTTGGCGCGAAAACCGAGAAATTTCGCATAGTCACACTTTGCCACGTCACCCTCGCCTCGCATGTGACACGTGTCCTGCTGAGTCACCGAAGCTGCTGAGTCATCCGAGCACATGGCCCTATCCGAAGTGGTCCAGTGAAGATCCGACGCGTGGCTTCTCCCTCGTGTCCGAGCCCTCGCAGAAGCCACGTGCTTCCCTCATCGGATCCGAACTTCGGTCCAATCACAGACCGCCAGCAACTCCTTCGCACGCGCAGGCCTCATGCGAGCCTCCACCTTTGCGAGCCTTCTCAGCTGTTGGATCAGAAGACTCCTGACCGTCCGATCAGAAGGTCTTCCCTATAAATAGAAGGCTGCGAGCCTTCCCGGGTAACTTTGGAAATTTGCCATTTTTCACCCCTTTCTTCATATTTTCTTCACCTTAACATCCCGCAAAGCCCCGGTATCGATTGTAAAGCCCGGAATACTCCACGAAGTGCCCGAGAAGCCCGGAAAATTTATCTTTTTGGTTTCAAAGCCCGACCTTTCGCAGAGCCCGGTTTCTTAATAAAACTCCCAGTTTTATTAAAAACGATCGTTTTAGGAAACGAATTGCTGCCCGATTATCATCAAATCAAGTGAGTGTATATTCACTTTCAATTTACACATAGATATGAAGTATTTACCTTAAAATACGTGTTACGTGTAAATATGTTAATTGTTTATTTGAGGTGACTATTGTGTTGATATTCTATACAAGTTTTAAACTGTATATATATTTTTATCTACAAATATGTTGGGTAGAACATGGGTAGTTAGTTGGCGTGTGATAAAATAAAGTGATGAGAGGTATCGATGTTTAAGATGATCTAGCCATCTAATAGAGTATAGACAACGACCACAGACTATTTTAGATAGTCCAGTGGAACGTTAGTAGACTCGTAATCAGCACATATGTTTGAACTATATGTTCATAAAGTGTTCTTGAACTATATGCTCCTTAGGTGTTTTTGAACTATGTGTTCATCCGTTAATTCTTCTTTTTGACACTATTACGTGTCGGGGTACGGGAGCATACGGGAGTACTTTATTAGTATTTTCCCTATGCTTTTATTTTGAAGAGATTTGGAGTCTTCGTTTCTTTTGTGAAGTGATCGGACGAGCTTCATGAGTCAGTGTTTTCCTTTCCGATGCCGGATAGGGGTGAGTCTGGGGGTTCAGACCTGTGACGACCGTCAATTTTCGGTCAAGTCAAAGTCAACAAAAGTCAACAAGTCAAACCGGTCAACTCAATTTGCCGTGAGTACTAGAGTTTACGTTATGTAACTTCTAAACAACTCTCTATTCTAATGAGAGATCATAAATTGAAAAGTGCGTACATCTAGATCTCCTTAACCTAAAACGGTGGTATGTAGAGAGCCAAACCGATAAAACAATGTTACATACTCATCGGGAGTATGCAAGATCCCTAAACAAGGCTTAACGGGGTTTACGGACCTTGCAGTGCGTAGCTGGACCCTCAAAAAGGTCACCAATGAAACCTCTCTCAATCGTTTTCACTTTATCTCTCTCTACGAGAAATCTCTCCCAAATCTCTCTAAGTATGTGAAATCTCTCCCACATATCTCTCTGTATGTGAAATCTCTCCAAGAATGTCAAATCTCTCCCAAATCTCTCTAAGTATGTGAAATCTCTCCCATATATCTCTCTATATGTGAAATCTCTCCAAGAATGTCAAATCTCTCCCAAATCTCTCTAAGTATGTGAAATCTCTCCCACATATCTCTCTGTATGTGAAATCTCCCCAAGAATGTCAAATCTCTCCCAAAACTCTCTAAGAATGTGAAATCTCTTCCAAATATCTCTTTGTATGTGAAATCTCCCCAAGTATGTCAAATCTCTCCCAAATCTCTCTGAGTATGTGGAATCTCTCTCAAATCTCTCTCGAAATCTCTCCCAACTTTCTATAATCACTCGGGGCATCCCGACCCTCGAATTTGGCGAAAATAGCCCAAAAACGGAAGTCTACGCGAAAAACGGACCTTAGGAACCGAAACTCCTCTTAGGACCCGAAAGTCCTCTTAGGAACCGAAACCCCTCTTAGGACCCGAAAGTCCTCTTAGGAACCGAACCTTCTGATGAAGAGGAACCGAACCGAAGGTACTGTTCACTACTGTTCACTACAGTTCGTTCGGTTCTGACCATTTTCCCTTCTGATGGCTTGCCGAACCTTCTCTTCTGAGGACCGAGGACCGAACCTCCCCTTCTGAGCTTCGGACCGAACCCTCGGCTTAGGACCCTCGCTTCTGACTTCGGACCGAGCCCCTCGCCCTCGTTTCTTCTCCTGGTTCGCATCTCGCATCCGGCTCAGCATCAGCATGAACCGAACCTCGGCCTAGGATCGAGAGGTCTCGCTGGGAAGCACTTTTCTCCCGGTTTTCAACCAAATTTGCGTTTTAAGCCCGTTTTTAATTATTTTAACGCGGGATTTTCACCCAAAATCATATTTTAACATAATAAACCCTAAATATTCACAATTTAATCATATTTTCATAAAAATCTTTATTTAAATAATAAAAGCAAGTGGGTAAAGTACAAAGAGATGGAGTGTTGACTTTGCTTTACTTTATGACACAAGCAACCACTTCCACACCCACTCTATGACCAGCCACTCCTCCCCACCATACCTTGTACTTTTTAACCCTCTCACAAGCCATCCCCACGTTCTAGGGCTGGTCACTCAACCTCTCTCCTCATTTTCTTTCAATCACTCTCATTTCCACCAAAGATTCAACTCCAATTTTCTCTCCAACCTTTCTCTCTAATTCAAGATCCTAAGGCTGATCATCAAGTGTTCTCCCACTCTTGGTAAGTGTAATTCATCCTCCTTGTGATTTGTACACTTCATTCTACTCAAATCGTTGATAGCTTATACAAACTCCATAACTATGATGCTAGATTCTCAAAAATCTTCAAGGCATCCCCAAGTGTTCTTGAGTTAAACACCTCCATTCTTCAACAATCACCTACTGAAAACACTTAAGGTGAGTTCATACCCCCATATTTTCATGTTTTCTCAAGTTTTTAGGGGGGGAATACAAGTTAAAACACCAAGAACATAACTAAATTTTTCTAACAGCTTTCATCAGAAAAGTTGGACTCCATTCACGGACTGTTTTGGATCACTTAAACATTTTTGTTTGAAAAACTGTTTTAGGTGTAAGTAGTTCCCGTTCTTAGCTTTAAAATGACTACTTGCACATCTCCATACGATTTTTCTACAATTTATGGTGATTTTTACAAAACTGCCTATCATTTCAAACACCAATCCGGACCAGTCTGTGATTATGAACTTTTTCACCCAAGTTAGAGGTCATTAAAAATCATGATAAAAATTATGAGTAAACTAGAAACATTTTGGGAACTCTCAGAATTTACGGATTTAGTTTTCAGCTTCGTATGATTTTTCTATGAATTTTCAAAAACAGTGTAGAAAGGTTGAAAATTTGTTAACAGCTTATAACTTTCATAACACTTTGTATTATGTTGAGCAAAGTGTATAACGATAAGTTCCAATTATTGATTGTGTTTCCATGTTAGTTTATCATCATAAACTGAAATATAGTCATTCATAATAAGATTATTCATTTATTTAGAACACATATATTAAGCTATAATGAGCATAGTTTATGGATTCATAGCATTAAAGCATTCATAAAAGAATTCTTATACATTACAAACGTTTTGGATAAACTATAATAGGTATAGTTTATGTATCATTTACTTCTCAAACTTATTTACCAAAGGTTTTCCATTAAGTTCACGTAAATCTGTTAATGAATAAATTTGTGAGTCATTCCCTTCGGGTTACTCCCAAAGTAACAAATTCAAAAAGTCCTGTAAATTGTAACCAGAGTCTCTTGTAGGGACAACGTGATAGTTGTGTATAGATCTATATTGGGTTTGACAAACCCACACCAGAGCTGCTCGCTACAGCTAGACCGGCAGGTCTGTGGTGACAAGTGTCATTTAACAGCGACGCCTGAAGAACGTCGCATTACGAGGCCGTCAATGTCAAGTATGGTTACGATAGCTCACATGTGGTATTAACAATCATAAGATTTACGGGTTCTAACCTTAAATTAGCGAGTTAGGTCTAATTAGCTCACTGAAATTACTTTAAGTATGGAAAAATACTTGTACGCCTTCATATCAAACAAAAAGGGTTTTATGTCGATTTAAAATCACTTTTTATATCAACAATTACATACTATATTGTATACTTTTGGTCCTGGTATTTAGGACTACATAACTTTTGTAAGGAAAATATTGGATTTTCCTGGTAACATACATCTCTTTACAAAGATCGATTTTCAAACTCTTACTGTCAAAATCTTATGAACTCACCAACCTTTGTGTTGACACTTTTCAAAACTACTTGTATTCTCAGGAATTCACTGAAACAGGAAATCAACCACGTTTTGAGGATGGGACGATAAATCGTCGAACAGTTCATTTTGTATCATAATGTAATTGATTTGAATCATGTAAACATATACTTTGGTGTAACTTTTTTCAATTATATTTATGATGGTTGTATTTACTTTGAGCACTATTATACTCGTTGTTGTGATACTCTACATGAATTCCTCCACCCCCGGACGTTTCCGCCATCCTTGGTTTGGGGGTGTGACAAGACCACAGCCTAGGCATTAGTTAATATTTTCATTTCCGATGCCGGATAGGGGTGAGTCTGGGGGTTATATACCTCACGATATTCAGACCACAACCTAGGCATTAGTTAGTGTTTCCATTGCCGGATAGGGTGCGTCTGGGGGTTATATACCTCACGATATTTAGACCATAGCCTAGGCAAAGTTCGATGCTGGATAAGGTGCGTCTGGGGGTTATATACCTCACGATATTCAGACCACAGCCTAGGCATTGATAACTACCCCTGACTTAATTGTCTTGTGGTTCTTTCTTTTACGAACAATGGTTCGTAGTTAAACTTAGTCCATTCATTCAATATCTTTATCGATCCTTGTTTGCTGCTAGAGGATTTCTGAAGCAGTTTAGTGATGGGTTTTGGTCATAGGACATCCTATGTGCTCATACAAACCCTAATGCTTGGATCTAGGTTTCTCTATTGAACATGCTTTCAATCCAAGACTATAAACCCTAATTCTAGCATATGGAAATCAATATTAACATATAATTAGGTTTAAGAACACACCTTGATTGTTATATAGCAATAACAATCCCAATTCCTCCTTGAATTGACTTTGGAAGGCTTAGAGTCACAAGTGTCACTCCTCTAATGGCTTACAAACACAAAGAGCAAATGGAGAAGATATGAGGAGAGAGGGGAGGTATTGAATTCGTCCTTAGGACTTCTAGGGATCAAGTGTACGAAATCCTAAGGCCTTAGGGGTCTTTATAAAGGGTTGGGATTAGGGTTTCAGTTCTTATCCTTATCTAGTTACTTGCCCATCAAGCAACCATAAGATAAGCCTTGGAAATCCCTATCTCTTGGACCTTTGGACGATTTTAAGGATATCCTTATCCTTGAATTCGTCCATCCTTTAACAAGGATAACCATTGCCCTATTTTGCAACTATCACATAATTACAATTCAGCCCCTCTAGTTTAATTAATTACATTTGATCACAAAATTTATTCTTAATTAATTATTGACCAATATTAATTAAACAAATATGATTTCTCTTTTAATATATTACTCTTATAACATATTAATAAATCATAATAACCTCTCTCTTTATTTATTTCTCCAATCAAGTTGCTTTGGTGAAGGCAACCCAAAAGGACCATGCACCATCGGGTCAAGTACATACCAAAATAGTTATGGACTTAGACACTAATCCAACAGTCTCCCACTTGGATAAGTCTAACAACTATTATGCGTATGACTTCGGATCCCGATCTGCAATCGTAGCTTTCCAAAGCCGCTGTCAACTCTGATCATATCAAATACGCTTGTCCTTAGATAAGGGATCATATATTCCTCCATTCTAGATATCATATGAGACATGATTTCAAAACATTCTCTTTGTACTACTTCTCGATTTCTGATTTATGACGACTAACTAATTGAACAAATCAAATTAGCCCTAGCCCAGCCGAGCATTTACGTTTGTCATCACTAAACCATCGAGGGGCCCAAAGATATCGCTTTTATCCTACTTTGAATAAAAGGAACGGATAAACTTTGATACAATGCTTGCTTGCACTCACGCACCGAATCACACACAACAATATGTTTTATAACACCAAGTTACTAGTGTGTTTACATATTATCAATGTGCAACCGATTCGCAAGATACAACTCACACATCTCGGTTTCAAGAATATAAGATGTTATCGTCTCACCAATCACTCGTTATACAATTCATGGAGTGATCCAAGTGAGCGTGGGTTCGATCCAATGCCCAAATTCATATTCATAAGCACTCATGAACGTTGCAGCAAACATTTGCTTATGTCTAATGCTCTTTAGACAATCCACACACCAATTCATGACAGTCTTCATGCATATCTACTTCCAACATATGAACTACTGTGGCCCGTTTGAATAATTCGATTATTCTTAATAATCAATTATTCTGGAAGTCAAAACATGCAAATGTGAAACACAAGAATAATACTAATCCCATATGGCCTCAAACCTTTGAGTATAAATAAAACACCTTTTATTTATCACCATATTGATTACTCATTATTTGTCGTTTCGGGTAATCAACTTCTTACTTGAATTATTACACTTGTCCCATGCTCCTAGCATGCACACAATGTTTACCTATGGTTCTTACTTTATGAAATAGATCACATTGAACACATTTACAATCATTCTCATTTCACAACTCCAAATCCTTTTTCCATAAGTGAACGAATATCAAATTCTTGTTACTTATAGAATATGCTAGATTCTAACATTCTATGCAACTTATCCTTTCGTAATGTCACTGCACCAAAGTCACAAAGACTATTGCCAATGATATTACAAAGTCCTCTATCGGAGATTGTTACAAGACAATTCCATAGACGTGATGTCTCTCACTCAAAGTACATTCTTTGAACATCCTTTTGCATAGAAGTTTCTAATCTAGTCATAGATTTCTCAATATTCAATTCCCAATATGGACACACTTCCATATGTTCCATATGACAACTCATTCTTAATAGAATCTTATCTATTCGTAATGATGTCAATATGGTCCATCCAATATGGAAACATTTCCATATTTTCCAATACTATACTTCCAACTACTCACAAGCGACCAATCCTCGTCGAACTTTGGATTGTCCTTTGATAGTTGTTTAATTCTTTTAGTCAAAACCAATTCTAGTCCCTTTTCCCTCTAAATGCACTCGACATTTGGAAAATTTTAGAATGGTCAAACATTAAAGCATTTGCAATCGATCCTATACCCGAAGCGTATGGGACACGACGCATAATGTTTTATTTGCTATGTTCTCAAAATTCGAATTGTGAAGAGGAATGCCGTAATCATAATCGAAATTTTAAGAACACACTATGTACCCTTGACTAAATTTATTAACATTTCTCAACCTAATCCTTTTGATTTGAAATGAAGCATAATATTCTCTCCCTTAATTATAGCAAAACAACTCTTCAACTATTGCGACTTTGCAAGGTATGACTCTTGTTTTCTATAATTAATATTGCTAACCTTGCAATACTTTCCTTAATAATCATACAATCATAACATTTATGCTCCCACTATCATGATGATTATTATAAAACATAACACTTATGCTCCCACTAGCTTCGACATGTATTCATAAACATCTTAACTTTCAGAAAAACAATACTTATTGAAATTCTTAAGTTCATGTTTCTAATACTTAATGCTTTGATAATATTTTATCAATGCTTCTTGAACTTATACACCTTTGCCTTAGATAGTTTATATGTGTGTCTAAACAATTGCCAAACCTCACAATTCAAATTATGGAAAGGGATACCGTAACCATAATTGAATTCGAGAATGCAATTTTATAATCACTATCTTCTTAAAATCTTTCTTAGTGAAAGCATTTCCTCACAATCATTTTCATGAAGGAGAAAATCTTATGACACTTAGATTTTAAACGGTGTATATGTTCCCATCCATGTGAATTTGTTAAAACCAAGTTTACGACAAATTCAAATTCATATGGACCGAACTTTCTTAATCTTGATTTCTTGCCTTATGGTAGCACAGCTGCCCACCACGTTTTCCAAGTAGTTAAGCAACTCACCTTTTCCTATCAATGTACCTTTCATTGATGAAGGTGCCTTGCCATTTATGCATTCAAAATGAGAACTCATAGGACTCACATGCATAATTAACTCAATTGGAATAGCACAGAATCAAAATATTGTCATCACGATAGGTTGTAAACCTCAACTCGTGTGTTAGTGATGATCGATAAGGTTTATTTGATTTGTTCTTCAAACCTTTCAAGACCATTAAGACTCCCACTGACTCCTTGACATATAAGATTCTCTTGTCAAAACATTTCTTGACAAATAAATATTCAAGAGTTAGTGTAGCTTTTATCAAGACAAAACACTTCATAACTTTGGTCCTAGTTGGTCTTTGTCTTATCCAAGACATCACAACTTTCCACAATTGATGAATGTTATAAACCTTTAATACTTTTCACTCAATGTCACAATCTTAACTTTAAGACTTGTTATTGGAACGAAGTATGATTGACTTCTTGATTTAACCATTTCTTCAATCCTTGATTCCTCTTCTTAAACATACAGTTGTACTAAGACTTCACTTAGAGGATCAATTGAGATATGGTTCTTAATCATTAAGACCTATCATAAAACATAAAAGGTACTCTCCCTTCTTCTTAGAATGGAGAAACTTTTATCTTTCTGCCTACTTGATTCTTCTTATTCGTTCTGCTATTGATCTAAACCCTTCAATCAATTCAGAATTACACTTAATCTTGTAAGTATAATCATATTTACTAAGCTTTTAGTAAATCATGACGAATATCTTTGTTACTCTTATGGTGAACTTGATCAACACATAACTTTGTGTACTCGATCTCCTAGTCCTTCACTTGACACTTTATCAATGAATTAGTCTAATTTCCAAATACGAAATTTCTCATTCATCGTGCATCCACGTTGCATGATTCCAAGTTTCTGTCCAATTGAAACTTGGGCGATGAGAAACTCTCCCTATTTGGTAAATTCTCGACTTTCCATAACATAATATGAACCAAATCCATTATTGCTAGTAATAGAAACATTTTAACATCAATTTTTCATACACGCCATTGTAAGGATAAATAAATAAAATTTAAAATCAAAATTTATTTTATTGCGGAAAAATTTGTCCTTACAATGCAACTCATTGAAAAAACTTATGCTAATACATCTTTCTTAGCAATCTAATTCTAACTCTAAGTAGTAGATCAAGAATCTAATCTTCGAGAAACGCGATCGAAATCCATTCCTTCACGGTTAGATTCTGCTCACTTCTTCCCTTAAGCTTCCTTTCTTTTCTTCGATCCTACAAAACATCAATTGTAATCTTATCACATTATGTATTCAGAATCTAGAATGAAGCTTAAAAGAGTTAGTCAATGGATTTTACCTAAATTAGAGCCATACGTTTTGACTCTCCCATCTCTTAGATCTCTTAGGTAAATACGGCAGCTTTGTCTCCAATGCCCCTTCTCCTGGCAATAAAAGCAAATTGACTCTTTTGGAACAGAACATGGAACTACTTCAGACATTGCCTTTCTCTTATGATCAAACTTTTCGATCATAGCATGTCTTTCGTTGCCATTGTCTATATCCATAGAGGTCTTGAAGGCAGATTCACCAATCAACTTTGCTTTTCTATTGCGCCAAACCATTGCTGATTCAGCAGCAATAAGCATATAGGTGAGATCTATAAGGGTCACGTCGCGGTTCATTGTATAGTACTCTCTTACGAACTCACTATACGAGTTAGGAAGTGACTGAAGAACCCAATCAACAGCCATCTCCTTACAGACAACGGATCCCAACATCCTTAACCTATCAATGTGTGACTTCATCCCTAGGACGTGTGCACACACCGACTTTCCTTCTTTATGTTTACTTGCCAAAAGGGCTTGAGTGATCTTGAACTTTTCAAGACTTTGAACTTGTGGGTTAGGGAGAATAATTGGAGGAGGAGGAGGAAGGGAAATATGATCTCTTGTTCCTTGATCGAATCGTGGAATATCATTTTCATGTGGAATGCTTGTTCCACGGGATTTGAGAAGACCATAGTTGTCAAACTTTGACATCTACAAAACGGGAGAAAACGAATTCAAGTTAGTTGATAGATTGAGTCCTTAGTAAATCACCCAAATGAAATACTAAGGCTAGGACCCAACACAATATTCTACAACTCGGGAGAGGGATGCCGTAACCCTAATTGCATAACATTTGAAGGTAAGTGAATGACGATTCACTAATTTCCACCATGAAAAACGAAAAAGAAATTTAGGTTTTAAATCTATGAAAACTCCTAG
This sequence comes from Lactuca sativa, assembly GCF_002870075.4. Taxonomy (NCBI): domain Eukaryota; kingdom Viridiplantae; phylum Streptophyta; class Magnoliopsida; order Asterales; family Asteraceae; genus Lactuca; species Lactuca sativa. The sequence goes on from NC_056631.2 coordinate 132,085,134, forward strand.
ATCCTTTGAGATACATTGAACTTTCAATGGCATGTTTATATCTCGATATGCCCCTCTTGTTTGTGACTGGGATGCCGAGGATCACAAAGCGGGTGTGAATAACCATGCAAACTACATGGTGCCCTCACATGTTACAGTCACCTATTCGATGTGCCGGTAAACCACACAAGCTCCACCGAACTATGACAAACATTGAGTCACCCTTTGCTACCTTTGCTTAGAACCATTTAGTGTGCCAGTTAACCACACACGCTCCACTAACGTCTTCGCAAGGGCACAAAGTGTAATTTCATGGAATTGCATCAATTCACTTTTGCATAAGTAACTAAGATTGGGAATTTTATGAAAACATTTACTTACTTTAATAATTCATTATACTTATAATGGAAGGTTTCGTCCTATCCTACTCGTTCGGCTAACGACCCTCCACTAGTCAAGAGTGCGGTGGGTAAGAGTGGATACTCATTCAATCGCCATTTTATAGGCAATTTACTTAAACACCCCTTATAGACTAGCTTCGTGAATGAGGCCTACTATAGTATAGGGTGTATTTTATACTTTCAAAATACTAAGTGGTCTAATTTAACAATTATACTTTTAATTCAATTAAATTGTAGACCTAAACTTTTATCGATTTATTAAACCTCTTTTAATTATACACCTTAATTAATTAATAAAACCATAAGGGTGTGATTTGAACTTTTTCAAAACTATGCTAGAGTTTTAGAATTTAACATTCCTAATTAAACTTTTAATCAACTTTTAAATTCCAAAACTTGAGGGCAAGTTTTGAAACATTTCAACACATTAGGGTTTCAACTATTTAAATTTCAAAACTACAAAACTATAGGGTTCAAATTTAAACTATAAAACCTAAAGGGGAAAATATGAAACTTTTCATAACAACAAGGATCAAATAATAAATAATCTAAACTAACATTTAATTACATAATTATCCATATTTGATTTGTTTAATGATTTCTTGCAAAACAATTTATCAATTTACTCAAAATAATTAATCAATTATCTTATAAGGAAACAATTATCTTATTAATTGATGAATATCTTCAATTAGATCAAAATTATAGTCAAATATATCATATAATCGGATTAATGTTGATCTAACATGATAAGGTGACTATCCCAATGCAAAAAACAACAAGAAATCCTGAGATAAGCTCTATCTGACGAGTTGACTCGTCGAGTCAAGCCTGGACTCGTCGAGTCACCTTGGACTCGGCGAGTTCAGCTATGGACTCGGCGAGTCCAGCCTCCAAAACACCAAAAATCGAAATTTTCAGATATACAATGCATCAATACAATTGAAACCAAGCTAGGCTCTGATACCACTGATGGGTTTTGGTCATAGGACATCCTATGTGCTCATACAAACCCTAATGCTTGGATCTAGGTTTCTCTATTGAACATGCTTTCAATCCAAGACTATAAACCCTAATTCTAGCATATGGAAATCAATATTAACATATAATTAGGTTTAAGAACACACCTTGATTGTTATATAGCAATAACAATCCCAATCCTCCTTGAATTGACTTTGGAAGGCTTAGAGTCACAAGTGTCACTCCTCTAATGACTTACAAACACCAAGAGCAAATGGAGAAGATATGAGGAGAGAGGGGAGGTATTGAATTCGTCCTTAGGACTTCTAGGGATCAAGTGTACGAAATCCTAAGGCCTTAGGGGTCTTTATAAAGGGTTGGGATTAGGGTTTCAGTCCTTATCCTTATCTAGTTACTTGTCCATCAAGCAACCATAATATAAGCCTTGGAAATCCCTATCTCTTGGACCTTTGGACGATTTTAAGGATATCCTTATCCTTGAATTCGTCCATCCTTTAACAAGGATAACCATTGCCCTATTTTGCAACTATCACATAATTACAATTCAGCCCCTCTAGTTTAATTAATTACATTTGATCACAAAATTAATTCTTAATTAATTATTGACCAATATTAATTAAACAAATATGATTTCTCTTTTAATATATTATTCTTATAACATATTAATAAATCATAATAACCTCTCTCTTTATTTATTTCTCCAATCAAGTTGCTTTGGTGAAGGCAACCCAAAAGGACCATGTACCATCGGGTCAAGTACATACCAAAATAGTTATGGACTTAGACACTAATCCAACATTTAGTTAGTTAGTTGTTTATATCGATTCTTTAGGCTAGATCTAGTAAGATCAATGTATAAAGTTAGTATGTCGGGATCGATGTTGTTAGTTCCTGTTGAGTAAATCTTGGTGACGATGTGACGTCGTGCCGATTAGATAAATCTTGGCGACAATGGGACTTCGTGCCTATTTGACATAAATTGTTGAAGGAAAACAATGTTGTCACCCCGGTGTTTGTTTTATTTGACATAAATTGCTGAGAAAGCAATGTTGTCACCCTTTGACATAAATTGCTGAGAAAGCAATGTTGTCACCCTTTGACATAAATTGTTGAGGAAAGCAATGTTGTCACCCCTAATGAAAATCCTTAGGCTAGGTTCCTTGTGATAGTTGTTTTAGGGACGTAATGTGAGGATAACGGGAATGGGTAATTGGGATAATTTGGTTGACTGATTGATGTTTAAACATAATAAATTTATGTATTGTGGGTTGAAAACCCTATATGCTCACCAGGCTTCCAAGCCTGACCCACTCAGCTTTTTATGATTACAGGTAGTTGACCCCGAGCATAGTCGGATGATGATGATGAGTGATTTTGGATTATAGGCCATTAGTTATAAATAACTGTTGTAAGGCTTATAATGTCTTGTTTATGCTTCTGATCTGTATCAGAACATGACATCCCGGGGTTTTGTTATGAAATAAAAAAATATATTTCTTAAAGCAAGGTTTTGATAAATTTTTATCATGTTTGACTTTGGGAACAAATTCCGCAACACTTTTAATGAAATGACTACTCTGATTTTATTTTAAAAAGCATAAACGAAATCGGTCTTTTCTGGCCGTGAAATTGGGGATGTCACACCGTAAAATCTTAGAAACATTGCGATCGGAGAAGCTCTACGCGAAGTTCTCCAAGTGTGAATTTTGGATTCGGCGAGTCGAATTTTTGGGCCATGTTATTAGCAAAGAAGGTATACACATGGACCCTTCCAAGATCAAAGCCATCGAGAACTGGTTAGCACCGAAGACACCTACCGAAATTCGTCAATTTTTAGGTCTCGCTGGCTACTATCGCAGGTTCATTCAGAACTTCTCCAGCATAGCAAAACCTCTTACAACCCTGACCCAGAAAGGTGTGGCCTTTGACTGGGAAGAGAAACAGGAAAGAGCGTTCCAAACGCTCAAACGAGCCTTGTGCACCGCCCCGATTCTATCCCTCCCCGAAGGGATAGAAGACTTCATTGTCTATTGCGATGCATCCAATCAAGGACTCGGATGTGTTCTGATGCAGTGAGGTAAAGTCATTACCTATGCCTCGAGACAACTAAAGACACATGAGGTTAACTACACAACCCACGATCCTGAACTAGGAGCAGTTGTGTTTGCTCTGAAGATCTGGAGACATTACCTATATGGTACAAAAAGCACGATCTTTACAGACCATAAGAGTCTGCAACACATTTTCGACCAGAAGGAGCTCAACATGAGACAACGACGGTGGGTCGAGCTACTCAATGATTACGAGTGCGATATTCGTTATCATCCGGGTAAAGCCAATGTAGTAGCCGACGCCCTAAGTCGGAAAGAATATTCTGGTCGTAGGGTCAAATCTTTGACTCTAACTATCCATTCACACTTGTCCATGCAAATAAAGGAGGCTCAGCTCGACGCTTTGAAGCCTAAAAACGTGACTGGCGAATCCCTTGGAGGGATGGACAAGAACTTAGAAGTCAAGGGTGGCGGAGCCTTATACCTCATGGATCGGATCTGGACATCGAAAAACGGTGGCTTCAGAGACTTGGTCATGATGGAAGCTCACAACACTCGTTATTCCGTCCACCCGGGTTCAGATAAGATGTATCTGGATCTTAAAAAGTTATACTGGTGGCCTAACATGAAAGTAGATATTGCTACCTTCGTGAGTAAATGCCTTACTTGCGCAAAGGTCAAGGTCAAATACCAGAAACCATCCGGTCTGCTACAACAACCGGAGATACCAGAATGGAAGTGGGAGCAGAACACTATGGACTTCATAACCAATTTGCCCAAGACGACGGGTGGACTTGATTCCATATGGTCATCGTCGATAGATTGACCAAGTCTACACACTTCCTGCCGATCAAAGAAACAGACAAGATGGAGAAACTTACCAGAACTTACATTAGGGAGATTGTAAGGCTGCATGGTGTTCCTTTATCTATCATCTCGGACAGAGATAGTAGATTCACTTCGAGGTTCTGGCAGTCATTACAAAGTTCCTTAGGAACTAGGCTGGAAATGAGTACAGCCTACCATCCACAGACCGACGGGCAAAGTGAGAGAACTATCCAAACCTTAGAAGATATGTTGCGTGCCTGTGTGATTGACTTTGGAAAAGCTTGGGATACCCATTTACCCCTTGTCGAATTTTCCTACAACAACAGTTATCACACGAGCATAAAGGCAGCTCCATTCGAGGCCCTCTATGGCCGAAAGTGCAGATCCCCTCTGTGCTGGGCTGAGGTGGGTGATACCCAGTTAGCTAAGGGAAGAGTTCCCGAAAGCACTCTCACGGGTCCGGAGATCATTCGGGAAACGACAAAGAAGATCGTTCAAATTCGTGAACGGTTGAAAGCCTCTAGAGACCGACAGAAAAGCTACGCCGACAAGCATAGGAAACCATTGGATTTCCAGGAGGGCGACCGAGTCCTACTGAAGGTCTCACCCTCGAAGGGCTTGATACGCTTTGGAAAGCGTGGGAAGCTCAATCCAAGATACATAGGGCCTTTCGAGATTCTTGCGAGAATCGGCCCTGTAGCTTACAAACTCAATCTACCGCACGAACTCAGTAACGTACATCATACCTTCCACGTCTCGAACTTGAAAAAGTGTCTGTCCGACGAGACTCTTGTTTTTCCACTTAACGAGATCGAGAACAACGAGAGCCTCAACTTCGTGGAGGAACCAGTAGAGATCATGGACCGAGAGGTCAAGCAAACAAAGCAGACTCGTATCCCGATAGTGAAGGTGCGCTGGAACGCAAAGCATGAACCTGAATTCACTTGGGAACGAGAGGATCAGATGAAACTGAAATACCCTCACCTTTTTTCTTAGTTATTTGTAACTTCTTAATTGCTTAAATTCTAATATCGGGACGAAATTCCTTCTAACGGGGGGATGATGTGACAACCCAAAATTTCCATTCTGTACAAACTATATCACTTCAATAGAAGTTATAGCAGTCACAGTTAATTTTTAGACTTTTTCGTGTAAGTTTGAGTAATTTAGGGTTTATACTTCAGGAGATATCAGGAGAGTGGATGCACTAGGGTTTAGTGCAACTCTATTATTCCATCACTCTATTATATTAGAGGTCATTTCAGGAATGAAAATATTTTCTGCCAAAAATATATCAGGACTATAATTAGAATTCTGAACCAAATTCATTCATTATTCACATTTCCAACTAGAGAAAAGCCATTTTCTCTCTCTCACAGATCTTCGGGTTTTTATACAAAAACATGAGTAACTCTTTCTAGTAGTGTTAGGAAGCTTATATTGTAGTTATAACATGATTTAGATGGCTAACTCACAAGATTTAGGAGTTTACTCCCCAAGGTGTTCTTGGGCGGTAAACTCCCAAAACGAAGCCTAGACTGTCCCCCGTGATATACTACTACCTTGGACATGTATAGGAGTGTGTTAGGGACATGAAATCAAGCAAGAACCACCCAAGTTTGGGAGTTCACGACCCAAGAGTTTCTTAGGCCGTAAACTCCAAAATCATACTCAAAATGGTGCTTTCAAGGCACCTAAGACCTTAGGCTTTTACCTAGACTTGTTCCCAATAAATCAAGGGCCTTAAACACATCAAAATCACCTTCAAAAGTGAGTTTATGGCCAAGACATGGTTCTTGGGCCGTAAACATGAATGAAGGGCACCAAAGTGTGCCAAATGCCTTCATATGCTTTAGGTAAAAGTCTAGAACCTATCCTTCATATGCAAGAGACTTGAATACAACAAAAACACCATTCCAAGGGAGTTTACGGCCATAAACTCCAAAGGAAATGGCCTTGGGGCCGTAAACTCCTCAAAGGAGTGTTTCTAGGCCTTAAACCCTTTCAAGAATTGAACCACCAAGTTGGGATAATTCTAGGAATCATTTGGGACTTCAAAACACAAAATACCCCCATGGTTGGGAGTTTATGGCCGTAAACTCAAGAGTTTACAACCGTAAAATCCATGTGTGACGGTATCTGGGGAGTAAACTCATATATGGGGTCTTTTGGAACCCTAAACACAAGTGCCTTGTCCCACATTAGCTTAGATGCAATCCTTAGGGCTTAAAACACTTATATAAAGTGTTTATTATGTCTAGGATGTCTTAACATTGTCAATTAGTGATTTAAGACTAATTGAATGCATATATGTGTGATTATATGTTCATTAGGATCGTAGTGTGTGTACAAGTCCTCACTTGACACCTAACAATCCTACGCCATTCGGTTCATCCGAATCACCATCTACAGGTGAGTTCATACCCCTAATCAATGTTTTAAATGATTTTAAATGCTTTAATGGGTGGGGGGGAATACAAGTAGAAAACAGCATGTTATTAAATCATATGTATGTATTTTATAAGTGTGTTTTCATTCAACGGATTTCACATACTACAAAATGTGATGCATGAAATGGTTTTCTATCTTTAAAATACTTTGTTATCAAATGTATTACTTTTGAAAGGTTTATCAAAATGACATCAAGTCACTGTTATGTTTGTTCAAAAACCCTAGGATGTCTTACAAAACCATTTTACATTCTTGAACTAAACTATGCATGTACACTTATACTATATATATATATATATATATATATATATATATATATATATATGTATTGATGTTATAGTTTACATCTTTCATTTAGTTTCCCACACCCTTGAGTAGTAAGAGTGTATAAACCTACTTGATCAACCAATTACATTTCAGTAAATTATCACAGGGATAATTTGAAGTTATCAAACATTATTCCTATTACAAGGAATCTCACAAGAGTCAGTTCATTCATGAGTCTATACCAGTACATTACCTGATACATGAGTACGTTTACATATGCTTACCTGATACATGAACACACTTCCATGAATACCATACATGAACACTGTTAGATAGGTGCATTATCCTGTATTCACTTACCTGGATACTTGTACTTAGAACTACGAGGATGATTTATTAGTACTTTCTGTGTAAATTATCTTTCCTATCCCGGTTCAATGGGATATCTCGGCGGGACTTACCATTCTGAACCCCACTGACTAGCACCAGTGGTCGATGACCATCTACGGAGGTCTAAGGTTACTATTTATATTAGGAAGATCGATAACCGGGGCTAACCCCTCCACTCACCTGCTGCTGCTACAGAAGACAAGTGGACAATCTTCAATTGTTCATAAGGTTATACTTTTCGCTTATTGCGATGTTGTGTTACTCCTAGTACCTAGCTATGACACTTACATTATTACTTTTCTAGACAATCTTCGGATGTTCATTAGGTTGCATTTTTCACTTAACGCGATGTGGTGTTAGTCCTAGTACCCAGTGACAACACTTACAGTAGTACATTTTCCTGTTTACTTTATTTTGTGATACTTTCACATAACGATGAGTTTGACTAAGTACTTTAGTACTAGTCAATAGAAGGAAAAACTATCATTTTACTTACAAAACATTCGGGTCTTGGTAGAAGACTACATCTCACACTGATAGAAAATAAGGGATTTTCTAGGGCTTTTCATACTTTCATCAGCATTTTCATTTAAAGGTTTACATGACTTTTAAAACAGCTTTTAGTAAGCAAGACAATGACACTTAAATACTTATGAATTCACCAACTTTAAAGTTGATACTCTCGTTCAAAATAACTTGTATTCTCAGGTCATAAGTAGACAGGTACGGAGGCCAGTTTTTGAGAAGACGGAGCAGACAAGTCTCGTCTTTTATTTTGATTGTATATTTTTGGTGTCTTATTACAATGAAGAACACACATGTATTAAAACTTTACTTATAATGCAATGGATGATGTTGTTGCTTGTTTATTATATTACACTGTTGTGATATTGTACTTGACGTCCTCCACCCCTGAGCGTTTCCGCCGTTAGTGGTTTTGGGGTGTGACAACCGCTATACCTGCAACACACATGCTCTAAGTCTGCTCGCAAGGACTCTCGAGTCCATGCACTATCTCCACCAATCAAGATCAATACCTGGGGCTAGACCTTCCAATGTTAACACATCACGACATATTCAATCCTTTCCCTCAAACCGGTCTAACAAAACCTGCAGAGTCTTCAGCATGACTGGTCCGCCTTACCAAGCCTCTAGCCAATCTGGGCCACCCTCAAAACCTTCAGCCAATCTGTACCGCCCTCCAGGGCCTTCAGTCTGACTGGACCGTCCTCCGAGCCTTCGGCCTGACTGGTATGCCTACCGGCCTTCAGTCTATCCGGACCGCTCAACTAGCATTCATCACTCCGAGTTCTCTCTCTGGGAAATCCTCCCATGCATACTATTCTAGCCCTCTAGGGGTTCCGAACTCTTTCTCCATCATACAAAATCGATCCTGACCTTATCCCAGGCCCTCCACAATCGAATACCCTTGGTCTGTATCCCGCCCTGCATGCCTATCACTTACTCATACCAGCCTATGCTCTTGGCTGACAGAACACTGTTGAGTCCCAAATAGCTAAACAACCTCACATGCTCATCGATCTTCTGGAGAATTTTCCAATTCTCCCCCACTTAGGGCACTGACTATCAACCACCGGTCGCTATCACCGACCTCCCAAAACAACCCTACACAAAACCAACACTTACACGCGGACTGATTCCCACGCGGCTGCATCCGACACTGCTCTGACCTCCTCTACTGTAAGCTTTAAAGCACGACCCCGAGACCTTGGGGGCTTCGCTCCACCCTGACCTCCACCCGTGATCCTCAAAGTGGCCGGTGCTGGAGCCTGCACCGGTCCTGCAGCGAGCTGTGGACAGTTAACCCTCAAATGTTCAACCTGATGACAATGATAACAAATCCTCAAATCTTGAACCAGCGCTGACTGTCGACAATCCCTCGCATAGTGCCCCTCCTTTCCGTACTTGCGACATGCACCACCGGACCTACAGACTCCGGTGTGACTCCTCCCACACTTCCCACAAGTGTGGCTACTCAGATCTCCCAATCTAGAATCAACGGTCTTGGACCGTTTTGGCGCCGGCTGCGACTGCACCAGAGCCTGCCTCAGCTCACGCAACTGCAACTCAATCTCTAACTCACGCCGCCTGGCGGCCTCCTGCAACTCCAACAAAGTCTCGCACCTCTGCGTAGACACAAACTGTCTGATATCCCTCTTGAGCATGCTCAGATATCGAGACATCTGAGCCTGCTCTGAAGCGAACTCAGGGCAGAACATCACCCTCTCTGTGAACATCCTGGTGATCTCAGTCACCGACTCCGAGTCCTGCTTCAGCTCAAGGAATTCCTGAGCCAATCTTTCTCTCTCAACCCGCGGAACATAACGAGTGTTGAACATCTCTCTGAACTGATCCCATGAAACCGTAGCCCTCTGCGCATCCGAATATGACCCTGTGGTCAGTCTCCACCAATCCTTCGCCCCGAGCCTCAACAGGTTTAGCGCACACCTCACTCTCTGATCAGCAGGGCATGAACACGTGAAGAAACACCCCTCCACGTCCGACAACCATCTCATAGAAAAAATCGGGTCCTGAACTCCATCAAAGGTGGGAGGCTTCGTATTATCGAAGTCCCGATACTGAAAACCCCGACCGGCTCCTCCCCCTGCCGCTGCTACAGCCGCTGTAGCCGCCGCGGCAGCCGTCTTTGTGAGAGCTGCATAGCGCTCATCAAAATACTCAACCATAGCAGTCTTGATCGACCCAAACAGTTCTGACAACTCAGCCCGGAACAATACAACAACCTCATCATGCAGGATCTCGCGAATCCTCGCATCCAACTCGCACGTGCTCATCTGACCAAAAACCTCGGGCGGTGCGTACTCGCCCGGAACTCCCTCTCCTGCTCACGATCCTGACCCAAATCCACTCCCAGCATGCCTCGTAATCTCCATACTGAAAAACACCACAAAATCTCAGAAACTTCCCACTAACCCGGGAACCAACTCTCAACCCAACCCTAAAGGTCATGATTTCCCTGATACGCGTATGGGTCCTGTGCTTTCAGTAGTACGGGCCCATACTACCTTCCACACCTACCCATATTTATATGAAGTACTACCACAACACCCTACTGAAAACATACATAACAAACGCTCAACCCTCACTACTAGAGGAACACTGGAAATCTTCCACAAGGAAACCCTAGGCTAACAGACATCAAAATTTTCACACCCCAAAACCGAGAACGGCGAAAACGTTCTGGGGCGGAGGACGTCATGTAATGTATCACAACACAGTAACAGTAAACAAGCAAACAACATCATCCATTGCATTAAATATATAATTTTTAATACAAGTGTGTTATGTACAGTTATAGACACCAAAAATAATGTAAATCAAAATAAAGAGATGAGTCATGAATGCGCTCTATCTTCTCAAAAGTTGGTCTCGGTACCTGCCTACTGATGACCTGAGAATACAAGTTATTTTGAAAGTGAGCATCAGCATTAAGCTGGTGAGTTCATAAGTATTTTAGTGTCGGTGTTTGTTATCAAAACGTTTGAACATGTCTCAAGTGTAAGTTTGTAAAATGTATGTAAATGTTTGTAAGTGTTTGTAAAAGTTTGAATCTCTTAGAAAAACCTATATTTTCTATTAAAGTAGCCTTCTACCAAGGCTTAACTGTTTTGTATGTTCGTTTGTTGTAAAAGTGTGTAATTTCCCAAGTGTAACTATAATTAACAAAATATAGTTTGTACATTAATGTTTAAGTGAAATAATCACTAACTGTATGCAATGGGTAAATTAATGTAGTACTGTAGTGTTGTATTATAGGAACTACTGCTGTACTAACTACCATAAACCGGATTTATAATAAGGTATCATGTGATTAATTGTACTATACTATTGACTGAGTAATCAACGACAAATGTAGGTCGTAAAAAGGTATGATGTTTGGCACCCGCAGACCTACAGGTCCGGCTGTAGCTAGCAGCAAGGTGTAGGATAGTCAATCCAGTATAGATCTATATGCAAACTCACACTCTCCCTCCAAGAGACTCTGGTTACAACTCGGGCCATGACATTTAAGGCATGCCCCGATACAGTGGATCATATTTATGCAAGTGTATGTATGTATAAGTAATGTATTGTTCCTGTTCTAGTATCGTTGTATATGTTCTCTTTCTAGTATAGTTGTATATGTTTTCCTTATAGTATAGTTGTATATGTTTCTCATAGTACTAAGTACTGACTCATGAATGAACTGACTCATTGATCTAGCAAAAGTATAAGTGTAATCTTGTGTTACCACGATGGTAACTTACTAATGATGTAACTGATACGCATGAATATGGAATTACTTTTATGTCTATATATGCATATATGATATATAATTAATATTGAAACGACCCTCGAACGGCTACCCGACATCCCACCAGACCACATCCAAATCGAGGAAAAGGAAATAGGGCAGATGGCCTTCCTAAGCCTTTTAAACATTTCTTATATATCTATACATATATGGACATGCAATTTATAAGAAGTATAAAAAAGTTTAAATAAAAGTATTTGATAAGTAAAAGAGTTTGTAAAACATTTTGAAGTAAAATAGTTTGATAAACATTTTGAAACAGTGATGAAATCATTGGTTTTGTAGTTATTAATCACATGTGATTGATGTAATAACTATAAGCATTCAACTTGTATTCCCCCCCCCCCCCCCCCATAAAAGCATTTAAAACATTCAAAAGTATTTCAAAGGTTAATTAAAGGGGTATGAACTCACCGGTAGTGAGTGGTTCTGATGACAATGTTGTATTAGATGCTAGGTGTCAAGTGGTGACTTGAGTACACGCACGAATCCTATTTAGCATATATTGGCACATATATGGATTTAATTAGTGTTATGAACAACTAATTGATGATTGTGGGACCACCTTTGGGAGTAGCAAACACTTATAATGAAGCGTTATAATCATATATGATTGTATGAGGGTTTATAAGGCTATACAAGAGGGTGTATGGCCAAAATACACACTATATGTGTGTGTGCGGCCAGGTGTGCGGCCTAGTGTGCTGCCAGCACATGTGTGCGGCCCTGTGTGCTGCCAGATGGTGTGTGCTGCCATGTGAGTGGCCAGATGGTGATCTTGGTGTTCTTGGTGTTCCTTGTACCTTTTATGAAGATCTTCAAGGAGAATGGATGATACTTGAGAGGATTTTCGTGTTCTATGCTTGAAGAAGTGAAGGAAGTGTTCAAAATGATTTAAGTGTGGCATATATAGGTGGAGTGTGCGGTTGGGAAAGGTGTGAGGCCGCAAACAAGAGTGTGTGGCTGCACACTCCATGTGTTGGAGTGTTTGGCCCGGTTTTGATTCCTACACTTCGAGTTAGCCCTTTTTAACACTCCTACCTTGATTATATCACATTTAGAATGCTTCATTAGACTCTAAAGGGTACTACTATATAGTAAAATAAGTCTAATATTGGAAAGAATTGAAGAGTGCATGCGAGAAGTTTTTCGGGTTGTCACATCATCCCCCTGTTAAGGGAAGTTCGTCCCGAAATTTGAGTTTAAGTTACTAGATTATTACAAATAACTAAGTAAAAAGATGAGGATATATCAGTTTCATCTAATCCTCGCGTTCCCAAGTGAATTCCGGCCCGCGCTTGGCGTTCCAGCGAACCTTCACAATCGGGATACGGCTTTGCTTCGTCTGCTTGACCTCACGGTCCATGAATTCTACGGGTTCTTCCACGAAGTTGAGTCTCTCGTTGATCTCGATCTCGTCGAGTGGGATTACAAGAGTCTCGTTGGATAGACACTTTTTCAAATTGGAAACGTGGAATGTAGAATGTACGTTACGAAGTTCGTTCGGTAGATTGAGTTTGTAAGCCACTGGGCCGATTCTTGCGAGAATCTCGAAAGGCCCAATGTACCTTGGATTTAGCTTTCCACGCTTTCCGAAGCGTATCAAGCCCTTCCAGGGTGAGACTTTGAGAAGGACTCGGTCTCCCACCTGAAATTCCAAAGGTTTTCTTCGTTTATCAGCGTAGCTCTTCTGTCAGTCTCTAGAGGCTTTCAATTGTTCACGGATCTGTACAATTTTCTCTGTCGTTTCCCGAATGATCTCCGGACTGGTGAGAGTACTGTCAGAAGCTTGCCCCCTAGCTAATTGGGTATCACCCACCTCAGCCCAGCATAGAGGGGATCTGCACTTTCGGCCGTAGAGGGCTTCAAATGGGGCAACCTTGATGCTCATGTGATAATTGTTGTTGTAGGAAAACTCGACAAGGGGTAAATGAGTATCCCATGCCTTTCCAAAGTCGATCACACAGGCTCTCAACATATCTTCCAGTGTTTGGATGGTCTTCTCACTTTGTCCGTCGGTCTGAGGATGGTAGGCTGTGCTCATGTCTAGCCTTGTTCCTAGGGAATATTGCAACGATTGCCAGAATCTTGAGGTGAAGCTACTATCTCTATCGGAGATAATGGATATAGGAACACCATGTAGTCGCACGATTTCCCTAATGTATGTTCTTGTAAATTTCTCCATCTTATCAGTTTCCTTGATAGGTAGGAAGTGTGCAGACTTGGTCAATCTATCGACGATGACCCATATGGTATCAAGTCCACCCGTTGTCTTGGGCAACTTGGTTATGAAATCCATAATGATCCGCTCCCACTTCCATTCTGGGATCTCTGGTTGTTGCAGTAAGCCAGAGGGTTTCTGGTACTCGACCTTGACCTTTGCGCAAGTAAGGCATTCACTTACGAAGGTAGCAATCTCTGCTTTCATATTAGACCACTAGTATAGCTTTTTAAGATCCAGATACATCTTATCTGAACCTGGGTGGACAGAATACCGAGTGTTGTGCGCCTCGGTCATGACCAAGTCTCGGAAACCACCGTGCTTCGGGGTCCAGATCCGGTTCATGAAACATAGGGCTCCGCCACCCTTGGCTTCTAAGTTCTTATCCATTCCTCTGAGGGATTCACTCGCCACATGTTCAGGTTTCATAGTTTCAAGTTGAGCCGCCTGAATTTGTTTAGACAAGTGCGAATGGATAGTCATTGTCAACGAATTGACTCTTCGACCAGAATATTCCTTCCGGCTTAGGGCGTCCGCTACTACGTTGGCTTTACCAAGATGATAACGAATGTCGCATTCGTAGTCATTGAGTAGCTCGACCCACCGTCGTTGTCTCATGTTGAGCTCCTTCTGATCGAATATGTGTTGTAAACTCTTGTGGTCGGTAAAAATAGTGCTTTTTGTGCCATACAAGTAATGTCTCCAGATCTTCAGGGCAAACACAACTGCCCCCAGCTCAAGATCATGTGTGGTGTAGTTGACTTCGTGTGTCTTCAGCTGTATCGAGGCGTAGGCGATGACCTTACCCCGTTGCATCAGGACACAACCGAGCCCTTGGTTTGACGCATCGCAATAGACCACGAAGTCTTCTATTCCTTCGGGTAGGGATAGTATTGGTGCGGTGCACAAGGCTCGCTTGAGCGTTTGAAATGCTCTCTCTTGTTTCTCTTCCCAGTCAAAGGCCACGCCCTTCTGGGTCAGTGTTGTAAGATGTTTCGCAATACTGGAGAAGTTTTGTATGAATCTGCGGTTGTAGCCAGCAAGACCTAGAAATTGACGAATTTCTGTAGGCGTCTTTGGTGCTGACCAGTTCTCAATAGCCTTAATTTTGGATGGATCCACGTGGATTCCATCTTCGCTTACCACATGTCCTAAGAATTCGACTCTTCGGATCCAAAATTCACATTTCGAGAGCTTCGCATAGAGCTTCTCCGTTCGTAAAGTTCTTAAAACCTGTCGTAGGTGATTGCCATGCTCTTCCTTACTCCAGGAGTAGATCAGAATGTCGTCGATGAAAACAATTACGAACTGATCCAAGTAAGGTCGGCATACTCGATTCATCAGATCCATGAAAACTGCGGGCGCATTGGTCAGTCCGAATGGCATCACCACGAACTCGTAGTGTCCGTAACAAGTCCGGAAGGCTGTCTTCAGAACATCTTCCTCTAGCACTCGTAACTGGTGATATCCGGATCTCAGATCAATTTTGGAAAAATAATTCGCCCATTGGAGTTGGTCGAATAAATCGTCGATGCGAGGCAGAGGGTAACGATTTTTACCGTCAGTTTGTTGAGTTCCTTGTAGTCGATACACATACGGAATGATCAGTCTTTCTTCTTAACAAACAAGACTGGTGCTCCCCAAGGCGAGAAGCTTGGTCTTATGAAGCCCTTGCTGAGCAGTTTGTTAAGTTGACCAGATAATTCCTGCATCTCAGCTGGTGCTAATTGGTAGGGCGAATTAGCTACTGGGGTAGCTCCTGGAATTAAGTCAATTCTGAACGCGACCTGTCGTTGCGGAGGTAATCCTGGTAGCTCTTCTGGAAAAATGTCGGGGAAGTCGCTCACTACTGGGATGTTCTTTAGTTCTTTCGTTTCTAGGCTTGTATCGACAACGTGAGCAAGGAATGCATGATATTCCTTACGTAGGTATTTCTGTGCTTGGATACTGGAGATAATACGAAGACTTGTACTGGGTTTGTCGCCGTAGACGATAAGAGTTTCGTTAGATGGGAGGTTTAGACGGATTGCTTTCTCGAAGCACATGATGTCAGCGTGATGAAGACTCAACCAATCCATGCCGATGATAACGTCGAAGCTTTTAATTGAAACCGGCATGAGGTCGATTGGAAATGAATGGTTATCTAGAGTTAGGTTGCATCCTAAGTATATGCTCCTGGTGCTTTCAGTTTTCCCATTAGCCATTTCTACCGTGAATTGTTCTTTGAGTGCGTGTGGTTGATGTTTAAGTATGTGAGCAAATTTATGGTTCACGAAGCTTCGCTCCACTCCACTATCAAACAGAATGCATGCATAGGAGTTATCGAGAAGGAACGTACCAGTCACCACCGTCGGGTCAGCAACCGCTTCCCCATGGCTTATTGCCAGTACTCTCCCCGATCCACCTGCATTCTTTGCTTTGGGGCAGTCCCTCTTGTAGTGGCCTGTTTCACCACATCCATAGCAGGTTGGGCTCGCGCCTGAGCCAGGGACTTGAGTGATCGGTCTTGCCGGAGACCTACAGAAACGGACAGTGTGTCCTTTCTTGTCGCAGTTAGAACACTGTATTTCACGGTAAGGGCCGTTGTGGTGGAAGTTGCATTTGTTGCACTTAGGCAAACTTCCAGCATACTGCTTCACTGGAGCAGTAGCAGCAGTAGGGGTTATCGCAGCATGTACAGCCACAATCTGCTGCTTTTTGGCAGCTCGCTGCTTCTTCTTGTCATCCCAGAACTTCCGCTTAGAGTCAGCGGGTTTGGAGGGTTCCGGGATGGCTAAGGTTGTTGTCGCTGCTGGGGATTGAATTCCATGGTCGACGAGTCACTGTGCCAGTCGCTTGGCACTATCAAAAGTAGCGGGGTTTGATGATAGAACATTTCCTTGATACGGAGGCACTAGCCCCCAGATGTACCTCTCGATCTTTTTCCCTTCGGTGGGAACCATATTGGGGCAGAGAGCCACCAGTTCGCTAAATCTGGCGGTATAAGTGACCACGTCGATGCCCTTCATGGTCAGGCTCCAAAGTTCCTGTTCCAACTTTTGGATTTTTCCCCTCGGGCAATACTCCTCAATCATGAGGTCTTTCATTTTTTCCCAGTCCATGGCGTTGGCTCCGACGAGAGTTAGAGCTTTAACGTGGCCGTTCCACCACGTCAGGGCCTTTCCTTCAAAGGTGCATGCAGCATATTTAACTTCGCTCGCAGTAGGGCATGAACAGCTTTCGAAGACTGATTCAGTCTTCTCGAACCATTGCGAGAGGGCAATGACTCCGCCGGTTCCATTAAAGGACTTCGACTTACAGTTGGTGAAATCCTTGTAGGAGCATTCTCTCATGCGCACATGGATCTCAGCATGAGTAGATTCAACAGGGGTTCCACCTTTGCTGTTGTTAGTTGAGTGATATTGAGCCATGGCAGTTGCCACTGCCGCAGCTACCGCAGCATTCAGGGCTGCAGTATCGATGACCGGAGGAGGAGGTGGTGGAGGTGCAGGGTTATTCCGGGGAGATTTGCGAGGAGGCATCTTTCAGCTATAAGTTTATAAAGACAATTACAATGGTAAGAATCAATTGTAAGCAAGTTGAGAGTGACACATTGACTAACTAACCATAGCCCAACAGTTTGAATGAGTGTACGAATTGAGATTACAATAAGGAAGAATAGTAGGAAAACACAAGTGCAAAGATTTTCTCACAGATTAGCTAGCTGTCAATATTACTGGTATTATTGATGTAATGGGTTCCGGGGAAAAAATTGACCTAACAGTAGGTCTTACATCATACCATACGGAAAAGTTTGACAGTTACTAGATTCCTAGTTAGCGTACTGAGAGTTAGGAATATTTTACAGACAAGCGTTACCAAAAGCCCAGATACTAAAGGCTATTTCTTAATTCAAAAGACAAAGATGTACTAGACATCATCTAACGACGACGGGAATTCCTAGGGCGGATCCTCATATCTGCCAGTTGACGAACCACTTCTCGGAGGTGTCGTTCGTGAGCTCTTTGGCGAACTCGAAGTTCTGCAATTTTGGTGGTTAATTGCTGTCGCAGTGCGTCATTGGTTCTCCTCGTCCCTTCGAGCGCTTCTTCTAGATGTCGAATGTGGACGGTATTAACGCCTGAGTTGGCATCAATTTCCATGACTCAGTCGATGGCTGCTCGACTTTGTTCGACGTTTCGAGCAATTCTACGGACCATGACGGGCAGAGCTCTATCCGCAGAACCACCTTCGCTAACGTTGTAAAAGCTTCGGTCCCCAAAGTAAGGTAAGGGTTGACCATGTTCGTCGCTCCAGCGATTCAAGTTGTTTACCCACAAGGGAGTGGGACCTGGAAATGCTGGTCGGGGATTGTTGTTCGGGGCTTGACCTACTAGCGGTAGGTTGTTGACTTCTGGCTCGGAGTCGGATCCATCAGAAAAGCCTTCTGCGAGGTGATCATCCAAAGGGATTGGATGCTCATCTTCGGGCTCTTCTTCAATCCATCCTGCATTGTCTTCATTTGGGAAGTACGGGTCGCCGTGATGGAATCCAGCCATTTAAATCTATGCGAGAAGAGAGGTATAAGAATATAGTATATATGTAGCTAGTAGTACAAAATACACCTATAGGATTTTAAGTTTAGGTTCTACTGATTTTCTTGTGGTATTGTTGGTAAGTTTTTAGACTTGTTAACACATCACAACCATTCTTGGGCATATGCTAATCACTCCTTGGACCAACATAGATGATCAGGCTATGTCATTCCCAAGACTGACCATATATCCCCAGGCTTACTTGTGATATTCAACAATCGTAATACTTTTGTTCTTGTCATTGTGACACTGATTTTAGTATGAATGCAGGCACGTATACTTACTTAAATATTTTATTATTTAAAAGTATAACTCTTAGACAGAGTGCTTTAATCCCAATGTATTTAAGGTTAGTATATCTTTTATGGGTTGATATACTTAATTCACTATAAACAATGCTCTGATACCAATCTGTCACACCCCAAAACCGAGAACGGCGGAAACGTTCTGGGGCGGAGGACGTCATGTAATGTATCACAACACAGTAATAGTAAACAAGCAAACAGCATTATCCATTGCATTAAATATATAATTTTTAATACAAGTGTGTTCTGTACAGTTATAGACACCAAAAATAATGTAAATCAAAATGAAGTGATGAGTCCTGAATGCGCTCTATCTTCTCAAAAGCTGGTCTCGGTACCTGCCTACTGATGACCTGAGAATACAAGTTATATTGAAAGCGAGCATCAGCATTAAGCTGGTGAGTTCATAAGTATTTTAGTGTCGGTGTTTGTTATCAAAACGTTTGAACATGTCTCAAGTGTAAGTTTGTAAAATGTATGTAAATGTTTGTAAGTGTTTGTAAAAGTTTGAGTCTCTTAGAAAAACCTATATTTTCTATTAAAGTAGCCTTCTATCAAGGCTTAACTGTTTTGTATGTTCGTTTGTTGTAAAAGTGTGTAATTTCCCAAGTGTAACTATCATTAACAAAATATAGTTTGTACATTAATGTTTAAGTGAAATAATCACTAAATGTATGCAATGGGTAAATTAATGTATTACTGTAGTGTTGTATTATAGGAACTACTGCTGTACTAACTACCTTAAACCGGATTTATAATAAGGTATCATGTGATTAATTGTACTATACTATTGACTGAGTAATCAACGACAAATGTAGGTCGTAAAAAGGTATGACATTTGGCACCCGCAGACCTGCAGGTCCGACTGTAGCTAGCAGCAAGGTGTAGGATAGTCAATCCAGTATAGATCTATACGCAAACTCACGCTCTCCCTCCAAGAGACTCTGGTTACAACTCGGGCCATGACATTTAAGGCATGCTCCGATACAGTGGATCACATTTATGTAAGTGTATGTATGTATAAGTAATGTATTGTTCCTGTTCTAGTATCGTTGTATATGTTCTCTTTCTAGTATAGTTGTATATGTTTTCCTTCTAATATAGTTGTATATGTTCTCCTTCTAGTATAGTTGTATATGTTTCTCATAGTACTAAGTACTGACTCATGAATGAACTGACTCACTGATCTAACAAAAGTATAAGTGTAATCATGTGTTACCCCGATGGTAACTTACTAATGATGTAACTGATACGCATGAATATGGAAGTACTTTTATGTCTATATATGCATATATGATATATAATTAATATTGAAACGACCCTCGGACAGCTACCCGACATCCCACCAGACCACATCCAAATCGAGGAAAAGGAAATAGGGCGGATGGCCTTCCTAAGCCTTTTAAACATTTCTTATATATCTATACATATATGGACATGCAATTTATAAGAAGTTTAATAAAGTTTAAATAAAAGTATTTGATAAGTAAAAGAGTTTGTAAAACATTTTGAAGTAAAATAGTTTGATAAACATTTTGAAACAGTGATGAAATCATTGGTTTTGTAGTTATTAATCACATGTGATTGATGTAATAACTATAAGCATTCAACTTGTATTTCCCCCCCCCCCCCCCCATAAAAGCATTTAAAACATTCAAAAGTATTTCAAAGGTTAATTAAAAGGGTATGAACTCACCGGTAGTGAGTGGTACTGATGACAATGTTGGATTAGACGCTAGGTGTTAAGTGGTGACTTGAGTACACGCGCGAATCCTATTTAGCATATATTGGCACATATATGGATTTAATTAGTGTTATGAACAACTAATTGATGATTTTGGGACCACCTTTGGGACTAGCAAACACTTATAATGAAGTGTTATAATCATATATGATTGTATGAGGGTTTATAAGGCTATACAAGAGGGTGTATGGCCAAAATACACACTATATGTGTGTGCGGCCAGGTGTACGGCCTAGTGTGCTGCCAGCACATATGTGCGGCCCTGTGTGCGGCCATGTGTGCTGCCAGATGGTGTGTGCTGCCATGTGAGCGGCCAGATGGTGATCTTGGTGTTCTTGGTACCTTTTATGAAGATCTTCAAGGAGAATGGATGATACTTGAGAGGATTTTCGTGTTTTATGCTTGAAGAAGTGAAGGAAGTGTTCAAAATGATTTATGTGTGGCATATATAGGTGGAGTGTGCGGTTGGGAAAGGTGTGAGGCCGCAAACAAGAGTGTGTGGCCGCACACTCTATGTGTTGGAGTGTTTGGCTCGGTTTTGATTCCAACACTTCGAGTTAACCCTTTTTAACACTCCTACCTTGATTATATCACATTTAGAACGCTTCATTAGACTCTAAAGGGTACTACTATATAGTAAAATAAGTCTAATATTGGAAAGAATTGAAGAGTGCATGCGAGAAGTTTTTCGGGTTGTCACAAAAATCAAGCAACATTAACATGAAATCCTGAAGATCCCTAGCCTAGCACTGGCATGCTGTTCTATCAAAGCTCGAAAAAAATATCATGTTTGGTATTTTGGGGTTACTTACTGGCTCCGGCTGATCGTACCTCCGCGTCCTCCTTTTACTCATTTTGAAAACCATTTTAAATTCTCTTTTGAAAACCCTCCTCAATTTGAGACTGGAGTCACACGATTGTTCCTCCAATTCACTCAAACCAAGGCTCTGATACCAACTTGAAATGACCGAAAACTTTCAACTAATTTAAACTTTTCAAAAACAACCCGATTTCATTAAATTATTACAAAAAGGTTTTCAATACAATTCATTTAGAGTATTCCTAGAATCACATCACAACATAAATATGAGGAGCAGTACGATCACGCCTTCGCCTTGCCACGGTCTCCTGAAGAACCTGAAAAACATTAAACCACAACTGTAACCCCGAAAGCTTAGTGAGATATCCCCAAAATACCAACCACACATACGCCCTTCCAGGCTACGACCTTCCGGTCCAAATCATAATGCCTTCCGGCCCATAACATAGTGCCTTCGGGACCATATCATACATAGCATACATAACATACGGAACACGGAACAGCCATGCACTTTGGGTCTACTGTGAGACTGGTCCGCCGCACCGGCCAACAGTCCACCTGGTCCACCCTCCGAGTCTAGCCATATACGTCGAGTCTACAGTGTGATTGGTCCGCCCGCATCGAGCCTACAACCCACCTGGTCCACTCTCTGAGTCTACAGTATGACTGGTCCGCCCACATCGGGCCTTCAGTCGGCCTGGTCCACTCTTCGAGCCTCGGCGCATCTGGTCCGCCCTCTTGGGGCCTACAGCCTATCCAGACCGCTTGTCGGGCCTTCGGGACAACCGGTCTACCCTGGGTATCTTGGCCTACAGCACAAAGCAGTACCCGCCTCAACCCAACTCCAGTCCAAACAACCATGTGCACATAAACATACAATCATATAAGAATTCACAGTCAACAAGCCGATCAAACAGATCACATATCATATCATCATCCTAACCAGGATACCGACCTAACCGGTCACTAGCATAGCATCACCCTACATATCAGGAAACCGACCTTAACCAGGTCTCTAACATATACCATCCTAGTTATCAGGATGCAAACATATCAAAGCAATAACATAACAACAAATACCCGGATCTCAATCCGATAAAGGGCCGGCCTTGGTGCCTTAGACCCTGTCGATATAGTGAGGATAACTCACCTCGCACTGCCGAAACTCTGAACTGAAGAGCAGATTCTCGAATCACCAACTCACCGCAAATCCCAAACTAGCCATCATAACAAAATAAACATTATGCCAAGCATACATCCACTTATCGGGCCAAGGCCAAGGTCTAAATCTTATACAAAGTCCAATATTGGCCCAATTTACCAAATTGGGCCCACCTCACCAAATGGGCCTATATCCAAGGTCCATAACAATAATTGGACCCAAAACACTCTATCCATAATTTCCATACTTGGCCCATAAACCAACTACCCACAAACGACCCAAACTCTAAGGCCCAATATTAAGGTCCAATCAGGGGGAGTACGCTGGGCGTACCCTCCTTGGTACGCGGGGCGTACACACTGAAATGCAGCTGAGGATCGGGGCCCTGACCCGCTACGCGGGGCGTAACTTCGCTACTTATAAAGTCCTTACAACCTCTTAATGGCTTAAGCTCTTAAGCCCAAACTTCAGATCCCTAGGCTAAATATGCCTAAGATTCATGAAGTCTCAAACTTTATCACTTGGGACGTCCAAAAGCTCTTAATCTAAGGTCTTAATCCATTAAGACCTATATATCTCACACATGGAACAACTACAGCCCTTGGGACCTCATTTTTCTCACTGAAGACCTCTCCAAAGGTCTGAAAGGACAGATAATCTCGGCCCACACAAAGCATGAATCAAGATGAGAACTTTGGGACAAGAAAGATGCTAAAACTTCACAACACTTAGAGCTATGCAAAATAAATGGCAAGCAAGAAGCTTTATACCTCAAATAAGCTTCAAAGGATGATATCTCTTCAGATCTACAAGCTCCAAACGTTCCTTCCCTTCTTTGACAACTTCTCCTTTCTTCTTCTAGCTTTTCTTTTGCCAAAATGAGCTTTCTAAGGCCAAACACACCCAACAATGGAGGGAATACGAGTTTCTAGGGTTTCTGAGGTTAAGGATGAGCTTAAGGAGGCTAGGGTATGAACCAACATATTCCTTATATAGTTGCTGACCCTAATTTTAGGGTTTGGGGTTTCTGAGAGTATGTTGGGCGTACGTCTAGTACGCTGGGCTTACTCACCTTGCCACCCCGCATTTCTTTCCTCCATTATGTTGGGCGTACGTCCAGCTTACATTGGGCGTACCCAGCCAACTTTAAGCATGCATGCCATGCATGCATGGGACCTTTCCACTTTTTCCATAAAGAGCTATAAACAATATCATTTCCAAGACGCCGCAACTCCTCTACTCTAAACCCGCTCCCAATAGACTTTACATTCACACGAGGGTGACGAGAAGCCCTATGCTTCTATCAACATACACCAGTCCGAAACCTTCTTGGATAAAACCCATTTCCCAAAAAAGGACCAGAATTACCCTTCCTCTTAAATCTCAGGGACTCATAATTAAATATTTTAAGAACAGGGTGTTACAACCACTCGTACAATACGTCAAGTTCGATCCAAAGACCCATATGGTTGATCTATCACTGAAGAATGTATACATAAGGGTGGCATATAATCAAGGTTCTACAGGTTTAGAATTGGTGATTCCACTTTAACTTCTTTTCCTCGTTGGGATGTGGGCTTAAAGAAGAATCATTTATTCGAATACCTTTTCAACCTTAATTATATACGACTCGTATACGCAAAACTGTGATTGATGAACCAGGTATGAGTTCTAATATGAACTTCAGGATGGAGACTGCCTCAGACTACGAGTGATTGTGCTGCCATGCGAAGAAACTTAGAAGTACCTACCATTTTTCCTTAATTTATGAGTAATCATACTTTCTTTTAGATCTTCACGACATCTAATCAACCACAAGGTTTTGACGTCATAATCAATATGAATTGGTTGAGTCTACATCAAGCCGATATCAAGCGCTTTGGGAAAGCAGTTCATCTTAACCTCCCTATCAAAGAACCTCTTGTTATTTACGGAGACAAATCAAGTACGAACCTTCGCATCATTTCATGTATTTAAGCTCAAAAGCGCTTACGAAGGGAATATCACACATTCCTTGCACACATCGTCGATACCAGCCAAGAAGTGAAGGGCATTCAAAACATCCCAAAAGTACGTGACTTTCCTAACAACTTTCCATAAGAACTACCGAGATTACCACCACAACGTCAATTCGAGTTCAGAATCGACTTAGTTACAAGGGCTACCCCAGTAGCCAAATCACCTTATCATATAGCTCCAAATAAGATACTGGAACTTCTCAAACAGCTTAACGAACTCCTTAGAATAGGATTCTTTAGGCCAAGTTTCTCACTTTGAGGAGCACCGGACTTGTCTGTAAACAAGAAAGAGCGTTCCAAACGCTAAAGTAAGCTTGGTGCACCGCACCGATATTATCCCTCTCAAAGGGGATAGAAGATTTTGTGGTGAAATGTGATGCATCCAACCAAGGGCTTGGTTGTGTTCTTATGCAAAAGGAAAGTTCACTGCCTATACCTCAAGACAGCTTAAGACACAGGAAGTTAACTACACAACACATGATCTTGAGTCAGGAGCAGCGGTAATTGCTCTGAAGATCTGGAGACACTATTTGTAGGGTACAAGGTGTACTATTTTCACAGACCACAAAAACATTCAACATACATTCGACCAAGAAGAGTTATCATACCAGTGAAGTCAAACGAAAGAAGCAAAGCCATATCCCGATAGTGAAAGATTCGCTGGAATGCCAAGCGAGGACCTGAGTTCACTTAAGAACACGAGGAGAAAATAAAACTTCTATCTGTAGCATGATTATCAATTCTGCTTAAACTCTAATTTCGGGATGAAATTCTCTCTAACGGGGGGATGATGTGACAACCCGATATTTAGAGACAATGTAATGTAACACCAGTCAAATTTAGGTCAAAATATAACTTTCCTAAGATCTTATTTGGGTTAAATCAAGTGGTAGGAATCGTAACAAGGTTTTCATACATATAAAGAACACAAAAATCTGAGTTATAACGAAGACGTTATAACCATTCTAAAATTCCCGACAAAACCGGCAACACCGATTAAACGAAAAACGCGAAGTTTCAATACAATAGTTTTTAGCCTTAAGTATCTAAATGAATGTTGTAGATATCCCAAAACCGCGAACATACGTAAAAAGAACGTCCAAATCTGACTTCGTAAAAGGAAGTTATGATTTTTCCAAGATCCGGATATAGCAGTAGACAACTAAAAACTCGAAATAGAGATCAAGAGGCTTTTGGCTGAAACAACCTAAATGAGAATCTAAGGTCTCAACAATAGTAGCGCAATAGAGAAAAGTCTGACGAAAACGGACATCAGATGAAGAAGTTATGGATTTCTAACAGACTTTTCGTGTCCCGGCCCGTTGTAACATCCCCCTCTGGCACGTATCACAATTTTGTCCGCTTTGGGCCACTCGGCACGAGGACTTCCCAGGGGGTCACCCATCCTGGTACTACTCCCGCTCGAGCACGCTTAACTGCAGAGTTCTTATGAGATATGCTGCCCTCACGGCTTTAAAACGCGTTGTGATAGGGAAGGTATCCACACCCCTTATAAGGAATGCTTAGTTCTCCTTCCCAGCCGATGTGGGATCAAAGTGGGTTAGATCTGATCCCACATCGGCTGAGAAGGAGAACTAAGCATTCCTTATAAGGGGTGTGGATACCTTCCCTATAACAACGCGTTTTAAAGCCGTGAGGGCAGCAGATCCCATAAGAACTCTGCAGTTAAGCGTGCTCGGATGGGTGACCCCCTGGGAAGTCTTCGTGCCGAGTGGCCCAAAGCGGACAATATTGTGATACGTGCCAGAGGGGGGTGTTACAAATGGTATCAGAGCTAGGGCACGGGTCGATGTGTTCGACGGGGACGTCGAACCCTATAATGGGGGGTGAAAGTGGGTTAGATCTGATCTCACATCGGCTGAGAAGGAGAACTAAGCATTCCTTATAAGGGGTGTGGATACCTTCCCTATAACAACGCGTTTTAAAGCCGTGAGGGCAGCAGATCCCATAAGAACTCTGCAGTTAAGCGTGCTCGGGCAGGAGTAGTACCAGGATGGGTGACCCCCTGGGAAGTCCTCGTGCCGAGTGGCCCAAAGCGGACAATATTGTGATACGTGCCAGAGGGGGGTGTTACACCCGTTAAAAATAAATAATTAAAAATAAAGTCAAAATTTGCCGATGAAGACTAAAAGAGAGTTGTAGAGTATATTCTCACCTACGCATGCATATAAAGAATGTCGAAAACGGAGCTCGTACGCGAAAGTTACGAATTTTACAAGTTCGAGGCCCGAAATCCGAGGCTATCAGGCTTGCCCCGACGTGGCACAGTTTGCCGCGACCCGACAAGTGACTGAGGGTGTCCCATCAACGGAAGGGGATAAGATTTGCTCACCACGACGTGGCACACCAGAAATACCCCTATAAATAGATTTCAAGGGCTCCGAGTTTCATTGCTCAGTTCTCTTCTTTCTCGCGCCGAAACTCTGCGTTTAAGCACTCGATAAGCCATCCCGAAGCCCCGGTTTTTCACACTTAAGTTCTGAAGGAAGGTTCTACACTCCCGAGATTCCCAAGATTCCCGAGAAAATCAACTCTTCCAATTCGAAGTTCTGCTGGATTATCATCTCGCTTTCTCTCGTCAATCAAGTGAGTTCATACCCCTATGAACTACACTTTCAAATGTTTTATAAATGCATTTTATACACTTTAGGGGGGGGGGGGGGAATACAAGTAAACACACAATATTTTGTTATACTCTTTGTTATATAATCCATCACATGCGATTCAAAACTGTGTTTTCGTACAAGGGATTTCTTTTATTTTACACTGTCTTATCAAACAAACTACTTTTTAAATCGTTGTATACACTAACATCAAGTCATCATTTCTTCGTTATTAAACTTTTCAAAGGTATTACAAAACTTCTTTTATACTTTTATATTGACAAATGCATGGCCATATATGTATAGTTATATAAGAAATGTTTAAAGGACTTAATCCTTTTCCTCGTCGGGATGTGGCCTTAGGGTATCGGTTATTCGTCCGAATGTCATCTAAATATTAGTTATATATCATGTATACATATATAGACATAAAAGTCCCATCAATCAATTCTATACCTTTGAGTAGCAAAGGTGTACATTCATTTCTTAAATTACTACAACGGCACTTACTAGTAAACTATTTTAAACTATAATAGGTATAGTTTAGGCGAATACTATCGTTTATAAATATTATAACATAAAATACTATAACCAAAGGAACATACTAATATACCAACGTTTTATTTACAAGTATGCATTCTTCATAACAAGGATAATCTTTTCATACAACAGGTATTTCATTATATTACTCGTGAACTTGTTGTTAGCAATCATGTGAGACATATGACTTTGTTAGTACCAAAACGAAAGTCCCCATTTTTAACCAGAGTCTCCGAGAGGGAGAGCGCGAATTTGTGTATAGATCTATACGAGTTTGACGAACTTGCACCTAAACTGTAAGCTCCAGTTAGACCGGTAGGTCCGGGGTGACAATTGTCAACATCAGTACCACGTCTAGTATGGTTATGAGAAACTTACAAACCACGGAAACAACAACTCTTGTACGTAGTAATATTCATTTAGCTCAATCATGCTCAAAGCGTAATAACTATACCATGGGATATTATTAGCATGTTGATCAATTCGGGATAAACACGCTTTTAACCAGTTTTACTTAAGCAAAAGACTCACTGGGAGTATTAAAAATATATTGGTTTACAGAGTCATCAAGTGCCTTGTCGATTTTATACATACATAAATTTATTATTTAGGCATGAAAAACATCATTGTGTTATAGTTTTGGAACTTTTAAACTACCACACACTTATGAACAAATGTTGGATTTCTAAAAGTAAACATTCAAAACAGTCGAGTCTTGGTATAAGACTACATTTATACTAGTAGAAAATATGGGATTTTCTAGGAGTTTTCAAAACATATACAAACAATTACTTTGAACAATTTCAAACGTTATCATCAAACTTATACGAACAATGACATTAATTACTTATGAACTGACCAGCTTAAAATGCTGACCTACACTTTCAAAATAACTTGTATTCTCAGGTCACCAGTAGACAGGTACGATGACCAGGTTTTGCGAAGACGGAGCAGTCAAGACTCGTCTTTATTTTGATTACTTGTTATATTGTCTAATTACTATGAAAGAACACACATGTATTAAACTATTACTATTAATGCAATGGACGATGTTGTTGCTTGTTTACTACTTTGCATTGTTATGATACTGTACATGAAGTCATCCAACCTCGAACGTTTTCCGCCGTTCTGGTTTGGGGGTGTGACACAACACTTGTAGGAGCATTTGCATGTGTTGACTTTTAAATATATTGTAATTTCTTTTAAAAAGTTGTTCAAACTCACTGTAAATTTATAATGATTTTTAATATTATGGTTGGTGTTGTCTTTTATAAATTTGCTATGCAACCCTTTATACTGCCACGCCTCGTGTGTCCGCTTTAGCGGGGTGTGACAGAAATGGTATCAGAGCCGAAGGTTATAGAGAATACCGGTTTTCCTTTGGAGAACCACAACTATAGCCAAAAAAAATTCAAAACGTTTTTAAAATACTGAACATACTACTGGTATAACTAATTCGAGTACACATTATTGGACTTTAATTAAGTATAGTCTGGCCAACTATGCTTAATTAAGGAGAGTTAATAAGAGGCTAGAAACGATTATAGTAGAATTATGTTCAAAACAATTTTCAACTTAAACTTTTGAGAAACAAAATTTTTCGGTGCGCGTACGAGCATTGCATATTATAGGCATTAATCTAGATACACTTAGAAACTAAGTGCACTTTTATAACAATGCCTATATTTAGAAATACTCTTATCCGTTATCAAGTGCTATGTCACACCCCAAAACCGGAACGGCGGAAACGTTCGGGGTGGAGGACATAATGTTTAGTATCACAAGACATGCATCATAGTAATCAAAGTAATTAACAACCATTTCATTAGAAAAAAGTGTTTACAAAGTATGTGTTCACAAAACATAGAATACATATGTAAATAACAAAACAAGACTTGAAGCTATACTGCTCCATCTTCCGAATTCCCAGTGCGAGTACCTGTCTACTAGTTTCCTGAGATTACAAGTTATTTTGAAAGAGTTGATCATCAATTAAGCTGGTGAGCTCATAAGATTTTAGTCATGTGAGTAAGTTGTAGAAAGCTTAGTAAGTTGTAGTAAATTGTATGTTTTGTTTAGAAAAGTTCGCATGTTCCTCCAGAAAAATCCTATTTTCCTACTTTGATGAAAGATATGTAAAAATGACTCTACAATTCTTTCTATGAGTACTAAATGGTCACAAGTTAGATAGAACTCTGAGTAAACAAAAAATCGATTATGTGTATCTGCCCTAAGCCCACAACCAAACAAGGAACATGAAATGAGGCGGAAGGCACACTTCCCATTGTTTGTTAGAACGTCATTATATATAACCCTGGCCACTACTAGAAAAACAGCCTTTTACGACGCGCAATGCGTGTCGTAAAACACTCAGACGACGCGCAAATGCGCGTCAAGGAAGGCCCTGTCATAATGAGAGACGATAAGCTTTTGCGCGTCGTCTATAGACGACGCGCATTTACGACACGCAATGTGTATCACTAAAACCCCTGTCAAGAAAGGCCATGTCATAAATGAAGATGACACATATTTTTGCGTATCATAAATTTAAATGTTTAAAAAAAATATATTTATATATATATTTATTTTTAAATTAAATTTGCATTTAATGTCTCATAATAGAAATAAAATATCATATACAAAAAATACAATCCATTGCATAAAATTTAATGTCATACAATTCTATTTCTTACAAAAAAAATTGTTTTCCATTGCAAAAAATACAATTCCATTGCAAAAAAAATACAATCCATTGCATAATTTGAAATGAAGTCTTCCACTATCACATACCCACAAAAAGAGAATTGTTTTCCACTACTTGAAGCCAATCAACATTAATTCGATCAGCTTAACTTCCAGCAAACCTTTCCCTCAACAACTCCACATCTTCATCTCTCTACACAGCAATCACACATATGCAAAAACAATAAATAAGCCTCCTCATATATATTTTTAATAATTATATATTTATATACCAGTTCTCTAAATAATGGCACTGTAGTTATGTAACAACAGCAAAAATTCAGGTCAAAATTTAAACTTTTATAAAACCGTAATTAAGTATACTAAGTGGTAGATAATGTAACAAGGTTTTCATACATATAAAGAACGTTAAAATCCGAGTTATAACAAAGAAGTTATGACCATTCTAGGTTTTCCGACAAAAACCGGCAATATGAAGTTACGTAAAAACTCGAATCGGAGATCGAGCGACTTTTGGCCGGAATGACCTAAACGAGATCGAGCGACAATGGTATTTCAGCGGTAAAAAGTCTGGCAAAAACTGACGTCAGATAAAGAAGTTATGAATTTTTAAAGAAATTCCTTAATCACGTCATTTTAATAAATAAATATTAAAAATAATTTTGGAATTTGCCGACGGAGTCTAAACGAAAGTTGTAGATCGTAGTCTCACCTTCGCGTGGATATAAAGAACGTCGAAAACGGAGTTCGTATGAAGGAGATATGAATTTTTGAAGTTTATTTAAAATAAATATAAATTTAAATATAAACCCCCGGTATTATCCGAAGAAAGAGTCAGCGGTCCGATCCTTTGTACGCCCTGCGTACCCTCGTACGCCCCGCGTACTCAAATCAAGGGCTCTGAACTGTCCACGTCGCTCTGATGTTTCTTCCGAGGATGTGGTAAGCCATGACGTCTCGTACGCCCTACATATGAGCGTACGCCCCGCGTATGCAAGGCTTCCAGGCCCTATAAAAGGGGTGCGAGGGTTTCCGAAAAACTTGCTCATTTCTCCTCCTTTCTCTTGCGTTTTGCCTCGTTTTCCGTGCCCGTTCAAACCCGAAGCCCTGGTCATTTTGCTCAAGTCCCTAAGGTCGATTTTACTCCCGAGATTCCCAAGAATCCCGAGAAAAATCCGTTTCCCAAGACGAAACTCTGCCCGGTTTTCTGCTCGCTTTCTTCAAACTTTCAAGTGAGTTCATACCCCTGCAAACACATTTTAAATACGTTTTTAAATGCTTTTTATACTCTTTTAGGGGGTGGGGGGGGGGGGAATACAAGTAAACACACGACTAAAATCGTGTGAAACATCAATCTTTTGATATACTTTTCATACTGTTGTTTTAACTGTCTTATGAAGTTATTATCATGCAAAACACCTCACAACACAGCTTTGCCCTCTTGGGATACAATATGTTTTATAAATAGAAATAGGTTTTATTTATACGTTTGCATACTACATCATATCAAGAGTAACCATTTCAATTATAACATGATGCTTTTACAAGAAAACTCAACTCATCATCATGTTTTTGTAACACGGTAGAAAACGAAATCATTTCATACGAACGATTTTCATCATATTACTCGTGAACTTGTTGTTAGCAATCATGTGATGGCATATGGATTTGTTTGTACCAAAAGAAAGTCCCCACCTATAACCAGAGTCTCTTGGAGGGAGAGCGTGACAAGTGTGTATAGATCTATACGGGGCTGACAACTCCGCACCCTGACTGTTAGCTACAGTCCGTCATTGGGGTGACAAATGTCAACATTAGGTACTGCGTCTAGTATGGTTATGAGGAACTCACAACACGCGGAAACAATGACTCATGCACGTAGTAATACATAACTCAATCATGTTTGGGGGGTAATAACTGCATTCTTGGGTATTATCGGCATGATCAAAACTCAGGTCAAAACACTTCCACAACTAGTTTTACTTAACAATAAGACTGCACTTCACTTTTAGGAAAATAAGGGATTTTCCTGTATCAAATACATTCATTTTGTACAATACCGATTTACAACATCATTTTTTTGAGCATGTCATAGTTTTTTATAGCTTACGGTCTTGGTCATTTGAGACTGCATTTCACTTTTAGGAAAATAAGGGATTTTCCTAGGTCAAATACATATAGTACATACAACAAACTTTCAAACTCATTTCATACATCAAGTAGAAAATAAGGGATTTTCTGGAAAACATACACGCACTTTCGAATGGCATACATTTTCTCAAAACACCACTTATGAACTCACCAACTTAAATGTTGACACTTTATCTTTGAAATAACTTGTATTCTCAGGAAACCGCTGGACCAGGTAGCAACTACTTTTGAAGACTAACGCGCTGGTGTTAGTAACGTATTTTGGATCACCATATTGTATTTGATGTCTTTTGCAAACATGTAACACATACTATTATGTAAACTTTTCAAATATATTTATATATGGTGGTGTGTGCTTTCCTTTCTATGAACTGTTATGATACTGAATATGACGTCATCTGCCCCCGAACGTTTCCGCCGTTTTGGTTTGGGGGTGTGACAGATTGGTATCAGAGCATTGTTTATAGTGAATTAAGTATATCAAAACCATTTTGGTATACAACTATAAACACAACTGGGCAAAAACACTCTGAGTAAGAGTCATACTTTTAAAAATTAAATTTATTTAGTTTTTGTAAAGTAGGCATGCATTCATTTCATATTAATAACATGGTCAATATCATAATTAAAACAATATAGAAGTATTATAAATAAGTTGTGCAGTGCAGGTATGCCTTCGGACATGTAATCGGAACTGGGAAGAATATAGCCTGATCAACTATATTTGTCCAAGAGCCGACTAACGTATGCCAAGGAGTGTCTGCAATGGACAACAAATTTAAAACTTACCAAACCTATAAACTTTAGAATCAAACATAACATTTAGAATACTATAGGAGTATTTTATGCATACGATAGTTTAACTTTGATGTCAACCTTATGTGCCTTAGTTCTAGACAATCCTTATCTCCCTATTCTCGTACAAACACAATGGCCGGATTTCCACCTAGCAGGAGACCCCTACTACCCAAACCGTACAATCATTAAAATACTTATTGTCTTCATTGTTATTTCTTTGGCAGCGATGCCGCCTCGTAGATCTGCTTGTCGCATCAACAACGCAACACCTACGCCGCCACCACCACCCCCACAATATGATCCTGTCATGGTTCAGGCTGCTATCACTGCAGTAGTAGCAGCTGCTCTTACGCAGATAAACACTAACGGAGCTGCTGGAACTGGAAGTAGTACCAACCACTTGAATCATGGCACTGGCCATGGTTATATCAGAGAATGCACATACAAGGAATTTTCAAATGCAAAGCCAAAAACTTTCAACGGGGTAGGAGGAGTCATTGCACTTATGAAATGGTTCGAGAAGACTGAAACGGTCTTCGAGATATGTGCATGCCCAGAGACCAACAAAGTCAAGTTCGCCGCTTGCACTTTCTCTGATCGAGCCCTCACCTGGTGGAAGGGACATGTGGAAGTCCTATCTCACCCAGTTGCTAATGCCATGAGCTGGGAAGATCTCAAAATCTTGATGCTGGAAGAATACTGCCCGAGGGGTGAAATCCAAAAATTAGAGCATGAGCTATGTAACCTAAGGATGACCGGATCGGACGTAATCGCTTACACGGCTAGGTTCAGTGATTTGTCAGCCTTGTGCCCAAGTATGGTAAACCCGGAATCGAAGAAGGTGGAGAGGTACATTTGGGGATTATCACCCCAGATCCAAGGGCATGTCCTGGCCTCTAACCCAGTCACGTTTGACAGCGCGAAGCGCTTGGCTCAACGATTGATTGATCACGGTGTTAAACAGGGTACTATTACTGCTGTCTCGGAGCCACCGAAGGATATAGAGGACTGAAGGAAACCCTGGGATAAGAGGAAGGGGGAAACCATGCAAGAGAACCCCAAGAGGCAACAATTAGTGACAGCTCATTCTGTTACTATCCCTACCACCCCTACACCCACAAGGTCGTACAACGGTAACCAGCCTAAGTGCAACCGATGCAACTTTCATCATCACGGACCCTGTCGTGAAATGCATTGCATTAGGTGCAATAGTAAGGGACATACCGTCCGCTACTGCAGGGAAATAGCCCAACCAACCGCTCCAGCCGCAAATGTGGGAGTAGACCGTACTTGTTATGAGTGCGGAGCAACGGGACACTTCCGACGGAACTGCCCGAAGGCAAACAACAAGAATGCTAGTGGAGGAGGCCGAGTATTCGCAATGGGCCAAGAGGAGGCTATTGCAGACCCCACGGTTATTATGGGTACATTTCTCCTTGATAACTTATTTGCATACATTCCATTTTGATAGTAGGAACGCATAAGAGTTCCGTGAGTCACAAGTTTAAAAATCTACTCGAATAAACACCCCAATCATTAGACAAAACTTTCATAGTAGTAATAATAGAGATAGACTAAAAAGCACTGAGAACACATACGTAGAATGCACTATCCCACTAACGAACGTCTTACAATGAGAAGTACCGACGTCGGCATTCGACGTGGATTGGTGTGGCCCTACCCATACCAGTAGACCCTTTCACTTTAACCATCGACTAACGAAACTCGATCGATTTATCACGACAAACCCGACACTAACCCCAATTGGTTTCTAGTTTCAAAACCCCGAGGTACTCATGTGAGGAGTACTATATCTTTACAACCTTCCCGTAGTATCCCCCAACAGATCATTTAGAAATACCACACATACAACGAGTCAAATCCAAGCTCAGAAACTAGGAGTGAATTCAACCATGAACTTCAAAACGTAGCTGCTCTAATGCATCGAGTGATTATGCTAACATTTAGAAGAACATAAGTAAATAAACCCAAAACCACATGATCCCGATCAGTCGAAGTGATAGGCGGAGTAATGAAGGTCCGCTGAAACACGCACATTAGGATCTAGATTCATAAAGGAACAAGAGGAACAAATGGACCATAAGCACTCACGCCTGCCCACAAGTATTAGAGTCCCAGTCAAAATGCGAATTTCGGGACGAAATTCTCTCTAACGGAGGGATAATGTAACAACAGCAAAAATTCAGGTCAAAATTTAAACTTTTATAAAACCGTAATTAAGTATACTAAGTGGTAGATATTGTAACAAGGTTTTCATACATATAAAGAACGCTAAAATCCGAGTTAGAACGAAGAAGTTATGACCATTCTAGGTTTTCCGACAAAAACCGACAATATGAAGTTACGTAAAAACTCGAATCGGAGATCGAGCGACTTTTGGCCGGAATGACCTAAACGAGAATCGAAGGTCTCGACAATGGTATTTCAGCAGTAAAAAGTCTAGCAAAAACCGACGTCAGATAAAGAAGTTATGAATTTTTAAAGAAATTCCTTAATCACGTCATTTTAATAAATAAATATTAAAAATAATTTCGGAATTTGCCGACGGAGTCTAAACGAAAGTTGTAGATCGTAATCTCACCTTCGCATGGATATAAAGAACGTCAAAAACGGAGTTCGTATGAAGGAGATATGAATTTTTGAAGTTTATTTAAAATAAATATAAATTTAAATATAAACCTCCGGTATTATCCGAAGAACGAGTCAGCGGTCCGATCCTTCGTACGCCCTGTGTACCCTCGTACGCCCCGCATACTCAAATCAAGGGCTCTGAACTGTCCACGTCGCTCCGATGTTTCTTCCGAGGATGCGGTAAGCCATGACGTCTCGTACGCCCTGCGTACGAGCATACGCCCGGCGTACGCGAGGCTTCCAGGCCCTATAAAAGGGGTGCGATGGTTTCCGAAAAACTTGCTCATTTCTCCTCCTTTCTCTTGCGTTTTGCCTCGTTTTCCGTGCCCGTTCAAACCCGAATCCCTGGTCATTTTGCTCAAGTCCCGAAGATCGATTTTACTCCCGAGATTCCCGAGAATCCCGAGAAAAATCCGTTTCCCAAGACGAAACTCTGCCCGGTTTTCTGCTCGCTTTCTTCAAACTTTCAAGTGAGTTCATACCCCTGCAAACACACTTTAAATACGTTTTTAAATGCTTTTTATACTCTTTTAGGGGGGGAATACAAGTAAACACACGACTAAAATCGTGTGAAATATCGATCCTTTGATATATTTTTCATACTGTTGTTTTAACTGTCTTATGAAGTTATTATCATGCAAAACACCTCACAACACAGCTTTACCCTCTTGGGATACAATATGTTTTATAAATAGAAATAGGTTTTATTTATACGTTTGAATACTACATCATATCAAGAGTAACCATTTCAATTATAACATGATGCTTTTACAAGAAAACTCAACTCATCATCACGTTTTTGTAACACGGTAGAAAACGAAATCATTTCATACGAACGATTTTCATCATATTACTCGTGAACTTGTTGTTAGCAATCATGTGATGGCATATGGATTTGTTTGTACCAAAAGAAAGTCCCCACCTATAACCAAAGTCTCTTGGAGGGAGAGCGTGACAAGTGTGTAAAGATCTATACGGGGCTGACAACTCCGCACCCTGACTGTTAGCTACAGTCCGTCATTGGGGTGACAAATGTCAACATTAGGTACTGCGTCTAGTATGGTTATGAGGAACTCACAACACGCGGAAACAATGACTCATGGACGTAGTAATACATAACTCAATCATGCTTGGGGGGTAATAACTACATTCTAGGGTATTATCAGCATGACCAAAACTCAGGTTAAAACACTTCCACAACTAGTTTTACTTAACAATAAGACTGCACTTCACTTTTAGGAAAATAAGGTAGTTTCCTGGTTCAAATACATTCATTTTGTACAATACCGATTTACAACATCATTCTTTTGAGCATGTCATAGTTTCTTATAGCTTACGACCTTGGTCATTTGAGACTGCATTTCACTTTTAGGAAAATAAGGGATTTTCCTGGTTCAAATACATATAGTACATACAACAAACTTTCAAACTCATTTCATACATCAAGTAGAAAATAAGGGATTTTCTAGAAAACATACACGCACTTTCGAATGGCATACATTTTCTCAAAACACCACTTATGAACTCACCAACTTAAATGTTGACACTTTTTCTTTGAAATAACTTGTATTCTCAGGAAACCGCTAGACCAGGTAGCAACTACTTTTGAAGATTAACGCGCTGGCGTTAGTTACGTATTTTGGATCACCATATTGTATTTGATGTCTTTTGCAAACATGTAACACATACAATTATGTAAACTTTTCAAATATATTTATATATGGTGGTGAGTACTCTCCTTTCTATGAACTGTTATGATACTGAATATGACCTCCTCCGCCCCCGAACGTTTCCGCTGTTCTGGATTGGGGGTGTGACAAGTTACATTTATATATGTATTACAACAAATAATATACAGCAAAAGATGTGCATACCTTCTTAATATCTCTTATTGCAAATAGTCCAATGCAGACTTCCCCATTAATCATCCATTGGTCAGATAAAACACAAATTAAGTAGTAAGTTGACAAATTAAACAACATTCAAGCATATATTTTCCAATGAGAATGTAAATTTATGATTTAATATTTAAATAAACCGAATTCAAGTAAACTAACCTTTTCAGTGCGACAATTTGGTTGAAAGTCGTGATTTATCAAAGAAGAAAGTCTTGATGAGTTACCTGAGGATATGTAACATAAAAAAAAAGCAAAAAAAAAACCCAGTGAAGTGGGTTAACAAATTTCTAGAACTGTATAGACAATTAGTCATTGGTGTCAATTAAAATTCAAAGTGAAAGCAACAACCCGAATTCAAGGGTAAATTAGTCAAAAATTTTAAATTAAGAGAAGTAGCAATGCACATCCTCTCTTTCAGGTCAAATATTAAATATTTATTCTCAAAATCTACAAATTCTGTTCCAATGGGAAAATCAAGAAACTTACTGTTTCAATTGAATATTTGACCAACTTCACCATGAACTAACATTGACATCCTCTTTCTTGAACTGCTGAATTCTAATAAGTTCAATAGCTTGTATTCCCTAACAGTTAACCATGTATATGTATTTAAAAAAAAGATAGGATAATAAAAGGGGAGATGAAGTCATAAAGATAAAGAATATCATGGGAAAGCATCGACCTTTCGACCTCTTCTGCAGAAGAACTAATCTCTTTAACAAAAATTGAAGACTGAGTTGTTTTGCAAAACTGGAAACCAAATTCTTGGGCTGCAATCAGATAAAGAATATCATGGGAAAGAATCAACCACCGAATCGGATCCTAAATAATTTACCATATATATATATATATATATATATATATATATATATATATATATATATATATATATATATATATATATATATATATATATATATATATATATAAAATGTTCTTTTAGGAGATCAATATTTATTGAATCACCTACCTCACTACCTTCTCCTGACAACTTCCTCCGGCCTTAACTTTCCAGATACAGTGAAAGATCTGCAAAAAAAATAAAACAAAACAAAAAAAATCATTCAAATACCCCTATTAAGCATCCTTCCACTACAATAATTATATTCTTTATTTCATGATGGAACAGAGTGATTAAGAGATAAAGATTGTGCCTTAATGCGACTCTTTAATGTCCTGTTAAAGGTTGTGCCCAAAGTTCATTCTCGAGTGGTGGACAGGTTGACTAATTTCATTTTTGGACTCATCCCATTTTACTTTCAGTTTCATGCACCAATTGAGAAGAACTACTTTGAATCATCCTACAAGTAAAGCGGGAATCATATAGATTTACATGTTTACCATATAAGCCCATGAGCAGTAGTTGTCCTCATCTACTTTTGGATTTTTGTCGAGAGCCTTGACTCATAGCTAACCATATTCTCTGATTGTTTTCTTCATTATCTAACCTACAAAATACATACAACATATATGTTACATACATATATAATAGTTGCAGAACTAATGATTTGAGGCAACAAATTTGTCCAATCATAGGTTTATGATTCCTCCTTTAACTAGGCCACCATACCATACACTATAGAATACTTCAAACACAACCAAACACCATCATTTATGGTAAAAACAAACAATAACAGTAACAAATTCACATTTCATTTCATACAAATTTTAATACCATAAGAAAATATATAATGATTTATATACTCACCAAGTACATTAGGTGCTGTAAGCCTCCTAGTACAAAATTAGACGAATCTACCTCTAATTCCAGCTCTAATTGAAGTCACAGACTCAGAAGCACTCAGCTTTGAAGCCATAATTTCAACTCTAATTTCTTTCATTAAACTCATAAGTATACAGAAACACTAGATTGTAGTTTGTTATAGTTACCTTTGGGTTCTTGACTGTCTCATCAACACTTAGTATAAGACATGCAGCCTCAGTAGCAACATTTATAGCATTTATCTGCAGTAAGTAAAAATCAAAGTAAGTTAGTTTAGTTTTATTGAGAAAACCGAGTCTTAAAGAACATGGAGAAAGAAACTAGTTAGTTACCTTTACGACTGCTGGCTCCCACACAAAGTTAGCAAAGGAATTTGAAATTCTACCTATGTTAATATCCACTCCATGAAGGGAACCCTTACATATACTATATTATTACACATTACATTTCTTTACAAAATAAATAAATAAATAAAATGTAATGTTAGAGACAAAGACCAACCAACAGCAAGTGCACGTTCCTGCCTTAGCTTGTTAAGTACATCAGTTGCATCAGATCAAACATTAACACAAAGTTGTCATGGGATAACGTATAAATAATAACATACAATTAGTATGTTATTATTTAGTGTATAATATGATATAATAGTAATGAAAAACAATTTATGCAACTGACAAAAACCTACCTCAACTGACAAAAAGCTATGACTTTCCAGCTATATTCCTTGCATGTTGCCACATGTATTGGCTTATCTCCATATGCAATTCAAATTATCACATCATCATAATTCATAAAAAATAACACCACTACATTCAAATTTCTAATTAAAAAAAATTACATCGATTGCACCACCACCAGTAACCACCGTGGAATTCTTCATGGCTCACCTTACTATCATGATTGCATCATGTAAACTCCGTTCTACTTCCTTAACAAACTATTTATTATTCAATCAAACTTTTAATATCAGAATCAAAATCCACTAAAAACAAAAGTATTACAAAATCACTTTAGGAAAAAGATTAAAAAAAGTGTGAAGAAAAAAACCTGATCAGCTCCACCTATGAAGTCCAACAGCTCTTCAACTTTGCTTGCATGCTCTAAACAGAATATTCTAGGTCTTAAATACCCATTACTCATGTTCCATATGACTGCATGATAAGAGGAAGATCTATTAACAATACAGGTTAACAATTTGTTTTCTTTGAGGATAAGCCCATTACTCATGTTCCATGGCTGAATCCTATGTGATAAGCCCTTGTAAAGGTCACTACAAATTCACTAGGGTTGTGTACTAACCTGCAAGCACGAAACATCAGAAATTTTCAGTAGAATGTCACAAATCTTAACAATTTACCACCTTATGTTTTACACAATTACTTTGAGATTTTCTAAAGGAAATTTAGAATGTTGAATTCAATTTTGAACAAAGAAATAACACACCTGCAACATGGAACACTAGATGCAACAACAGGTTCAAGTGATAGAACGGTAGTGAATGGCGAGACCAATTTCAAGAAGGTTTATGAAATTTTCAGATTTGCAACAGCAGGAGCTTTATGAAAATTTCAGATTTGTAAATTCTAATTTCTAATTCTAATATTCCAATTTCCAGAAGAGTTGAATCCAATAGATTGAGAGAACAGGAGAATAGGAGAAGAACATACCTGATTTACGATAACAGCTGTTGTGGTGGTGAATGGCGAGAGCAACGGGCAACAAGCAAGGTAATGAGGTAGCGACTAGTGACGTTGGGGGAGGAACTGGGTAACAACGTAAGATACAAATCGATTTTGACTTCTTGTCGCTAGGTTTGGAAATCGGACTGAAATCGGGAGGGGCACAGCCCAATTTCTACACTAACAGGCCTATAATTAAAAATTTTGACGATATATTTGCTATTTCTAACCCAAATATCAAGGGGGCCAAAGCCCCTCCTAGCCCTATACATAATCCGCCCATGCTATGACCATTAGCAATCATACGGATTGCATCTGATTAGTAGTTAAGGAATAATATCTCTAATTGAAGCTTTATTTGATTATAGAGGCAAATTGGAAGTTTCACGTGATAGGAAACCAGATGAAAAAAGCAATCGAGAATTCAACACATACAGGACTAAGAATAGTACCTATTGAATTTATGAGGCGACCTACTCCTTGCTGAAGCACAACCGATCCATTCTCTTCAGAAAAAGGATATCCATAGCAAGGCCAAGTACACCTTAATGAACGATTTGATTCTTAAGAGACAAACCGATTGGAGTGGAATCAG
Source organism: Lactuca sativa (assembly GCF_002870075.4). Taxonomy (NCBI): domain Eukaryota; kingdom Viridiplantae; phylum Streptophyta; class Magnoliopsida; order Asterales; family Asteraceae; genus Lactuca; species Lactuca sativa. The sequence goes on from NC_056631.2 coordinate 132,127,025, forward strand.
AGATTGGGAGTGGATACTGTTCTAAGGTCTTTATTTTAGGAACGAACAAGGAGGTGATGGTGCAAATCGATGACCACCAATCAAAGCCTTCGTAGAGCTCGATTGGAGTGGAATCAGAGATTTGGGAGTGGAAGAAGAGAGGATCAGAGAAGTTCGAAGTGTGAATTGAGTTTTTAGGGTTCAATCAAGTTAATTAGTAAAGAGTCCAAAACGATTACACATCCCTGTATCTCACCCAATAATTGAAACCATAGAAATTCTTGAATTATGTATGAACAAGCGACGAAGATGTGAACTTGTGGGAAGTGAAGCGGTGGAGGTTTGAGAATCGAGAGAGAAGAAAGAAAGAAAGGGGGTTTTCAGCGGCGATGAGTTAGGGTTTTCAGCCGGTGGAAACAAAGCAGGCTTTTTAAATTTTGGATTTCATTTCCCCCTTGGATGAAACGCGTGTTTCATTAAAATTTATAAAGCGACATAGTTAGATGACGCACATTTTATTTAAGGTGCCATCCGTGTTTTTTTATTAGACACTAATTTTTGGGCACGCAAAAATGCGTGTCCTCTATGCATCATATTTTGGAAATCTGAAATCAATTTTTAGGGCACAAACAAATGCATGTCCTCTATTAGCACGTGTCATTGATTGCGCGTCGTAAAAGGTTGTTTTTCTAGTAGTGGGCGTATTCACTTGGTCCTCACAGAGTTAATTGTAATAGTTCCTTTATATTTGATGAAAAGATTCTTTAAGAAAACCCTTATTTCTTATAATAAAAATGGTAACCACAGTGGTTACTTCTATAATCGCTTAGTTTATACTAGTTATATATAATCTAATATCGAATAGATAGTTAATTGTATGAATCTGCCCTAAGCCCACAACCAAACAAGGAACAAGAAGTAAGGTGGAAAGCACACCTCCAACTACCTATCGGGTATTAACTATATATAACCCTGATGTATAAACTAAGGTATTATAGAGTTAATCACCTAAGTTCCTTTAAGTTATACTGGTTTAATAAAATGGATTAAACCCTTTACTGGTCAGTTTCTAGTTTTGTCTACCAAATGTTCTATTTGAAAAGTATGTTTTGTACTAGAAAAATGGGCATTGAATTAGTATCCTATGACCTGACCCATACCTGGTACTCCTTATGATGACTTAATGTATACGCAACATATATAATAATAAGATCGAATGGATAATAGGCTGGGTGAATCCGCTCTAAGTCACAACCAAACAAGGAACAGGAAATGAAGCGGAAGGCACACATCCTATTGCCTATCGGATCCTATTAATATATATCCCTAGATTTATACATTAAGGAATCATAAGATTAGCATTATGGTCCCTTTCTACTGAAGGTACTAGACTCGACTGTTCTATTTGTCGTTTGTAAAATGTAATTTTTCCCTAGTTTATAAGTATCTTGACTCGAAAATAGTTTGCATTAACTTCCAAGTAGAACTGTCACTTTATGAAAGTAATGGGAAAATGAAAGTACTCAGTTGTCTTTTAAATTGACATCTTGTCGTACTGATTCTCTTAAAACATGTTTGTTTTATAAAGGTCATAATGTGAAGGCTAGTACCCATACTATACGATCTCCCTGTCAAGAGATTCTGGGAACCAAACGCGACTTCCGCAAACCAGTTGCTAGGTCGTATAATCCATATTTAAAGTTATGTGATCATGTATACCCAATTTAACTATCACTTTTTGTTTAGAACAATGAGTTAGTGATTCATTGGTATAATTAGATCCTGTAGTTGTTCTCATGCTATAGAAGTCTATGCAATTTAGCAAAACATTGATGAGCATTCTTTAATTCTTTAGTTCCACTATACAAATAGTCTTTGCAATTTTGCAAAGCTTTGATGAGCATTGTTTAATTCTTGAGTTCCACAATAGAAGTGTCTACAATTTAAGCATAGCTTTGATGAGCATTGTTTCATTTTTGAGTTCCACATTAGAAGTCTATGCAATTTAGCAAAGCTCTGATGAGCATTGTTTAATTCTTGAGTTCCACAATAGAAGTAGTCTTCGCAATTTAGCAAAGCTTTGATGAACATTGTTTAATTCTTGAGTTCCACAAAAGAAGTCTATGCAATTTAAGCAAAGGTTTGATGAGCATTATTTCATTCTTGAGTTCCACATTAGAAGTCTATGCAATAGAAGTAGCCTTTGCAATTTAGGAAAGCATTGATGAGCATTGTTTAATTCTTGAGTCCCACAATAGAAGTGTATGCAATTTATGCAAACCTTTGATGAGCATTGTTTCATTCCTGAGTTCCATATTAGAAGTGTATGCAATTTAACAAAGGTTTGATGAGCATTGTTTAATTCTTGAGTTGCACAATAGAAGTAGTCTTTGCAATTTAGCAAAGCTTTGATGAGCATTGTTTAATTCTTAAGTTCCACAATAGAAGTCTTTGCAATTTAAGCAAAGCTTTGATAAACATTGTTTAATTCTTGAGTTCCACAATAGAATTAGTCTTCGCAATTTACCAAAGCTTTAATGAGAATTGTTTAATTCTTGAGTTTCACAAGAGAAGTCTGTGCAATTTAAGCAGAGCTTTGACGATCATTATTTCATTCTTGAGTTCCACATTAGAAGTCTATGCAATTTAGGAAAGCTTTGATAAGCATGGTTTAATTCATTAGTTTCACAACAAAAGTCGTCTTCGTAATTTAGCAAAGCTTTGATGAGCATTGCTTAATCCTTGAGTTCCACAATAGAAGTCTATGCAATTTAACCAAAGCTTTGATGAGCATTGTTTCATTCTTGAGTTCCACATTAGAAGTCTATGTAATATAGCAAAGCTTTGATGAGCATCGTTTATTTCTTGAGTTCCACAATAGAATTCTATGCAATTTAAGCAATTTTTTGATGAGCAATGTTTGATTCTTGAGTTCCACAATAGAATTCTATGCAAGTTGGCAAATCTTTGATGAGCGTTGTTTCATTCTTGGGTTCCACGTTGGAAGTCTATGCAATTTAGCAAAGCATTGATGAGCATTGTTTAATTTTTGAGTTCCACAATAGAAATAGTCTTTGGAATTTAGCAGAACTTTGATGAGCATTATTTAATTCTTCAGTTCCCTAACTAGAATTGTATGCGATTTAAGCAAAGCTTTGGTGAGCATTGTTTAATTCTTGAGTTCCATAATAGAAGTCTATAAAATTTAAGCAAAGCTTTGAAGAGAATTGTTTCATTCTTGAGTTCCACCTTTGATGTCTATGCAATTTAGCAAAGCTTTGATGAGTATTTTTTAATTCTTGAGTTCCACAATAGAAGTACTCTTCGCAATTAAGCAAACCTTTGATGAACATTGTTTAATTCTGGAGCTCCACAATAGATGTAGTGTTTTCAATTTAGTAAAGCTTTGATGAGCATTGTTTAATTCTTGAGTTCCACAATAGAAGTCTATGCAATTTACCAAGGGTTTGATAAACATTACTTAATTCTTGACTTCCACGATAGAAGTAGTCAATACAATTTAGCAAGGCTTTGACGAGCATTGTTTAATTCTTGAGTTATATAATAGAAGTCTATGCAATTTAGCAAAGCTTTGATGAGCATTGTTTAATTTTTCAGTTCCATAATAGAAGTCTATGCAATTTAAGCAAAGCTTTGATGAGCATTGTTTGATTCTTGAGTTCCACAATAGAAGTCTATGCAATTTAGCAAAGCTTTGATCAACATTGTTTATTTCTTGAGCTCCACAATGGAATCTATGCAATTTAAGCAAAGCTTTGATGAGCATTGTGTTGGATTAATGTTTAAGTCCATAACTATATTTGGTAAGACTTGACCCGACCCGGCATGGTCCATTTGGGTTGCATACCATCATGCACTTGAATGAGAGAAATAAGACACTTATGGTTATTAATATATTATAAGTTCTAGTATATTAATAATAAGAATAATAAGATTATTTAATTAGTATTGATCAAGAATTAATCTAGGATTAATTAAGTGATCAAAAGAAGACTAATTAAATATATGGGTTGATTGTGTAAATCATCCATACTTGTATAGTGGGCTAATGCTCCATGGATAATCAAGTTGGGCTAAAACCCATAGGATGGTCCATGGATGCTCCATGGTGTATTTGTACCCATGGATCCAAGGAAATGGAAAGCCATGACAATTAAGAGTTTACTCTAATTGTGTAACTATATAAGCATCTTATTATTGAGGAAAAATCGGCCACTAGTAGTATTCAAGAAAGGGCTAGCCGATTTTGGTGAGTGTAGAATTCTCTCAAGTCATTCTAAGTGTTTTGATGATTGTGATTCCATTTGAGGTGTCACACTTGGGGCACTAAGCACTCAAGCTTCATGAAGACTTTCTACATCAAGAGGTATGTATTCTATCTTGTTACATTATTGTTTTGTATGCTAGATTAGGATAATACCTTGGAAGTTCTTATTTGCATGTATAATAGAGAAAAACATAGATCCAAGGTATTTAGGGTTGCATGTACACTTAGGAAGTGTTAGAATGCTCAAAAACCAACAGTGGTATCAGAGCCACGGGTTGTTTTCTGTTATATTGATGCAAATATTTTATTTTCAAAGTTGGAAAAAAAAAACCATGAAGTTTGTCAAATTTCAAGATAATTACTTGTTCTTGTGAAAAACTAATTATTTGTAAAATTTGAATAATTTGCTTTATGAGTTGAATTAGGTCAAATTTAATAAAAGATAAAATAATATGATTATTTTATTAGTTTTAAAAGTTTGATCTAAAAAGTTTTATTTTTTTTTGAAACCTCCATAAGTTATGGATTTGAAAAGGTTTTAAAAAAAAAAAATTGATTCAAAGTTTTTTTGGAGTTACAAAATTTGGTGTTAATGTTTTAAAGGATTACATAACTTAAGAATAAGTTATGGATCACCAAAAGTTTTTTGTGTTATCTTGTTTTATGAGTGAATTTGGATTAATGATGAAAATTATGTGATAGTTGGTTTTAATCCAAATTAATCTAAGAATTGATTCAAAAATGTGTTTTTGTAACTTGTCCTCAAGTTATATGAAAAGTCACATTTAAGAATCATAAAACTCATAAAAATTGGCAAAGGTTACAAAATGAAGAGTCTAGTTCTAATTAAATGGTTTTATAACTCCATAACTTGTCCTCAAGTTATGGAGGACCAAGAGTCTCTTCATTTAATAAAATAAAATAAAATAAAATAAAAGTGTAACCTTAATTAATTCCATAAGTTATAAAATAAAGAAAAGTTAATTCTTTTATTAGTTTAAAGTCTTCCATAACTTGTCCTCAAGTTATGGAACTTGAAGAGTTTTTGGATTAAAACTACTTTAAACACATAAGTTATGGAATTAATTAGTTTTGAATAGTTTCAAAACTTGCCCTCAAGTTTTGGAATTTGTAAAGTTTTCACTTATGAATACTTTAATTCCAAGTTAGCCCTTAGAATTTTAAAAGTTAAAATTCAACCCTTATACTTTATAATATTATAAGTTAATAATATATATATGTATAAGAGTCAAGTCAGTCTTACCGCTAGTACGCCTCATTCACGAAGCCGGTCTATAAGGTGGGTATAAGGTTGTTGCCTATAAAATGGCAACTTAATGGGTGTCCACTCTCACCCACCGCTTGCTTGACTGGTGGAGGGTCGTTAGCCGAACGGGTTTGACAGGACTAGAATTCTCCCTTCATTAAAAGTATTAATGATAATACTAAGTAACTAAACTCTTAATAATACCCAATCTTAGTTACTTAGGAAAAATGTGAATAAGGTGCTAATCCATGAAATTGCACTTTACACTTTGTCTAAGTCGTTAGTGGAGCGTGTGTGGTTAACCGGCACACTAACTTGGACTTAACAAGGTAGGTAAAGGGTGACTTAATATTTATCATAGTATCGATGGAGCGTGTGTGGTTAACCGGCACATCGATTGAGGGGTAATTTATTAAGGGTACCAAGTGGTTTGCATGGTTACTTCACACCTTGTTTTGTGATCCTCGGCATCCCAGTCACAAAACCTGAAGGGCACACTCGAGATTGAAACATGCCTTTGAAAAGTTCAATGAATCTCAAAGATCTAGGAGTTTCAAAACCAATTAAAACCTAATAATACATTTCGTTTATCTTGGTGGAAATTGGTGAATCGTCATTCACCTACCTTCAAATATTTTATAGCTTGGATTACGGCATACCTCTTCTAAGTTATAAAATAGTTTGTTGGGTCCTAGCCTTAATATTTCATATTGGGTGTCATATTAAGGACTTTAAATCAACTATCTTGAATATCTCCCAAAAGATGTCTGGTTTAGACACCTATGATCTTCCCAAATCTCTTGAAACAAGGTTTCCTAATGAAGATGATGTCCCATGGATATCATACTTCTTCACCTCTTCAAATTATTCTCCCTAACCCACAAGTTCTTGAAAAGTTTAAGGTCACTCAGGCCCTATTAGGCAAGGCAAGGTCTAGGTGTGGTCACATCTTGGAGATGTAGTCACATATTGACAAGCCGGGAGAGTTGGGTGTCAAAGTCTTGAGAAAGTTGGTGGTTCAACTACTTTCTAAGTCACATAGTGAGTTCTTTTGGAACACCTATGAAAAAGACTATGACAAGACCCTTAATGATCTTATCTATTTGTTAAGATCAACTTCCTAAAACTTTATGGACATTGACAATGATGACATTGGATATCCAGTAAAGCATTCTCTTCCCAATGGAAAGGGATCGGCTATAGTCAACTCGGTTGACCAAATGGTAAAGAGAAGAACTAAGTCTGTGATAGTCCTGTGTACCATTATCAAAGGGTCCATATGTTTGTATTGCCAAAGAAAGGGCATTGGTTGCGAAGCTGCCAAATTTACCTAAGGATGTTAAAGTCAATAAGTTTGACTCTACTTCAGGTAAAATCCACTATCTAACTCTGTTAAGTTTCTATTCTGAGATTCTTGATACATGATGTGACCGGGTCGCATGGTGACGGTTTAAGAATCAAAGGAAAGTGAAGAAACTTAAAGGAAGAATATGCTGAATCTGATCGCATAGATGGATTTCTATCGCATAGTTTGAAAAATCGGATTCTTGAGCTACTTCTTAGGAGTTATGAGATATTGCTTAGGAATAGATAACAACAAGTTTTCATATGGATTGTAAGGATAGTTTTTCCGCAAAGTTTTAAAATAAAAGGAAATTTTTGATTTTATTTATTTTAAAATATCCTTACAATGGCATCTGTGGAAATTTTTGTTGCTTATAAGATTCCATTAGTAGCAAGAGTGGAAGTATGAAATTGATTCTTTCATTTGTGGTAATGTCTAAATTTACCAAATAAGGAAAGATTCTCATCACCCAAGTTTCAATTGGACCGGAACTTGGAATCATGCAAGTTGTATAGCATGATGAATGAGAACTTTCAAGTTTTGGAAAATTAAGACTAATTACTTGTTCACATGGATGTGTGAGTCAAGTAAAGGACTTAGGGATCGAGTACACATTCTTGTGCACTGATTAAGTCCACCACTAAAGATCGATAAGAAGAATCAAATAAGGCAGAAGGATAAAAGTTTCTCAAATCTGAAAAGATGGGAGAGTACTTTAGTATCAGTTTTGTGATCATCTTAATGATTAAGAAACCATATCAAAATTAGTTCTCTAAGGAAATCTTAGTGCATTCTTATGACTAAGAAGAGGAACTTGAATTGTTGAAATGGTTAAATCAAGAAGATGAGTCATACTTCGTTCCAATACAAGTCTTAGAGTCATACTCCAAGATTGTCATTTGAGTGACATGTCTTAAAGAAGGTTTAAAACACTTGTCAAATGTAAGAGTAAAAGTTTTCTACTCTTGTACATTTGAAATTGGTAAGTTGTGATGTTTTGGATAAAACAAAGACCAACTTAGGCCAATTGGGTAAAGTGTTTTTCTTGATTAGAATCCGCACTATCTCTTGGATGTTTGACAAGGGAGTCTTATATGTCAAGAGGACAGTGGGAGTCTTAAAGGTCTTGAAAGTCTCAAGAACTAATCAAGAATAAAACCTAAAGTTCTTCTCTAGCACACAATTTGAGGTTTATAATCTATTGTGTTGACATATCTGTGCCCATTCCAGTTAAAGTTGGCTTTGCATATGAGTTCTTAGAGTTCTCAGTTTGTTGCATAACAACTTGGAAGCAATGGCAGGCCCTTGAGCTGCCAGGTGGCAAGAAGTTAAGATTGAGTTCAATCCATATGGTTTTGGATTTGTCATTATCTTTGTCTTGTGATTATGGTTTGACAAATTCATATGGGTAGGAACTCATACACCATATAAATCTAAGTGTCATAAGGTTTCTCTCCGATTCATGAAAATGATGGTGAGGAAACACTTTCACTAAGTAGATTTTATCTAGATAGCAATTGTGATATTTGCATTCTCGAAGTCGTTAGTGGAGCGCGTGTGGTTAACCGGCACACTAACCTGGACTTGTGAGAAGTGGCAAAAAGGTCTAACCATTATGATTACGGCATACCTCTTCATAATTGTTTAGACTCACAAGTGTGATATCTAAGGGAAGGTGTATGATTTTGATACAACTTTATCAAAACAATCTAGCATCAGAAATCTGAACTTTGGTCAATGAAGTATTGATTTCTAGAAGTCCAGCTGATTTCTGAGTACATGTCAAAGCTAGTGGGAGCATAAGTGTTATGCTAATAATCATCATGTTAGTGGGAGCATGATAATTATGATAAGTATTGCAAGTTAGCAATGTTAATTATAGAAAACAAAAGTTTCAATTGGGAAAAAGTTGTTTTGCTATAATTAAGGGAGAGGAAATTATGCTTCATCTCAAATCTATAAGCTTAGATCGTGAGGTTTTTATCATTTAGTCAAGGATATATATGAATTTCATGTTGGAATGGCTCAACATAAGGAAATTTTGTATATGGGTCCATTATTTGCGTTCTAAAATTCGATTATGATTACGGCATCCCTTTTCATAATCTGAATTATGAGAACTTGGCAAATTGAAATGGAAATATTATAGCAAAAGACTGGTTTAGTCTTTATGTAAGACATCATGAATCGTGTCCCATATGCTTCGGATATAGGATCGATTACATGTGCTATATTCATCCGTTCTAAAATTTTCCAAATGCCTGGGGCATTAAGAAGGGAAAAGGTTTAGAACTGGATATGACTAAAAGGATTAAACAATTGTCGAGGACAATCTAAGGTTTACCAAAGATTGGTTGCTCAATGACAATTGGAAGTATAGTGATAATTCTGGAAGGACCATATTGACATAGTCTGTAAGGAGGCAACTCTTGTTCAGAAGTGATAGTCAAAATGGAATCTGGAAATGTTTCAAAGTTAGAATTTTCAATCTGTTTAAGATTAGGAAACTTAATGCAAGAAGGATGTTTCCAAGGAGCTGATCTCCTTTGGAATACTCTGTAATGATTGTTGTCAAGTCTTTCTGACTTTGTGCATAATCATTACAAGAGGATCAATGCATATAAGTTTAGAATCTAACAGATTTCAGTAAATGGCATGAATTTGGAATTCTTGCATTTGCAGTAAGGATTTGGGGGTGTGAAAAGAGAATCATTGAAGTTATGTTCAATTGATCTAGTTCACAAAGTAAAGATCATAGAAAAACATAGTATGCATACTTGGTGTGTGGCATGACTAGTGTTTTGGAAAAAAAAAAACATAGTGTACATGCTTGGAGCATGGGACAACTATTGTTTTAAATTCAAGAATAAAGTTGATAGCTGAAACAGTGTACAATGAATAATGTGTAATCATATGGTGATAAATAAAAGGTGTTTTATTTATGTTCAAAGGGTTGATACCATATTGGATTCAATTATTATTGTGTTTCACTTTGCATGTTTTGACTTCCCGAATAAACTAGGTTATTCTTCCGGAATGACTAAGTTATTCAAACCATCCACAGTCGGTCGTATTTTGGAAGTAGATATGAATTAAGACTGTCATGATGGGTTGTAGAGGTCTAAGGTGTTGGACAAGGCTACAACAATCATGAGTGCTCATAAGTTCTGAGTATTGGATTCAACCCGCGCTCATTGGAATCACTTCATGGATTTTATCACGAGTAATCATGAGACGATAATATCTTATATTCTTCAAACCTAGAGATATGAGTTGTTACTATGAGTTGATAGTACATTGATAGCACGAAAACGCATTCGGTAACTCGGTGCTATAAAACGTGCCTTTGTGTATGATTCAACAAGTAGTAGAACAAGCCATATGAGTCGAAGTTTATCCGTTCCTTTTACCTTCGGGATAAAAGCGATATCTGTGGGCCCCTCGATGATTTGATGATGACAAATGGAAGTGCTCGGCCGGGCCAGGACTGATTTGATTTGTTCAATTAGTCAGTTGTCATAAATCGGAAATCGGGAAACAACAAATGGACAGAGAGAATGATTATAATCCATGTCTCAGTCCATATGATATCTAGAATGGAGGAATATATGATCCCTTATCTAATGGACAAGTCACTGACAAAGGTCAGAGTTCATCTACAAGGTCAGAGTTCGACAGAAGCTTTTGAGAGCTACGATTGCCGGTTGGTTCCTGAAGTCATACGCAATAATAGTTTTAGACTTATCCAAGTGGGAGACTGTTGGATTAATGTCTAAGTCCATAACTATATTTGGTAAGACTTGACCCGACCCGGCATGGTCCATTTGGGTTGCATACCATCATGCACTTGAATGAGAGAAATAAGACACTTATGGTTATTAATATATTATAAGTTCTAGTATATTAATAATAAGAATAATAAGATTATTTAATTAGTATTGATCAAGAATTAATCTAGGATTAATTAAGTGATCAAAAGAAGACTAATTAAATATATGGGTTGATTGTGTAAATCATCCATACTTGTATAGTGGGCTAATGCTCCATGGATAATCAAGTTGGGCTAAAACCCATAGGATGGTCCATGGATGCTCCATGGTGTATTTGTACCCATGGATCCAAGGAAATGGAAAGCCATGACAATTAAGAGTTTACTCTAATTGTGTAACTATATAAGCATCTTATTATTGAGGAAAAATCGGCCACTAGTAGTATTCAAGAAAGGGCTAGCCGATTTTGGTGAGTGTAGAATTCTCTCAAGTCATTCTAAGTGTTTTGATGATTGTGATTCCATTTGAGGTGTCACACTTGGGGCACTAAGCACTCAAGCTTCATGAAGACTTTCTACATCAAGAGGTATGTATTCTATCTTGTTACATTATTGTTTTGTATGCTAGATTAGGATAATACCTTGGAAGTTCTTATTTGCATGTATAATAGAGAAAACATAGATCCAAGGTATTTAGGGTTGCATGTACACTTAGGAAGTGTTAGAATGCTCAAAACCCAACACATGGTTTGATTCTTGAGTTCCACAATAAAAGTCCACGCAATTTAGAAAAAATTTGATGAGTATTGTATCATTCTTGAGTTCCACATGAGAAGTCTATGCAATTTAGCAAAGCTTTAATGACCATCTTTTAGTTCTTGAGTTCCATAACAGAAGTCTATGCAATTTAAGCAAAGATTTGAAGATCATTGTTTGATTCTTAAGTTCCACAATAGAAGTCCATGCAATTTAGCGAAGCTTTGATAAGCATTGTTTAATTCTTGGGTTTCACATTAGAAGTCTTTGCAATTTAGCAAAGCATTTATGAGCATTGTTTAATTTTTGAGTTCTACAATAGAAGTAGTCTTCGCAATTTAGCAAAGTTTTGATGAGCATTGTTTAATTCTTTAGTTCCACAATAGAAGTGTATGCAATTTAAGCAAAGCTTTGATGATCATTGTTTCATTGTTGAGTTCCATATTTGAAGTCAATGCAATTTAACAAAGCTTTGATGAGGATTGTTTAATTCTTGAGTTCTACAGTACAAGTAGTCTTTGCAATTTAGCAAATCTTTGATGAGTGTTGTTTAATTCTTGAGTTCCACAATAGACTCTAAGCAATTTACCAAGGTTTTGATGAGCATTATTTAATTTTTGAGTTCCACAATAGAAGAAGTCAATGCAATTTAGCAAGGCTTTGACGAGCATTGTTTAATTCTTGAGTTCCGTAATAGAAGTCTATGCAATTTAGCAAAGCTTTATTGAGCATTGTTTAACTCTTGGATTCCACATTAGAAGTCTATGCAATTTAGCAAAGCACTGATGAGCATTGTTTAATTCTTGAGTTCCACAATAGAAGTCTATGCAATTTAAGCAAATCTTTGATGATCATTGTTTGATTCTTTAGTTCCACAATAGAAGTCTATGCAACTTAACAAAGCTTTGATGAACATTCTTTCATTCTTGAGTTCCACAGTAGAAGTCTACGCAATTTAGCAAAGCTTTTATGAGCATCATTTATTTCTTGAGCTCCACAATAGAAGTCCGTGCAATTTAGAAAAGCTTTGATGAGCATTGTTTCATTCTTGAGTTTAGCAAAGCTTTGATGAGCATTTATAATTCTTGAGTTCCATAATAGAAGTCTATGCAATTTAAGCAAAGATTTGATGAACATTGTTTCATTCTTTAGTTCCACAGTAGAAGTCTATGCAATTTAGGAATTCTTTAATGAGCGTCGTTTATTTCTTGAGCTCTACAATAGAAGTCTAAGCAATTTAATCAAAGCTTTATTGAGCATTGTTTGATTCTTGAGTTCCACAATAAAAGTCCATGCAATTTTGAAAAGCTTTGATGAACATTGGTTCATTCTTGAGTTCGACAATAGAAGTAGTCTTTGCAATTTAGGAAAGCTTTGATGGGCATTGTTTAATTCTTGTGTTCCATAATAGATGTGTATGTAATTTAGCAAAGCTTTGATTAGCGTTGTTTAATACACGAGTTCCACAATAGAAGTCTATGCAATTTAGCACAACTTTATGAGCATCTTTTAGTTCTTGAGTTCCACAATAGAAATCTATGCAATTTAAGCAAAGATTTGATGATCATTGTTTGATTCTTGAGTTCCACGATAGAAGTCTATCTAATTTAGCAAAGCTTTGACGATCATTGTTTCATTCTTTGGTTTCACATTATAAGTCTTTGCAATTTAGCAAAGCATTGATGAGCATTGTTTAAATTTTGAGTTCTACAATAGAAGTAGTCTTTTCAATTTAGCAAAGTTTTGATGATCATTGTTTGATTCTTGAGTTCTACAATAGAAGTCTATGTAATTTAGCAAAGTTTTGACGATCATTGTTTCTCTCTTTGGTTTCACATTAGAAGTCTTTGCAATTTAGCAAAGCATTGATGAGCATTGTTTGATTCTTGAGTTCCACAATAGAATCTATGTAATATAGCAAAGCTTTGACGATCATTGTTTCATTCTTGGGTTTCACATTATAAGTCTACGCAATCTAGCAAAGCTTCTATGCAATTTAAGCATAGCTTTGATGAGCATTGTTTGATTCTTGAGTTCCATAATAGAAGTCTGTGCAATTTAGAAAAGCTTTGATGAGCATTGTTTCATTCTTTGGTTTCACATTAGAAGTCTTTGCAATTTAGAAGTCTTTTCACAATAGAAATCTATGCAATTTAAGCAAAGATTTGATGATCATTGTTTGATTCTTGAGTTCCACAATAGAAGTCTATGTAATTTAGCAAAGCTTTGACGATCATTGTTTCATTCTTTGGTGTCACATTAGAAGTTTTTACAATTTAGCAAAGCATTGATGAGCATTGTTTAAATTTTGAGTTCTACAATAGAAGTAGTCTTTTCAATTTAGAAAAGTTTTGATGAGCATTGTTTAATTCTTTAGTTCCACAATAGATGTGTATGGATTTTAAGCAAAGCTTTGATGAGCATTGTTTCATTCTTGAGTTCCATATTTGAAGTCAATACATTTTAACAAAGTTTTGATGAGGATTTTTTAGTTATTGAGTTCCACAATACAAGTAGTCTTTGCAATTTAGCAAAGCTTTGATGAGCTATGCAATTTAGCAAAGCTTTGATGAGCATTGTTTAATTCTTGAGTTCCACAATAGAAGTCTATGCGATTTAAGCAAAGATTTGATGAGCATTGTTTCATTCTTTAGTTCCACAGTAGAAGTCTATGCAATTTAGCAAAGCTTTGTTGAGCATCATTTATTTCTTGAGCTCCACAATAGAATCTTTGCAATTTAAGCAAAGCTTTGATGAGCATTGTTTGATTCGTGAGTTCCATAATAAAATTCCATGCAATTTAGAAAAGCTTTGATGAGTATTGTATCATTCTTGAGTTCCACATGAGAAGTCTATGCAATTTAGCAAAGCTTTAATGAGCATCTTTTAGTTCTTGAGTTCCACAATAGAAGTCTATGCAATTTAAGCAAAGATTTGATGATCATTGTTTGATTCTTGAGTTCCACTATAGAAGTCTATGCAATTTAGCAAAGCTTTGATGATCATTATTTAATTCTTGGGTTTCACATTAGATGTCACACCCCCAAACCAAGGATGGCGGAAACGTCCGGGGGTGGAGGACTTCATGTAGAGTATCACAACAACGAGTATAATAGTGCTCAAAGTAAATACAACCCTCATAAATATAATTGAAAAAGTTACACCCTAGTATATGTTTACATGATTCAAATCAATTACATTATGAAACAAAATGAACTGTTCGACGATTTATCGTCCCATCCTCAAAACGTGGTTGATTTCCTGTTTCACTGAATTCCTGAGAATACAAGTAGTTTTGAAAAGTGTCAACACAAAGGTTGGTGAGTTCATAAGATTTTGACAGTAAGAGTTTGAAAATCGATCTTTGTAAAGAGATGTATGTTACCAGGAAAATCCGATATTTTCCTTACAAAAGTTATGTAGTCCTAAATACCAGGACCGAAAATGAACAAATATTTGTCATACTTAAAAATATAAAGGTGGTTTTAAATTGGCATAAAACCCTTTCTGATGTGAGAAAAGTTCCGTAACGAATGATGTGTAGTCTTAAATACCAAGACCAAAAGTATACAATAAAGTATGTAATTGTGATATAAAAAGTGATTTTAAATCGACATAAAACCCTTTTTGTTTGATATGAAGGCGTACAAGTATTTTTCCATACTTAAAGTAATTTCAGTGAGCTAAATAGACCTAACTCGCTAATTTAAGGTTAGAACCCGTAAATCTTATGATTGTTAATACCACATGTGAGCTATCATAACCATACTTGACATAGACGGCCTCGTAATGCGACGTTCTTCAGGCGTCGCCGTTAAATGACACTTGTCACCACAGACCTGCCGGTCTAGCTGTAGCGAGCAGCTCTGGTGTGGGTTTGTCAAACCCAATATAGATCTATACACAACTATCACGTTCTCCCTACAAGAGACTCTGGTTACAATTTACAGGACTTTTTGAATTTGTTACTTTGGAAGTAACCCGAAGGGAATGACTCACAAATTTATTCATTAACAGATTTACGTGAACTAAACGGAAAACCTTTGGTAAATAAGTTTGAGAAGTAAATGATACATAAACTATACCTATTATAGTTTATCCAAAACGTTTGTAATGTATAAGAATTCTTTTATGAATGCTTTAATGCTATGAATCCATAAACTATGCTCATTATAGCTTAATATACGTGTTCTAAATGAATGAATAATCTTATCATGAATGACTATATTTCAGTTTATGATGATAAACTAACATGGAAACACATTCAATATTTGGAACTTATCGTTATACACTTTGCTCAACATAATACAAAGTGTTATGAAAGTTATAAGCTGTTAACAAATTTTCAACCTGTCTACACTGTTTTTGAAAATTCATAGAAAAATCATACGAAGCTGAAAACTAAATCCGTAAATTCTAAGAGTTCCCAAAATATGTCTAGTTTACTCATAATTTTTATCATGATTTTTAATGACCTCCAACTTGGGTGAAAAAGTCCATAATCACAGACTGGTCCAGATTGGTGTTTGAAATGATAGGCAGTTTTGTAAAAATCGCCATAAATTGTAGAAAAATCGTATGGAGATGTGCAAGTAGTCATTTTAAAGCTAAGAACTGGAACTATTTACACCTAAAACAGTTTTGAAAACTAAAATGTTTAAGTGGTCCAAAACAGTCCGTGAATGGGGTTGAACTTTTCTGATGAAGGCTGTTAGAAAAGTGTAGTTATGTTCTTGGTGTTTTAACTTGTATTCCCCCCCCCCCCCCCCCCCCCTAAAAACTCGACAAAACATAAAAATATGGGTGTATGAACTCACCTTAAGTGTTTTTAGTAGATGATTGTTGAAGAATGGAGGTGTTTAACTCAAGAACACTTAGAGATGCCTTGAAGATTTTTGAGAATCTAGCATCATAGTTATGGAGTTTGTATAAGTTATCAATGATTTGAGTAGAATGAAGTGTAAAAATCACAAGGAGGATGAATTACACTTACCAAGAGTGGAAGAACACTTAATGATCAGCCTTAGGATCTTGAATTAGAGAGAAAGGTTGGAGAGAAAATTGGAGTTGAATCTTTGGTGGAAATGAGAGTGATTGAAAGAAAATGAGGAGAGAGGTGGAGTGACCAGCCCTAGAACGTGGGGATGGCTTGTGAGAGGGGTAAAAAGTACAAGGAAGTGACAAGGTATGGTGGGGAGGAGTGTGGGTTAATCATGGAGGGGGTATGGGGTTGCTTGTGTCATAAAATAAGGTAAAGTCAACACTCTACCTCTTTGTACTTTACCTACTCTCTTTTGGATAAGGTTTTATCCTTAAAATATGATTAAATCATTAATTTAGGGGTCTTATATTTTAAAATAAAGTTTTTGGTGAAAATCCCATGTTAAAACAATTAAAAACGGGCTTAAAACGCGAATTTTATTGAAAACCGGGAGAAAAAGGGCTTCCCAGCGAGACCTCTCGGTCCTAGGCCGAGGTTCGGTCAGGAGAGTGCTGATTCGGAGGCGAGAGGCTGAGCTGGAAGCGAGAAGCGAAGCGAGGGTTCGTCCGAAGGCTCGGTCCGAAGTCAGAAGCGAAGGTCAGAAGGTTCGGTCCGAAGAGAAGTCAGAACCGAAGGAGCTGTAGTGAACAGTAATGAACAGTACCTTCGGTTCGGTCCTTCCTTTTTAAGCGAGGTTCGGTTAGTGTGAACAGTACCTTCGGTTCCTAAGAGGACTTTCGGTTCCTAAGAGGGGTTTCGGTTCCTAAGGTCCGTTTTTCGCGTAGACTTCCGTTTTTGGGCTGTTTTCGCCAAATTCGAGGGTCGGGATGCCCCGAGTGATTATAGAAAGTTGGGAGAGATTTCGAGAGAGATTTGAGAGAGATTCCACATACTCAGAGAGATTTGACATACTTGGGGAGATTTCACATACAAAAAGATATTTGGAAGAGCTTTCACATTCTTAGAGAGTTTTGGGAGAGATTTGACATTCTTGGAGAGATTTCTCATTCACAGAGAGATTTGGGAGAGATTTCACATACTTAGAGAGATTTGGGAGAGATTTGACATTCTTGGAGAGATTTCTCATTCAGAGAGAGATTTGGGAGAGATTTCACATACTTAGAGAGATTTGGGAGAGATTTGATATTCTTGGAGAGATTTCTCATACAAAGAAAGATTTCACATACTTAGAGAGATTTGGGAGAGATTTGACATTCTTGGAGAGATTTCTCATACAAAGAGAGATTTGGGAGAGATTTCACATACTTAGAGAGATTTGGGAGAGATTTGACATTCTTGGAGAGATTTCTCATACAAAGAGAGATTTGGGAGAGATTTCACATACTTAGAGAGATTTGGGAGAGATTTGACATTCTTGGAGAGATTTCTCATACAAAGAGAGATTTGGGAGAGATTTCACATACTTAGAGAGATTTGGGAGAGATTTGACATTCTTGGAGAGATTTCTCATACAAAGAGAGATTTGGGAGAGATTTCCGATACGAAGAGATGGAGTGAAAACGATTGAGAGAGGTTTCATTGGTGACCTTTTTGAGTGTCCGGCTACGCACTGCAAGGTCCGTAAACCCCGTTAAGCCTTGTTTAAGGATCTTGCATACTCCCGATGAGTATGTAACATTGTTTTATCGGTTTGGCTCTTCACGTACCACCGTTTTAGGTTAAGGAGATCTAGATGTACGCACTTTTCGATTTATGATCTCTC
Organism: Lactuca sativa; assembly: GCF_002870075.4. Lineage (NCBI taxonomy): Eukaryota > Viridiplantae > Streptophyta > Magnoliopsida > Asterales > Asteraceae > Lactuca > Lactuca sativa. Next base: position 132,145,133 of record NC_056631.2, read on the forward strand.
ATTAGAATAGAGAGTTGTTTAGAAATTACATAACGTAAACTCTAATACTCATGGCAAATTGAGTTGACCGGTTTGACTTGTTGACTTTAGTTGACTTTGACTTGACTGAAATTGACGGTTGTCACGTTAGAAGTCTTTGTAATTTTGCAAAGCATTGATGAGTATTGTTTCATTCTTGAGTTCCATATTTGAATTCAATGCAATTTAACAAAGCTTTGATGAGGATTGTTTAATTCTTGAGTTCCACAGTACGAGTAGTCTTTGCAATTTAGCAATGCTTTGATGAGCATTGTTTAATTCTTGAGTTCCGTTATAGAAGTGTATGCAATTTAAGCAAAGCTTTGATGAGCATTGTTTAATTCTTGACTTCCACAATAGAAGTGTATGCAATTTACCAAGGTTTTGATGAGCATTGTTTAATACTTGAGTTCCACAATAAAAGAAGTCAATGCAATTTAGGAAGTCTTTGACGAGCATTGTCTAATACTTGACTTCTACAACAGAAGTCTATGCAATTTAGCCAAACTTTGATGAGAATTGTTTACCTCTTGAGTTCCACAATAGAAGTCTATGCAATTTAGGAAAAGCGTTTGTGACCAAATCCGTGAACGACTAAAGGCCTCACGCGATCGCCAGAAGAGTTACGCTGATAATCGTCGGAAACCACTAGAATTCCAGGTTGGAGACCGTGTTCTGTTGAAGGTCTCGCCCTGGAAAGGCACTGTACGCTTCGGTAAGCGTGGGAAACTTAATCTGAGGTACATTGGACCTTTTGAAATCATCGCTAGAGTTGGTCCGGTAGCCTATAAGCTTCATTTACCTCACGAACTCAGTAACATCCATCCCGTCTTTCATGTTTCAAACCTCAAGAAGTGCCTATCCGATGAAACCCTAGTGATTCCGTTAGACGAGATTGAGATCGATGAAAACCTCAACTTCGTGGAGGAACCGATCGAAATCATGGAACGAGAAGTCAAACGTACAAAACAAAGTCGCATCCCGTTGGTGAAGGTTCGCTGGAATGCCAAGCGGGGACCGGAGTTCACTTGGGAGCGAGAAGACTCGAAGAAACAAAAGTATCCACAACTCTTTCTAGATCCATGATTTGTATTTTATCTTAATTCTTGTCTTGAATTTCGGGACAAAATTCCCTCTAACGGGGGGATAATGTAACAACCCGAAATTTCATATCGCTTCTTGAACCTCAACTTGTAATCCAATTTGATCAACCAAACGTCATTTTTTCAAATTCGTTTCCGATTTCGCCATTTTATTAAGTCATTAGTTTATATCAACCTAAAATGACTTAATGGGTGTCCTAATACATTTAGAAATCATTTTAACACCCCACTTTAGTGATCAGAATAATTATAGAATCGACCATATCGAGTCACGACAATTTGGTCGGGTATGACCAAAAGCCCCACTTAACGTCGGTATCGGGTAGAATTCCGTCATGTCCAATTCCCGAACACTATATAAAGTGTTTTAAGACTTCATTTGAAGCCTTTGGCCAATTTCTCATTAAACTCTCACAACCTCTCTCCTCAAGCTAGAATTAAGGTCCAAATCTCAAGTTTAAGGCTTCAAATCCTTGAGGTAACCTCCCTAGCATGTTATTCAACATCTTTAGCCTTCAATTTGATGAATTATTTGATTTTTGGGACCAAGAACATGAGTTTACGGCCAAGGAGCAAGCTTGGGCCGTAAACTCCATTAAAAGGGGTTTTTAAGCCAAATTACCCTTCCAAATCAAAGTTGGGACTTAGATATGACTATAAGGCTTGCAAATCTAGACTGAAATCAATTAAAACATAAATTATAAGGGACAAAAGAGAGTTTATGGCCAAGGTATGTTCTTGGGCCGTAAACTCCTCTTTAATGGGGATTTAGAGCCTTTAAACATGTCCAAATGCTTTGAAACTCAACCAATGGCCTTGTGGTAAATCCTAGATTCATTTAAAAATGATTTGGAGACCTTAAACACAACAAATGCCCTACATAAGTGAGTTTACGGCCAAAGAACTCCTCCTAGGCCGTAAACTCCTATAAGTGTGTCAAATGATGTCTTAAACCACCCTAAAGGCTTGGAAAAATTTCTAGAATTACATATGAGTGTTTTAAGCATCAAAAACTAATTTTTCAAGAGCATAAGGAGAGTTTACGGCCATAGAACATGCCTCAAGGCCGTAAACTCCTAAAAGTTTGTTAAATGGTAACCTAAATTCATAACAATGCTTAGAAAATTAGTTAGAATCACATGTGATTGTCCTTTGTAGTTCAAATTAATCATTCTTGGCCATGGGTGAGTTTACGGCCGTAAACTCCAAGGGTGTGGCCGTAAACTCCCTTTTAAATGATGTTAATTCATTCCAAGTGTTCCAAGACATTTTAGATATCCATTCTAGCAATACCCATGTCCATTTAAGCCCTTAAACCCTCAAAATCACACCAACATGACTTTACGGCCGTAAACTCATGTGTGGGTGTGTTTTGTGGTTGTAAACTCATTTAAATGTTTATTTATGGAGAGTAAACTCAAGTCCCAAGTCCCTAGTGCCGTATTTCATCCGTAGATGTCACCCGGGTCACTCCAAACGCTCGTTTTAAGGTGTTTAACCTCGTTGGAGTGTAATGTCCTAAATAAGTAGTGATTGTAAATATAATTAGTATTATATGGCAATATTACATTTTACATAGGGACATCGTGAGTAAACAATCCCCGAACCAACGTCTAGTATCCAAAACCGACACATTTCCGAGTCCGGTGAATTCATACCCCTACCCTTTTTCACTGTTTTTTTTCAATGTTTTCAGGGGGGGGGGGGGAACACAAGCAAAGTACAAGGGTTTTCTTGTACTCAAAACTTATTTTCATGTGTGTGTTTCACATTTCATATGCTTTTAATATTGATTACACAACTGATAACTAGTAGAATATATAAATCATTTAAACATTTATTTGTGAAATGGGTTTTATAAACTGTTATGTTTTATATATTTCACAAATGATTTCCACATTTTATCAGTTAAAAGCATGACTTTATAACACATGAAAAATATATTTCGTACACTGTCTTGTCCTCGGTAACATTCCACAGAGATACGCGAATGGAGGATTATCCTATTATTACTAGTAAATTTGTTATTCCGTATGATTGGAGACACGTCCTCGACGAACACTCCACAGAGATACGCGAGTGGAGGACTACACCCGTAACCAGAATCTCTGGAATTTAGAGAGCGTGACTTGAGTGTATAGATTAATACGGAGCTGACTACCCCACACCTGGCTGCTAGCTACAGCCGAACCGAAATGGTTCAAGGGTGACGAAAGTCATAAGGATTGTGGACTACTTATTGCCACAAGGTTGTGGACTACTTATTGCCACAGGTTCAGTCTTTAGTATGGTTATGGAACTCGCAACTAGGATAATAGAGATTTACTTATAGTAATAATGAAACACTTACTGCATTTTTTAGATAACCGGGTTTCGGTTTACATCTTTTACATCCTTTACATCTTTTACATAAGATAATCAACATTCAGGAAGGTATGGGACCTTCCTGGGGAAACTTTGTACATAACCAGGTTTAACAGAATACATCTTTCACATTGAAAACCAACATACAGGAAAGCATGGGGCATTCCTGGGTAACATATACATAACCAGAAAAGTGTAACCAACTGAATAACATTACATCTTTTACAATAACTAACAATTCAGGAAAGTATGGGACTTTCCTGGGAATACACTGGTACATAAAAGGAATAGTACAATGAAGTGGATAATCAAACTATACTTTACTTTTGTGATATAACAACCAACTTTTAAGAAAATATGGGATTTTCTTGGCGTGTGTTACATTTTCAGAAACAGAAAGCAAATATAAACATTTTCACAAAATAAAACTACTTATGAACTCACCAGCATTATGCTGATTTTCAAACTGCTTGTGTTCTCAGGTCAACGATAGTACAGGTACCCGAAGAATTACTTGGTTCAGGATCGTGTGCATGCAAGGCTCGTTTGTTTTGTTTATATCTATATTATGTATCACAACTGTATAAACTGTATCTTTTGAAACAAATTGTAAAACTTTTAATATGTAATGTAATGTTTGTTTCACTTTACTTACTATGTACATTGGATTTGATACTCAACGTGGAGTCAACCCCGGAAATGTTTCCGCCTTCGGTTTTCGGGGTGTGACAGATTGGTATCAAAGCCCTTGTTTATAGTGAATAAAGTATACCAAACCTTACATGGTATAAAACTATAAACACTAAAGGGCCTCAGTGCTCTGAATTAAATGTATTTTCAAACTACCAGTATTTTCAAAAATATACAAGTATACCGAACCGTCGAGATTCGTAACTATAAGTAGAACAAAACATAAGTAAATGGGTGTTGTGAACTGCGGTTAAACCTGGGCAGCTATGTAGTCGTGTCTAGGGTCAATGTAGCTTGGCCAACTATATTCATTTAAGACACGGCCAACATGTGCTTGGGAGTGACTGTGGTATGCGGCATGCCTAAAACTTACCCTAATACCACAAACATCGAGCCAGTATCGTAGCAAACCATGAAATACTATGGGAGTATTTCTCGAATCATCGTATACGTATAGAGCCCCGATCGTTCCGTTAGCGATAGTTTACCTGCTTCAATAACTCTTTCCTGCTTTATCGCTTAATTGGAATTAATATCTGTCATATCTCTCGATTCAATTTAGAGGACTTATCATCCTCTCTCTTTCTTGATCTTATTAGATCAAGATGCCTCCCAGGAAGAGACCCAACTCCAACAACCCTCCGCTACCTCCTCCTGAAATCGATCCCGTATTATTTCAAACAGCTGTTACCGCCGCGGTGGCAACTGCCATGTCCCAGCTAAACACTGGTGGCTCAGGCGGCAGTAATCAGAATCAAGATGGTAACCAGGAACGCCGTAAGGAGGGTTCCTACAAGGACTTCATGAATGCGAAGCCTTCTTTCTTCAATGGCACTGGTGGTGTCATTTCCTTATCCCGATGGTTCGAGAGAATCGAATCCATCTTCAAAATCCGTGCTTGTGCTGAGTCCGATAAGGTCAAGTTCGCAACTTGTACCTTCCTTGATAAAGCATTGACTTGGTGGAATGGCCGAGTCAAATCCTTAACCCTCCCTGTAGCCAATGCCATGAGCTGGGAGGCTATGAAAGAACTCCTCCTTGCTGAATATTTGTCCCCGAGGTGAAATGCAAAAGCTAGAGCACGAGCTCTGGAACCTCAAGATGAAAGGTTCCGACATTGCTGCCTACACTTCCCGATTTGATGATCTTGCCCTTCTTTGCCCTGGTCTAGTCATCCCTGAAAGCAAAAAGATCGAGAGGTTTATTTGGGGGCTAACCAATCCGACAAAAGGTCATGTCTTAGCTGCTCGCCCAGATACTTATGATAGTGCTAAGACTTTAGCCCAAGCCATAATTCACCACAGTGATGATGTTGAGGAAGCCACCACTGCTACCCCTGAGTCGACCAAAAGCAGTGGTGAGAAAAAGAAATTTTGGAAGAAGAAGGGTCAATCTTCCCAAGGCTCCTCCAAAAGACAACAAACAGTAGCAGTTCATGCTGCTACTACCCCCGTAGCTGCTGCTTCCGTTGTGGGATCCACAGCTCCAACTCCTACCAACCGATATGTTGGTAACCTCCCTCTTTGTGAAAAATGCAAGTATCACCACAACCCTGGTCCCTGTCGAGAATTATCCTGTACCAATTGTGGTAAGAAGGGGCACACTGTTCGATATTGCAAAGCTCCGACTCAATCAGCAAATCAATCCTCTGGAACAGGCGTTGGTCAAGCATGTTATAACTGTGGTGAAGCCGGGCACTTTAAAAGGAACTGCCCCAAGAAGGCAACACCGGAAGGGTCCTTGCTATGGGACGGGAAGAAGCGGTCGTCGATCCCAATGTTGTCTCGGGTACGTTTCTTCTCGACAACTCATATGCTAATATTCTTTTCGATTCGGGTGCTGAAAGAAGTTTTATTAGTCATGCATTCAAACATAACCTAAAACATGATTCCCAACCTCTAACCGAAATATTTACCGTCGAGATGGAAAACGGAGAGAAAGAAAGTGCGAGTGAGGTATTCGTAGATTGCACTCTTACCTTGAACGACCATTCATTTCCTATCGATCTTATGCCAGTATCCATAAAGAGCTTTGATGTCATCATTGGCATGTATTGGTTGAGTCCCAATCATGCAGATATCCTTTGTTTCGAAAAAGCCATCTGTCTCAACCTTCCTTCGGGTCAAACCCTAGTGATCTATGGCGATAAAATCGGTTCCGACCTTCGTATCATTTCCTGCATCAAAGCTCAGAAACTCCTGCGAAAAGAGTGTGTTGCATTCTTGGCCCATGTAATCAACGAGAAACAAGAAGTTAAAGACCTCGCGAGCATCCCCGGGGTCTGTAATTTTCCTGATGTGTTTCCCGAAGAGCTTCCAGGAATCCCTCCCGAGCGTCAGGTCGAGTTCCGTATTGACCTAATTCCTGGGGCTACTCCTGTAGCGAAGTCTCCGTATCGCTTAGCTCCAACAGAGATGCATGAGTTATCCAGTCAACTTAACGAGTTGCTTAGCTAAGGATTCATTAGACCGAGTTCCTCACCCTGGGGAGCTCCGGTTTTGTTTGTCAAGAAGAAGGATGGATCCTTTCGTATGTGTATCGATTATCGCGAGCTGAACAAGTTGACTGTCAAAAACCGATATCCTCTTCCGCGAATAGATGACCTTTTCGATCAATTCCAGGGAGCCAGTTACTTCTCTAAGATAGACCTTCGGTCAGGGTACCATCAGTTACGAGTTCATGAAAGTGATGTGTCCAAAACAGCTTTCAGGACTCGATATGGACACTACGAGTTCGTAGCAATGCCCTTTGGTCTAACCAACGCACCGGCAGTGTTCATGGACCTGATGAACCGATTGTGTCATCCTTATTTGGATAGGTTTGTCATAGTGTTCATCGATGACATACTTGTCTATTCCCGAAGTGAAGAAGACCACAAACAACACTTGAGGCTAGTGTTGGAGACCCTGCGATCCGAGAAGTTATACGCGAAGTTTTCAAAATGCGAGTTCTGGATACGGAAGGTAACTTTCCTTGGTCACGTGGTGAGTGAGGAGGGTATTCATGTTGATCCTTCCAAGATTAAGACAATAGAGAATTGGTCAGCACCGAAGACACCCACAGAAATCCGGCAATTCTTGGGTCTCGCTGGCTATTATCGAAGATTCATCCAAAACTTTTCCCGAATCGCCAAACCTCTAAACACTCTAACATAGAAAGGAGTACCCTTTTGTTGGGGTGATAAACAAGAAACCGCATTTCAGACATTGAAGAAAGCTTTGTGCAGCGCGCCTGTCCTGTCCCTACCCGAAGGGACAAAGGACTTTGTTGTTTATTGCGATGCGTCTACTCAAGGTTTAGGTTGTGTGCTTATGCAGAGAGGAAAAGTAATTGCTTATGCCTCTAGACAGTTGAAAGCACACGAGGTCAACTATACCACACATGACTTGGAGCTAGGAGCCGTAGTCTTTGCATTGAAGATTTGGAGGCATTACCTTTACGGAACCAAGTGCACGATCTTCACTGACCATAAGAGCCTGCAACACATCTTCGACCAGAAAGACTTGAACATGAGACAAAGGTGATGGGTAGAATTACTCAGTGATTATGAGTGTGAAATTCGTTACCATCCCGGCAAGGCCAATGTGGTAGCAGATGCCCTTAGCCGAAAGGAGAGTACAAGCAACAAGGTGAAGAGCCAGTCGATAACCATCCATTCCAACCTACCCATGCAAATCCGAGAAGCTCAGTGAGAAGCCCTTAAACCCAGGAACATGTCAACTGAAGCTTTGAGAGGAATGGAAAAGAAACTTGAGATCAGAAGTGACGGAGTCCAGTGTTTCATGGATCGGATCTGGATTCCCAAGTCCGGAGGATTTAGAGAGTTAGTCATGGAGGAAGCACACAGAACCAGATACTCTGTTCACCCGTGCTCTGACAAGATGTACTTATATCTCAAGAAACAATATTGGTGGCCAAATATGAAGGCTGAAATAGCTTCATTTGTGGGCAAGTGTCTGACTTGCGCCAAGGTAAAAGTTGAACACCAGAAACCCTCGGGTCTGCTCCAGCAACCTGAGATACCTAAATGGAAATGGGAGATGATCACCATGGATTTCATCACCAAACTACCCAAGTGCTCGAGTGGGTATGATACCATTTGGGTAATTGTCGATCGTTTGACAAAGTCAGCTCACTTCGTTCCAATCAAAGAATCATACAAGATGGAAAGACTCGCGCGGATTTATATTCAGGAGGTAGTCCGACTGCACGGTGTACCAGCATCCATTATCTCTGATCGAGATAGCAGTTTTACTTCCCGATTTTGGCAGTCTCTCCAGAAAGCCCTTGGAACCCAACTAGACATGAGCACGGCATATCATCCTCAGACCGACGGACAAAGTGAGAGAACAATCCAAACCCTGGAGGACATGCTTAGGGCATGTGTCATTGACTTTGGAAAGTCATGGGACGCATATCTACCTTTGATCAAATTCTCGTACAACAACAGTTACCACACCAGCATTAGGGTTGCCCCGTTCGAAGCCCTATACGGTCGCAAGTGCAGATCCCCTCTGTGCTGGGCCGAGGTGGGAGATACACAGTTAGCCAAGAGTCGAGTCCCCGATAGTGCTCTTACTGGTCCTGAAATCATCCGCGAAACCACTGAGAAGATTATCCAAATTCATGAACGACTAAAGGCCTCACGCGATCGCCAGAAGAGTTACGCTGATAATCGTCGGAAACCACTAGAATTCCAGGTTGGAGACCGTGTTCTGTTGAAGGTCTCGCCCTGGAAAGGCACTGTACGCTTTGGTAAGCCTGGGAAACTTAATCCGAGGTACATTGGACCTTTTGAAATCATCGCTAGAGTTGGTCCGGTAGTCTATAAGCTTCATTTACCTCACGAACTCAGTAACATCCATCCCGTCTTTCATGTTTCAAACCTCAAGAAGTGCCTATCCGATGAAACCCTAGTGATTCCGTTAGACGAGATTGAGATCGATGAAAACCTCAACTTCGTGGAGGAACCGATCGAAATCATGGAACGAGAAGTCAAACGTACAAAACAAAGTCGCATCCCGTTGGTGAAGGTTCGCTGGAATGCCAAGCGGGGACCGGAGTTCACTTGGGAGCGAGAAGACTCGAAGAAACAAAAGTATCCACAACTCTTTCTAGATCCATGATTTGTATTTTATCTTAATTCTTGTCTTGAATTTCGGGACAAAATTCCCTCTAACGGGGGGATAATGTAACAACCCGAAATTTCATATCGCTTCTTGTACCTCAACTTGTAATCCAATTTGATCAACCAAACGTCATTTTTTCAAATTCGTTTCCGATTTCGCCATTTTATTAAGTCATTAGTTTATATCAACCTAAAATGACTTAATGGGTGTCCTAATACATTTAGAAATCATTTTAACACCCCACTTTAGTGATCGGAATAATTATAGAATCGACCATATCGAGTCACGACAATTTGGTCGGGTATGACCAAAAGCCCCACTTAACGTCGGTATCGGGTAGAATTCCGTCATGTCCAATTCCCGAACACTATATAAAGTGTTTTAAGACTTCATTTGAAGCCTTTGGCCAATTTCTCATTAAACTCTCACAACCTCTCTCCTCAAGCTAGAATTAAGGTCCAAATCTCAAGTTTAAGGCTTTAAATCCTTGAGGTAACCTCCCTAGCATGTTATTCAACATCTTTAGCCTTCAATTTGATGAATTATTTGATTTTTGGGACCAAGAACATGAGTTTACGGCCAAGGAGCAAGCTTGGGCCGTAAACTCCATTAAAAGGGGTTTTTAAGCCAAATTACCCTTCCAAATCAAAGTTGGGACTTAGATATGACTATAAGGCTTGCAAATCTAGACTGAAATCAATTAAAACATAAATTATAAGGGACAAAAGAGAGTTTATGGCCAAGGTATGTTCTTGGGCCGTAAACTCCTCTTTAATGGGGATTTAGAGCCTTTAAACATGTCCAAATGCTTTGAAACTCAACCAATGGCCTTGTGGTAAATCCTAGATTCATTTAAAAATGATTTGGAGACCTTAAACACAACAAATGCCCTACATAAGTGAGTTTACGGCCAAAGAACTCCTCCTAGGCCGTAAACTCCTATAAGTGTGTCAAATGATGTCTTAAACCACCCTAAAGGCTTGGAAAAATTTCTAGAATTACATATGAGTGTTTTAAGCATCAAAAACTAATTTTTCAAGAGCATAAGGAGAGTTTACGGCCATAGAACATGCCTCAAGGCCGTAAACTCCTAAAAGTTTGTTAAATGGTAACCTAAATTCATAACAATGCTTAGAAAATTAGTTAGAATCACATGTGATTGTCCTTTGTAGTTCAAATTAATCATTCTTGGCCATGGGTGAGTTTACGGCCGTAAACTCCAAGGGTGTGGCCGTAAACTCCCTTTTAAATGATGTTAATTCATTCCAAGTGTTCCAAGGCATTTTAGATATCCATTCTAGCAATCCCCATGTCCATTTAAGCCCTTAAACCCTCAAAATCACACCAACATGACTTTACGGCCGTAAACTCATGTGTGGGTGTGTTTTGTGGTTGTAAACTCATTTAAATGTTTATTTATGGAGAGTAAACTCAAGTCCCAAGTCCCTAGTGTCGTATTTCATCCGTAGATGTCACCCGGGTCACTCCAAACGCTCGTTTTAAGGTGTTTAACCTCGTTGGAGTGTAATGTCCTAAATAAGTAGTGATTGTAAATATAATTAGTATTATATGGCAATATTACATTTTACATAGGGACATCGTGAGTAAACAATCCCCGAACCAACGTCTAGTATCCAAAACCGACACATTTCCGAGTCCGGTGAGTTCATACCCCTACCCTTTTTCACTGTTTTTTTTCAATGTTTTCAGGGGGGGGGGGGGGGGGGGGAACACAAGCAAAGTACAAGGGTTTTCTTGTACTCAAAACTTATTTTCATGTGTGTGTTTCACATTTCATATGCTTTTAACTAGTAGAATATACAAATCATTTAAACATTTATTTGTGAAATGGGTTTTATAAACTGTTATGTTTTATATATTTCACAAATGATTTCCACATTTTATCAGTTAAAAGCATGACTTTATAACACATGAAAAATATATTTCGTACACTGTCTTGTCCTCGGTAACATTCCACAGAGATACGCGAATGGAGGATTATCCTATTATTACTAGTAAATTTGTTATTCCGTATGATTGGAGACACGTCCTCGACGAACACTCCACAGAGATACGCGAGTGGAGGACTACACCCGTAACCAGAATCTCTGGAATTTAGAGAGCGTGACTTGAGTGTATAGATTAATACGGAGCTGACTACCCCACACCTGGCTGCTAGCTACAGCCGAACCGAAATGGTTCAAGGGTGACGAAAGTCATAAGGATTGTGGACTACTTATTGCCACAAGGTTGTGGACTACTTATTGCCACAGGTTCAGTCTTTAGTATGGTTATGGAACTCGCAACTAGGATAATAGAGATTTACTTATAGTAATAATGAAACACTTACTGCATTTTTTAGATAACCGGGTTTCGGTTTACATCTTTTACATCCTTTACATCTTTTACATAAGATAATCAACATTCAGGAAGGTATGGGACCTTCCTGGGGAAACTTTGTACATAACCAGGTTTAACAGAATACATCTTTCACATTGAAAACCAACATACAGGAAAGCATGGGGCATTCCTGGGTAACATATACATAACCAGAAAAGTGTAACCAACTGAATAACATTACATCTTTTACAATAACTAACAATTCAGGAAAGTATGGGACTTTCCTGGGAATACACTGGTACATAAAAGGAATAGTACAATGAAGTGGATAATCAAACTATACTTTACTTTTGTGATACAACAACCAACTTTTAAGAAAATATGGGATTTTCTTGGCGTGTGTTACATTTTCAGAAACAGAAAGGAAATATAAACATTTTCACAAAACAAAACTACTTATGAACTCACCAGCATTATGCTGATTTTCAAACTGCTTGTGTTCTCAGGTCAACGATAGTACAGGTACCCGAAGAATTACTTGGTTCAGGATCGTGTGCATGCAAGGCTCGTTCGTTTTGTTTATATCTATATTATGCATCACAACTGTATAAACTGTATCTTTTGAAACAAATTGTAAAACTTTTAATATGTAATGTAATGTTTGTTTCACTTTACTTACTATGTACATTGGATTTGATACTCAACGTGGAGTCAACCCCGGAAATGTTTCCGCCTTCGGTTTTCGGGGTGTGACAGATTGGTATCAAAGCCCTTGTTTATAGTGAATAAAGTATACCAAACCTTACATGGTATAAAACTATAAACACTAAAGGGCCTCAGTGCTCTGAATTAAATGTATTTTCAAACTACCAGTATTTTCAAAAATATACAAGTATACCGAACCGTCGAGATTCATAACTATAAGTAGAACAAAACATAAGTAAATGGGTGTTGTGAACTGCGGTTAAACCTGGGCAGCTATGTAGTCGTGTCTAGGGTCAATGTAGCTTGGCCAACTATATTCATTTGAGACACGGCCAACATGTGCTTGGGAGTGACTGTGGTATGCGGCATGCCTAAAACTTACCCTAATACCACAAACATCGAGCCAGTATCGTAGCAAACCATGAAATACTATGGGAGTATTTCTCGAATCATCGTATACGTACAGACCCCCGATCGTTCCGTTAGCGATAGTTTACCTGCTTCAATAACTCTTTCCTGCTTTATCGCTTAATTGGAATTAATATCTGTCATATCTCTCGATTCAATTTAGAGGACTTATCATCCTCTCTCTTTCTTGATCTTATTAGATCAAGATGCCTCCCAGGAAGAGACCCAACTCCAACAACCCTCCGCTACCTCCTCCTGAAATCGATCCCGTATTATTTCAAACAGCTGTTACCGCCGCGGTGGCAACTGCCATGTCCCAGCTAAACACTGGTGGCTCAGGCGGCAGTAATCAGAATCAAGATGGTAACCAGGAACGCCGTAAGGAGGGTTCCTACAAGGACTTCATGAATGCGAAGCCTTCTTTCTTCAATGGCACTGGTGGTGTCATTTCCTTATCCCGATGGTTCGAGAGAATCGAATCCATCTTCAAAATCCGTGCTTGTGCTGAGTCCGATAAGGTCAAGTTCGCAACTTGTACCTTCCTTGATAAAGCATTGACTTGGTGGAATGGCCGAGTCAAATCCTTAACCCTCCCTGTAGCCAATGCCATGAGCTGGGAGGCTATGAAAGAACTCCTCCTTGCTGAATATTTGTCCCCGAGGTGAAATGCAAAAGCTAGAGCACGAGCTCTGGAACCTCAAGATGAAAGGTTCCGACATTGCTGCCTACACTTCCCGATTTGATGATCTTGCCCTTCTTTGCCCTGGTCTAGTCATCCCTGAAAGCAAAAAGATCGAGAGGTTTATTTGGGGGCTAACCAATCCGACAAAAGGTCATGTCTTAGCTGCTCGCCCAGATACTTATGATAGTGCTAAGACTTTAGCCCAAGCCATAATTCACCACAGTGATGATGTTGAAGAAGCCACCACTGCTACCCCTGAGTCGACCAAAAGCAGTGGTGAGAAAAAGAAATTTTGGAAGAAGAAGGGTCAATCTTCCCAAGGCTCCTCCAAAAGACAACAAACAGTAGCAGTTCATGCTGCTACTACCCCCGTAGCTGCTGCTTCCGTTGTGGGATCCACAGCTCCAACTCCTACCAACCGATATGTTGGTAACCTCCCTCTTTGTGAAAAATGCAAGTATCACCACAACCCTGGTCCCTGTCGAGAATTATCCTGTACCAATTGTGGTAAGAAGGGGCACACTGTTCGATATTGCAAAGCTCCGACTCAATCAACAAATCAATCCTCTGGAACAGGCGTTGGTCAAGCATGTTATAACTGTGGTGAAGCCGGGCACTTTAAAAGGAACTGCCCCAAGAAGACTACTGCTGGCAACACCGGAAGGGTCCTTGCTATGGGACGGGAAGAAGCGGTCGTGGATCCCAATGTTGTCTCGGGTACGTTTCTTCTCGACAACTCATATGCTAATATTCTTTTCGATTCGGGTGCTGAAAGAAGTTTTATTAGTCATGCATTCAAACATAACCTAAAACATGATTCCCAACCTCTAACCGAAATATTTACCGTCGAGATGGAAAACGGAGAGAAAGAAAGTGCGAGTGAGGTATTCGTAGATTGCACTCTTACCTTGAACGACCATTCATTTCCTATCGATCTTATGCCAGTATCCATAAAGAGCTTTGATGTCATCATTGGCATGTATTGGTTGAGTCCCAATCATGCAGATATCCTTTGTTTCGAAAAAGCCATCTGTCTCAACCTTCCTTCGGGTCAAACCCTAGTGATCTATGGCGATAAAATCGGTTCCGACCTTCGTATCATTTCCTGCATCAAAGCTCAGAAACTCCTGCGAAAAGAGTGTGTTGCATTCTTGGCCCATGTAATCAACGAGAAACAAGAAGTTAAAGACCTCGCGAGCATCCCCGGGGTCTGTAATTTTCCTGATGTGTTTCCCGAAGAGCTTCCAGGAATCCCTCCCGAGCGTCAGGTCGAGTTCCGTATTGACCTAATTCCTGGGGCTACTCCTGTAGCGAAGTCTCCGTATCGCTTAGCTCCAACAGAGATGCATGAGTTATCCAGTCAACTTAACGAGTTGCTTAGCTAAGGATTCATTAGACCGAGTTCCTCACCCTGGGGAGCTCCGGTTTTGTTTGTCAAGAAGAAGGATGGATCCTTTCGTATGTGTATCGATTATCGCGAGCTGAACAAGTTGACTGTCAAAAACCGATATCCTCTTCCGCGAATAGATGACCTTTTCGATCAATTCCAGGGAGCCAGTTACTTCTCTAAGATAGACCTTCGGTCAGGGTACCATCAGTTACGAGTTCATGAAAGTGATGTGTCCAAAACAGCTTTCAGGACTCGATATGGACACTACGAGTTCGTAGCAATGCCCTTTGGTCTAACCAACGCACCGGCAGTGTTCATGGACCTGATGAACCGATTGTGTCATCCTTATTTGGATAGGTTTGTCATAGTGTTCATCGATGACATACTTGTCTATTCCCGAAGTGAAGAAGACCACAAACAACACTTGAGGCTAGTGTTGGAGACCCTGCGATCCGAGAAGTTATACGCGAAGTTTTCAAAATGCGAGTTCTGGATACGGAAGGTAACTTTCCTTGGTCACGTGGTGAGTGAGGAGGGTATTCATGTTGATCCTTCCAAGATTAAGACAATAGAGAATTGGTCAGCACCGAAGACACCCACAGAAATCCGGCAATTCTTGGGTCTCGCTGGCTATTATCGAAGATTCATCCAAAACTTTTCCCGAATCGCCAAACCTCTAAACACTCTAACATAGAAAGGAGTACCCTTTTGTTGGGGTGATAAACAAGAAACCGCATTTCAGACATTGAAGAAAGCTTTGTGCAGCGCGCCTGTCCTGTCCCTACCCGAAGGGACAAAGGACTTTGTTGTTTATTGCGATGCGTCTACTCAAGGTTTAGGTTGTGTGCTTATGCAGAGAGGAAAAGTAATTGCTTATGCCTCTAGACAGTTGAAAGCACACGAGGTCAACTATACCACACATGACTTGGAGCTAGGAGCCGTAGTCTTTGCATTGAAGATTTGGAGGCATTACCTTTACGGAACCAAGTGCACGATCTTCACTGACCATAAGAGCCTGCAACACATCTTCGACCAGAAAGACTTGAACATGAGACAAAGGTGATGGGTAGAATTACTCAGTGATTATGAGTGTGAAATTCGTTACCATCCCGGCAAGGCCAATGTGGTAGCAGATGCCCTTAGCCGAAAGGAGAGTACAAGCAACAAGGTGAAGAGCCAGTCGATAACCATCCATTCCAACCTACCCATGCAAATCCGAGAAGCTCAGTGAGAAGCCCTTAAACCCAGGAACATGTCAACTGAAGCTTTGAGAGGAATGGAAAAGAAACTTGAGATCAGAAGTGACGGAGTCCATTGTTTCATGGATCGGATCTGGATTCCCAAGTCCGGAGGATTTAGAGAGTTAGTCATGGAGGAAGCACACAGAACCAGATACTCTGTTCACCCGTGCTCTGACAAGATGTACTTATATCTCAAGAAACAATATTGGTGGCCAAATATGAAGGCTGAAATAGCTTCATTTGTGGGCAAGTGTCTGACTTGCGCCAAGGTAAAAGTTGAACACCAGAAACCCTCGGGTCTGCTCCAGCAACCTGAGATACCTGAATGGAAATGGGAGATGATCACCATGGATTTCATCACCAAACTACCCAAGTGCTCGAGTGGGTATGATACCATTTGGGTAATTGTCGATCGTTTGACAAAGTCAGCTCACTTCGTTCCAATCAAAGAATCATACAAGATGGAAAGACTCGCGCGGATTTATATTCAGGAGGTAGTCCGACTGCACGGTGTACCAGCATCCATTATCTCTGATCGAGATAGCAGTTTTACTTCCCGATTTTGGCAGTCTCTCCAGAAAGCCCTTGGAACCCAACTAGACATGAGCACGGCATATCATCCTCAGACCGACGGACAAAGTGAGAGAACAATCCAAACCCTGGAGGACATGCTTAGGGCATGTGTCATTGACTTTGGAAAGTCATGGGACGCATATCTACCTTTGATCAAATTCTCGTACAACAACAGTTACCACACCAGCATTAGGGTTGCCCCGTTCGAAGCCCTATACGGTCGCAAGTGCAGATCCCCTCTGTGCTGGGCCGAGGTGGGAGATACACAGTTAGCCAAGAGTCGAGTCCCCGATAGTGCTCTTACTGGTCCTGAAATCATCCGCGAAACCACTGAGAAGATTATCCAAATTCATGAACGACTAAAGGCCTCACGCGATCGCCAGAAGAGTTACGCTGATAATCGTCGGAAACCACTAGAATTCCAGGTTGGAGACCGTGTTCTGTTGAAGGTCTCGCCCTGGAAAGGCACTGTACGCTTTGGTAAGCCTGGGAAACTTAATCCGAGGTACATTGGACCTTTTGAAATCATCGCTAGAGTTGGTCCGGTAGTCTATAAGCTTCATTTACCTCACGAACTCAGTAACATCCATCCCGTCTTTCATGTTTCAAACCTCAAGAAGTGCCTATCCGATGAAACCCTAGTGATTCCGTTAGACGAGATTGAGATCGATGAAAACCTCAACTTCGTGGAGGAACCGATCGAAATCATGGAACGAGAAGTCAAACGTACAAAACAAAGTCGCATCCCGTTGGTGAAGGTTCGCTGGAATGCCAAGCGGGGACCGGAGTTCACTTGGGAGCGAGAAGACTCGAAGAAACAAAAGTATCCACAACTCTTTCTAGATCCATGATTTGTATTTTATCTTAATTCTTGTCTTGAATTTCGGGACAAAATTCCCTCTAACGGGGGGATAATGTAACAACCCGAAATTTCATATCGCTTCTTGTACCTCAACTTGTAATCCAATTTGATCAACCAAACGTCATTTTTTCAAATTCGTTTCCGATTTCGCCATTTTATTAAGTCATTAGTTTATATCAACCTAAAATGACTTAATGGGTGTCCTAATACATTTAGAAATCATTTTAACACCCCACTTTAGTGATCGGAATAATTATAGAATCGACCATATCGAGTCACGACAATTTGGTCGGGTATGACCAAAAGCCCCACTTAACGTCGGTATCGGGTAGAATTCCGTCATGTCCAATTCCCGAACACTATATAAAGTGTTTTAAGACTTCATTTGAAGCCTTTGGCCAATTTCTCATTAAACTCTCACAACCTCTCTCCTCAAGCTAGAATTAAGGTCCAAATCTCAAGTTTAAGACTTCAAATCCTTGAGGTAACCTCCCTAGCATGTTATTCAACATCTTTAGCCTTCAATTTGATGAATTATTTGATTTTTGGGACCAAGAACATGAGTTTACGGCCAAGGAGCAAGCTTGGGCCGTAAACTCCATTAAAAGGGGTTTTTAAGCCAAATTACCCTTCCAAATCAAAGTTGGGACTTAGATATGATTATAAGGCTTGCACATCTAGACTGAAATCAATTAAAACATAAATTATAAGGGACAAAAGAGAGTTTATGTCCAAGGTATGTTCTTGGGCCGTAAACTCCTCTTTAATGGGGATTTAGAACCTTTAAACATGTCCAAATGCTTTGAAACTCAACCAATGGCCTTGTGGTAAATCCTAGATTCATTTAAAAATGATTTGGAGACCTTAAACACAACAAATGCCCTACATAAGTGAGTTTATGGCCAAAGAACTCCTCCTAGGCCGTAAACTCCTATAAGTGTGTCAAATGATGTCTTAAACCACCCTAAAGGCTTGGAAAAATTTCTAGAATTACATATGAGTGTTTTAAGCATCAAAAACTAATTTTTCAAGAGCATAAGGAGAGTTTACGGCCATAGAACATGCCTCAAGGCCGTAAACTCCTAAAAGTTTGTTAAATGGTAACCTAAATTCATAACAATGCTTAGAAAATTAGTTAGAATCACATGTGATTGTCCTTTGTAGTTCAAATTAATCATTCTTGGCCATGGGTGAGTTTACGGCCGTAAACTCCAAGGGTGTGGCCGTAAACTCCCTTTTAAATGATGTTAATTCATTCCAAGTGTTCCAAGGCATTTTAGATATCCATTCTAGCAATCCCCATGTCCATTTAAGTCCTTAAACCCTCAAAATCACACCAACATGACTTTACGGCCGTAAACTCATGTGTGGGTGTGTTTTGTGGTTGTAAACTCATTTAAATGTTTATTTATGGAGAGTAAACTCAAGTCCCAAATCCCTAGTGCCGTATTTCATCCGTAGATGTCACCCGGGTCACTCCAAACGCTCGTTTTAAGGTGTTTAACCTCGTTGGAGTGTAATGTCCTAAATAAGTAGTGATTGTAAATATAATTAGTATTATATGGCAATATTACATTTTACATAGGGACATCGTGAGTAAACAATCCCCGAACCAACGTCTAGTATCCAAAACCGACACATTTCCGAGTCCGGTGAGTTCATACCCCTACCCTTTTTCACTGTTTTTTTTCAATGTTTTCAGGGGGGGGGGGGGAACACAAGCAAAGTACAAGGGTTTTCTTGTACTCAAAACTTATTTTCATGTGTGTGTTTCACATTTCATATGCTTTTAATATTGATTACACAACTGATAACTAGTAGAATATACAAATCATTTAAACATTTATTTGTGAAATGGGTTTTATAAACTGTTATGTTTTATATATTTCACAAACGATTTCCACATTTTATTAGTTAAAAGCATGACTTTATAACACATGAACAATATACTTCGTACACTGTCTTGTCCTCGGTAACATTCCACAGAGATACGCGAATGGAGGATTATCCTATTATTACTAGTAAATTTGTTATTCCGTATGATTGGAGACACGTCCTCGGCGAACACTCCACAGAGATACGCTAGTGGAGGACTACACCCGTAACCAGAATCTCTGGAATTTAGAGAGCGTGACTTGAGTGTATAGATCTATACGGGGCAGACTACCCCACACCTGGCTGCTAGCTACAGCCGAACCGAAATGGTTCAAGGGTGACGAAAGTCATAAGGATTGTGGACTACTTATTGCCACAAGGTTGTGGACTACTTATTGCCACAGGTTCAGTCTTTAGTATGGTTATGGAACTCGCAACTAGGATAACAGAGATTTACTTATAGTAATAATGAAAAACTTACTGCATTTTTTTGGATAACCAGGTTTCGGTTTACATCTTTTACATCCTTTACATCTTTTACATAAGATAATCAACATTCAGGAAGGTATGGGACCTTCCTGGGGAAACTTTGTACATAACCAGGTTTAACAGAATACATCTTTCACATTGAAAACCAACATACAGGAAAGCATGGGGCATTCCTGGGTAACATATACATAACCAGAAAAGTGTAACCAACTGAATAACATTACATCTTTTACAATAACTAACAATTCAGGAAAGTATGGGACTTTCCTGGGAATACACTGGTACATAAAAGGAATAGTACAATGAAGTGGATAATCAAACTATACTTTACTTTTGTGATACAACAACCAACTTTTAAGAAAATATGGGATTTTCTTGGCGTGTGTTACATTTTCAGAAATAGAAAGGAAATATAAACATTTTCACAAAACAAAACTACTTATGAACTCACCAGCATTATGCTGATTTTCAAACTGCTTGTGTTCTCAGGTCAACGATAGTACAGGTACCCGAAGAATTACTTGGTTCAGGATCGTGTGCGTGCAAGGCTCGTTCGTTTTGTTTATATCTATATTATGTATCACAACTGTATAAACTGTATCTTTTGAAACAAATTGTAAAACTTTTAATATGTAATGTAATGTTTGTTTCACTTTACTTACTATGTACATTGGATTTGATACTCAACGTGGAGTCAACCCCGGAAATGTTTCCGCCTTCGGTTTTCGGGGTGTGACACCAAAGCAAGGGGTAATGCCCTTAAAAAAACCCACAGTCCAAAGGCCAAGCTTTAAAAATAAACCCAGCAAATCCACAATACTATCTAAACAAATAACAAAATAGAAACAATAAAAGAAAAAACATTTAAAACACCCATTATTGCTACTACATAAAAACCCTATCAACCTTTCAATACCGAACCTTCTGCCACTTCTCCTCCCATCGATTCTCCTACTAAATCTTTTACTTCTTTTATCCTCTTCAAACAGAAAGAGCATCCACTTGGTCTTCATCAAAAAATAAACCACATGAATGCTAATATAATCTAGCTCCGTCCTTTGCAAAAACTTCCTGCACATCAAACACAAGCCAAACCACAAAAAACTAACACTAATCCTCCAAGAAATTAGAACAAGTTTCATACTAGACATGGCATCAATCACATGTGTAGGATTCTTCATTTGGATAATCTCGATTAAGATCATATACAAACAGAAAATCCCATAGGTACAAGTCACATGATTTGAAAGCAATCTCTCAAACCAGTAACACAATCCGTCAATTCCTTTGTATAAAAACTTATTCCAAAAATGCCCCCACTAGTTCACAGAATTAAGATCACCAAAATTAAACATCCTCCTCTACCAACCCCAAAACCGAGAGCCACCAACCATCAATCTAAAAAACTAGAAAATGACTTCCATAACTTAAATTTTTTCATTCCAGAAATACCCCAGGCCTTCAAAACTTTATCATTGACCAACTTAGCCTTTTACCTTAACCCCAACAGCTTTAAATGTATTTCAATTTTAATACAAGAAGTCACCACCTTATGCGAATTCCTCCTGCTACTAAAGAGTCTAGAATTTCTCTCCTTCCAAATATGGGCAACACAACTAGCAAAACACATTTATTAACCAGATTCTCAATAGATTTCCTTTTAAACGAATTGCACAGCTTCAAAATTAAATCATTCCAATCATCAAAAAAGAGATTAAGACCAATCTTATTACAGAAATACCTCTAAATAAGTTTAGAATAATCACATTTGAAGAAGAGGTGATCATGGGAATCTGGAGAAATAGCGCAAAAAGGAAAAAGTAAATTACCAGAAATTTCCTAACCTTTGACACGATCCTGGGTCTTCAATCTATTCAAAATAGCCATCTATAAAATAAACGAATTTCGAGGAATGCAATTACCATACCACACAATATCATACCAAGGAACTTTCTCTCCAAAATTATTTATATCACACCACACCTGTTTGCATGAAAATTGTTTACATATCCCCTTCTTATCTTTCCAACCTGTAACATCCCTCAAATTAGGCTCAATGCAAAACATGGGAGCATCCATCAATCCAGGGAATTTATTAACCCACTCAATCGGCCATATATAGAAATCATTAACTAAAACATCACTAACCATGGATATATCACTAAACCTATTGCTAACCCAATCTCTTCTAGATATAATAGAACATAATATACCAATTGGGTGCCACCAATCATGCCAAAGAGAAGTATTCATCCCATTTCCTACACACGAAACAACATGGGGCCTAACAATTTTCCTCACCTCAAGGGACCTCTTCCAACTCCAGCTCATACTCTTCTTCTGCAAAATATCCCAAAAATTCCTGTCACCAATGTAATTAATTTTCACCCACTGGACCCAAAGAGAATTTTTATTATTAATCACATTCCACACATGTTTAGCTAACAAAGCATCATTCCATTTCCTTAAATTCTTCACTCCAAAACCACCATAAGCTTTAGGCCTACAAATATCATTCCACTTGACTTTAGCTTTCCCTTTGACTATCTCACCCTTCGCCCACAGGTAACTTCTATAGAGCTTCTCAATCTCTTTAATAATAGCAATGGGAATTTTAAAAATCGAAGCCCAATACACATGAATAGAGGTCAAAACAGAATTAATGAGCTGTAACCTCCCAACAAACGCTAAAGCCTTGCTTTTCCAATTGAAAACTCTCATATTAATCTTCTCAATAAGCTGTTTACAATCTCTGTCAAATAACTTAGTAACACACATAGGAATTCCCAAATACTTAAACATAAATTTCCCAATATCAAAAGGAAGAATGCCCAAGATAATCCTTCTCATATTGGGTTTAACATAACTAAAGAAAATCTGACTTTTTTCCATGCTCACCTTCAACCCTGAAACTTTTTTGAACTCATCCAGAGCATCCCTAATAACTCTAGCTGAATTCCCATTCCCATAAGAAAAGACTAACAAATCATCAGCAAAGCATAAATGTGTAATTTTTTGGGACATACACTTACTATGAAACTTAAAATTTTGGCCATCTTCAATTTGTTGGATTAGTGTCTAAGTCCATAACTATTTTGGTATGTACTTGACCTGATGGTGCATGGTCCTTTTGGGTTGCCTTCACCAAAGCAACTTGATAGGATGAATTATGGAGAGAAAGGATTAATTATGATTTATTAATATATTATTAGAATAATATATTAAAGGAGAAATCATATTGTTTAATTAATATTAGTCAAGAATTAATAAAAATTAATTTTGTGGCTAAAAGACATTAATTAAATGAAGGGGACTAGAACTGTCAATTGTGTGATAGTTGAATATTAGGCTAATGGACTCCATAGAGGATGGAGTGGACGAATTCTATGGGGGAAACCCATTAGAAATCATCCAAGGCCTCTAAGGAGGGAGTCCATGGGTTGCTTAGGGCCTAAGCATTCAAATTAGGGTTTCCTTGTTAGATAACCCTAATAGCCTCACTATTTAAGGACCCCTTGGGCACCAAAAACGTGGGCAACTGAATCCTTAGGGTTTCTACACGTTTTTGGGTGTCTCTTCTCTTCTCATTCTTCATCCTCTTGCTCTTGGTGTTTGTGAACCATTAGAGGAGTGACATTTGTGACTCTAAGCTTTCTAAAGTCATTACAAGGAGGATTTGAGATTGTTATTGCTACATAACAATCAAGATAATATCTTAAACCCATTGTTATATTAATATTGATTATCATATGCTAGATCTAGGGTTTAAAGTCTTGGATGAATTGCATGTACAATAGAGAAACCTAGATCCAATCATTAGGGGTTATATGAGCACATAGGATGTTCTTATAAGTAAAACCCATCAGTGGTATCATTGCCTTGATTGGTTTCTATTGTATTGATGCCTAGCATATTCATTCTTGTTGCAAAAATCCTTTTTTGGTTCCCTGCATGATGAACTCGGCGAGTTCCAATGTGGACTCGGCGAGTTGCTCCAACTCGGCGAGTCCATAGAGGAACGCGGCGAGTTCGAGCGTCAGAAGGAGGCAGTTTCGAGATTTCTTGCTATTTTGCTTAAGGATACTTGCCTTAATTGTTTTGGTTCTTTAATATTCGAATTTTATCCTAAATTTGAGTATATCCTTAATTAAACAAAAGATATTTACCAATTGATTAGATAATAACTTCCTTATATGATTAAAGATTGATTATTTGTATTAATTGGGTAACTTATCTTGCAAGAAATTGAAATTAGATCAAATATAGATAATGAAAAAATTAATTGTTTAATTTCTATTATTTGTTATTTGATCCTTATGTTGTGAAAAAGTTTCAATTGTGCTCATGTATGTTTTATGGTTTAAATTTGAACTTAAAGGTTTTTTTTTAAATTTAAATAGTTTAAACCCTAATGTTTTGAAATGTTTCAAAACTCACCCTCAAGTTTTGGAATTTAAAAGTTGATTAAAAGTTTAATTTAGAAATGTTTAATTCTAAAACCCTAAGTATTGTTTTGAAAAGTTCATATCACACCCTTATGGTTTTATTAATTAATTAAAGTGTATAATTATTAGATTAGACCACCTAGTATTTTAAAAGTGTAAAATACACCCTATACTATATAAAACATTAAAAGTCTAACATTATATATATATATATATATATATATATATATATATATATATATATATATATATGAGTAAAAGTCAGTCTTACCGTTAGTAGGCCTCATTCACGAAGCTAGTCTATAAGGAGTGTTTAAGGAAATTGCATATAAAATGGCGATTGAATGGGTATCCACTCTTAGCCACCGCACTCTTGATTAGTGGAGGGTCGTTAGCCGACCGGGTAGGTTAGGACAGAAACCTTTCATTATAAGTATAATGAAGTACAAAAGTAACTAAATGCTTTTACAAAAAATTCTCAATATTAGTTACTTTACGTAAAAGTGAATTGATGCAATTCCATGAAATTACACTTTGTGCCCTCGCGAAGACGTTAGTGGAGCGTGTGTGGTTAACCGGCACACTAAATGGTTCTAAGCAAAGGTGGCAAAGGGTGACTCAATGTTTGTCATAGTTTGGTGGAGCGTGTGTGGTTAACCGGCACATCGAATAGGTGACTGTAACATGTGGGGGCACCATGTAAGTTTGCATGGTTATTCACACCCGCTTTGTGATCCTCGATATCCCAGTCACAAACTAGAGGGGCATATCAAGATTTAAACATGCCTTTGAAAAGTTCAATGAATCTCAAAGGATCTAGGAGTTTTCAAAGCATTTAAAAGTTAATCTGTTTTTCATTTTTCATGGTGGAAAATTATTGAATCGTCATTCACTTACCTTCAAATGTTCTGCAATTTGGGTTACGACATCCCTCTCCCAAGTTGTGGAATATTGTGTTGGGTCCTAGCCTTAGTATCTCATTTGGGTGATTTATTAAGGACTCAATCAATCAACTAACTTGAATTTGCTTTCTCCCGTTTGGTAGATATCTGTCAAAGTGTCACACCCCGAAAACCGAAGGCGGAAACATTTCCGGGGTTGACTCCACGTTGAGTATCAAATCCAGTGTACATAGTAAGTAAAGTGAAACAAACATTACACTACATATTAAAAGTGTTACAATTTGTTTCAAAAGACACAGTTTATACAGTTGTGATACATAGTATAGATATGAACAAAACGAACGAGCCTTGCACGCACACCGTGTCACAGCCCGAAAACCAAAGGCGGAAACGTTCCCGGGGTTGACTCCATGTTGTGTATCAAATCCAATGTACATAGTAATCACAGTAAACAACCATTACATTACATATATCTGAAAGTTTACATTTGGTTCAAAAGTAAATTGTACAAAAGTTATACATATATCATATAAACAAAACGAGACGAGTCTTCGGAGCACTCCGTCTTCACCAAAAGATATCACCGGGTACCTGTCTAACTTGGACCTGAGAATACAAGCAGTTTGAAAATCAGCATAAAGCTGGTGAGTTCATAAGCGACTTTGTTTTGTGAAAATGTATCGGTTTCCTTTAGTTTTCCGAAAAGGTTTGTTATCCAAGAAAATCCCATATTTTCTTATGTAAAGTTAGTTTAGTTATCTTTCGTTACAGTTCTGTTACACGTTATAAGTTAACCCCAGGAAAATCCCATAATTTCCTAAATGCAAGATTGATTAAATAACACAGAGTATAGTTTAATACACAAAACTATATTTTGAAAATCATAGGATTAGTATCCCGAATACGATATGAAATGCCCTAATATACACGAACTGTAGATAGAAAGTAGTTTGAAAACCTTGGGATTAACATCCCGAACCAGTTACAAGATAGTTTGATAAAGACCATGGGATCACTATCCCGAAACTAGATATAAGATAGATTGATAAAATCATGGGATTATCATCCCGTATAAGATTTAGTTTCAAAACCATGGGATTACCATCCCGAACAAGATATAGACACATGACCATGGGATTACTGTCCCGAACGAGATATAGACACAAGATCATGGGATTATCATCCCGAACGAGATATGGATTCTAAACAAAATCCTAGCTGTGAATAAGTTTATATTAATACGTACTGTGAGTCGGGTAACCATACTGATACGACAACGAGACAGTAAGGTGTGGGATTGTCAGTCCCGAATAGATCTATTCACAAATTCCTCGCTCTCCCTCCAGGAGACTCTGGTTACACTTCCGGGGAGGATTTATTGATCATCCATAAAGGGTAGTGACTTCTCACAAACTAGTATTAAACTATTCACAGGATTCTCATATGATATCAAACATACAAAGATTTTAAGACATGATACAGTAAAAATTAGATACATACAAGAAACTATCTGGCAATACATTCAATTGATACGGAGATAAACTGAATCAGACATAGTTTATCTAATAACTTTATACAAATATTAGTACATGATATAAAGAGAAATATAGAACCCCAAATTATTCCCATAATAATTTGATTAGTTTGGTTATTTTCTTAACTAAAATCCATTTAGTTGTAATTGATAAATCATTCCTTATGCTCAACATAATACATAAGGAGTAAAAGTGTTTATAATTTTGCCAGATATTATTTGAAACACATCAATATTATGATTTGAAAACAGTTATAATTTGCTTGCATTCCCCCCCCCCCTGAAAACATTGAAAAACGCGAAAAAGGCGTAGGGGTATGAACTCACCGGACGAGAAATATGACGATTTGGATGCTAAGAGTTGACCCGGGGCTTGTAAATACACGAGGTTCCTAATTATAATGTAAAGATACGCATTTGTATCTAATTAGGACTTATATTGGTTATTTGATAAGGACAACTGTTTCTAGTCGCGAAAACACTCCGATACAAGTGTTTGGAGGGACCCGGGTGGCGTTTAAGGACGTGAAATGACACTAGGGACTTGGGACTTGAGTTTACTCCCCATGAGTAAACTAATATAAGAGTTTTTGGTCTAAAACACCCATTCCCCATGAGTTTACATCCGTAAACTCATGGTGGGGTGAGTTATGGCACAAAATGGCTTCAAACACTTAGGGGATAATTTCTAGGCTTGGTTTAAGGACTTGGAATGATTTTAAAACATCAAATAGACCCATTTAAGGGATTTTACGGCCTAGCATAGGCTCCTGGCCGTAAACTCCTAAATACCTAAGAAAAATTGTGTTTTTGGTTTCCAAACAAACCACATGTGATTGCTAGAATTATTCCAAGGCCTAACATGAGTTTTTATGGGACATTTGAGGGGTTTTTGGAGTTTACGGCCTATGAGACCCCCCTCATGGCCGTAAACTCTTGTATAGGGTGATACAAGATGTTTTAAGGCTAAAAACTTGCATGGAAGGGCTTCTAAAATTTATCTAAGGGCTTTAGGTGTTTAGTTGGCATTCTAACACCATGAATCAAGGAGTTTACGGCCCAAGCACAAGTCTTGGCCGTAAACTCATAGAAATCCCTCAAATAATGTGTTTAAGATCCTTAAACTATTTTTGGTTGGTCCTATGATTTATCCCAAGGCTTTTGGTGGTGTTGGATGGCTTTCTAACACCTTGAAATTGAATTTATGCCATGTTTTAAGGAGTTTACAGCCCAAGCACATGCCTTGGACGTAAACTCACATAAGTCCCCCAAAAATCATGTTTCAAGTGTCCAAATGCTAAAACCAATATTCCATAATTCATATCTAAGCCTTATTTGTGTTTTGGAAGGGTTTAAGGTTAAGAAAACCCCAATAATATGAGTTTACGGCCCAAGCTTGTGCCTTGGCCGTAAACTCCTTCAAAGCCTTCAAAATTCATGTTTTAAATGTTCTATGTCCATATCATGAAGTCCTTTAGCCATATCTAGAGTCCAATTGAGTTTAGGAAGGGATTTAAGGGCTAAAAACCCTTCAACTTGGTGTTTATGGCCTAGGTAGCTTCCTGGGCTGTAAACTCATATATTGTGTCCCATTTCATGATTAAATATCGAATTTGGAAGCCAAATATGCTATAGATTAAGGCTAGGAAGGTACCTTAGGGATTTGAGGCCTTAAAATTGAGTTTTGGACCCTTAAACTTTGGATTTAGGAGGGAGGTTACAGAGAGAGTAGAGAGAAGGAAAAAGCTTCAAATGAAAGGTTTAACACGTTTATATAGTTCCTAAAACTTGGACACG
Source organism: Lactuca sativa (assembly GCF_002870075.4). Lineage (NCBI taxonomy): Eukaryota > Viridiplantae > Streptophyta > Magnoliopsida > Asterales > Asteraceae > Lactuca > Lactuca sativa. The sequence continues at coordinate 132,173,680 of NC_056631.2, forward strand.
GAGGAATTCTACCCGATACCGACCTTAAACGATGCTTTAAGTCGCACCCGATTAAGTTTCCGTCACCCGGCGGGGACGTTTCTGAAACTTATGAAATAAATGTTTTGGGTTATTTTCATGAGTTCCTAAGGGTTTGGACACTCATTGGATGACAATAAACATATAGTTTTAATTAACTAAACCCAAAAACGATATCGGGACATTTCAATCTACGACGAGTTATACGGGTAGAATGGGTTTTCGGTGATGAACAACTTCGGGTTGTTACACACCGTCCTGGATTAAGTAAGTCTTCGGGTACCTGTACTATCGTTGACCTGAGAACACAAGCGGTTTGAAAATCAGCATAACGCTGGTGAGTTCATAAGTAGTTTTGTTTTGTGAAAATGTTTATGTTTCCTTTCTGTTTCTGAAAATGTAACACACGCCAAGAAAATCCCACATTTTCTTAAAAGTTGGTTGTTGTTTCAAAAAAGTAAAGTATAGTTTGGTTATCCAATTCGTTGTTTTATTCTGTTTATGTACCAGTGTACTCCCAGGAAAGTCCCATACTTTCCTGAATGTTAGTTATTGTAAAAGATGTAATGTTATTCCTTTTATTACACTTTTCTGGTTGGGTATATGTTACCCAGGAATGCCCCATGCTTTCCTGTATGTTGGTTTTAGTTGTGAAAGATGTATTCTGTTAGACCTAGTTATGTACAAGGTTTCCCAAGAAGGTCCCATACCTTCCTGAATGTTGATTATCACTGTAAAAGATGTATACGTAGTTGTTTACCTTATGTAAAAGATGTAAACCGAAACCTGGTTATCTATAAAATGTAATAAGTGGTTCAATATTACTATAAGTAAATCTATGTTATCCTAGTTGCGAGTTCCATAACGATACAATGGACTAAACCTGTGGCAATAAGTAGTCCACATACTTATGACTTTCGTCACCCTTGAACCATTTCAATTCTGCTGTAGCTAGCAGCCAGGTGTGGGGTAGTCAGCCCCGTATAGATCTATACACTCAAGTCACGCTCTCTAAATCCCAGAGATTCTGGTTACGGGTGTAGTCCTCCACTCGCGTATCTCTGTGGAGTGTTTGTCGAGGACGTGTCTCCAATCATACAGGGAATAACAAATTTACTAGTAATAATAAGATGATCCTCCACTCGCGTATCTCTGTGGAGTGTTACTGAGGACAAACAGTGTACAAATCATATGTTCAATTATTCTAATGTAATGCTTTTAACTGATAAAATATGAAAAATCATTTGTGAAATATATAAAGCATAACAGTTTATAAAACCATTTCACAAATAAGTGTTTATGTGATCTGTATGTTCTACCAATTATCACTTGCGTATATCAGTATTAAAAGCATAGAATTTGTGAAACACACACGCACGAAAATAAGTTTTGAGTACAAGAACCCTTGTACTTTGCTTGTGTTCCCCCCCCCCTTGAAAACGGTGAAAAACAGTGAAAAAGGGTAGGGGTATGAACTCACCGGACTCGGAAATGTATCGGTTTTGGATACTAGACGTTGGTTCGGGGATTGTTTACTCGCGATGTCCCTATGTAAAATGTAATAATGTCCATATATAACTAATTAGATTTACAATCACTAATTATATGAGACATTACACTCCAACGAGGTTAAACACCTCAAAACGAGCGTTTGGAGTGACCCGGGTGACATCTACGGACGTGTATTGGCACTAGGGACTTGGGACTTGAGTTTACTCCCCAAGAGTAAGCATTTAAATGAGTTTACAACCACAAAACACACCCATACATGAGTTTACGGCCGTAAACTCATGTTGGTGTGAATTTGGGTGTTTAATGGCTTGTTTGGACATGGGGATTGTTGGAATGGATTTCAAAAATGCCTTGGAATGGTTTATTTGGATTTATAACATTTAAAAAAGGAGTTTACGGCCTTAAATATGGAGTTTACGGCCGTAAACTCTATTATGGTCAAAAACAATTCATTTTAGGTACAAAGAACAATCATATGTGATTCTAGTTAATTTTCCAGGCCTTGTTATGAATTTAGAGCACCATTTAACATATTTTTAGGAGTTTACAGCCTAGAAGCATGTTCTATGGCCGTAAACTCTCCTATGCTCTTGAAAAATTAGTTTTTAATGCTTAAAACAATCACATGTGATTCTAGAAATTTATGCAAGCCATTAGAGTGAATTTGATGCATCTTTTGACCAAGTTTCATGAGTTTACGGCCAAGGGTATGCTCCTAGCCCGTAAACTCCTATATGTGGCATTTTTGATGTGTTACAAACCCTTAAACTATTTTTAAATGGATCTAGGATTTACCACAAAGCTATTTGTTGAGTTTCAAGGCATTCTAACATTATTTAAGGCACTTAATCCCCATTTTAGAGGAGTTTACGGCCCAAGAAGGAGCCTTGGCCGTAAACTCTCTTTTGTCCCATATAATTCATGTTTTAATTGTTTTAAGTCTCAATTTGCAAGCCTTAAGGTCCTATCTAAGTCCCAACTATGATTTGGGAGGGTTATTTGGCTCAAAAACCCTCATTTATATGAGTTTACGGCCTAGGATAGTTCTAGGACCGTAAACACATAATGATGGTCCTAATTCATAGATTATACTCTAATTTGAAGGCTAAAGAGGTTGTATACCAAGCTAAGGAAGTTACCTTAAAGATTTGAAGCCTTAAACTTGAGATTTGGACCTTAAATTCTAGCTTGAGGAGAGAGGTTGGAAATGTTTATGGAAGAAATGGCCAAAAGCTTTAAATGATAGCTTTGAATCACTTATATAGTGTTCGGGAATTGGACACGACGGAATTCTACCCGATACCGACACTAAGTGGGGCTTTTGGTCATACCCGACCAAATTGTCGTGACCCGGTATGGTCGATTCTAGAATTATTCCAATAGTTATAATGGAGTGTTAAAATGATTCTTAATGACATTAAGACACCCATTAAGTCATTTTAGATTGATATAAGTTAATGACTTAATAAAATGGCGAAATCGGAAACGAATTTGGAAACGACGTTTGGTTGATCAAATTGGATTACAAGTTGAGTTACAAAAAGTGATATGAAATTTCGGGTTGTTACATTATCCCCCCGTTAGAGGGAATTTCGTCCCGAAATTCAAGACAAAATACAAGACAATTACAAATCATGGATCTAGAAAGAGTTGTGGATACTTCTATTTCATCGAGTCTTCTCGCTCCCAAGTGAACTCCGGTCCCCGCTTGGCATTCCAGCGAACCTTCACCAACGGGATGCGACTTTGTTTCGTACGTTTGACTTCTTGATCCATGATTTCGATCGGTTCCTCCACGAAGTTAAGGTTTTCATCGATCTCAATCTCGTCTAACGGAATCACTAGGGTTTCATCGGATAGGCACTTCTTGAGGTAAATGAAGCTTATAGGCTACCGGACCAACCCTGGCGAGGATCTCGAAAGGTCCAATGTACCTCGGATTAAGTTTCCCACGCTTACCAAAGCGTATAGTGCCTTTCCAGGGCGAGACCTTCAATAGGACACGATCTCCAACCTGGAATTCTAGTGGTTTCCGACGGTTATCAGCGTAACTCTTCTGGCAATCGCGTGAGGCCTTCAGTCGTTCATGGATTTGGATAATCTTCTCGGTGGTTTCACGGATGATTTCAGGACCAGTAAGAGCACTGTCGGGGACTCGACTCCTGGCTAAATGTGTATCTCCCACCTCGGCCCAGCACAGAGGGGATCTGCACTTGCGACCGTATAGGGCTTCGAACGGGGCAGCCCTAATGCTGGTGTGGTAACTGTTGTTGTACGAGAATTCGATCAAAGGTAGATGTGCGTCCCACGACTTTCCAAAGTCAATGACACATGCCCTAAGCATGTCCTCCAGGGTTTGGATTGTTCTCTCACTTTGTCCATCGGTCTGAGGATGATACGCCGTGCTCATGTCTAGTTTGGTTCCAAGAGCTTTCTGGAGAGACTGCCAACATCGGGAGGTAAACCTGCTATCTCGATCGGAGATAATGGACACAGGTACACCGTGCAGTCGAACTACCTCTTGGATGTAAATCCGAGCGAGTCTTTCCATCTTGTATGATTCTTTGATCGGAATGAAATGAGCTGACTTCGTCAAACGATCGACAATTAATCAAATGGTATCGTACCCATTCGAACACTTGGGTAGTTTGGTGATGAAATCCATGGTAATCATCTCCCATTTCCATTCGGGTATCTTGGGTTGCTGGAGCAAACTCGAGGGTTTTTGGTGCTCGACTTTTACCTTGGCGCAAGTTAGACATTTGCCCACGAACGTAGCTATCTCAGCTTTCATGTTTGGCCACCAGTATTGTTTCTTGAGGTCTAGATACATCTTGTCAGAGCCCGGGTGAACAGAGTAATTGGTTCTATGTGCTTCCTCCATGACTATACCTCTGAATCCTCCGGACTTGGGAATCCAGATCCGGTCCATGTAATAGAGGACTCCGTCACCTCTGATCTCAAGTTTCTCTTCCATTCCCCTCAAGGCTTCAGTTGACATGTTCTCGGGTTTAAGGGCTTCTAACTGAGCTTCTCAGATTTGCATGGGTGGGTTGGAATGGATGGTCATCGACTGGCTCTTCACCTTGTGGCATGTACTCTCCTTTCGACTAAGGGCATCTGCTACCACATTGGCCTTGCCGGGATGGTAACGGATTTCACACTCATAATCACTGAGTAATTCTACCCATCGCCGTTGTCTCATGTTCAAGTCTTTTTGGTTAAAGATGTGTTGCAGGCTCTTGTGGTCAGTGAAGATCATGCACTTTGTTCTGTAGAGATAATGCCTCCAAATCTTCAATGCAAAGACTACGGCTCCTAGCTCCAAGTTGTGTGTGGTATAGTTGATCTCGTGTGCTTTCAACTGTCTAGAGGCATAAGCAATTGCTTTTCCTCTTTGCATAAGCACACAGCCTAAGCCTTGAGTAGACGCATCGAAGTAGACAACAATGTCCTCTGTCCCTTTGGGTAGGGAAAGAACAGGTGCGCTGCACAAAGCTTTCTTCAGTGTTTGGAATGCGGTTTCTTGTTTATCACTCCAACAAAAGGGTACACCTTTCTGTGTTAGAGTGGTTAGAGGTTTGGCGATTCTAGAAAAATTTTGAATGAATCTCCGATAGTAGCCAGCTAGACCCAAGAATTGTCGGATTTCTGTGGGTGTCTTCGGTGCTGACCAATTCTCTATCGCTTTAATCTTGGAAGGATCGAAATGAATACCGAGGAAAGTTACCTTCCGTATCCAGAACTCGCATTTGGAAAACTTCGTGTATAACTTCTCGGATCGAAGGGTTTCCAACACAGCCTCAAGTGTTGTTTGTGGTCTTCTTCACTTCTGGAGTAGACGAGTATGTCATCAATGAACACAATGACAAACTTGTCCAGATAAGGACGACACACCCGGTTCATCAGGTCCATGAACACTGCCGGTGCGTTGGTTAAACCAAAGGGCATCACTACGAAATCGTAGTGTCCATATCGAGTCCTGAAAGCTGTTTTGGACACATCACTTTCATGAACTCATAGCTGATGGTACCCTGACCGAAGGTCTATCTTAGAGAAGTAACTGGCTCCCCGGAGTTGATCGAAAAGGTCATCTATTCGTGGAAGAGGATATCGGTTTTTGACAGTCAACTTGTTCAACTCACGATAATCGATACACATACGAAAGGATCCATCTTTCTTCTTGACAAACAAAACCGGAGCTCCCCAGGGTGAGGTGCTCGGTCTAATGAATCCTTTGCTGAGAAACTCCTTGAGTTGACTGGACAACTCCTGCATTTCTGCTGGAGCTAAGCGATACGAAGACTTCGCTACGGGAGTAGCTCCAGGAATTAGGTCAATTCGGAAGTCGACCTGACGCTCGGGAGGGATTCCTGGAAGTTCTTCGGGAAACACATCAGGAAAGTTACAGACTTCGAGGTTGCTCACGAGGTCTTTAACTTCCTGTTTCTCGTTGATTACATGGGCCAAAAATGCAATACACTCCTTTCGCAGGAGTTTCTGAGCTTTGATGCAGGAAATGATATGAAGGTTGGAACCGAGTTTATCGCCATAGATCACTAGGGTTTGACCCGAAGGAAGGTTGAGACGGATGGATTTTTCGAAACAAAGGATATCTGCATGATTGGGACTCAACCAATCCATGCCAATGATGACATCAAAGCTCTTTATGGATACCGGCATAAGATCGATAGGAAACGAATGGTCATTCAGTCTAAGAGTGCAATCTACGAATACCTCACTTGCGCTTTGTTTCTCACCGTTCGCCATCTCGACGGTAAACGTTTTGGTTAGAGGTTGGGAATCATGTTTTAGGTTATGTTTGAATGCATGACTAATAAAACTTCTTTCAGCACCCGAATCGAAAAGAATGTTAGCATATGAGTTGTCGAGAAGGAACGTACCCGAGACAACAGTGGGATCAGCGACCGCTACCTCCCGTCCCATGGTGAGGACCCTTCCAGTGTTATCAGTAGTAGACTTTTTAGGGCAGTTCCTTTTAAAGTGCCCAGCTTCACAACAGTTGTAGCAGGCTTGACCAACGCCTGCTCCCGAAGATTAATTTGCTGATTGGGTCGGAGCTTTGCAGAATCGGACCGTGTGCCCCTTTTTACCACAATTTGTACAGGAAAGTTCTCGACAGGGGCCGGGGTTGTGGTGATACTTGCACTTATCACAAAGGGGGAGATTACCAACATATCGGCTGGTAGGAGTTGGAGCTGTCGATCCCACAATAGAGGCAGCAGCAACGGGGGTAGTAGCAGCATGGACTGCTACTATTTGTTGTCTTTTGGAGGAGCCTTGGGAAGATTGACCCTTCTTCTTCTTCTAGAATTTTCTTTTCTCACCACTGCTTTTAGTCGACTCAGGGGCAGTGGTGGCTTCCTCAACATCATCACTGTGGTGAATTATGGCTTGGGCTAAAGTCTTAGCACTATCATAAGTATTCGGGCGAGCAGCTAAAACATGACCCTTTGTCGGATTGGTTAGCCCCCAAATAAACCTCTCGATCTTTTTGCTTTCAAGGGTGACTAGACCAGGGCAAAGTAGGGCAAGATCATCAAATCGAGAAGTGTATGCAGAAATGTCGGAACCTTTCATCTTCAGGTTCCAGAGCTCGTGCTCTAGCTTCTGCATTTCACCTCGGGGACAATATTCAGCAAGGAGGAGTTTTTTCATAGCTTCCCAACTCATGGCATTGGCTACGGGGAGGGTCAAGGATTTGACTCGGCTATTCCACCAAGTCAATGCTTTATCAAGGAAGGTACAAGCTGTGAACTTGACCTTATCGGACTCAGCACAGGCACAGATTTCGAAGATGGATTCTATTCTCTCGAACCATCGGGATAAGGAAATGACACCACCAGTTCCATTGAAGAAAGAAGGCTTTGCATTCATGAAGTCCTTGTAGGAACCCTCCTTACGGCGTTCCTGGTCACTGTCTTGATTCTGATTACTGCCTCTTGAACCACCGGAACCACCGGTGTTTAGCTGGGACATGGCAGCTGCCATCATGGCGGTAACAGTTGTTTGAAATAACACGGGATCGATTTCAGGAGGAGGTGGCGGAGGGTTGTTAGAGCTGGATCTTCTTCTGGGAGGCATCTTGATCTAATAAGATCAAGAAAGAGAGGATGGTAAGTCCTCTGAATCAAATCGAGAGATATCGCAGATATACAAATATTCCGAGTAAGCGATAAGCGATAAAGCGGAAAGGAGTTATCAAAGCAGATAATTTATCGCTAACGGAACAATTAAGGATCAAGGCACGCACGAGGATTTCTATGAAGGATTGTTTCCAGAAATAATCCCATAGTATTTCATGATTCGATATGACACTAGTTCGATGTTTGTGGTATTAGGGTAAGTTTTAGGCATGCCGCATACCACAATCATTCCCAAGCACATGTTGGTCGTGTCTCGAATGAATATAGTTAGCCAGGCTATATTGACCCTAGACACGACTACATAACTGCCCTGGTTTAACCACAGTACACAACACCCATTTACTTATGTTCTGTTCTACTTGAAGTTACGGATCTCGACGGTTCGGTATACTTGTATATTTTTGAAAATACTTGTAGTTTGAAAATACTTTTAATTCAGAGCACTGAGGCCCTTTAGTGTTTATAGTTTTATACCATGTAAGGTTTGGTATACTTTATTCACTATAAACAAGGGCTATGATACCAATCTGTCACACCCCGAAAACCGAAGGCGGAAACATTTCCGGGGTTGACTCCACGTTGAGTATCAAATCCAGTGTACATAGTAAGTAAAGTGAAACAAACATTACACTACATATTAAAAGTTTTACAATTTGTTTCAAAAGACGCAGTTTATACAGTTGTGATACATAGTATAGATATGAACAAAACGAACGAGCCTTGCACGCACACCGTCCTGGATTAAGTAAGTCTTCGGGTACCTGTACTATCGTTGACCTGAGAACACAAGCAGTTTGAAAATCAGCATAATGCTGGTGAGTTCATAAGTAGTTTTGTTTTGTGAAAATGTTTATGTTTCCTTTCTGTTTCTGAAAATATAACACACGCCAAGAAAATCCCACATTTTCTTAAAAGTTGGTTGTTGTTTCACAAAAGTAAAGTATAGTTTGGTTATCCAATTCATTGTTTTATTCCGTTTATGTACCAGTGTATTCCCAGGAAAGTCCCATACTTTCCTGAATGTTAATTATTGTAAAAGATGTAATGTTATTCCTTTTATTACACTTTTCTGGTTATGTATATGTTACCCAGGAATGCCCCATGCTTTCCTGTATGTTGGTTTTAGTTGTGAAAGATGTATTCTGTTAGACCTAGTTATGTACAAGGTTTCCCAGGAAGGTCCCATACCTTCCTGAATGTTGATTATCATTGTAAAAAAGATGTATACGTAGTTGTGTTCATTGTTTTTCCCCAGGAAAGTCCCATACTTTCCTGAATGTTGGTTACCTTATGTAAAAGATGTAAAAGATGTAAAAGATGTAAACCGAAACCTAGTTATCTGTAAAATGTAATAAGTGGTTCATTATTACTATAGGTAAATCTCTGTTATCCTAGTTGCGAGTTCCATAACCATACAATGGACTAAACCTGTGGCAATAAGTAGTCCACATACTTATGACTTTCGTCACCCTTGAACCATTTCGGTTCTGCTGTAGCTAGCAGCCAGGTGTGGGGTAGTCAGCCCCATATAGATCTATACACTCAAGTCACGCTCTCTAAATCCCATAGATTCTGGTTACGGGTGTAGTCCTCCACTCGCGTATCTCTGTGGAGTGTTTTCCGAGGACGTGTCTCCAATCATACAGGAATAGCAAATTTACTAGTAATAATAAGATGATCCTCCACTCGCGTATCTCTATGGAGTGTTACTGAGGACAAACAGTGTACAAATCATATGTTCAATTATTCTAATGTAATTCTTTTAGCTGATAAAATATGAAAAATCATTTGTGAAATATATAAAGCATAACAGTTTATAAAACCATTTCACAAATAAGTGTTTATGTGATCTGTATGTTCTACCAATTATCAGTTGCGTATATCAGTATTAAAAGCATAGAACTTGTTAAACACACACGCACGAAAATAAGTTTTGAGTACAAGAACCCTTGTACTTTGCTTGTGTTCCCCCGCCCCCCTTGAAAACGGTGAAAAACAGTGAAAAATGGTAGGGGTATGAACTCACCGGACTCGGAAATGTGTCGGTTTTGGATACTAGACGTTGGTTCGGGGATTGTTTACTCACGATGTCCCTATGTAAAATGTAATAATGTCCATATATAACTAATTAGATTTACAATCACTAATTATATGGGACATTACACTCCAACGAGGTTAAACACCTCAAAACGAGCGTTTGGAGTGACCCGGGTGACATCTACGGACGTGTATTGGCACTAGGGACTTGGGACTTGAGTTTACTCTCCAAGAGTTAACATTTAAATGAGTTTACAACCAAAAAACACACCCATACATGAGTTTACGGCCGTAAACTCATGTTGGTGTGAATTTGGGTGTTTAATGGCTTGTTTGGACATGGGGATTGTTGGAATGGATTTCTAAAATGCCTTGAAATGGTTTGTTTGGATTTATAACATTTAAAAAGGGAGTTTACGGCCTTAAACATGGAGTTTACGGCCGTAAACTCTACTATGGTAAAAAACAATTCATTTTAGGTACAAAGAACAATCACATGTGATTATAGTTAATTTTGCAAGCCTTGTTATGAATTTAGAGCACCATTTAACATATTTTTAGGAGTTTAAGTCCTAGAAGCATGTTCGATGGCCGTAAACTCTCCTATGCTCTTGTAAAATTAGTTTTTGATGCTTAAAACAATCACATGTGATTCTTGAAATTTATGCAAGCCATTAGAGTGAATTTGATGCATCTTTTGACCAAGTTTCATGAGTTTACGGCCAAGGGTATGCTCCTAGCCCGTAAACTCCTATATGTGGCATTTTTGATGTGTTACAAACCCTTAAACTATTTTTAAATGGATCTAGGATTTACCACAAAGCTATTTGTTGAGTTTCAAGGCATTCTAACATGATTTAAGGCACTTAATCCCCATTTTAGAGGAGTTTACGGCCCAAGAAGGAGCCTTGGCCGTAAACTCTCTTTTGTCCCATATAATTCATGTTTTAATTGTTTTAAGTCTCAATTTGCAAGCCTTAAGGTCCTATCTAAGTCCCAACTATGATTTGGGAGGGTTATTTGGCTCAAAAACCCTCATTTATATGAGTTTACGGCCTAGGATAGTTCTAGGACCGTAAACACATAATGATGGTCCTAATTCATAGATTATACTCTAATTTGAAGGCTAAAGAGGTTGTATACCAAGCTAAGGAAGTTACCTTAAAGATTTGAAGCCTTAAACTTGAGATTTGGACCTTAAATTCTAGCTTGAGGAGAGAGGTTGGAAATGTTTATGGAAGAAATGGCCAAAAGCTTTAAATGATAGCTTTGAATCACTTATATAGTGTTCGGGAATTGGACACGACGGAATTCTTAATGACATTAAGACACCCATTAAGTCATTTTAGATTGATATAAGTTAATGACTTAATAAAATGGCGAAATCGGAAACGAATTTGGAAACGACGTTTGGTTGATCAAATTGGATTACAAGTTGAGTTACAAAAAGTGATATGAAATTTCGGGTTGTTACACAAAGTATGACAACTATGGTATTCCCAAATCCCATGGAACAAGCTTTCCACATGAAGATTATATTCCACAATTTGATCGAGGAACAAGAGATCATGCTTCACTTCCTCCACCTCCTCCAATTATTCTCCCTAACCCACAAGTTCGAAGGCTTGAAAAGTTTAAGCTCACTCAAGCCCTTTTAGCAAGTAGACATGAAGAAGGAAAGTCGGTGTGTGCACACGTCCTAGAGATAAAGTCACACATTGATAGGTTCAGAATGTTGGGATCTGTTGTCTGTGAGGAGCTAGCTGTTGACTGGGTTTTTCAGTCACTTCCTAACTCATATGGTGAGTTCGTAAGAGAGTACTATATGATGAACCACGACGTAACCCTTATTGGTCTCACCTATATGCTTATCGCTGCTGAATCAGCAATGATTTGGCGCACTGGAAAAGCAAAGTTGATTGGTGGATCGGCCTTCCAGAACTCGATGGATATAGGCAATGGCAACGAAAGGCATGCCGTGATCGAAAAGTTTGATCATAAGAGAAAGGCAAAGTAAGAAGTAGTTCCGTGTGCTGTTCCAAAAGAGTCAATTTGCTTTTATTGCCACGAGAAGGGGCATTGGAGACGAAGCTGCCCTATTTACCTAAGAGATCTAAGAGATGGGAGAGTCAAAACATATGGCTCTACTTTAGGTAAATTCCATTAACTAACTCTTTTAAGTTCCTATTCTAGATTCTTAATACATGATGTGATAATATTACATTTCGATGTCTTGTAGGATCGAAGAAAAGAGCGGAAGCTTAAGGGAAGAAGTGAGCGGAATCTAATCGTGAAGAAATGGATTTCGATCGCATTACTTGAAGATTAGAATCTTGAGCTACTACTTAGAGTTAGAATAGATTGCTAAGAAATATATGTATTAGCATAGTTTTTCAATGAGTTGCATTGTAAGGACAAATTTTTCTGCAATAAAATAAAATTTGATTTTGTTTATTTATTTATCCTTGCAATGGCATGTATGAAAAATTGATGTTTGAATGTTTCTATTATTAGCAATAATGGATTTGATTCTTAATTATGTTATTTGTGGAAATGTCAATAATTTACCAAATAGGGAGAGTTTCTCATCGCCCAAGGTTCAATTGGATAGAAACTTGGAATCATACAACTTGGTTGCATGATGAATGAGAAATTTCATATTTGGAAATTAGACTAATTCGTTGACAAAGTGTCAAGTGAAGGACTAGGAGATCAAGTACACAAGGTTGTGTGTTGATCAAGTCCACCACAAGAGAGATAAAGATATTCGTCATGATTTACTAAAGGTTTAGTGGATATGATTATACTTATAAGATTAAGTATAATTCTGAATTGATTGAAAGAGTTTAGATCAATGGCAGAACGAATAATAAGAATCAAGTAGGCAGAAAGATAAAAGTTTCTCTATTCTAAGAAGAAGGGAGAGTACCTTTTATTATGTTTTATGATAGGTCTTAATGATTAAGAACCATATTTCAATTGATCCTCTAAGTGAGTCTTAGTACAATTGTATGTCTGAGAAGAGGAATCAAAAAAAAATTGAGGAAATGCTTAAATCAAAAGGTCAAACATACTTTGTTCCAAAAACAAGTCTTAAAGTTAAGATTGTGACATTGAGTGGCAAGTATTAGGAAGGTTTATAACATTCATCAAATGTGGAAAGTTGTGATGTCTTGGATAAGATAAAGAATAACTAGGACCAATTCTATGAAGTGTTTTGTTTTGATAAAAGCTACAATAACTCTTGAATATTTGTTTGTCAAGAAATGTTTATTGACAAGAGAATCTTATATGTCAAGGAGTCTGTGGGAGTCTTAATGGTCTCAAGAACAAATCAAAATTAAACCTTTTCGATCATCACTAGCACACGACTTGAGGTTTACAACCTATCGTGTTGACACTATCTTGTTTTTGTGCCGTCAAATTGAGTTAATTATGCATGTGAGTTCTATGAGTTCTCATTTGAACACATAAAAGGCAAGCACCTTGATAAATGAAAAGTACATTGATAGGAAAGGGTGAGCTGCTTAACTACTTGGAAGACATGGTGGCAGTCGTGTTACCATAAGGCAAGAGATCAAGATTAAGAAGTGTAGCACCTAGTTCATGGTACGTATTTCTTGTGGCTAATATTTTAGATTTATGCATTTTTACCTTGGAATCGGCGAGTTGAAGGACCAACTCGTCGAGTAGGAGTGGGATAAGGCGCGGGGTTTGAACTTTGTACTCGGCGAGTCGGTCCCCGGACTCGGCGAGTAGAACCTGTTTGGACAAAAACCCTAATCCAGGCGTTTGCACCCTATTTAAATGCTCTAACTTGGCCTCTTCAGTCCCTAACACTTCCAGAGAGCTGTAGAGAGAAACCCTAGCTTCCATATTGTTCTTAAGAGTGATTTTGGCCTTGTGGAGAAGGATTGGAGCTTAGAGAAAGGAAGAAGAGGTTGAAGTGTGCAAGGAGGGGAGGTAGATCTGGGATCTACACTGTGAGAAGCTTCCATTCAGGTAGAAAAGTTCTTAGCTTGATCATTAGTTCATTATATCCCTTTTTGTCCCAAATTAGTGGTTTCAAGCCCTAAAACTTTAAATTCCATGTATTTATGCTTTAAGTTCTTAAAGGACTTAAGATTGGGACCTTATGGACATCCTAGAAGTATAAAGTCTCTGTGGTTGGGGTTATTGAGGTCCCTATTGAGTGTATGACCCCTTAAGAAGCATGGAATTGCCTTCTTGAGCTCATAGGGCCATGCATGCACGTAAAGTTTGCAACTTTACGTGATAAGCATGCCCTAGGAGCCTAGATCTATGGGTTAGAAGCATTGCATGTCTCAGTTTTGGTCTGTATGGGAAGTGGGTCGTAGGGACTCGGCGAGTTCTATGAAGATGGTCTTAGACTCGGCGAGTTGGTAGAACAACTCGGCGAGTCCTATGAAGATTTCCTGGAACTCGCCGAGTTGTTCTTCAAACTCGGCGAGTCATTTGAACTTTCATTGAGTAAGAAGGGATTTAAGTGTTGAAGGTCCAACCCTTCATATCTGCACGAGGGGTCAATAGGGTAACGTAGTCCCAAAACCCCAAATCCTCTTTTGGATGTTCTGGTGAGGATTGGGAGCGAGTGGGGAACCTGCTCGTGGAACTCGGCGAGTCGGACCACGAGTCGGTTCCATAGTCCTGAGTAGTGAGTCAAGGGTAACTCAGTGAGTGGAAAGAGGGACTTGGCGAGTATGACCGGGTTAGTAGGAGAAGGAATCGGCGAGTCTGTGCCACGACGCGGCGAGTCCAGTCAACTGGAAGTTGACTTTGACCAAGAGTTGACCTTGGACCAGGGATGGGTCAGTCAATTGACCTAAGGGTATTTATGAGTGGCTAATCTATGTTTATAGGTTTGTAGCTGGAGGATTACCGGTGCAGCAGCCCAGACGTCTAGCGGTCAGACCTTCGGTAACTACTCTTCGAGGTGAGTTTCCTTCCAGTAGTAACGGGTCTAAGGCACCAAGGCCAACTTGTATAGATGAGATGTTAGTATTAGAGTGTGGGCCTAGCCCGTATCTCTTGGTTGAGTTGATTATGATATATGCCAGTATGATAGAATTGTCTATACTCGTTGTCTGTGTGATACTTGTATATTATGGGTTAGCAGCTGAGTGTAGGCGAGGCCCGTATCTCTCTGAGAGTAGAGTGTGGGCGAGGTCCGTATCTCTCAGATAGAGGAGTGTGGCGAGGCCCGTATCTCCCAGCTAGCGGAGTGTGGGCGAGGCCCGTATCTCCTAGCTGTTCATTGTATGTTTGTATGGTATGAGATATTATGTGGGAAACTCACTAAGCTTCATGCTTATAGTTTTCAGTTTTGGTTTTTAGGTACCTCTTCTTCGAAGGGGAAGGAGCTGGCGCGGTAGCGGCCCAACACACACATGCCTCATATTCCGCACTATGAGATCTTCTTGGGGATTTGTACTTTGACATTTATTATTTTAAGAAAATGTTTTTCCAGACATGCGATATCTTTTATGAAATGTTATGATCGGTGAACGTTTTATTTCTAATGTTTTATTAAGTATATGTTTTAAAAATGAAATTTTTTGCTCGTATTTTTGGGACGTTACAAGTTGGTATCAGAGCCCTGGTTTGAGGGATTCGGACACACCTTCGGGGGTGACTGAACTCAAATCGAGGGATTAAAAGATTTTAAAGAAGAAAATATTTTCTAAAACCTAAGTAAAGAGTTTTAAGAAGGAACGAAGTGTGTGATGTGCGCGACCGGCCGAGCTCAAGTAAGTATTCCCCAAAGTACCCATACAAGCTTATGTTATGTTTATCCGTTTCAGTAGAACAACATGCTAGACTAGGACTAAGGATCTAGGAGTGATGCCTTATGTGCCTGCTTTATGTGCTTCATTGAATGAAAACTGCATGGTAGAATTGAGTAGACAATAGTAGGATAGCCTGTTTAGGTTATACCTGATAGTATGAGTTTAGCATTGTATGCTAGTCGGTTTCTCTTTATGAGGACGGATTTACTTGAGATTGTTTCCTGTGGTCTGAATTCTACTTGCTTTGTGCTTTGTAGGACTCTGAGTGATGGGAGTTAGACATTAGGTGAATACGTCGCGTCACATGTGCTCAGGGTTGGATAATCTTAGAGTGCTGGACTTGGCTCTATTGCGCAGCTCTTGTCTGAGTCTAACCGTTGTGGAGCCGAGTCTGTTACTCGAATGATTATTTGAGCCTCACCACGTGTGATGGTATTCAGGTAATGGCTAACTGGCATTACAAGGAGGCCTTCAGCAGCTGAGGACCGGGTAGAGTGGAGTTAGAGATTTTCCTAGGGCAAGCCTAGGATGAGTATAGCAGTGATCAACGGTAGTGAAAGGGACCTGGTGGAGTCAAGGCAGTCCTTGGAGAAGGTACGGATAGATGTGGAAGGTAGTATGGGCCCGTACTACTGAAAGCAGAGGATCCGTACCCGAACCGAGGAGGGCCAAGATAAGACTAGGAAACTTGTAGTAGGAGTGATCCCTCCAGAGGTATCAGTATCGCTAACGGTTATTATTTATGTATTGCAGAATGGTGGTACTACGTTCGAGACCAGCAGTTGGCAGTATAGGAGAGGGATCGGGTTCGGGATCAGGATCCGAGCCAGTAGATGAGGGGCTACGCGAGTTCATCGCTTCAGAGATCACCAGAGGCATCCTTGAGTCGACCCCCATTATTTTCGTGTCGATCAAGGAAGGGATATTGGAGTTGATGGAGGATCGCCTCAGGGCATTCAGGAGCGACATGGCATCCGGCCAGTCGGGATCTCGCACATTGTCCTTCAAGGACTTCTGGGGCAGTGGTGCGCCGGATTTTCACGGGGCGAAGGACCCCATAGCTGCCAGACGATTGATTGCCGACATTGAGTCTGCACAAATGATTAGCTTCTGCCCTAAGGGGTCGAAGGTGAGGTTTGCAGCAGGGTGTTTACGAGATCGAGCTAGGGATTGGTGGGAGTCCGTGGGTAACTCGTTGGGAGCCTCGGCTGTCGAGGCTATGACCTAGTCGGACTTCGCGACGAGGTTCAGGGCAGAGTTTGTGCCGACTGTCGAGCTTCAGGAGCTGGCCAGGGAGTTCTTGGATATGCGACATACGACGGAGACTGTGGCAGAGATCACCGCCAAGTTCCGGGAGAGGGCATTGCTGGTGCCCCAGTATGCGGGAGATGAGGATATGAGGAGGACCCGCTATCATGACATGCTACGGGCTGACATCCGGGAGCATGTTAGCTTTTCAGCATGCCCTACCCTAGAGTCCATGATTGTCAGGGTGAGGGAAAGGGAGATTGATTTAGAGCACATTCGAAATAGAAAGTCAGAGGTGGGGCAGGTGGTTGGGGCTTCGGGGAAGAAGCCCAAAGGATCAGATGGGAGGCCGAAAGGCCAAGGAGGGTCGGGCCGCTGCGGGAAATGCAGCAAGTCGCATGAGGGAGCATGTAGGTTGGGATCATCAGGCTGCTACAAGTGCAGCAAGACGGGGCACTTTTGATGAGTTTTAGGTAAAACAAATAAACTAGAAAACAATTCCTAAGTTCACATGCAACCTACTTTGGATCTATGTTTTATCTATTGAACATACAACTTTGAATTGCAAAACAAGAACCCTAGAGGAGAGAGGCTACAATCGAAATTTACAAACTAGGGTTTAATAATTACATACCTTTCAATTGTTATAGTAAACAATTGATAATTCCCTTGATCTTGATCTTGATCTTCTTGGAAGCTTAGCACCACAAGTGTAATGCCTCTAATGGAATCACACCCAAACTAGCAAGAAGGAAAGTAGAGGGGAGAGGGAGTATGCAAAATTTCGGCCCTTAGGGTTTCTTCAAAAGAAAAGAGTGACCAAAACATGAACCAGGAGGCTCCTTATATAGCTGAGGGATCTAGGGTTTAGGGGAAACCCTAGTTATCCTTTACTTAGGGCCTAAGCAAACCCAAGGGCCTTATCCAAGCCCTATGGACGAAGTTATTAGGGTTTCCCCTAAAGATTTCGTCCACCCTTATCCAAGGGGGTTCTAGAGCCTTCCACTCAACTATTAGATAATTGCAAACTAGTCCCTACACCTTATAATTAATTCTTTTAACCCCGAAATTAATTCTAATTAATTTCTGGCTAACAATTAATTAAACAAAATGATTTCTTATTAATATATTAATCTTTTAACATATTAATAAGTTCATTTATATTAATTTATTAATCTTATAATAAATTAATATCTCTCCTTTCATAATTTCCTTGTCCAGTTGCTAGGTTTGAGGGCAACCCAAAAGGACCGTGTTGCTATTAATTCAAGTACATACCAATTATAGTTATGGGCTTAGACACCTAATCCAACAGTCTCCTACTTGGATAAGTCTGTAACTATAATTGCTAGTATGCTTTCTAAATTTGACCAGCAAATTGTAGCTTCCAAAAAGCTGCTGCCGAACTCTGACCCAGTCAGTTACGTGTCCTAAGATAAGTGATCATATAATCCTTTGTTCTGCTAGATATCCCTAGAAAAAAGACATGGAATGCAATCAACCTCTTTGTCCAGAATCTATGTTTCCCGATTCCTGATTAGTGATGATGTAGGACTTCTAATTGAACACATCAATTTAGTCCTGGCTGGGCCCAGCACATAAGTCAACACCAAATCATCGAGGGGCCCATAGATATCGCTTTTGCCATTAAGGAAAAAGGAACGAATAAACATTGACTCATATGCTTGTATCTTTTACTCATCAAACAATACATGATAATACGTTTTATAACACCAAGTTACTGATGCGTTTTCGTATTACCAATGCATAGCCGACTTGCAAATTACAACTCATATATCTCTGTTTCAAGATTATAAGATATTATCGTCTCAGTATTACTCGTGATGAATTCCATGAAGTAATACTCTGAGCGAGGGTTTATCCAATACTCAAATCTCAATTTCTGAGTACTCATGAACGTTGCAGCAAAATCTATTGCCATATCTATCCTTAGACAATCTACAATCCAGTTCATGACAGTCTTGATTCACTACTTACTTCCAAAAGTACGAGCGACTGTGGAGTTTGAATAATCTTATTATTCGGGAAGTAAAACATGCAAAAATGAAACACAATAATAAACAATTGACAAAAGGTAGAACCCAAACTTATAAATAATACTTTATTATTTAATCACCAAAAGTCAATTACATTTACTTTGTTACAAGTTTCAGAACAAAACTAATCTAACTACTAAAACTAATATCATCTTTCAGTCCTATGCTCCGAGCATGCTGAATATGCTTAGCCCTACTCAGACCCTTTGTGAGGGGATCTGCTGGGTTATCTTCAGATGACACCCTCTTCACTATAAGATGGCCTTCTTCTACTCTATGTCTGATGAAATGGTACTTTCTGTCGATATGTCTGGTTTTACCATGATCTCTCGGTTCCTTTGTCAAGGCAACCGCTCCTTCATTATCGCATAATAGTTCCATAGGCTCCTGGATGGTTGGAAAAACTCCGAGATCCCCGATGAAGTTCCTCAACCAAGCTGCTTCTTTCGACGCTGCACTTGCTGCTATGTACTCTGATTCAAAAGTAGAATCAGCCACTGTATCTTGCTTGGAACTCTTCCAAGTAACTGCTCCTCCATTTAATAAGAATACCCAGCCTGACTGAGAACGGAAGTTATCTCTATCCGTCTAAAAGCTGGCATCACTGTAACCATCTACTCTCAAAGTATCATTGCCACCAAGTACAAGGACCCAGTCCTTCGTTCTTCGCAAATACTTGAGTATATTCTTCACGGCTATCCAATGAGCTCTACCTGGGTTTCCCTGATAGCGACTGACCATGCTCAAAGCAAATGCCACATCAGGGCGAGTACATGTCATAGCGTACATGATCGATTTGATAGCAGAAGCATAAGGTACACGACTCATGTCATCTATTTCCTCATCTGTACTCGGGCATTGAGTCTTACTCAATTTGGTATTGCTCTGGATACGTAGCTCTCCCTTCTTGGAATTTTCCATACTAAACCTCTTTAGTACCTTATCCAAGTATGTTCTCTGACTAAGTCCAATTAGTCTCTTCTTTCTATCTCTCAATATTCTAATCCCAAGAATATAGGCGGCTTCTCCTAGGTCTTTCATGGCAAAACACTTTCCAAGCCAAGACTTAAATTCATTCAAGGTTGGAATGTCGTTACCAATGAGTAATATGTTATCGACATATAACACCAGAAAAGTTACTATACTCCCACTAGCCTTGATATACACATAAAACTCATATTCACTTCTAGAGAAACCAAACTCTTTGACTTTCTCATGGAAGCAAAGATTCCAGCTGCGAGATGCTTGTTTCAATCCATAAATGGATTTCTCAAGCTTGCATACTCTATTGGGAAACTTTGCATCAACAAAACCCTCTGGCTGACTCATGTAAACATCCTCAGCCAACTTCCCGTTAAGGAAGGCAGTCTTGACATCCATCTGCCAAATTTCATAGTCATGAAAGGCAGCTATGGCGAGCAATATCCTAATAGATTTAATCTTAGCCACCGGCGAAAAAGTCTCATCATAGTAAACCCCTGGGGTTTGAGTGAAACCTTTTGCAACCAGTCGAGCCTTGAACGTATGCACATTCCCATCCATGTCTGTCTTCTTCTTGAAGATCCATTTGCACCCAACTGTCTTCCGACCTGGTGCACTATCAACCAAATTCCATACTTGGTTGTCATACATGGACTTAATCTCGCTGTCCATTGCTGCTTTCCACTTGGAAGCCTCTGGGCCTGCCATTGCTTCCTTATAAGTGACTGGTTCATCTAAGTTTACCAGTGTTCTGTCACTTATGAATGTGTCACCATCTGAAATAATATGAAAACCATACAACTCAGGTGGCACACTCACCCTTGTGGATCTTCGAAGCGGTAATGATTTATCAACTGGTTCAACAGGAACTGTTTCCTCTGGTTGAGTGCTAGTGTCATCTAAGGTTCCTTTATTGGTTGACTCTTGAATCTCTTCAAGGTCAATGGTACTCCCATTGTCCTCTTTGAATATGAGCTCTCTTTCTAGAAAGACTCCTCTTCGAGCTACAAACACCACATTTTCACTAGGTCTGTAGAACAAATATCCAAAAGACTGCTTTGGGTAACCAATGAAAACACATTTCTCACTTCTAGCTGCTAGCTTGTCGTGAGTCTCTCGTCTTACAAAAGCTTCACAACCCCAGACTTTAATATGTGCTAACGAGGGAACTTTCCCTGTCCACATTTCGTGAGGTGTTTTGGCAACCTTCTTTGTAGGGACAAGATTGAGGATGTTGGCGGCTGTCTCTAAGGCATACCCCCCAGAAGTGAATAGGAAGCGAGGCACGACTCATCATAGAACAAACCATGTCTAACAAGGATCGATTATGCCTCTCAGCTACACCATTTAACTGTGGTGTCCTAGGAGGAGTCAATTGTGAGACTATCCCACATTCTTTCAGATAGTCGTTGAACTCGGTACTAAGATACTCCCCGCCTCTATCGGATCTAAGTATCTTGATCTTTCTGCCCAATTGATTTTCGACTTCATGCTTAAACTCTTTGAACTTTTCAAACGTTTCTGACTTATATTTGATCAAGTAGATGTAACCATATCTGCTATAATCGTCAGTGAAAGTCACATAGAATCGATTAGCATCCCTTGTGGTTGATCAGAAGGGCCCACACACATCTGTGTGTATGAGATCCAACAGACCTTCACCTCTTTCATAAGACCCTGTGAATGGTGATTTTGTCATCTTTCCCAAAAGACAAGATTCACACATATCATCTGATTTTAGGTCAAATGATTCCAACACTCCATCCTTTTGGAGTTGGGCTATGCGTTTCTTGTTAATGTGTCCAAGACGACAATGCCACAAGCATGCCTTGTCTACACTATTAGACAAGTCAATATTAAGTACACTATTTCCTAAGCTGTCAACACAAGTCACTGTTTCATACACACCATCACAAGGTAAAGCTTCAAACACAAAAACACCATTCTTATAAACAGAAATCGAACCATTCAAATCATTAAAAGAATATTTTAAACCTTGTCTGAACAATGCATGAAATGAAATAATGTTTCTCGTCATCTCAGACGAATAGCAATAATTTATTAAGTCTAATATAACATCATTACTAAGCAATAGTTGATAAACTCTGATCTTGGTCACTAGTGAAGACTTTCTGCTCCCCATGATCAAGTTTATCCTCCCATGCTCTATCTCCTCACTTTCCTTTAGCCCCTGCAAATCAGAACAGATATGAAAACCACATCCTGTATCAAGGACCCATGAACGAGAAGATAATGAGTTATTAGCAGAAATAGTGTAAATACCTGCCGAGGATGGCTTCACTTTGCCATCCTTGATATCTTGCAGATATTATGGGCAAGATCTCTTCCAATGCCCCTTTTGATTGCAGTAAAAGCAAATGGCCTCTTTTGGATCAGAAACATGGGGAGTGGAACCATTGGGCTTAGCCTTTAGGCCATTACTAGATGACACAGCTTGAGCCTTGCTCTTCCAGTTTTGCTTGGGAGGACCTTTCCTCTTCTTCCCCTTTCCCTGTCCAATGGCCAAGACAGGGGCATTTGCAGGTGTGGAGGGTATACTTTTACCCTTCATCCCTGCCTCAGCTGTCTGCAACAAGTTGTGCAGTTGGGTCAAAGTCTGCTCAGTGTTGTTCAAATGGTAAGTTAAGATAAACTGACCATAACAATCAGGCAACGAGTTCAAGACCATGTCAATGGCCAATTCCTCATCGAAGTGAATGTTGAGCTTGACCAAATGCTCTATGTAGCGTTGCATTCTTTGCACATGAGATACAACCGATTCCCCCTCTTTCATCTTGCTATCCATGAGTGACTTGACTACTTCAAACTTTTCTTGACGAGCTCGCTTATGGTACTTTTCCATAAGGTCCTTGTTCATCTCAAAAGGCCAGCAGTCCTCATAGTACCTCTGCAATTCTGGGGACATGGTTGCAACCATGATGCATGCCACTTTGGTAGCATCATCATAGTGTTTCTTGTAGGCAGCATACTGTTCGGGAGTGGCTTTTGACTCATTAAGTTCTTTGAGCTCCTTTTCAAGGACATACTCTTTGTCCTCGAATCTAAGCTCCATATTGATGTTACGCATCCAATCGTTATAGTTGGAGCCATCCATAACGACTTTGGAGCAAATGTTTAGTAGAGAGAAGTTGTGGCTAGAGGACGATGAAGCAGAAGTGTTTCCAGGAGTAGACATCTGAAAAGAAAGATAGTTTTAGTTAGATTCCAAGACACCTCAATATAATAACCCAAAGATATCATATCAAGGTTAGGACCCAACTATGACGATTCACAACTTAGAAATGGGATGCCGAGATCCAAGTTCAAATCTCATAAAGGTAGGTGAATGACGATTCACCAATTCCACCATTAGACAAAATAAACAAAGTGAAATTCCTAATTCTTTTGAGATACATTAAAACTATTTAATGGCATGTTTTAATCTCGGATTATGCTCTACTATTTGTGACTGGGATACCGAGGATCACAAACTAGATGCGAATAACCATGCAAATGTGCTTGGTAACCTCATTGTCTTTATCATTAACTATTGATGTGCCGGTAAACCACACACGCTCCATCAAAATGATAATTATAAGATACCCATTACTACTCTTTATTAGTGCCTTTTTGGTGTGCCGGTTAACCACACACGCTCCACTAACGACCAATAAAGCATAATGTGCAATTTCATGGATTAGCATACTTTTCACATTTTTCCTAAAGTAACTAGAGTTGGGATTTTGAAAAATAGTGTTCTAGTACTTTCTTTAATAGCATTATACTTTTAATGGGAAGTATTTGTCCTATCAAATCCGTTCTGCTAACGACCCTCCACTAATCAAGGAAGCGATGGGTGAGAGTGGACACCCAGTCAACTACCATTTTATAGGCAGTTTCCTTATACCCCCCAGTCAACTACCATTTTATAGACTAGCTTCGTGAATGAGGCATACTAGCGATTTGGCTGACCATATTCTTATACATATATAATATTTAACTTTTAATTATAATATATATATATATATATATATATATATATATATATATATATATATAAGGTGTGTTTTAAAACATTTTAAAACTCCAAGGGTTTATATAAATTTTTTCGAAATTTAAACTATTAAATTTTAAATTTAAATAAACCAATTAATTAGATTTAATATTTATCTATTAATTAACTTTTAAATAATTTATTAAATCTTGTAAGGATTATCTAATTAAATTAAACAATTAATTTAATCCTAATCCATATCCCTTCTAGATTTCAAAAATATGGGGATAGGATAATTTCCTTATTTTTCTTAATTTTCTAATAAGGCAACTATTATCCAAAACAAAGAAACCCTAATCTTCATAGCATATTTCGAAATTTTCAAGGGAGGAGGCTAAAACCCTAACCCTAATTTCGATTAGGGTTCTTTGGAGGCTAGGGTTTTCAAAAACCCTTTGATCCACAACCCTAAAAATCGAAAAAAATGACCTTTAGGGTTTAATAGCTATAAACCCTAATTTGCAATTCAACAATTATAACAATTCAATTTAAAACAAACAAAGGCTCTGATACCACTGATGGGTTTTAGGTAAAACAAATAAACTAGAAAACAATTCCTAAGTTCACATGCAACCTACTTTGGATCTATGTTTTATCTATTGAACATACAACTTTGAATTGCAAAACAAGAACCCTCGAGGAGAGAGGCTATAATCGAAATTTACAAACTAGGGTTTAATAATTACATACCTTTCAATTGTTATAGTAAACAATTGATAATTCCCTTGATCTTGATCTTGATCTTCTTGGAAGCTTAGCACCACAAGTGTAATGCCTCTAATGGAATCACACCCAAACTAGCAAGAAGGAAAGTAGAAGAGAGAGGGGAGAGGGAGTATGAAAAATTTCGGCCCTTAGGGTTTCTTCAAAAGAAAAGAGTGACCAAAACATGAACCAGGAGGCTCCTTATATAGCTGAGGGATCTAGGGTTTAGGGGAAACCCTAGTTATCCTTTGCATAGGGTCTAAGCAAACCCAATGGCCTTATCCAAGCCCCTATGGACGAAATTATTAGGGTTTCCCCTAAAGATTTCGTCCACCCTTATCCAAGGGGGTTCTAGAGCCTTCCACTAAACTATTAGATAATTGCAAACTAGTCCGTGCACCTTATAATTAATTCTTTTAACCCCGAAATTAATTCTAATTAATTTCTGGCTAACAATTAATTAAACAAAATGATTTCTTATTAATATATTAATCTTTTAACATATTAATAAATTCATTTATATTAATTTATTAATCTTATAATAAATTAATATCTCTCCTTTCATAATTTCCTTGTCCAGTTGCTAGGTTTGAGGGCAACCCAAAAGGATTGTGCTGCTATCAATTCAAGTACATACCAATTATAGTTATGGGCTTAGACACCTAATCCAACAACTTTAGCAAGGATTGTACTACTCCTGTCTTGGTTGTTCAGACATCTGAGTTGCTGTGTTTCCACTGTAACCACAGGGGCCACAAGAGGGCCAATTGCCCCCAGTTGACAGCATCAGCGCCGGTTAAGGCGCCGGCTCTAGCTACCCTGCGGATTACAGATGGCCGGCAGGGCAAGGCAGAGGCTCCAGTGGTGAGGAGTCGGGTGTTTCAGCTGACGACAGAGGAGGCACGCACTGCACCCGTTGTGATGACGGGATCGTTCCATGTGAACGATATTCCTGTCCAGGTATTGTTTGACTCGGGTGCCACCCGGTCATTTGTTTCCCTTGCGCTTAGCAAGAGGTTTACTGAGTCTTCGGGCATGTTGGATTGCCCTTTAGAGGTGGAGATTGCTGATGATCGATCAGTACGAGCGTCAGCAGTGTTCAGGGATTGTGTTCTAAGGTTGTTTGAGGAGCGCTACTTGGTGTATTTGGTTCCCATTCCGTTGCGTGGGAACAAGGTGATTATAGGCATGGATTGGTTGAGCCCTAATAGGGCGGTGATAGATTGCGCACAGTAGCTAATGCGGCTCAGGACCCCGAGTGGGGGAGAGTTGGTGATCCACGGCGAGAGGCCACAGCGTGGACCCACAGTATGTTCAGCAGCAAGGGCTAGGCACTACCTTCAGCAGGGTTGCGTGGGATATGTTGCACACGTTATGGATACCCGGGAGGCGGGTAAGGCGACGCTAAGCGAGGTTCCAGTGGTGTGAGACTACGCTGATGTGTTCCCGGAGGAGCTTCCTGGAATACCTCCGGAGCATCAGGTAGAGTTCAGGATCGACCTAGTTCCTGGTGTGGCTTCGATAGCCAAGGCGCCCTATCGGTTGGCTCCTCCCGAGATGCAAGAGTTGTCTATGCAGCTGCAGGAGCTGCTAGACAAGGGATTTATTCGACCGAGCAGTTCACCCTGGGGAGCCCCGATCCTGTTTGTGAAGAAGAAGGACGGGTCACATCGGATGTGTATTGATTATCGGGAGCTGAATAAGGTAACAGTGAAGAACCGTTACAAACTCCCAAGGATTGATGACCTCTTTGATCAGTTGCAGGGAGCATCTTGGTTCTCCAAGATCGATTTGTGTTCAGGTTATCATCAGATGAGGGTCAGAGAGGAGGATGTATAGAAGACCGCGTTTCGGACGCGTTACGGCCGCTATGAGTTCGTGGTGATGTCGTTCGGGCTCACCAATGCTCCTGCCGCATTCATGGACCTCATGAACCGCGTATGTAGACCGATGCTGGATCGATCTGTGATAGTTTTCATTGATGATATCTTGGTTTATTCCAAGACGCAGGAGGAGCACGAGGAGCATCTGAGAGAGGTTTTGGAGACCTTAAGGAGGGAGAGCTTGTACGCCAAGTTCTCCAAATGTGAGTTTTGGTTGCGCGAGGTGCAGTTTCTTGGGCACCTCGTCAACCAGAACGAGATTTCAGTAGACCTGGCCAAGGTGGAGGCCGTGATGAGATGGGAGGTTCTGAAGTCTCCATCCGAGATTCGGAGTTTCCTGGGATTAGCGGGCTACTATCGGAGATTCATTTAGGACTTCTCCAAGATAGCCGCACCCCTAACGCGGCTGACAAAGAAAGCCGTGGTCTTTCGATGGGGGCCTAAGCAGCAGGCAGCATTCGAGGTTCTGAGACAGAGATTGTGCGACGCGCCAATCGTAGCCCTGCCAGAGGGCGTAGAGGATTTTGTGGTATATTGTGACGCGTCCATTTCAGGGTTGGGCGCGGTGCTGATGCAGAGAGGTCATGTCATTGCCTACGCTTCGAGGCAGCTGAAGCCTCACGAGGCGAACTACCCGACGCACGATTTAGAGTTGGGAGCGGTGGTATGCGCCCTCAAGATTTGGCGACATTATCTTTATGGGGTTTGGTGTACCATTTACATGGACCATAAGAGTTTGAGGTACCTCAAGGATTAGTCGAATCTAAACATGAGGTAGCGTCGGTGGCTCGATGTGGTGAAGCATTAAGATTGTCAGATCCTTTACCACCCGGGGAAGGCCAATGTGGTGGCTGATGCGCTTAGTCGCAAGGCGGTGCCGATTAAGGATATTTGCATGCGGATGACAGTGGTGACCCCGCTTTTGGAGCGGATTTGGGAGGCCCAGCAGGAGGCCATGAAGGAGGAACATCGGAAGAGTGAGCGCATAGTGGGTCAGGTTTCCTCCTTCGATTATGATAGCAGGGGATTATTGTCATTACACCGTAGGGTGTGGGTGCCGTACCTCGGAGGCGTGCGCCAGGTCTTGATGGAGGAGGCGCACAAATCTCGCTTCTCCATTCATCTCGGGGCGACGAAGATGTATAGGGATCTTCGTCTAGACTATTGGTGGCCCTGCATGAAGCGGGATGTGCCTTGGTACGTCGAACGGTGCTTGACCTGCAGGAAGGTCAAGGCCGAGCATCAGAGACCGCACGGCAAGATGCAGCCGTTGGATATCCCGTTGTGGAAATAGGAAGATATTACGATGGACTTTATCACAAAGCTACCCAGGACCATGCGGGGAGTGGATTCTATATGGGTCATCGTGGACCGGTTGACCAAGAGCGCCCATTTTATCCCAATTCAGGAGAGCATCTCGGCCGAGAAGTTGGCTGGCATTTATATCAGGGAGGTAGTGGCGCGGCACGGGGTGCCCGTATCAGTGATTTCAGACAGAGATGTGCGATTTGCTTCCAGGTTTTGGAAGAAATTCCATGACGAGTTGGGTACTCGTCTGCATTTCAGCACAGCTTTTCACCCGCAGACGGATGGTCAGAGCGAGCGGACCATCCAAACGTTGGAGGATATGTTGTGGGCATGTGTTCTGGATTTCGGAGGTAGTTGGGATACCTACCTCCTGTTGGCGGAGTTCTCATATAATAAGAGCTATCATGCAAGCATCGATCGTCCTCCCTTCGAGATGTTGTATGGAAGGAGGTGCAGGACCCCGATATGTTAGGGAGAGGTTGGCCAGAGAGTCATCGGAAGCACCGAAGTGGTGCTCCAGACGACAGAGAAGATCCAGCAGGTCCAGAGTAGGCTCCAGACTGCCCAGAGTTGGCAGAAAAGTTATGCCGACAAGCGTCGTTTAGACTTGGAGTTCCAAGTCGGGGATATGGTTCTCCTGAAGGTGTCGCCGTGGAAAGGCGTCGTCCGATTTAGGAAGCGAGGCAAGTTGGGCCCAAGCTTCATCGGGCCATTCAGGGTTGTAGCCCGGGTGGGCAAGGTGGCGTATAGGTTGGATCTGCCAGTCAAACCCAGCCAGATCCACAGCACTTTCCACGTCTCTTAATTGCGGAAGTGTTTGGTAGATGACTCGGCAGTGGTGCCTTTGGAAGATATTCAGGTCGATGACAGCCTGAATTACATCGAGCGGCCTGTGGCGATCCTCGACAGGAAGTCGAAGGATCTAAGGAACAAGAGGGTGGAACTCGTGAAGGTGCAATGGCAGCAC
Source organism: Lactuca sativa (assembly GCF_002870075.4). Lineage (NCBI taxonomy): Eukaryota > Viridiplantae > Streptophyta > Magnoliopsida > Asterales > Asteraceae > Lactuca > Lactuca sativa. Next base: position 132,202,424 of record NC_056631.2, read on the forward strand.
CGAAAGGGATCGGAGTGGACTTGGGAGCCGGTGAAGGAGATGATGGAGCATTACCCCGAGCTGTTTCAGGATCGAGCAGCAGACTTCGAGGACGAAGTCTAAAATAGTGGGGGATATTTGTAGCACCTGGTTCCTGGTACGTATTTCTTGTGGCTAATATTTTAATTTTATGCATTTTTGCCTTGGACTCGGCGAGTTGAAGGACCAACTCGCCGAGTAGGAGCGGGATAAGGCGCAGGGTTTGAACTTTGTACTCGGCGAGTTGGTCCCCGGACTCGGTGAGTAGACCCGGTTTGGACAAAAACCCTAATCCGGGCGTGTGCACCCTATTTAAACGCTCTAACTCTGCCTCTTCAGTCCCTAACACTTCCAGAGAGCTGTAAAGAGAAACCCTAGCCCCCATATTGTTCTTAAGAGTGATTTTGGCCTTGTGGAGAAGGATTGGAGCTTAGAGAAAGGAAGAAGAGGTTGACGTGTGCAAGGAGGGGAGGTAGATCCGGGATCTACACTGTGAGAAGCTTCCATTCAGGTAGAAAAGTTCTTACCTTGATCATTAGTTCATTAGATCCCCTTTTTGTCCCAAATTAGTGGTTTCAAGCCCTAAAACTTTAAATTCCATGTATCTATGCTTTAAGTTCTGAAAGGACTTCAGATTGGGACCTTATGGACATCCTAGAAGTATAAAGTCTCCATGGTTGGCGTTATTGAGGTCCCTATTGAGTGTATGACCCTTTAAGAAGCTTGGAATTGCCTTCTTGAGCTCATAGGGCCATGCATGCACGTAATGTTTTCAACTTTACGTGATAAACATGCCCTAGGAGCTTAGATCTATGGGTTAGAAGCGTTGCATGTCTCAGTTTTGGTTTGTATGGGAAGTGGGTCGTAGGGACTCGGCGAGTCCCAAAGTGGAACTCGGCGTGTTCTATGAAGATGGTCTTAGACTCGGCGAGTTGGTAGAACAACTCGGCGACCCCTATGAAGATTGCCTGGAACTCGCCGAGTTGTTCTTCAAACTCAGTGAGTCATATGAACTTTCATTGAGTAAGAAGGGATTTAAGTGTTGAAGGTCCAACCCTTTGTATCTGCACGAGGGGTCAACAGGGTAACGTAGTCCCAAAACCCCAAATCATCTTGCGGATGTTCTGGTGAGGATTGAGAGTGAGTGGGGGACCTACTCGTGGAACTCGGCGAGTCGGACCACGAGTCGGTTCCATAGTCCCGAGTAGTGAGTCAAGGGTGACTCAGTGAGTGGAAAGAGGGACTTGGCAAGTATGACCGGGTTAGTAGGAGAAGGAATCGGCGAGTCTGTGGCACGACTCGGCAAGTCCAGTCAACTGGAAGTTGACTTTGATCAAGAGTTGACCTTGGACCAGGGATGGGTCAGTCAATTGACCTAAGGGTATTTATGAGTGGCTAATCTATGTTTATGGGTTTGTAGCCGGAGGATTACCGGTGCAGCAGCCAGACGTCTAGCGGTCAGACCTTCGGTAACTACTCTTCGACGTGAGTTTCCTTCCAGTAGTAACGGGTCTAAGGCACCAAGGCCGGCCCGTATAGACAAGATGTTAGTATTAGAGTGTGGGCCTAGCCCGTATCTCTTGGTTGAGTTGATTATGATATATGCCAGTATGATAGAATTGTCTATACTCGTTGTCCGTGTGATACTTGTATATTATGGGTTAGCAGATGAGTGTGGGTGTAACAACCCGAAATTTCATATCACTTCTTGTAACTCAAATTGTAATCCAATTCGATCAACCAAACGTCGTTTCCAAATCCGTTTCCTATTTCGCCATTTAATTAATTCGTTAACTAGTATTGATCTAAAATGACTTAATGGGTGTCTTAATGCCATTAGGAATCATTCTAACACCCCATTATAGTTATCGGATTAATTCTAGAATCGACCATATCGGATTACGGCAACTTGGTCGGGTGCGACCAAAAGCCCCGCCTAACGCCGGTATCGGGTAGAATTCCATCGTGTCCAATTCCCGAGCACTATATAAGTGATTCAAACCTTTCATTTGAAGCTTTTGGCCATTCTTTCATAAACACTTCCAACCTCTCTCCTCATCCATAATCAAAGGTCCAAAAACAAAGATTTAAGGCTCCAAATCAAAGAGGTAACATCCCTAACTTGTTATCTAACCTCTTTAGCCTTCAAATTGATGTTCAAATTGAGTTGTAGGACCTAGAACATGTGTTTATGGCCAAGGATCAAGCTTGGGCTGTAAACACCCAAAAATGGGGTTTTTAAGTCAATTAACCCTTCCAAATCATTGTTGGGACTTAGATACGACCTTAAGGCTTGCAAATCGGGACTTGAAACACTTAAAACATGAATTTTGTGGGACAAAAGAGAGTTTACGGCCAAGGATCCTTCTTGGGCCGTAAACTCCTCAAAAATGGGGATTTAACACTTTAAAACATGTCAAAATGCCTTGTAACTCAACCAATAGCCTTGTGGTAAATCCTAGATCCATCTAAAAATAGTTTGGGGGTTTGTAACATATCAAAATGCCACATATAAGAGTTTACGGCCTAGGCACATACCCTTTGGCCGTAAACTCATAAATCTATGTCAAATGATGCCCCTAATTCACCTGAAAGGCTTGGAAAAATTTCTAGAATCACATGTGATTGTTTTTGTAACAGCCCGGAATCTCAGGTATTGTTAAATTATGTTTTTGGGGTGAGTTAAGGGGGGGACTCGGCGAGTCGGAGCCTAGACTCGCCGAGTAGGATCGCAGACTTGGTCGCGGGTTCGCGACTGGACTCGACGAGTCCGATATGGACTCGACGAGTCTACGCTGTTTAGCGAAAACCCTAACCGTTCAGGTTTGGGTCGTATATAATGCACTTATAGGCCGTCATTGTCCGTCTTTAGTCGACTGAGAAGAACCCTAAACGGCTGTGAGCATCTAGAGCAAGATTGGAGGATATTAGGGCTTGAAGAAATTGTTGTGCAAGGAGGAGAAGGGTTTTGGCTAAAGGAACAGCAAGGGATTCGAGTTCTGCGGTTTGGAGACACAGAGAGGGCATATTTCAGGTAATATTTCAGATTCCTTTCTGTTATGTTGATGTGTGCATGGATTTAGGGTTTATGGAACCCATTTGGTGATTAGATGAATTAGTACCTTGTTACCCTACGACTATAATCCTGTATTAGGACCTTTAGAGGTCCAGAAGGTCCATGCTTGTGTATTTCGGGACGAAACTTATCTCAGGAAGCAGTTTGATCGACTGCATGGCGTGGACTCGCCGAGTCCGATGAACAGACTCGGCGAGTAGCTTGGAGATTGACTGGAACTCGTCGAGCTGTTCTTCAGACTCAGCGAGTGGAGTCGGGGTGGCCCTGCGATTCTTCCACAAGGATCTCGTCGAGTCAAGAGGAATACTCGACGAGTAGAAAGGGAACATCAGGGGAAGTCGGGGAGGACGTCTAGACTCGCCGAGTCGCCATGGCACTCGCCGAGTCCGGTCGAGTTGACCGTTGACCGTTGACCGTTGACCAGAGTTGACCTAAGTCTGTCTCTTTAGGGATAGTCACACTTATAAGATATAAGTGTTAATGAGAGATATGTGATGTTATAGGGAGGTTGTAGCTCGTCGGATTGTGCACGAGTGACTTCAGGATTTGCTAGCTTTCAGCATTTACGAGGCGAGTCTTCTCACTATACTGTACCCGGAAGGGTTTGACTGTGTGACCAGAAGGTCAGCTATGATATGTGATATGTATGCTATATGTGGTAAGCTGTTTGTTATAAATGCTATGTATATTATGGGCCGGAAGGCAATATGTATGGGCCGGAAGGCGATATGTTGTGTGATGGACCGGAAGGTCGGCGTGGGTAGGACCGGAAGGTTTACCCAGCAGGGACGGAAGTCCCCTGAGACACATGGACCAGAAGGTCGGGGCCTGGAAAGGCGTATGTGCGTAAGTTGTATATTGGGGAACTCACTAAGCATTTATGCTTATAGTTGTTTATGTATGTGTTTCAGGTACTAGCGAGGACCGTGGGAAGGCGCCGGTGTGATCGATACACACTAGAGAATGTTTTTATGATCTTGGGATTTTGACTATTTGTATTTGATAGAATACTTAAACTCTTTATGCCTTGTTTTGAATAGAAATACTTTATTTTTAAAAATGAAAAAAAATTTGTTTGAAAATTTGAGTTGTTACAATTGGTATCAGAGCCTTGGTTTGAGGGATTCGGGTGCACCTTCGGGAGTAACTGAACTCAAACCGAGGATTTGAGGAAAACTTTTTAAATAAAGGCATAAACTTTTGTAAATGGTTGTGTGGTAAGCAAGAAAGAAGCAGTGTGTATGATCAGTCAGCGCCCGAACGGTAAAGATCCCCAAAATACCTTACAATGTTATATGATATAAATTGTTATGCATGCTAGAAGACTAGGTATTCATGATAGGACTAGAGTGGCCTGATTTGTGATGCCTTATTCTAGGGAAGTTTGCCGATATGAGATGCTTTGCTAGTATGCGGGTAGATAGTGCATATCAGAAGTAGAGTACTCACTATCCGGGGTTTGGGGAGGAAGACTTGGGATGAATGCTGATGCGGTGTGGTCGGTAGTATTGGGCCCGTACTACCGAAGACACCGGGTCAGTGGGAGACCCAAGTAAGAATCCCTGGATATCGGAGACTGAGTAGGGTTGCGTTATCGAGTGCGATTACACTTGATGGAGTCTCTGATAGTTTTATGTTGTATTTCAGAGACATCATGGTTAGACCACGCCACGGAGCGAGTACGAGCGGTGTGAGTGACAAGGAGATTCGTCAGATGATTCACGAGGAGGTGGCGGCGGCGATCCGGGCTGAGATCCCGGAGATGTTTGGGTCTATTAAGACCACCCTGATGGAGACATTCGATGAGCGGTACGCCGCATTGACTGAGGCTGCAACCGCTGCAGCTACCGCAGCTGTGGCCGCTGCTAGGCCACAGGGGGGTGACTCGTTGCTGTTCCGAGAGTTCAGCAACACGAAGCCACCGGAGTTCGATGGGACGCAGGATCCGATTGCTGCGATGAGGTGGATCGCGGACATAGAGGGGTGCTTCTACACTTGTTCATGCCCGGAGCACCTGAGGGTACGGTTCGCTTTGAACCAGCTCTGTCTGGGAGCGAAGGACTGGTGGAAGTTCGTGACGGCGAACTTCACTTTGGCAGAGACTACAGCGGTGACATGGGAGGGGTTTACTGCCATGTTCAGGGATGAGTACGTTCCCCCGGTGGAGCGGGAACGATTGGTTCAGGAGTTCTTAACCCTCAAGCAGGGTACAGATTCGGTGGCGGCGATCACGCGGAAGTTTCATGAGAGGGCGATGTTTTGCCCCGAGCTGGTGTCCACAGAGCAGGCTCGGATGAGCCGGTACTTGGGTGTCTTGAGGAGGGATATCCGGGAGTTTGTGTCAAACTCCACTTACCATACTTTTGCTGAGCTTCAGGCGAATGCCAGGAAGCGCGAGATCGAGTTGGAGACCCAGGCCAGGGAGGAGGCCGAGTCTCAGCGGGTGGACCGGCGACCGGCTCAGTCCCAGCCGGCAGCCAAGCGGATAAAGTCCGCCGATTCGAGGACAGGAGGTTCGAAGGGTCGCACTTGCGGGAAGTGCGGCAAGAGTCATGATGGGTTATGTCGATCTGGTGCTTGCTACAAGTGTGGCAAGGAGGGGCACATTGCTAGGGAGTGCCCCAAGGGATTTACGGTTTGCTTTCATTGCAACCAGACTGGCCATAGGAAGGCCGAGTGCCCTCAGCTTCTTCAGGGATCTGCACCTGCTACCGGAGCTACTGCGACTCGACCGGTGAAGGCCGAGGCCCCGAGGGCTCGGGGAAGAGCCTTTCAGCTGACTGCGGAGGAGGTCCGCGCTGCGCCCGATGTCGTGGCAGGTATGTTGTAATTCATGTATTTATTTTAATGTCGAGATGTTATGCTTATGTTATTATATGCGTAGGTACTTTCCTTGTGAACTCTGTGCCTGCCTTAGTGTTATTTGACTCGGGTGCGAGTAGGTCCTTTGTGTCCTTAGCCTTTAGTCAGCATATCAGCGCTAGTCGTGAGTCGTTGAGTCGACCTTTGAGAGTTTCTATAGCTGACGAGAAAGTGATCTGTGCCACGGAGGTTCTTCGGGAATGTGTGCTAGAGATTTTCGGGGTTGAATTCCCGATTGACCTGATTCCTATTGCGATGGGTGATGTATGTGTCATTGTGGGCATGGACTGGTTGAGCCGATTCGGCGCTGTCATCGACTGTGAGCGTTAGTTGGTAACTATACGAGACCATAGTGGGGGAGTTCTTTCGGTGTACGGCGAGGGTACCCGTTCGGGATCAGCTTTTTGTTCGGCCGCTAGGGCGAGGCAGTGTCTACAGCAGGGCTGTAAGGGTTTTGTGGCGTATGTGATGGATATGCGGGTGGTTTCCGAGAGACCGAAGTCAGTTGAGGAGGTCCCTATGGTGCGTGAGTTTCCAGATGTTTTTCCCGAGGAGCTGCCGGGAGTACCTCCTGTGAGGCAAGTAGAGTTTGGTATCGATCTGGTTCCGGGGGCCGCGCCTATTGCTAAAGTGCCTTATCGTCTTGCACCTCCAGAGATGCAAGAGTTGTCCTCGCAGCTCCAGGAGTTGCTGGGGAAGGGATTCATTCGGCCGAGCAGCTCGCCGTGGGGAGCACCTATTCTATTCGTCAAGAAGAAGGATGGTTCACACCGGATGTGCATTGATTACCGGGAGTTGAACAAGTTGACAGTCAAGAACCGTTACCCGTTACCAAGGATCGATGATTTATTTGATCAGTTGCAGGGAGCGTCTTGGTTTTCCAAGATCGATCTGAGGTCAGGGTACCATCAGGTGAGGGTGCGGGATGGGGATGTCCAGAAGACAGCGTTTAGGATGCGATATGGGCATTATGAGTTTGTGGTGATGCCTTTCGGGCTCACCGATGCCCCGGCTGTGTTCATGGATCTCATGAACAGGGTATGCAGGCCGATGTTGGATCGATCAGTGATTGTATTTATCGACGACATTCTGGTGTATTCTAGATCTAGAGAGCAGCATGAGGAGCATTTGAGGGAGGTCCTCGAGGTATTGAGGTCGGAGAAGCTTTATGCAAAGTTCTCCAAATGTGACTTCTGGTTGCGGTAGGTCCAATTTCTAGGACATGTTGTTAATCAGAAAGGGATATTGGTCGATCCGGCCAAGGTTGAGGCGGTGATGAGTTGGGAAGTGCCGAAGTCACCTTCTGAGATCAGGAGCTTCCTTGGGTTGGCAGGGTATTATCGGAGATTCATCAAGGATTTCTCCAAGATTGCAGTGCCACTCACCAGATTGACCCGGAAGGGTGTTGCATTCTCATGGGGGCCCGAGCAGCAGACCTCCTTTGAGACACTCCGCCAGAGGTTGTGCGAAGCCCCGGTATTAGCCCTCCCGGAAGGGATGGAAGATTTTGTAGTATATTGCGACGCATCGATTTCGGGACTGGGTGCAGTGTTGATGCAGAGGGGTCATGTGATAGCGTATGCGTCGAGGCAGCTGAAGCCTCATGAGGCGAGATATCCCACGCATGATTTAGAGTTGGGGGCAGTAGTATTCGCTCTCAAGATTTGGCGTCACTACCTGTATGGGGTTCGATGTACAATATATACGGACCATAAGAGCTTGAAGTATTTGATGGATCAGCCCAACCTAAATATGCGTCAGAGGAGGTGGTTGGATGTGGTCAAGGATTATGATTGTGAGATCCTGTACCACCCAGGTAAGGCTAATGTGGTAGCCGACGCGTTGAGCCGCAAGGCGGAGAGCACTCCATTGCGAGATGTATGCTTGAGACTGACTGTGATGACTCCTGTATTGGATGCTATTCGTGGGGCACAGGCTGAAGCTGTGCGACCGGAAATGCAGAAGAAAGAGCGGGTTGTAGGGTTAATTTCAGAGTTCGTTAAGGATGGGCGAGGGCTTATGACGTTTCAGGGTCGGATTTGGGTACCGTTTGTGGGCGGTACGCGTATTACTTTGATGGAAGAGGCTCATAGATCGAAATTCTCGATCCATCCCGGTGCTACGAAGATGTATTTGGACTTGAGGAAAGAGTATTGGTGGCCCTGTATGAAGAGGGACGTTGCATGGTTCGTTGAGAGGTGCTTGACCTGCCGTAGGGTTAAGGCCGAGCACCAGAGACCGCACGGCAAGTTACAGCCATTGGAGATCCCCGAGTGGAAGTGGGAACAAATCACTATGGATTTCATCACCAAATTGCCGAGGACTGCCAGGGGAGTTGATGCAATTTGGGTGATTGTGGATAGGTTGACGAAGAGTGCACACTTCCTTGCCATCAGTGAGAGTTCTTCAGCGGAGAAGTTGGCGGAGATATATGTAAGAGAGGTAGTATCTCGGCATGGGGTACCGATCTCGATTGTTTCAGACCGTAATGTGCGCTTCACTTCTAGGTTCTGGAAGAAATTTCATGAGGAGCTGGGTACTAAATTGCATTTTAGTACCGCGTACCATCCCCAGACAGACGGTCAGAGCGAGCGGACGATTCAGACGCTGGAGGACATGCTCCGGGCGTGTGTGTTAGACTTCGGGGGTAGTTGGGATGCGTACTTACCATTGGCAGAGTTTTCCTACAACAACAGCTATCATTCGAGCATTGGTATGCCACCTTTTGAGCTGTTGTATGGTAGGAGATGTTGGACCCCCATTTGCTGGGGAGAGGTGGGACAGAGAGTGATGGGCAGCACGGAGATCGTGCTTCAGACGACAGAGCAGATTCAGCAAGTTAGGCAGAGGTTATTGACTGCCCAGAGCCGACAGAAGAGTTATGCAGACAGGCGCCGATCCGAGCTTGAATTTCAGGTCGGCGACTTTGTTCTCCTGAAGGTCTCCCCTTGGAAAGGAGTGATTCGATTCAGGAAGAGGGGCAAGTTGGGGCCCCGGTATATTGGGCCATTTCGTGTGATTGCAAGGATAGGCCGGGTAGCCTATCGGTTGGAGTTGCCAGCGGAGTTGGGACAGATCCACGACACTTTTCATGTGTCGCAATTGAGGAAGTGCATAGCCGATAAGTCGGCAGTGGTTCCATTGGAGGATATTCAGGTGGATGCGAGCCTGAATTATGCCGAGAGACCAGTGGCCATCAGGGATCGGAAGATCAAGGTTCTGAGGAACAAGGAAGTACCTCTGGTGTTGGTTCTGTGGCAACACCGTAAGGGGTCGGAAATGACTTGGGAGCCAGAACGTGAGATGCGAGAGCAGCATCCGGAACTATTTTCAGAGTGAGACTTCGAGGGCGAAGTCTAATCCAAGTGGGGGAGAGTTGTAACAGCCCGGAATCTCAGGTATTGTTAAATTATGTTTTTGGGGTGAGTTAAGGGGGGGACTCAGCGAGTCGGAGCCTAGACTCGCCGAGTAGGATCGCAGACTTGGTCGCGGGTTCGCGACTGGACTCGACGAGTCCGATATGGACTCGGCGAGTCTACGCTGTTTAGCGAAAACCCTAACCGTTCAGGTTTGGGTCGTATATAATGCACTTATAGGCCGTCATTGTCCGTCTTTAGTCGACTGAGAAGAACCCTAAACGGCTGTGAGCATCTAGAGCAAGATTGGAGGATATTAGGGCTTGAAGAAATTGTTGTGCAAGGAGGAGAAGGGTTTTGGCTAAAGGAACAGCAAGGGATTCGAGTTCTGCGGTTTGGAGACACAAAGAGGGCATATTTCAGGTAATATTTCGGATTCCTTTCTGTTATGTTGATGTGTGCATGGATTTAGGGTTTATGGAACCCATTTGGTGATTAGATGAATTAGTACCTTGTTACCCTACGACTATAATCCTGTATTAGGACCTTTAGAGGTCCAGAAGGTCCATGCTTGTGTATTTCGGGACGAAACTTATCTCAGGAAGCAGTTTGATCGACTGCATGGCGTGGACTCGCCGAGTCCGATGAACAGACTCGGCGAGTAGCTTGGAGATTGACTGGAACTCGTCGAGCTGTTCTTCAGACTCGGCGAGTGGAGTCAGGGTGGCCCCGCGATTCTTCCACAAGGATCTCGTCGAGTCAAGAGGGATACTCGACGAGTAGAAAGGGAACATCAGTGGAAGTCGGGGAGGACGTCTAGACTCGCCGAGTCGCCATGGCACTCGCCGAGTCCGGTCGAGTTGACCGTTGACCGTTGACCAGAGTTGACCTAAGTCTGTCTCTTTAGGGATAGTCACACTTATAAGATATAACTGTTAATGAGAGATATGTGATGTTATAGGGAGGTTGTAGCTCGTCGGATTGTGCACGAGTGACTTCAGGATTTGCTAGCTTTCAGCATTTACGAGGTGAGTCTTCTCACTATACTGTACCCGGAAGGGTTTGACTGTGTGACCGGAAGGTCAGCTATGATATGTGATATGTATGCTATATGTGGTAAGCTGTTTGTTATAAATGCTATGTATATTATGGGCCGCAAGGCAATATGTATGGGCCGGAAGGCGATATGTTGTGTGATGGACCGGAAGGTCGGCGTGGGTAGGACTGGAAGGTTTACCCAGCAGGGACGGAAGTCCCCTGAGACACATGGACCGGAAGGTCGGGGCCTGGAAAGGCGTATGTGCGTAAGTTGTATATTGGGGAACTCACTAAGCATTTATGCTTATAGTTGTTTATGTATGTGTTTCAGGTACTAGCGAGGACCGTGGGAAGGCGCCGGCGTGATCGATACACACTGGAGAATGTTTTTATGATCTTGGGATTTTGACTATTTGTATTTGATAGAATACTTAAACTCTTTATGCCTTGTTTTGAATAGAAATACTTTATTTTTAAAAATGAAAAAAATTTGTTTGAAAATTTGAGTTGTTACAGTTTTAAGTGTCAAAAATTAATTATTCATGAGCATAGGAGAGTTTACGGCCATAGAACATGCTTCTAGGCCGTAAACTCCTAAAATGATGTTATATGGTGGCCAAAATTGATACCAAACCTTGGAAAATGAATTAGAATCACATGTGATTGCTCCTTGTGCCTTAAATCAATTTTTCTTCACCCTAGGAGAGTTTACGGACGTAAACTCCAAGTTTACAGCCGTGAACTCCCTTTTAAGTGGTATTAATTCATTCAAATTGTTCCAAGGCATTTTAGTAAGTCATTCCAACAATCCCTAAGTCCAATCAAGCCATTAAACCTTCAAAATCACACCAACATGAGTTTACGACCGTAAACTCATGTATGTGCATGTTTTGTGGCTGTAAACTCCCTTAAATGTTTACTCTTGCGGAGTAAACTCAATTCCTAATTCCCTAGTGCTATATTACGTCCGAAGATGTCACCCGGGTCACTCCAAACACTCGTTTTGAGGTGTTTAACCTCGTTGGAGTGTAGTGTTCCATATAATTAGTAATTATAAATCTAATTAGTTATATATGGACATTATTACATTTTACATAGGGACATCGCGAGTAAACAAGCCCCGAACCAACGTCTAGTATCCAAAACTGTCGCATTTCCGAGTCTGGTGAGTTCATACCCCTACCATTTTTCACTGTTTTTTTTTACTGTTATCAAGGGGGAACACAAGCAAAGTACAAGGGATTACTTGTACTCAAAACTTGTTTTTATGTGTGTGTTTCACATTTCATATGCTTTTAACACTGATTGATACAACTGGTAATTGTTTGAACAAGCAGCTCGCGTAAACATATTATTTGTGAAATGGGTTTTATAAACTGTTATGTTTTATATATTTCACAAATGGATTTCTACATTTTATCAGTTAAAAGCATGACATTAGAACATATGAACATAAAACTTGTACATTGTCTTGTCCTTGGTAACACTCCACAGAGATACGCGAGTGGAGGATTATCGTATTATTACTAGTAAAAGTGTTATTCCTGTATGGTTGGAGACACGTCCTCGGCGAACACTCCACAGAGATATGCGAGTGGAGGACTACACCCGTAACCAGAATCTCTGGGATTTAGACAGCGTGACTTGAGTGTGTAGATCTATACGGGGATGACTACCCCACACCTGGCTGCTAGCTACAGCCGAACCAAAATGGTTCAAGGGTGACGAAAGTCATAAGGTTGTGGACTACTTATTGCCACAGGTTCAGTCTATAGTATGGTTATGGAACTCGCAATTACGATAACATAGATTTACTTATAGTAATAATGAATAACTTTATACATCTTTTAAATTGAAAACCAACATTCAGGAAAGTATGGGACTTTCCTGGGAAACCTTGTACATAACCAGGTCTAACAGAATACATCTTTACAATGAAAACCAACACTCGGGAAAGCATGGGGCCTTCCTGGGGAACACATACATAACTAGAAAAGTGTAACCAAACAGATAACATTATATCTTTTACAATTGATAACTCACAATTAGGAAAGTATGGGACTTTCCTGGGAATACATTGGAACTCAAACAGAGCAGTTTAGCAAACCAGATAATCAAACTATACATTTTTCATATGAGTAAACGTGTTTACAGTGTACAAACCTACTATACTTTGTAATTGTGAAACAACAAACAACTTTTAAGAAAATGTGGGATTTTCTTGGCGTGTGTTACATTTTCAGAAACAAAAAGGAAACACGAACATTTTCACAAAACAAAACTACTTATGAAGTCACCAGTGTTATGCTGATTTTCAAAACCGCTTGTGTTCTCAGGTCAACGTTAGAACAGGTACCGAAGATCCTTTTGCCTGAAGTCGGAGTGCTCAGAAGACCCGTTTCATTTTGTTCATATATATACTATGTATCACAACTGTACAACTTTACTTTTGAAACAATTGTAAAACTTTTATATGTAATGTAATGGTTGTTCTACTTTACTTACTATGTACATTGGATTTGATACTCAACGTGGAGTCAACCCCGGAAATGTTTCCGCCTTCAATTTTCGGGGTGTGACAGATTGGTATCAGAGTCCTTGTTTATAGTGAATAAAGTATACCAAACCTTACATGGTATAAAACTATAAACACTAAAGGGCCTTAGTGCTCTGAAATAAAAGTATCTTCAAACTATAAGTATTTTCAAAAAGTATATAAGTATACCGAGCAGTCGAGATCCGTAATTACAAGTAGAACAAAACATAAGTAAATGGGTGTTGTGTACTGTGGTTAAACCTGGGCAGTTATGTAGTCGTGTCTAGGTTCAATATAGCCTGGCCAACTATATTCATTCGAGACACGCCCAACATGTGCTTGGGAGTGACTGTAGTACGCGGCATGCCTAAAACTTACCCTAATACCACAAACGTCACGCCAGTGTAGTAACGAATCATGAAATACTATGGGAGTATTTCTCGAGCTAAATCCTTGTAAAAATCCTCGTTCACGTATGGATCCTCGATCATTCCATTAGCGATAGTTTACTTGCTTCGATAACTCTTTCCTGTTTTATCGCTTATTTGGAATTAATATCTGTCATATCTCTCGATTCAATTCAGAGGACTTATCATCCTCTCTTTCTTGATCTTATTAGATCAAGATGCCTCCTAGAAAGAGACCCAGCTCAAAGACCAACAACCCTCCGCCACCACCTCCTCCTGAAATTGATCCCGTGTTATTCCAAACAGCTGTTACCGCCGCGGTGGCAGCTGCTATGTCCCAATTAAACACCCGTGGTTCGGGAGGTGGTACTCAAGATCAAGAAAGTAATCAGGAACAACGAAAGGAGGGTTCCTACAAGGATTTCATGAATGCGAAGCCTTCATCCTTCGATGGCACTGGTGGTGTCATTTCCTTGTCCCGATGGTTCGAGAAAATCGAATCGATCTTCGAAATCTGTGCCTGTGCTGAGTCCGATAAAGTCAAATTTTCAGCCTGTACCTTCAGTGATAAAGCCTTGACTTGGTGGAATGGCCGAGTCAAATCCTTGACCCTACCCATAGCCAATGTCATGGGCTGGGACGCAATGAAAGAACTCCTCCTTGCCGAATATTGTCCCCGTGGTGAAATGCAGAAGCTAGAGCACGAGCTCTGGAACCTGAAAATGAAAGGTTCTGACATTGCTGCATACATTTCTCGATTTGATGATCTCGCACTCCTTTGCCCTGGTTTGGTCACTCCTGAAAGCAAAAAGATCGAGAGGTTTATTTGGGGGCTAACCAATCCAACAAAAGGTCATGTCTTAGCTGCTCGCCCGGACACATATGATAGTGCTAAGACTTTAGCCCAAGCCATAATTAACCACAGTGATGATGTCAAGGAAACCACCACCGCCCCTGAGTCGACTAAAAGCAGTGGTGAGAAAAGAAAATTCTGGAAGAAGAAGAAGGGTCAATCTTCCCAAGGCTCCTCCAAAAGACAACAAACAGTAGCAGTCCATGCTGCTACTACCCTCGTTGCTGCTGCTTCTGTTGTGGGATCCACAGCTCCAACTCCTACCAACCGGTATACTGGTAATCTTCCCCTATGTGATAAGTGCAAGTATCACCACAACCCTGGCCCCTGTCGAGAACTTTCCTGTACCAATTGTGGTAAGACCAAGGCACACAGTCTGATTCTGCAAAGCTCCGGCCCAATCGGCCAATCAATCTTCTGGAGCAGGCATTGGACAAGCCTGTTACAACTGTGGTGAAGCTGGGCACTTTAAAAGGAACTGCCCTAAGAAGTCTACTGCTGATAACACCGAAAGAGTCCTCGCTATGGGACAGGAGGAAGCGGTCGCTGATCCCACTGTTGTCTCAGGTACGTTCCTTCTCGACAACTCATATGCTAATATTCTTTTCGATTCGGGTGCTGAGAGGAGCTTTATTAGTCATGCATTCAAACATAACCTAAAACATAATTCCAGACCTTTAACCGAAACATTTACCGTCGAGATGGCGAACGGTGAGAAAGAAAGCACGAGCGAAGTATTCGTAGGTTGCACCCTTACCCTGAATGATCATTTGTTTCCTATCGATCTTATGCTGGTATCCATAAAGAGCCTTGATGTCATCATTGGCATGGATTGGTTGAGTCCCAATCATGCGGATATCCTTTGTTTTGAAAAAGCCATCCGTCTCAACCTTCCTTCGGGTCAAACTCTCGTAATCTATGGCGACAAACTCGGTTCCAACCTTCGTATCATTTCCTGCATCAAAGCTCAGAAACTTTTGCGAAAGGAGTGTGTTGCATTATTGGCCCATGTAATCAACGAGAAGCAGGAAGTTAAAGACCTCGCGAGCATCCCCGAAGTCTGTAACTTTCCTGATGTGTTTCCCGAAGAGCTTCCAGGAATCCCTCCCGAGCGTCAGGTCGAGTTCCGTATTGACCTAATTCCTAGAGCTACTCCCGTAGCGAAGTCTCCGTATCGCTTAGCTCCAGCAGAGATGCAGGAGTTATCCAGTCAACTCAAAGAGTTGCTCAGTAAAGGATTCATTAGACCGAGTTCCTCACCCTAGGGAGCTCCGGTTTTGTTTGTCAAGAAGAAAGATGGATCCTTTCGTATGTGTATTGATTATCGCGAGCTGAACAAGTTGACTGTTAAAAACCGATATCCTCTTCCGCGAATAGATGACCTTTTCGATTAACTCCAGGGAGCCAGTTACTTTTCCAAGATAGACCTTCGATCAGGGTACCATCAGCTACGAGTCCATGAGAGTGATGTGTCCAAAACAGCTTTCAGGACTCGATATGGACACTACGAGTTCGTAGTGATGCCCTTTGGTCTAACCAACGCACCGACGGTGTTCATGGACCTGATGAACCGGGTGTGTCGTCCTTATTTGGACAAGTTTGTCATTGTGTTCATTGATGACATACTCGTCTATTCCTGAAGCGAAGAATGATGGATTTTGAGCATTCTAACACTTCCTAAGTGTAAATGCAACCCTAATAACCTTGGATCTATGTTTGTCTAATTATCATGCAAAGTTGAATTTCCAAGGTTATATTCCTATCTAGCATACATGGGGAACAATTTTAACTTGAATGAAAGATAGAATAACTTACCTTGTTGTTGCTTATGTTCCTTGAAACCTTGTGAGCCTAGCAACCCAAGTGTGATGCCTCAAATGCTTCACACAACACCAAATGCTCTTGGAAAGACCTTTGAGATAATACACACTTCTTCAAATCGGCCAAGCCCTCTAGTTTCTTATGTCTAACCGATTTTGGTGGAGAATGGGACTCTTATATAGTGTTGACACATCTAGGGTTACACCATGTAAACCCTAATGTGTCATGACTATTCATTTCCATGACCCATGGGTTTGTAACTCCCATTGAGCATCCATGGAAAATCCTATGGGTAGAACCCAACTTGATAATCCATGGAGCCTCTTAGCCTACTATACAAGATATGAATGATTTACATAATCAACCCATATATTTAATTAGTTATCCTTTGATCACTTAATTAATTCCAAATTAATTCTTTGATCAAACTAATCAAATAATATTATTAATATATTAGAACTTATAATATATTAATAATCTCCAAGTGTTATTTCTCTCATTTAGTCTATCCAATTGCATGGTGCCATGCAACCCAAATGGACCATGCCAGGTCGGGTCAAGTACACACCCGAAATAGTTATGGACTTAGGCACCTTATCCAACAGTCTCCCACTTGGATAAGTCTAATAACTATAACTCTAGTACTTCAGGAACCGACCGGCAATCGTAGCTCTTTCAAGGTCTCTTGGAACTGAGAAGATTATGGTACGCCATTTAAGATAAGGGATCATATAATCCTCCGTTCTAGATATCAGTCGGACAAATACATGGAACAATGTCTTACTTATTGTCCAGCAGTTTATTTCTCGATTTCCGATTTGTTTGACAAAGAACTTAATTGAACACATCAACTTAGTTCTGACCGGGCCCGGTACATAGGTCAAAACAAAATCATCGAGGGGCCCAGATATCAGCTTCTAATCCAAGTAGGAACAGATAAACTTCAACTCATATGTTTGTTCTACCACTCATTGAATTACACACAAAAGCACGTTTTATAACATCGAGTTACCAATGCGTTTTCGTACAATCAATGCATAACCAACTTGTAAGTAACAAATCATATCTCTAGGTTTGAAGACTTATATGATATTACCGTCTCACAATCACTCGAGATAGAATTCCATGAAGTGATTCCAGTGAGCGTGGGTTGAGTCCAATACTCAAAACTTATGAGCACTCATGATTATTGTAGCCTTGTCCAACACCTTAGACCTCTACAACCCATCATGACAGTCTTGATTCATACCTACTTCTGACATATGACCGACTGTGGAGGTTTGAATAATATGTTATACCAAACAAAATTATTCTAGAAGTCAAAACATGCAAAAGAAATATAGTAAACGATCGACAAGAGATAGCAACACTTTACTCATAAATAAAACACCTTTTATTCATCATCTAATGTAAATTACACTATACAAATTTCTGGGTTATCTAACTACTAAATCTAATATCATCCTTCAGCCCTATGCTCCGAGCATGCTGGAGATGCTTAACCCGAGTCAGTCCCTTCGTGAGGGGATCTGCTGGGTTCTCATCCGATGATACCTTCTTTGACACGAGGAGTCCTTCTTCTATCCGATGTGTGATAAAATGGTATTTTCTGTCGATGTGTCTGGATCTCCTGTGATCCCTTGGTTCCTTGGCTAAGGCAACAACACTTTCACTATCACAGAAAATCTTCATTGGCTTTTTGATAGCTGGTACAACTCCAAGGTCTCCAATGAAGTTCTTCAGCCATATCGCCTCCTTTGCCGCCTCGCTAGCTGCAATATACTCTGATTCACAAGTTGAATCAGCCACTGTCTCTTGCTTGGAACTCTTCCAAGAATTTGCTCCTCCATTTAGGGTAAAGATCCAGCCCGACTGAGAGCGGAAATTATCCCTATTAGTCTGGAAGCTAGCATCACTATACCCTACAACTCTCAAGTCATCACTCCCACCGACGGTAAGGACCCAGTCCTTAGTCCTCCGTAGGTACTTGAGGATATTCTTTACCGCAGTCCAGTGTGCCTTGCCAGGGTTCGCCTGATACCTGCTAACCATGCTCAAGGCAAAGGCTACATCGGGTCGAGTACACGTCATAGCATACATGATCGATCCTACAGCCGAAGCATAAGGTGTTCGACTCATTTCTGCTATCTCAGCCTCAGTGCTAGGGCTTTGTGTCTTACTCAATCTGGTGTTACTCTGGATGGGTAACTCTCCTTTCTTGGAATCCTGCATGCTGAATCTCTTCAGCACCTTATCCAAGTAGGTACTCTGACTAAGTCCAATTAGTCTTTTACTCCGATCTCTCAAGATCCTTATCCCTAGAATATAGGTAGCTTCTCCTAGATCCTTCATAGAGAAACACTTCCCAAGCCAGGACTTAACTTCCTGTAGAGTTGGGATGTCATTTCCTATGAGTAGTATGTCATCCACATACAACACCAAAAAGCTAACTACACTCCCACTAGCCTTGACATACACGCAAGACTCATCTTCACTCCTAGAAAAGCCAAATTCCTTGACCTTTTCATCAAAGCAAAGATTCCATCTGTGAGGTGCTTGCTTCAATCCATAAATGGATTTCTCAAGCTTACACACTCTATTAGGGTACTCGTTGCTGACAAAACCCTCTGGCTGACTCATGTAAACATCTTCAGCCAACTTTCTATTAAGGAAAGCGGTTTTGACATCCATTTGCCATATTTCATAGTCATGAAATGCAGCTATGGCCAACAGAACCCGAATAGACTTAATCTTGGCTACTGGAGAAAAGGTCTCATCATAGTCTACTCCAGGAATTTGAGAGAAACCCTTTGCAACCAGTCTAGCCTTATATGTGTGTACATTACCATCCATGTCGGTCTTCTTCTTGAAGACCCATTTGCACCCTACTGTCTTACGACCTGGTACATTCTCAACCAAGTTCAAAACTTGATTGTCATACATGGACTGTATTTCACTGTCCATTGCCTCTTTCCACTTGGCTGACTCAGGGCCTGCCATGGCTTCCGCATAACTGTTAGGTTCATCCAGACCTATCCGTGTCTCATCACTGATAAGTGTATCTCCTTCTGCAGTAATATGGAATCCATAGTAATGCTCAGGAGCATTCCTAACCCTTGTGGAACGCCTCAAAGGTACAGACTTGTCAATTGGCTCAACAGGAGTTTCCTCCTCAAGTTGAGTGCTAGGGTTTGAAGTTCCTTCACCGCTTGACTCTTGAATTTATTCAAGATTAACTTGCCTCCCACTGTTTCCTTGGCTTATGAACTCTCTTTCTCTAAAGAAAGCCCTCCTAGCTACAAAGACCACATTTTCACTAGGTCTGTAGAAGAGGTAACCAAAGGATTGTTGTGGGTAGCCGATGAAAATACACCTCTCGCTTCGGGGTTCAAGCTTATCATGAGTCTCGCGTCTCACGAAAGCCTCACAACCCCAAATCTTGATGTGGTCTAGTTTGGGTACTTTACCAGTCCACATCTCGTGAGGAGTTTTGGCAACTTTCTTTGTAGGGACTAGATTAAAGATATGGGCGGCAGTCTCTAAGGCATACCCCCAGAATGAGATTGGTAGCGAAGCTCGACTCATCTTGGAACGAACCATATCTAACAAGGTTCGATTACGCCTCTCAGCCACACCATTCAACTGTGGTGTCCTGGGAGGTGTCAATTGTGAGACCATCCCACATTCCCTTAGATAGTCAAGGAACTCTAAACTAAGATACTCACCACCACGATCGGATCGAAGCATCTTAATGTTCCTGCCCAATTGACTCTCGACTTCCTGTTTAAATTCCTTAAACCTTTCGAAAGTCTCTGACTTATGCTTGATCAAGTAGACATATCCATATCTACTATAATCATCAGTAAAAGTCAAATAATAACGATTAGCATCCCTTGTGGCATGTTTGAGTGTTCCACACACATCCGTGTGTATAAGGTCCAACAAACCTTCACCCCTCTCACACGAACCTGTGAAGGGTGACTTTGTCATTTTTCCAAGTAAGCATGATTCGCAACTATCATCTGACTTTAGGTCAAATGACTCCAAGACTGGAGTCCTTTTGGAGTTGGCCTATGCGTTTCTTGCTTATATGTCCAAGACGACAATGCCATAATGATGCTTTATCCAAGTTATTATTATTAATAGAATCAATACACAAAACATTATTTCCTAAGTTATCTATAACAGATACAGCTTCATACACACCATCACAAGGTAATGCTTTAAAATAAAGAACATTATTAAAGAAAGCATCAATAGAACCAACTTCATTATTAAACGAAAAGGTAAACCCTTGTTTGTACAAAGCATGAAAGGAAATAATATTTCTTGCCATTCCTGGCGAATAACAACATTTATTCAAATCTAAATTAAACCCACTACTTAGCGATAAAGTATAAACTCCAATCTTGGTAACAGGTAAAGCTTTCCTATTCCCCATGATCAAGTTTATTCTTCCTTGCTTCACATTCTCACTTCTTCTTAGTCCCTGCAAGTCACAACAAATATGAATACCACAACCGGTATCAAGGACCCAAGATTTACAATGGGGTGAGTTATTAGAAATGATAGTGTAAATACCTGCATGGTTGGGTTTAACTTTCCCATCCTTCACATCTTGCTGGTATTTTGGGCAGTTCCGCTTCCAATGTGATTTTTCATGGCAATAGAAGCATTCAGCCTCTTTCGGGTCAGAAGAAGAAGTGATATGTCATGCGGAATTGATCATAGCACGATGGTAAGGAGTGCAAAATGATATCTATTGCAAGATCCTCAGGGATGTTCACATTAAGCTTCAGCAAACGATCCACATACCTTTGCATTTTCTGCATGTGGCTTGTGACGGATTCCCTGTCCTTCATCATGGTTGTTATCATGGAGCAGATGATTTCATACCTCTCTTGTCGTGCACTTTGATGGTATCTTTCCATCAAATCTTGATGCATTTCATAAGGGTAGAAATCCTCATAAGACTTTTGGAGTTCTGCTGTCATCGTGGCCATCATGATGCATGCCACTTTCGTAGCATCCCTTTCATGTGCCTGAAAGTCAGCGATCTCCTGAGGAGTTGCAGTGGTCTGATCAATCTCCTTAAGCTCCTTGTCAAGGACATATTCTTTGTCCTCGTAGCGGGTAATCATCCTGATGTTTCTGATCCACTCATTGAAGTTGGACCCATCAAAAGTGACTTTCCCACACAAGTTCATAAGGGTAAAGGAGCTATTAGGGTTAGAGCCAGAAGCAGCATTGTTTGAAGACATCTGAAAGAAGAGGACAAGATTAGTTTAGATATTAAGAGAGTCCTTAATAAAACACCCAAATGTAATATTAAGGCTAGGATCCAATCACAATATATTATAACTTGGAAGAGGTATGCCGTAATCCAAGCTATAACATATTTGAAAGGTAGGTGAATGACGATTCACCAATTTCCACCACGAAAAACGAAATATTAAATATTAGGATTTTTTTGATTGGTTCTTAGAAATTCCTAGATTCTTTGAGATTCAATGAACTTTTCAAAGGCATGTTTCAATCTCGAGTGTGCCCTCCAAGTTTTGTGACTGGGATACCGAGGATCACAAAACGAGGTGTGAAGTAACCATGCAAATCACTTGGTACCCTTAAAATTTATCACTCAATCGATATGCCGGTAAACCACACACGCTCCATCGATACTATAATAAACCTTAAGTTACCCTTTACCTACCTTGTTAAGTCCAAGTTAGTGTGCCGGTTAACCACACACGCTCCACCAACGACTTCAACAAAGTGTAAAGTGTAATTTCATGGATTAGCACCTTATTCACATTTTTCCTAAAGTAACTAAGATTGGGAATTTAATAAAACATTTAGTTACTTTATAGTATTCATCATAGTTTTAATGAGAATTTATAAGTCCTTGTCTTACCCGTTCGGCTAACGACCCTCCACCGATCAAGCAAGCGGTGGGTGAGAGTGGACACCCATTAAGTTTCCATTTTATAGGCAACAACCTTATACCCACCTTATAGACCGGTTTCGTGAATGAGGCGTACTAGCGGTAAGACGACTTTGTTCTTATACATATATATATATAATTATTAAATCATAATAATATAAGTATAAGGGTTGAATTTTAATTTTTAAAATTCTAAGGGTTGGAACTAAAGTTTTAACTTGACTTTACTTGTTCCAAAACTTGAGGGCAAGTTTTGTAAACTTTCAAAACTTTTCATTTCTTGTAACTTATGAGTTTAATAGGGTAATAAAATGAAGACTCTTCATTTTTCTAACTATTGTGTTCTTTTAATGGTTTTTAACTCAAGTGACTTTTGGTTTTCCATAACTTGAGGACAAGTTATGGATACCATTAAAACACATTATGATCAAGAATTAAACTACCACATAGGTTACAAATAATTCCTATGATCATCTAAACATCATAAGATCAAGAACACGAACATAAGCATTTTCATGAATCAAAACTACACTTAAAACTTTGTAATTTTGATAACTAGTTGTTGTAAATGAATTAGCATGACATTACACCATCTAAAACAAGTTTTCAAGTACCAAAACAGTTTAGGGTAATGTTTCTAATCCATTTCCAGCAACTAAAGTCGAAAATCTGCACTATGTCGACCCTACTCGCCGAGTACATGAACCTACTCGCCGAGTAGGTTGAAGATACAAGTGAACTCGACGAGTCCCCCCATGGACTCGCCGAGTCCAGCAGTCAGACAGCAAGTTTTTCGACTTTCTTCAACTTTTTAGCACAAATAACAAACAAACAAGCCTAGGCTCTGATACCACTGATGGGTTTTGAGCATTCTAACACTTCCTAAGTGTACATGCAACCCTAATAACCTTGGATCTATGTTTGTCTAATTATCATGCAAAGTTGAATTTCCAAAGTTATATTCCTATCTAGCATACATGGGGAACAATTTTAACTTGAATGAAAGATAGAATAACTTACCTTGTTGTTGCTTATGTTCCTTGAAACCTTGTGAGCCTAGCACCCCAAGTGTGATGCCTCAAATGCTTCACACAACACCAAATGCTCTTGGAAAGACCTTTGAGATAATACACACTTCTTCAAATCGGCCAAGCCCTCTAGTTTCTTATGTCTAACCGATTTTGGTGGAGAATGGGACTCTTATATAGTGTTTACACATCTAGGGTTACACCATGTAAACCCTAATGTGTCATGACTCTTCATTTCCATGACCCATGGGTTTGTAACTCCCATGGAGCATCCGTGGAGCATCCTATGGGTAGAACCCAACTTGCTAATCCATGGAGCCTCTTAGCCCACTATACAAGATATGAATGATTTACATAATCAACCCATATATTTAATTAGTTATCCTTTGATCACTTAATTAATTCCAAATTAATTCTTTGATCAAACTAATCAAATAATATTATTAATATATTAGAACTTATAATATATTAATAATCTCCAAGTGTTATTTCTCTCATTTATTCTATCCAATTGCACGGTACCATGCAACCCAAATGGACCATGCCGGGTCGGGTCAAGTACACACCCGAAATAGTTATGGACTTAGACACCTTATCCAACAAAGAAGACCACAAACAACACTTGAGGCTAATGTTGGAAACCCTGCGATCCAAAAAGTTGTACGCGAAATTTTCCAAATGCGAGTTTGGATTCGGAAGGTAACTTTCTGTTGGATTAATGTCTAAGTCCATAACTATAATTGGTAAGACTTGACCCGACCCGGCATGGTCCATTTGGGTTGCATACCATCATGCACTTGGATAGACTATAATGAGAGAAATAAGACACTTATGGTTATTAATATATTATAAGTTCTAGTATATTAATAATAAGAATAATAAGATTATTTAATTAGTATTGATCAAGAATTAATCTAGGATTAATTAAGTGATCAAAAGAAGACTAGTTAAATATATGGGTTGATTGTGTAAATCATCCATACTTGTATAGTGGGCTAATGCTCCATGGATAATCAAGTTGGGCTAAAACCCATAGGATGGTCCATGGATGCTCCATGGTGTATTTGTACCCATGGATCATGGAAATGAAAGGCCATGTCAATTAGGGTTTACATGGTGTAACCCTAACTATATAAGCATCTTATTCTTGACCAAAATCGGCCACTAGTGTGAGAGTAAGAAAGGGCTAGCTGATTTCATGAGTTGTAGAATTCTCTCAAGTTATTCTAAGTGTTTTGGTGATTGTGATTCCATTTTGAGGCTTCCACACTATTGGGGCTAGACACTCAAGCTTCATGAAGACTTTTTACATCAAAGAGGTATGTATTCTATCTTGTTACACTCATTGTTTTTGTATGCTAGATTAGGATTATACCTTGGATGTTCTTATTTGTATGTATAATAGAGAAAACATAGATCCAAGGTATTTAGGGTTGCATGTACACTTAGTAGTGTTAGAATGCTCAAAACCCAACAGTGGTATCAGAGCCTAGGCTTGTTTTCTTGTTATACCTGCAATAGAAGTTGAAAAAACGAATTTTTGCTGTCTGATCATCAGACTCGGCGAGTCCATCAGAGGACTCGGCGAGTCCATGCCTAAAATGTGATCAATTCGATCCAACTCGCCGAGTTGGTTCATGCACTCGACGAGTTGGACCCCCAGACAGCATATTTTCGAGTTTTTTGGCTAGAAATGGACTAGGAACATTACCCTAAGTTGTTTTTGAACTTATAAACTTGTTTTTGATGTGGTAATGTTCATGCTAATCCATTTTCAAAGATAATTGTCAATAGATTCATGTTTTGTATTAGTTTAAGGTTTAGACTAATTACATGAAAAAGTTTGATTTGAATTATCTTGTACTTATGAGTTGCTTAGATTAATAGAAAAGTTAATTGAAATAGTTGTTTTCAATCCATTTTAATCTAAGAGTTGAGTATAAAATGTGTTTGTGTAACTTGTCCTCAAGTTACATGAAGAGTCACATTAAAGAGTCATAAAATTCATAAAAGTTGGCAATGGTTACAAAATGAAGAGTCTTGTGTCATTGAATAATTTTTTATGACTCCATAACTTGTCCTCAAGTTATGGAAGTTCAAGAGTCACTTCATTAAAGAAAAATATGTAACCATAATTAAATCCATAAGTTATAAAATAAAGAAAAGTTAGTTCTTTTATTAGTTTAAAGTCTTCCATAACTTGTCCTCAAGTTATGGAACTTGAAGAGTTTTTGGATTAAAACTACTTTAAGCACATAAGTTATGGAATTAATTAGTTTTGAATAGTTTCAAAACTTGCCCTCTAGTTTTGGAATTTGAAA
Organism: Lactuca sativa; assembly: GCF_002870075.4. Lineage (NCBI taxonomy): Eukaryota > Viridiplantae > Streptophyta > Magnoliopsida > Asterales > Asteraceae > Lactuca > Lactuca sativa. Next base: position 132,227,681 of record NC_056631.2, read on the forward strand.
AGTTTTCCTTATGAATACTTTAATTCCAAGTTAGCCCTTAGAATTTTAAAAGTTAAAATTCAACCCTTATACTTTATAATATTATAAGTTAATAATATATATATGTATAAGAGTAAAGTCAGTCTTACCGCTAGTACGCCTCATTCATGAAGCCGGTCTATAAGGTGGGTATAAGGTTGTTGCCTATAAAATGGAAACTTAATGGGTGTCCACTCTCACCCACCGCTTGCTTGACTGGTGGAGGGTCGTTAGCCGAACGGGTTTGACAGGACTAGAATTCTCCCTTCATTAAAAGTATTAATGATAATACTAAGTAACTAAACTCTTAATAATACCCAATCTTAGTTACTTAGGAAAAATGTGAATAAGGTGCTAATCCATGAAATTACACTTTGCACTTTGTTTAAGTCGGTTAGTGGAGCGTGTGTGGTTAACCGGCACACTAACGCGTATTTAACAAGGTAGGCAAAGGGTAACTTAATGTTTATCATAGTATCGATGGAGCGTGTGTGGTTAACCGACACATCGATTAAGGGGTAAACACTTAAGGGTACCAAGTAATTTGCATGGTTACTTCACACCTTGTTTTGTGATCCTCGGCATCCCAGTCACTAAACCTGAAGGGCACACTCGAGATTGAAACATGCCTTTGAAAAGTTCAATGAATCTCAAAGATCTAGGAGTTTCAAAACCAATTAAAACCTAATAATACATTTCGTTTATCTTGGTCGAAATTGGTGAATCGTCATTCACCTACCTTCAAATATTTTATAGCTTGGATTACGGCATACCTCTTCTAAGTTATAAAATAGTTTGTTGGGTCCTAACCTTACTATTTCATATTGGGTGTCATATTAAGGACTTTAAATCAACTATCTTGAATATCTCCCATAACGTGTCTGGTTTAGACATTTATGATCTTCCCAAATCTCTTGAAACAAGCTTTCCTAAATGAAGATGATGTCCCTTGGAAATCATACTTCTTTCTCCTCCTCCAATTATTAATTATTCTCCCTAACCTACAAGTTCTTGAAAAAGTTTAAGGTCACTCAAGCCCTATTGGCAAGGCAAGGTCTAGGTGTGGTCACGTCTTGGAGATGTAGTCACATATTGACAAGCCGGGGGAGTTGGGTGTCAAAGTCTTGAGAAAGTTGGTTGTTCAACTACTTTCTAAGTAACATAGTGAGTTCTTTTGGAACACCTATGAAACAGACTATGACAAGACCCTTAATGATCTTATCTATTTGTTAAGATCAACTTCCTAAAACTTTATGGACATTGACAATGATGACATTGGATATCCAGTAAAGCTCTCTCTTCCCAGTGGAAAGGGATCGACCATAGTCAACTTGGTTGACCAAATGGTAAAGAGAAAAGCTAAGTTTGTGATAGTCCCGTGTACCATCATCAAAGGGTCCATATGTTTATATTGCCAAAGAAAGGGGCATTGGTTGCGAAGCTGCCAGATTTACCTAAGGATGTTAAAGTCAATAAGTTTGACTCTACTTCAGGTAAAGTCCACTATCTAACTCTGTTAAGTTTCTATTCTGAGATTCTTGATACATGATGTGACTGGGTCACATGGTGATGTTTTAAGAATCAAAGAAAAGTGAAGAAACTTAAAGAAAGAATATGCTGAATCTGATCGCATAGATGGATTTCTATCGCATAGTTTGAAGATCGGATTCTTGAGCTACTTCTTAGGAATTATGAGATATTGCTTAGGAATAGATAACAACAAGTTTTCATATGGATTGTAAGGATAAGTTTTTCCGCAAAGTTTTAAAATAAAAGAAAATTTTTGATTTTATTTATTTTAAAATATCCTTACAATGGCATTTGAGGAAAAATTGTTGCTTATATGATTCCATTAATAGCAAGAGTGGAAAATATGAAATTGATTCTTTCATTTGTGGTAATGTCTAAATTTACCAAATAAGGAAAGATTCTCATCACCCAAGTTTCAATTGGACCGGAACTTGGAATCATACAAGTTGTATAGCATGATGAATGAGAACTTTCAAGTATTGGAAAAATTAAGACTAATTACTCGTTCACATGGATGTGTGAGTCAAGTAATGGACTAAGGGATCGGGTACATAGTCTTGTGCACTAATTAAGTCCACCACAAAAGATTGATAAGACTATTCGTCACGATTTACTTAAGTTCAGTAAATATGATTATACTTACAAGCTTAAGTGTAACTCTGAGACATTGGAAAAGGTTTCAATGTATGGCAGAGCGAATAAGAAGAATCAAATTAGGCAGAAGGATAAAAGTTTCTCAAATCTGAAAAGATGGGAGAGTACTTTAGTATCAATTTTTATGATCATCTTAATGATTTAGAGACCTAATCACAATTCATCCTCTAAGTGCATTCTGATAGCTATGAAGAGGAGCTATGAATTGGTGAAGTGGTTAAATCAAGAAGATGATTCATACTTCGTTCCAATACAAGTCTTAGAGTCATACTCCAAGATTGTAACTTGAGTGACATGTCTCAAAGAAGGTTTAAAACACTTGTCAAATGTAAGAGTAAAAGTTTTCTGCTCTTGTACATTTGAAATTGGTAAGTTGTGATGTTTTGGATAAAACAAAGACCAACTTAGGCCAATTGTGTGAAGTTTTTTTCTTGATTAGAATCCACACTATCTCTTGAATAACTGACAAGAAAGTCTTATATGTCAAGAGGACAGTGGGAGTCTTAAAGGTCTTGAAAGTCTCAAGAACTAATCAAGAATAAAACCTGAAGTTCTTCACTAGCACACGACTTGAGGTTTATAACCTATCGTGTTGACATATTATGTGCCCATTCCAGTTAAAGTTGGCTTTGCATATGAGTTATTAGAGTTCTCAATTGGTTGCTTAACAACTTGGAAGCAATGGCAGGCCCTTAAGCTACCAGGTGGCAAGAAATTAAGATTGAGTTCAATCCATATGGTTTTGGATTTATCATTATCCTTGTCTTGTGATTCTGGTTTTGACAAACTCATATGGGTAGGAACTCATACACCATATAATTTTAAGTGTCATAAGGTTTCTCTCTGATTCATGAAAATGATGGCGAGGAAACACTTTCACTAAGTAGTTTTTAGCTAGATAGCAATTGTGATATTTGCATTCTCAAAGTCGTTAGTGGAGCGTGTGTGGTTTACCGGCACACTAACCTGGACTTGTGAGAAATGGCAAAGGTCAAAACAATCAAGACTATGATTACGGCATCCCTTTTCGTAGTCCTTGAAATTGTTTAGATACACAAGTGTGCTATCTAAGGGAAGGTGTATGATTTTGATAAAGTCTTATCAAAACAATCTAGTATCAGAAATCTGAAATTTGGTAAGAAAGTCAATGAATTATTGATTTCTAGAAGTCCAGCTGATTTCTGTGTACATGTCAAAGCTAGTGGGAGCATAAGTGTTATGCTAATAATCATCATGTTAGTGGGAGCATGATAATTATGATAAGTATTGCAAGTTAGCAATGTTAATTATAGAAAACAAAAGCTTTCAATTGGGAAAAGGTTGTTTTTCTATAATTAAGGGAGAGGAAATTATACTTCATCTCAAATCTATAAGCTATATTCATCCTTTCTAAAATTTTCCAAATGCCTGGGGCATTAAGAAGGGAAAAGGTTTAGAACTAGATATGACTAAAATGATTAAACAATTGTCGAGAACAATCTAAGGTTTACCAAAGATTGGTTGCTCAAGGATAGTTGGAAGTGTAGTGATAATTCTGGAAGGACCATATTGACATAGTCTGTAAGGAGGCAACTCTTGGTCAGAAGTGATAGTCAAAAATGGAATCTGGAAATGTCTCAAAGTTAGAATTTTCAATCTGTGTAAGATTAAGGAAACTTAATGCAAGAAGGATGTTTCCAAGGAACTGATCTCCTTTGGAATGCTCTGTAATGTTTGTTGTCAAGTCTTTATGACTTTGTGCATAATCATTACGAGAGGATCAATGCATATAAGTTTAGAATCTAACAGATTTCAGTAAATGACATGAATTTGGAATTCTTGCATTTGCGGTAAGGATTTAGGAGTGTGAAAAGAGAATCATTGAAGTTATGTTCAATTGATCTAGTTCACAAAGTAAAGGTCATAGACAAACATAGTATGCATACTTGGTGTATGGCATGAATAGTGTTTAGAAAACATAGTGTACATGCTTGGAGCATGGGACAACTATTGTTTTAAATTCAAGAATAAAGTTGATAACTGAAACAGTATACAATGAATAATGTGTAATCATATGGTGATAAATAAAAGGTGTTTTATTTATGTTCAAAGGGTTGATACCATATTGGATTCAATTATTGTTTCATTTTGCATGTTTTGACTTCCCGAATAAACTGGGTTATTCTTCCGGAATGACTAAGTTATTCAAATCATCCACAGTCGGTCATATGTTGGAAGTAGATATGAATTAAGACTGTCATGAGTTGGCTTGTAGAGGTCTAAGGTGTTGGACAAAGGGCTACAACACTCATGAGTGCTCATAAGTTCTGAGTATTGGATTCAACCCGCGCTCATTGGAATCACTTCATGGATTTTATCACGAGTGATCATGAGACGATAATATCTTATATTCTTCAAACCTAGAGATATGAGTTGTTACTATGAGTTGATAGTACATTGATTGCACGAAAACGCATTTGGTAACTCGGTGCTATAAAACGTGCCTTTGCGTATGATTCAACAAGTAGTAGAACAAGCCATATGAGTCGAAGTTTATCCGTTCCTTTTACCTTCGGGATAAAAGCGATATATGTGGGCCCCTCGATGATTTGATGATGACAAATGGAAGTGCTCGGCCGGGCCAGGACTGATTTGATTTGTTCAATTAGTCAGTCGTCATAAATCGGAAATCGGGAAACAACAAATGGACAGAGAGAATGATTATAATCCATGTCTCAGTCCATACGATATCTAGAATGGAGGAATATATGATCCTTTATCTAATGGACAAGTCATTGACAAAGGTCAGAGTTCATCTACAAGGTCAGAGTTCGACAGAAGCTTTTGAGAGCTACGATTGCCAGTTGGTTCCTGAAGTCATACGCAATAATAGTTTTAGACTTATCCAAGTGGGAGACTGTTGGATTAATGTCTAAGTCCATAACTATAATTGGTAAGACTTGACCCGACCCGGCATGGTCCATTTGGGTTGCATACCATCATGCACTTGGATAGACTATAATGAGAGAAATAAGAGACTTATGGTTATTAATATATTATAAGTTATAGTATATTAATAATAAGAATAATAAGATTATTTAATTAGTATTGATCAAGAATTAATCTAGGATTAATTAAGTGATCAAAAGAAGAGTAATTAAATATATGGGTTGATTGTGTAAATCATCCATACTTGTATAGTGGGCTAATGCTCCATGGATTATCAAGTTGGGCTAAAACCCATAGGATGGTCCATGGATGCTCCATGGTGTATTTGTACCCATGGATCATGGAAATGAAAGGCCATGTCAATTAGGGTTTACATGGTGTAACCGTAACTATATAAGCATCTTATTCTTGACCAAAATCGGCCACTAGTGTAACAACCCGAAGTTGTTCATCGCCGAAAACCCGTTCTACCCGTATAACTCGTCGGAAATCGAAATGTCCCGTTATCATTTTTGGGCTTAGTTATCTAAAATTATATATTTATTTTCATTCAATGAGGGTCCAAATCATTTAGGAACTCATGAATTTAGCCCAAAACATTTATTTCTTAAGTTTTAGAAATATCCTCGTCGGGTGACGAAAACTCAATCGGGTGCGACCCAAAGCATCGTTTAAGGCCGGTATCGGGTAGAATTCCACCGTGTCCAAGTTTTAGGGACTATATAAACATGTTTTAGCACTCATTTGAAGCTTTTTCCTTCTCTCTCTACTCTCTCTCTAACCTCTCTCCTAAATCCAAGGATTAAGTGTCCAAAACTCAAATTTAAGGCTTCAAATCCTTAAGGTACCTTCCTAGCCTTAATCTATAGCATGTTTAGCTTCCAAATTAGACACTTAATCATAAAATTGGACATTATATGTGAGTTTACGGCCCAGGAGGCAGCCTAGGCCGTAAACACCATTTTGAAGAGTTTTAAGCCCTTAAACTCCTTCCTTAACTCATTTGGACTTTAGATATGGCTAAGGGACTTCAAGATTTGGACTTAGAACATGTAAATCTTTGATTTTGAGGACTTTTAAGGAGTTTACGGACAAGTCATAAGCTTAGGCCGTAAACTCATGTAAATGGGGTTTTTCATGCCCTTAAACCCTTCCAAATCACTTCTATGGCTTAGATATGAATTATAGGACCTTGGTTTTAGCATTTGGACACTTGAAACATGATTTTTGGGGGATTTAGATGAGTTTACGGCCAAGGCATATGCTTGGGCCGTAAACTCCCCAAAACTTGCCATAAATCCAATTCTAAGGTGTTAGAAAGCCATCCAACACCACCAAAAGCCTTGGAATAAATCAAGGGACCAACCAAAAATACTTTAAAGGCCTTAAACACAACTTTTGAGGGATTTCTAAGAGTTTACGGCCAAGACCTGTTCTTGGGCCGTAAACTCCAAAAATTTTGGTGTTAGAATGCAAACTAAACACCCCTACAGCCTTTAGATGAATTTTAGAAGTCCATTCATGCAAGTTTTAGACCTTGAAACACATTGTAGCTCCATATATTAGAGTTTACGGCCATGAGGGGAGTCTCATAGGCCGTAAACTCCATAAATCCCTCATATGTCACTTGTAAACTCATTTCTAGGCTTGTGGGAATTTTTAGAATCACATGTGATTGGTTTTAACAACATTTAGCATCATTTTCATAAGGATTAAGGAGTTTACGGCCAGGAGCCTATGCTAGGCCGTAAACTCCCATAAATTAATCATTTTGGTGATTTTAATCCATTCCATGCATTTAGAACAAAGCCTAGAATCATTTCCCATGTCCATATAAGCCATTTAAGCCATTTAAACACCCAAAACCACACCCACATGAGTTTACGGCCGTAAACTCATGTATGTGTGTGTTTTGTGGTTGTAAACTCATTTAAGAGTTTACTCATGGGGAGTAAACTCAAGTCCCAAGTCCCTAGTGTCATTTCCCATCCCTAAACGCCACCCGGGTCCCTCCAAACACTCGTATCGGAGTATTTTCGCGACTAGAAACAATTGTCCCTATCCAACAATCAATCTAAGTCCTAATTAGATACAAATGTGTATCTTTACATTATAATTAGGAATCTCGTGTATTTGCAAGCCCCGGATCAACTCTTAGCATCCAAATCGTCATACTTCTCGTCCTGTGAGTTCATACCCCTACGCCTTTTTCACTGTTTTTAACTGTTTTCAGGGGGGAATACAAGCAAACCAAAACTGTTTTCAAATCATAACATTTATGTGTTTCAAATAATATCTGGCAAATATATAAACTCTTTTACTCCTTATGTATTATGTTGAGCATAAGGAATGATTTATCAATTACAACTAAATGGATTTTAGTTAAGAAAATAATCAAACTAATCAAATTATTATGGGAATAATTTGGGGTTCTATGTCTCTCTTTATATCACTTACTGATATATGTATTAAGTTATTAGATAAACTATGTCTGATTCAGTTTATCTCCGTATCATTCGAATGTTTTGCCAGATAGTTTCATTGTATATATCTATTTTCACTATATCATGTCTTGAAATCTTTGTATGTTTGATATCGTATTGGAACCCTGTGAATAGTTAATACTAGCTTGTGAGATAGTCACTACCCTTTATGGATGATCAAGTAAATCCTCTCCGGAAGTGTAACCAGAGTCTCCTGGAGGGAGAGCGAAGAGTTTGTGAATAGATCTATTCGGGACTGACAATCCCACACCTTAACTGCTAGCTACAGTTAGGCGGGCACGCCTAGGGTGACAAATTATGTATATCATTCGGCGTCTGACTAACGTCAAGGAGGTCTCGTTGTCGTATCAGTATGGTTACCCGACTCACAATATGTATTAATATAATTTATTCACAGCTAGGATTTGTTTAGAATCTAATCTGTTCGGGATGATAATCCCATGATCTTGTGTCTATATCTCGTTCGGGATGGTAATCCCATGGTTTTGAAACTAAATCTTATACGGGATGATAATCCCATGATTTTATCAAACTATCTTATATCTATTTTCGGGATAATGATCCCATGGTCTTTATCGAATTATCTATAATCTGGTTCGGGATGTAGTCCCAAGGTTCTCAAAATACTTTCTAATTACAGTTTGTCTAAATTATAGTTTGTATATTAAACTATACTCTATGTTATTTAATCAATCTTGTATTTAGGAAAATATGGGATTTTCCTGGGGTTTATCGTATATCATATAACTGAACTGTAATGAAAGTTAACGAAACTAATTAACATAAGAAAATATGGGATTTTCTTGAATATCAAATCTTTTCAGAAAACTAAAGGAAATCGATACATTTTCATAAAACAAAACCGCTTATGAACTCACCAGCTATATGCTGATTTTCAAACCGCTTGTATTCTCAGGTCCAAGTTAGACAGGTACCCAGCGATATCTTTTGGTGAAGATGGAGTGCTGCGAAGACTCGTCTCTTTTGTTCATATGATATATGTATAACTTTTGTACAATTTACTTTTGAACCAAATGTAAACTTTCATATATATATGTAATGTAATGGTTGTTTACTGTGATTACTATGTACATTGGATTTGATACACAACATGGAGTCAACCCCGGGAACGTTTCCGCCTTTGGTTTTCGGGGTGTGACAGATTGGTATCAGAGCCCTTGTTTATTGTGAACAGAGTATACCAAACCTTACATGGTATAAGACTATAAACATTAAGGGGCCTAAGTGCTCTGAACTAAAAGTATCCTACAAAATATAAGTATTTTCAAAAGTATTTAAGTATGCCGAGCCGTCGAAATCCGTAACTATAAGTAGAACAAAACATAAGTAAATGGGTGTTGTACACTGCGGTTAAACCTGAGCAGTTATGTAGTCGTGTCTAGGGTCAATATAGCCTGGCCAACTATATTCATTCGAGACACGGCCAACATGTGCTTGGGAGTGACTGTGGCATGCGGCATACCTAAAACTTACCTAATATTCCAAACAACAAATCGACGCTGCAGCGAACCATGAAGTACTATGGGAGTATTTCTCGAGCCGATCCTTTGTAAAAATTCTCGTATACGTGTTATCCCTTAATCATTCCTCTAGCGATAAAATGTTCTATCTTTATAACTCCTTTCTGCTTTATCGCTTTGTATGATGCTATATTTTCCATGATGAGATATCTCCTGTCCCATATCTCTTGATTCAATTCAGAGGACTTATGATCCTCTCTTTCCTGATCTTGTTAGATCACGATGCCTCCAAGAAAGAGACCCGGCTCAACGAACAACAACAATCCTCCTTTTCAACTTGATCTTGCATCGCTTCAGACAGTTCTGACTGCTGCAATGGTAGCAGCCATGTCGCAAATGAACTCTAGAAATTCAGGAGGTGATCCCCAACCCCAAAACCCAGAAGATAGCCAGGGACACCAAAAAGGGGGTTCCTATAAGGACTTCATGAACGCAAAACCGACATTCTTCGATGGCACAGGGGGTGTCATTGCTTTAACCCGATGGTTCGAGAGAATCGAATCAATCTTTGAAATATGTGGCTGTTCGGAGTCTGATAGAGTCAAGTTTGCCGCCTGTACCTTCCTAGACAAAGCCCTGACTTGGTGGAATGGCCGAGTCAAATCCTTAACTTTACCTGTAGCCAATGCTATGGGTTGGGAAGCTATGAAGGAGCTTCTTCTCGCAAAGTATTGCCCTCGGGGCGAACTTCAGAAGCTAGAACATGAACTATGGAACCTTAAGATGAAGGGTTCTGACATAGCTGCTTATACCTCAAGATTCGACGATCTGGCCCTACTTTGTCCGGGAATGGTTACCCTGGAAAGTAAAAAGATAGAGAGATTCATCTGGGGGTTGACCCAGCCAACAAAGGGGAATGTCTTGGCTGCGAAGCCAGACACTTATGACAGTGCCAAGTGCCTTGCGAAAATCCTGATAGATCACGAAGACAACTCTGATGAAGAAGCTACTACCCCCGAGCCAGTCACTAGTGGAGGCGGAAGTAAAAGGAAATCCTGGAACAAGCGTAAGGCCCAGAGTACGCAAGGGTCTTCTAAGAAACAGCAAACGGTAGCAGTCCATGCTGCTACTGCCCCTGTTGCTGTTTCAGCTGTAGGTTCCACAGCCCAAACTCCCGCCAGTGGATATACTGGTACCCTTCCTTGGTGTGGTAAGTGCAACTACCACCACCGCATTCCTGGACCATGTCCCGAAAGGATCTGCGACAACTGTGGCAATAAGGGCCATCTTGCGCGAACCTGTAGAAAACCAGCGAAGCCAACGAACCAATCATCTGGAACGGGAATCAGTCCGGCCTGCTACAATTGTGGTGAAGCTGGGCACTTCAAAAGGAATTGTCCCAAGACAGCTACAACCACAAATCCCTCTGCTGTCGCAGGTATATCTCTCTTTGATAATTCTTATACTTGCAACTCTTTTCGATTTTGGGTGCAAAAAGGGAAACCTATTATCTATCTATTCGAACATATTCTAAACTCAATCCTTCGTATGTAATCGAAATGTATACCGTCGAGACGACTAACTAGTGAGATAGAGAACACTAACTTCGTATCTATAGATTGAATCCTCGGTCCGGAGGACTATTCTATTCCATTCGATTTATAAAGGGGGAAACTTTCCATGAAAATACTTTGATGCCATGTTTAACCAGAGATGGCCGAGTTTTCATTCGCGTTGTTATCTTTACTTTCGAAAGGGCCGCTCGTTAGATCTTTTTCTCGACCCGATTCTCGTGATCTTCGGCATCAAACTTTCGTATCATTCTATGCCTTAGAACTCAAAAGTTTTCCCAATGTAAATTACCACGCATCCCTCGTTTCTGTGATTATTGAGAAACGGGAAGTTAGCAGCCTTTCCCTCTAAATGTCTATCCCGAAGGATTCCTAGGAGTTTCTTTCGAGCATCTAGTTTAGTCTCACATCAAACCTTTCGAGATCTTCGTAGAGATCGATTCAGCAACCTTCAAGTTTTGGATACCCTTAGAACTTGGTAACAACTATTTAGACCATCACGCCTCGAATCCTTAGAAGCGTTTGCCCAATGAAACCCTGGTGATTCCTTTGAGGAAACCGAAGTCGTTCAGGGTTGGAACTTCCACGAGAAAGCAGATTGATATCGTAGATTGAGAGAGAGTCAGGAAGCGAAACCAAGACATGTCCCGATAATGAGAATTCATTAGAACACTCAATAGAGCCCTGATTCCACTTGAGAAAGTGAAGATCCGAAGCAACAAATCCATTCATGTTTCATTCCAATCCATGACCTGTATCTTATTCTCTGAATTTCAGGACGAAATTCCCTCTAACGGGGGGATAATGTAATAACCCGAAGTTGTTCATCGCCGAAAACCCGTTCTACCCGTATAACTCGTCGGAAATCGAAATGTCCCGTTATCATTTTTGGGCTTAGTTATCTAAAATTATATATTTATTTTCATTCAATGAGGGTCCAAATCATTTAGGAACTCATGAATTTAGCCCAAAACATTTATTTCTTAAGTTTTAGAAATATCCTCGTCGGGTGACGAAAACTCAATCGGGTGCGACCCAAAGCATCGTTTAAGGCCGGTATCGGGTAGAATTCCACCGTGCTCAAGTTTTAGGGACTATATAAACATGTTTTAGCACTCATTTGAAGCTTTTTCCTTCTCTCTCTACTCTCTCTCTAACCTCTCTCCTAAATCCAAGGATTAAGTGTCCAAAACTCAAATTTAAGGCTTCAAATCCTTAAGGTACCTTCCTAGCCTTAATCTATAGCATGTTTAGCTTCCAAATTGGACACTTAATCATAAAATTGGACATTATATGTGAGTTTACAGCCCAGGAGGCAGCCTAGGCCGTAAACACCATTTTGAAGAGTTTTAAGCCCTTAAACTCCTTCCTTAACTCATTTGGACTTTAGATATGGCTAAGGGACTTCAAGATTTGGACTTAGAACATGTAAATCTTTGATTTTGAGGACTTTGAAGGAGTTTACGGCCAAGGCATAAGCTTAGGCCGTAAACTCATGTAAATGGGGTTTTTCATGCCCTTAAACCCTTCCAAATCACTTCTATGGCTTAGATATGAATTATAGGACCTTGGTTTTAGCATTTGGAAACTTGAAACATGATTTTTGGGGGATTTAGATGAGTTTACGGCCAAGGCATATCACTTACTGATATCTGTATTAAGTTATTAGATAAACTATGTCTGATTCAGTTTATCTCCGTATCATTCGAATGTTTTGCCAGATAGTTTCATTGTATATATCTATTTTCACTGTATCATGTCTTGAAATCTTTGTATGTTTGATATCGTATTGGAACCCTGTGAATAGTTAGTACTAGCTTGTGAGATAGTCACTACCCTTTATGGATGATCAAGTAAATCCTCTCCGAAAGTGTAACCAGAGTCTCCTGGAGGGAGAGCGAAGAGTTTGTGAATAGATCTATTCGGGACTGACAATCCTACACCTTAACTGCTAGCTACAGTTAGGCGGGCACGCCTAGGGTGACAAATTATGTATATCATTCGGCGTCTGACTAACGTCAAGGAGGTCTCGTTGTCGTATCAGTATGGTTACCCGACTCACAATATGTATTAATATAATTTATTCACAGCTAGGATTTGTTTAGAATCTAATCTGTTCGGGATGATAATCCCATGATCTTGTGTCTATATCTCGTTCGGGATGGTAATCCCATGGTTTTGAAACTAAATCTTATACGGGATGATAATCCCATGATTTTATCAAACTATCTTATATCTATTTTCGGGATAATGATCCCATGGTCTTTATCGAATTATCTATAATCTGGTTCGGGATGTAGTCCCAAGGTTTTCAAAATACTTTCTAATTACAATTTGTCTAAATTATAGTTTGTATATTAAACTATACTCTATGTTATTTAATCAATCTTGTATTTAGGAAAATATGGGATTTTCCTGGGGTTATCTTATATCATATAACTGAACTGTAATGAAAGTTAACGAAACTAATTAACATAAGAAAATATGGGATTTTCTTGAATATCAAATCTTTTCAGAAAACTTAAGGAAATCGATACATTTTTATAAAACAAAACCGCTTATGAACTCACCAGCTATATGCTGATTTTCAAACCGCTTGTATTCTCAGGTCCAAGTTAGACAGGTACCCGGCGATATCTTTTGGTGAAGATGGAGTGCTGCAAAGACTCGTCTCTTTTGTTCATATGATATATGTATAACTTTTGTACAATTTACTTTTGAACCAAATGTAAACTTTCATATATATGTAATGTAATGGTTGTTTACTGTGATTACTATGTACATTGGATTTGATACACAACATGGAGTCAACCCCGGGAACGTTTCCGCCTTTGGTTTTCAGGGTGTGACAACTAGTGTGAGAGTAAGAAAGGGCTAGCCGATTTCATGAGTTGTAGAATTCTCTCAAGTTATTCTAAGTGTTTTGGTGATTGTGATTCCATTTTGAGGCTTCCACACTATTGGGGTTAGGCACTCAAGCTTCATGAAGACTTTCTACATCAAAGAGGTATGTATTCTTTCTTGTTACACTCATTGTTTTTGTATGCTAGATTAGGATTATACCTTGGATGTTCTTATTTGTATGTATAATAGAGAAAACATAGATCCAAGGTATTTAGGGTTGCATGTACACTTAGGAGTGTTAGAATGCTCAAAACCCAACACTTTCCTCGGTCATTTGGTAAGCGAGGAGGGTATTCATGTAGATCCTTCCAAGATAAAGGCAACAGAGAATTGGTCAGCACCGAAGGCACCCACAGAAATCCAGCAATTCTTGGGTCTCGCTGGCTATTATCGAAGATTCATCCAGAACTTTTCTAGAATCGCCAAACCTCTAAGCACTCTAACACAGAAAGGTGTACCCTTTGGTTGGAGTGATAAACAAGAAACCGCATTCCAGACGTTGAAGAAAGCTTTTTGCAGCGCGCCCGTTCTGTCCCTACCCGAAGGGACAGAGGACTTTGTTGTCTACTGCGATGCGTCTAATCAAGGCTTAGGCTGTGTGCTTATGCAAAGGGGAAAAGTAATTGCCTATGCTTCTAGACAGTTGAAAGCGCACGAGGTCAACTATACCACACACGACTTAGTTAGGAGTCGTAGTCTTCACATTGAAGATTTGGAGACATTACCACTACGGAACCAAGTGCACGATCTTCACTGATCACAAGAGTCTGCAACACATCTTTGATCAGAAAGACTTGAACATGAGACAAAGGCGATGGGTAGAACTACTCAGTGTTTATGAGTGTGAAATCTGTTACCATCCCGGCAAGGCTAATGTGGTAGCAGATGCCCTTAGCCGAAAGGAGAGTACAAGCTGTAAAGTGAAGAACCAAACGATGACCATCCATTCCAACCTACCCATGCAAATCCGAGAAGCCTAGTTAGAAGCCCTCAAACCCAAGAACATGTCGACCGAAGCCTTGAGAGGAATGGAAAAGAAACTTGAGATCAGAGGTGACGGAGTCCATTGTTTCATGGATCGGATCTGGATTCCCAAGTCCGGAGGATTCAGAGAGATAATCATGGAAGAAGCACACAGAACCAAATACTCTGTTCACCCGGGCTCTGACAAGATGTACTTAGATCTCAAGAAACAATATTGGCGGCCAAACATGAAGGCTGAGATAGCTACATTTGTGGGCAAGTGTCTGACTTGCGCCAAGGTAAAAGTTGAGCACCAGAAACCCTCGGGTCTACTCCAGCAACCTGCGATACCCGAATGGAAATGGGAGATGATCACCATGGATTTCATCACCAAACTACCCAGGTGTCCGAGTGGGTATGCTACCATTTGGGTAATTGTTGACCGTTTAACCAAGTCCGCTCACTTCGTTCCAATCAAAGAATCATACAAGATGGAAAGACTCGTGCGGATTTATATCCAAGAAGTAGTCCGACTGCACGGTGTAGCCGCGTCCATTATCTCTGATCGAGATAGCAGGTTTACCTCCTGATTTTGGCAGTCTCTTCAGAAAGCTCTTGAAACCAAACTAGATATGAGCATGGCGTATCATCCTCAGACCGATGGACAAAGTGAGAGAACAATCCAAACCTTGGAGGACATGCTTAGAGCATGTGTCATTGACTTTGGAAAGTCGTGGGACACACATTTACCTTTGATCGAATTCTCGTACAACAACAGTTATCACAGTAGCATTAGGGATGCCCCGTTCGAAGCCCTATATGGTCGCAAGTGCAGATCCCCTCTGTGCTGGCCGAGGTGGGGGATACACAGCTAGCCAAGAGTCGAGTCCCGGACAGTGCTCTCACTGGTCCTGAAATCATCCGTGAAACCACCGAGAAGATCATCCAAATCCGAGAACGACTGAAAGCTTCACGTGATCGCCAGAAGAGTTACGCTGATAACCATCGGAAACCACTGGAATTCCAGGTTGGAGACCGTGTTCTATTGAAGGTCTCGCCCTGGAAAGGCACTGTACGCTTTGGTAAGCGTGGGAAACTTAATCCGAGGTACATTGGACCTTTCGAGATCCTCACCAGGATTGGTCTGATAGCCTATAAACTCCGTTTACCTCACGAGCTTAGTAGCATCCATCCCGTCTTCCATGTTTCAAATCTCAAGAAGTGCCTGTCCGATGAAACCCTAGTGATTCCGTTAGACGAGATCGAGATCGATGAAAACCTCAACTTCGTGGAGGAACCAATCGAAATCATGGATCGAGAAGTCAAACGTACGAAGCAAAGTCGCATCCCGTTAGTGAAGGTTCGCTGGAATGCCAAGCGGGGACTGGAGTTCACTTGGGAGCGGGAAGATTCGATGAGACAGAAGTATCCGCAACTCTTTCTAGATCCATGATTTGTATTTTGTCTTGTATCTTGTCTTGAATTTCAGGACGAAATTCCCTCTAACGGGGGGATAATGTAACAACCCGAAATTTCATATCACTTCTTGTAACTCAAATTATAATCCAATTCGATCAACCAAACGCCGTTTCCAAATCCGTTTCCGATTTCGCCATTTAATTAAGTCGTTAACTAGTATTGATCTAAAATGACTTAATGGATGTCTTAATGCCATTAGGAATCATTCTAACACCCCATTATAGTTATTGGATTAATTCTAGAATCGACCATATCGGGTTACGACAACTTGGTCAGGTGCGACCAAAAGCCCCGCCTAACGCCGGTATCGGGTAAAATTCCATCGTGTCCAATTCCCGAGCACTATATAAGTGATTCAAAGCTTTCATTTGAAGCTTTTGGCCATTCTTTCATAAACACTTCCAACCTCTCTCCTCATCCATAATCAAAGGTCCAAAAACAAAGATTTAAGGCTCCAAATCAAAGATGTAACATCCCTAACTTGTTATCTAACCTCTTTAGCCTTCAAATTGATGTTCAAATTGAGTTGTAGGACCTAGAACACGTGTTTACGGCCAAGGATCAAGCTTGGGCCGTAAACACCCAAAAATGGGGTTTTTAAGTCAATTAACCCTTCCAAATCATTGTTGGGACTTAGATACGACCTTAAGGCTTGCAAATCGGGAGTTGAAACACTTAAAACATGAATTTTGTGGGACAAAAGAGAGTTTAAGGCCAAGGCTCCTTCTTGGGCCGTAAACTCCTCAAAAATGGGGATTTAACACTTTAAAACATGTCAAAATGCCTTGTAACTCAACCAATAGCCTTGTGGTAAATCCTAGATCCATCTAAAAATAGTTTGGGGGTTTGTAACATATCAAAATGCCACATATAAGAGTTTACGGCCTAGGCACATACCCTTTGGCCGTAAACTCATAAATCTATGTCAAATGATGCCCCTAATTCACCCCAAAGGCTTGGAAAAATTTCTAGAATCACATGTGATTGTTTTAAGTGTCAAAAATTAATTATTCATGAGCATAGGAGAGTTTACGGCCATAGAACATGCTTCTAGGCCGTAAACTCCTAAAATGATGTTATATGGTGCCCAAAATTGATACCAAACCTTGGAAAATTAATTAGAATCACATGTGATTGCTCCTTGTGCCTCAAATCAATTTTTCTTCACCCTAGGAGAGTTTACAGCCTTAAACTCCAAGTTTACAGCCATGAACTCCCTTTTAAGTGGTATTAATTCATTCAAATTGTTCCAAGGCATTTTAGTAAGTCATTCCAACAATCCCCAAGTCCAATCAAGCCATTAAACCTTCAAAATCACACCAACATGAGTTTACGGCCGTAAACTCATGTATGTGTGTGTTTTGTGGCTGTAAACTCCCTTAAATGTTTACTCTTGGGGTGTAATGTTCCATATAATTAGTAATTGTAAATCTAATTAGTTATATATGGACATTATTACATTTTACATAGGGACATCACGAGTAAACAAGCCCTGAACCAACGTCTAGTATCCAAAACCGTCGCATTTCCGAGTCTGGTGAGTTCATACCCTACCCTTTTTCACTGTTTTTTTTAACTGTTTTCAGGAGGGAACACAAGCAAAGTACAAGGGATTACTTGTACTCAAAACTTGTTTTTATGTGTGTGTTTCACATTTCATATGCTTTTAACACTGATTGACACAACTAATAATCGTTTGAACAAGCAGCTCGCGTAAACATATTATTTGTGAAATGGGTTTTATAAACTGTTATGTTTTATATATTTCACAAATGGATTTCTACATTTTATCAGTTAAAAGCATGACATTAGAACATATGAACATAAAACTTGTACATTGTCTTGTCCTCGGTAACACTCCACAGAGATACGCGAGTGGAGGATTATCATATTATTACTAGTAAGTTTGTTATTCCTGTATGGTTGGAGACACGTCCTCGGCGAACACTCCACAAAGATATGCGAGTGGAGGACTACACCCGTAACTAGAATCTCTGGGATTTATAGAGCGTGACTTGAGTGTATAGATCTATACGGGGCTGACTACCCCACACCTGGCTGCTAGCTACAGCCAAACCGAAATGGTTCAAGGGTGACGAAATTCATAAGGTTGTGGACTACTTATTGCCACAGGTTCAGTCTATAGTATGGTTATGGAACTCGCAATTAGGATAATAGAGATTTACTTATAGTAATAATGAATAACTTTATACATCTTTTACATTGAAAACCAACATTCAGGAAAGTATGGGACTTTCCTGGGAAACTGTAACAACCCGAAGTTGTTCATCGCCGAAAACCCATTCTACCCGTATAACTCGTCGGAGATCAAAATGTCCCGATATTGTTTGTGGGTTTAGTTAACTAAAATTATATGTTTATTATCATTCAATGAGGGTCCAAATCATTTAGGAACTCATGAATTTAGCCCAAAACATTTATTTCATAAGTTTTAGAAATATCCTCGTCGGGTGACGGAAACTCAATCGGGTGCGACCTAAAGCTTCATTTAAGGCCGGTATCGGGTAGAATTCCACCGTGTCCAAGTTTTAGGAACTATATAAAAGTTTTTAACCTCTCATTTGAAGCTTTTTCCTTCTCTCTCTACTCTCTCTCTAACCTCTCTCCTATATCCAAAGATTAAGGGTCCAAAACTCAATTTTAAGGCCTCAAATCCCTAAGGTACCTTCCTAGCCTTAATCTATAGCATATTTGGCTTCCAAATTCGACATTTAATCATGAAATGGGACAACATATATGATTTTACGGCCCAGGAGGCTGCCTAGGCCGTAAACACCAATTTGAAGGGTTTTAAGCCCTTAAACTCCTTCCTAAACTCATTTGGACTTTAGATATGGCTAAGGGACTTCAAGATATGGACTTAGAACATTTAAAACTTTGATTTTGAGTCATTTGAAGGAGTTTACGACCAAGGCATAAGCTTGGGCCGTAAACTCATGTAAATAGGGTTTTTCATGCCCTTAAACCCTTCCAAATCACTAGTATGACTTAGATATGAATTATAGAATATTGATTCTAGCATTTGGACACTTGAAACATGATTTTTGGGGGAATTATGTGAGTTTACGGCCAAGGCATGTGCTTGGGCCGTAAACTCCTCAAAACTTGGCATAAATTCAATTCTAAGGTGTTAGAAAGCCATCCAACACCACCAAAAGCCTTGGAATAAATCATAGGACCAACCAAAAATAGTTTAAGGGCCTTAAACACATTATTTGTGGGATTTTTAAGAGTTTATGGCCAAGGCTTGTTCTTGGGCCGTAAACTCCATGATTCATGGTGTTAGAATGCTAACTAAACACCCCTAAAGCCTTTAGATGAATTTTAGAAGCCCTTCCATGCAAGTTTTATACCTTGAAACACCTTGTAGCACCCTATAGAAGAGTTTACGGCCATGAGAGGGGTCTCATGGGCCGTAAACTCCATAAAACCCTCAAATGTCCCATACAAACTCATGTTAGGCCTTGGAATAATTCTATTAATCACATGTGATTTGTTTTGGAACCATTTAACACGATTTTCATGAGAAAATAGGAGTTTACGGCCAGGAAGCCATGCTAGGCCGTAAACTCCCATAAGAAGGTCTATTTGATGCTTTGAAATCATTCCAAGTCCTTAAACCAAGTCTAGAAATTATTCCCTAAGTGTATGAAGTCATTTAGCACCATAAACCACAACCACCATGAGTTTACGGCCGTAAACTCATGGGGAATGGGTGTTTTAGACCAAAAACTCTTATATTAGTTTACTCATGGGGAGTAAACTCAAGTCCCAAGTCCCTAGTGTCATTTCACGTCCTTAAACGCCACCCGGGTCCCTCCAAACACTTGTATCGGAGTGTTTTCGCGACTTGAAGCAAGTGTCCCTAACATATAAATAAACTAAGTCCTAATTAGATACAAATGTGTATCTTTACATTATAATTAGGAACCTCGTGTATTTACAAGCCCCGGATCAACTCTTAGCATCCAAATCATCATACTTCTCGTCCGGTGAGTTCATACCCCTACTCCTTTTCTGTGTTTTTCAATGTTTTCAGGGGGAGAATACAAGCAAAACTATAACTGTTTTCGAATTATAACATTGATTTATTTCAAATAATATCTGGCAAACTTATAAACTCTTTTACTCCTTATGTATTATGTTGAGCATAAGGAATGATTTATCAATTTCAACTAAATGGATTTTAGTTAAGAAAATAACCAAACTAATCAAATTATTATGGGAATAATTTGGGGTTCTATGTTTCTCTTTATATCGTGTATTGATATCTGTATTAAGTTATTAGATAAACTATGTCTGATTCAGTTTATCTCCGTATCATTTGAATGTTTTGCCAGATAATTTCATAGTATGTAACTATTTTCACTGTATCATGTCTTAAAACCTTTGTATGTTTGATATCGTATGAGAATCCTGTGAATAGTTTAATACTAGCTTGTGAGATAGTCACTACCCTTTATGGATGATCATGTAAATCCTCTCCGGAAGTGTAACCAGAGTCTCCTGGAGGGAGAGCGAGGAATTTGTGAATAGATCTATTCGGGACTGACAATCCCACACCTTAACTGCTAGCTACAGTTAGGCGGGCACGCCTGGGGTGACAAATTCTGTATATCGTCCGACGTCTGACTAACGTCAAGGAGGTCTCGTTGTCGTATCAGTATGGTTACCCGACTCACAATACGTATTAATGTAAACTTATTCACAGCTAAGTTTTCGTTTAGAATCTATATCTTGTTCGGGACGATAATCCCATGGTCTTGTATTTATATTTCGTTCGGGATGGCAATCCCATGGTCTTAAATCTATATCTTGTACAGGATGATAATCCCATGATTTATGTCTATATCTTGTTCGGGATGATAATCCCATGATCTTGTGTCTATATCTCGTTCGGGATGGTAATCCCATGGTTTTATGTCTATATCTCGTTCGGGATGGTAATCCCATGGTTTTGAAACTAAATCTTATACGGGATGATAATCCCATGATTTTATCTATCTATCATATATCTAGTTTCGGGATAGTAATCCCATGGTTTATCAAGCTATCTTATATCTATTTTCGGGATAGTGATCCCATGGTCTTTATCGAATTATCTTATAACTGGTTCGGGATGTTAGTCCCAAGGTTTTCAAAATACTTTCTATATACAGTTCATCTAAATTATAGTTTTGTATATTAAACTATACTCTATGTTATTTAATCAATCTTGCATTTAGGAAAATATGGGATTTTCCTGGGGTTAACTTATATCTTGTAACAGAACTGTAACGAAAGATAACTTAACTATTTTACATAAGAAAATATGGGATTTTCTTGGATATCAAACCTTTTCAGAAAACTAAAGGAAACCGATACTTTTTCATAAAACAAAACCGCTTATGAACTCACCAGCTTTATGCTGATTTTCAAACTGCTTGTATTCTCAGGTCCAAGTTAGACAGGTACCCGACGATATCTTTTGGTGAAGACGGAGTGTTCCGAAGACTCATCTCGTTTTGTTCATATGATATATGTATAACTTTTGTACAATTTACTTTTGAACCAAATGCAAACTTTCATATATATGTAATGTAATGGTTGTTTACTGTGATTACTATGTACATTGGATTT
This sequence comes from Lactuca sativa, assembly GCF_002870075.4. Lineage (NCBI taxonomy): Eukaryota > Viridiplantae > Streptophyta > Magnoliopsida > Asterales > Asteraceae > Lactuca > Lactuca sativa. The sequence goes on from NC_056631.2 coordinate 132,249,353, forward strand.
GATACACAACATGGAGTCAACCCCGGGAACGTTTCCGCCTTTGGTTTTTGGGGTGTGACAGAAACCTTACATAACCAGGTCTAACAGAACACATCTTTACAATGAAAACCAACATTCAGGAAAGCATGGGGCCTTCCTGGGGAACACATACATAACTAGAAAAGTGTAACCAAACATATAACATTACATCTTTTACAATTGATAACTCACAATCAGGAAAGTATGGGACTTTCTTGGGAATACATTGGAACTCAAACAGAGCAGTTTAACAAACTGGATAATCAAACTATACATTTTTCATATGAGTAAACGTGTTTACAGTGTACAAACCTACTATACTTTGTAATTGTGAAACAACAAACAACTTTTAAGAAAATGTGGGATTTTCTTGGCGTGTGTTACATTCTCAGAAACAGAAAGGAAACACGAACATTTTCACAAAACAAAACTACTTATGAACTCACCAGCGTTATGCTGATTTTCAAAACCGCTTGTGTTCTCAGGTCAACGTTACAACAGGTACCGAAGATCCTTTTGCCCGAAGTCGGAGTGCTCAGAAGACCCATTTCATTTTGTTCATATATATATACTATGTATCACAACTATACAACTTTACTTTTGAAACAATTGTAAAACTTTTATATGTAATGTAATGGTTGTTCTACTTTACTTACTATGTACATTGGATTTGATACTCAACGTGGAGTCAACCCCGGAAATGTTTCCGCCTTCGGTTTTCGGGGTGTGACAGTGGGCGAGGCCCGTATCTCTCTGAGAGTGGAGTGTGGGCGAGGCCCGTATCTCCCAGATAGAGGAGTGTGGGCGAGGCCCGTATCTCCCAGCTAGCGGAGTGTGGGCGAGGCCCATATCTTCATGAGTGTGGGCGAGGCCCGTATCTCCTAGTTGTTCATTGTATGTTTGTATGGTATGAGGTATTATGGGGGAAACTGACTAAGCTTCGTGCTTACAGTTTTCAGTTTTGGTTTCAGGTACCTCTTCTTCGAAGGGGAAGGAGTTGGCGCGGTAGCGGCCCATCACACACATGCATCGTATTCCGCACTATGAGATCTTCTAGGGGATTTGTACTCTGGCATTTATTATATTTTATGAAAATGTTTTTCCAGACATGCGATATCTTTTATGAAATGTTATGATCGGTGAACGTTTTATTTCTAATGTTTTACTAAGTATACGTTTTAAAAATGAAATTTTTAGCTCGTATTTTTGGGACGTTACAAGAAGGTTCGGTCCATGTGAGTTTGGATTTGTCGCAAACTTTGGTTTTGACAAATTCACATGGATAGGAACACATACACCATTCAAATCTAAGTGTCATAAGATTCCCTTATTCATGAAAATGACTGTGAGGAAATGCTTTCACTAAGAGAGATTTTAAAGAAGATAGTGATTGTGAAATTGTATTCTCGAATTTGATTATGGTTACGGTATCCCTTTCCATAATTAGAATTGTGATATTTGGCAATTAGTCTGAATTGTTTAAGACACACATATGAGCTATCTAAGGCAAAGGTGTATAAGTTTGAGAAACTTAGATAAAGGATTATCATGTCAGAGCTAGTGGGAGCATAAGAGTTATGCTTATGTGATAATAATCATCATAGTGGGAGCGTAAATGTTGTGATTGTATGATTATTATGGCAAGTATTGCAAGTTAGCAATATTAATTATAGAAAACAAGAGTTAGACTTTGCAAAGTTGTAAGGGTTGAAAAGTTGTTTTGCTATAATTAAGGGAGACAATATCATGCTTCATTTAAAATCTAAAGGCTTTGGTTGTGGAATGTTAATAAATTTAGTCAAGGATACATAGTGCATTCTCAAATTTCGATTATGATTATGGCATCCCTCTTCATAGTTCGAATTGTGAGAACGTAACACATAAAATATTATGGCAAAAGATTGATAAAGTATCAAATCTTTATGTAAGACATTATGCATCGTGTCCCATACGCTTCGGGTAAAGGATCGATTGCAAAATGCTATAATATTTGACCATTCTAAAATTTTCCAAATGTCTAGTTCATTTAGGGGGAAAAAGGACAAGAATCGGTTTTGACTAAGATAATCGAACAACTATCAAAGGACGATCCAAAGCTCGTTGAGGATTGGTCGCTTGTGAGTAGTTGGAAGTATGATATTGGATGGACCATATCGACATTATTATGAATAGATAAGATTCTATTAAGAATAAGTTGTCATATGGAAAATATGGAAATGTTTCCATATTGGGAGTTGGATATTGAAAGTCCATGTCTAGATTAGAAAATTTTATGCAAAAGGATGTTCAAAGGAATGTACTTTGAGTGAGAGACATCATGGAATTGTATTGTAACAATCTCAAGTAGAGGACCTTGTAATTTCATTGGCAATAGTCATTGTGACTTTTGTGCTACGACATTACGAAAGGATCATTGCATAAAATGTTAGAATCTAGCACATTCTATAAGTGGCAAGAATTGATATTCTTTCACTTGTGAAAAGGATTAGGAGTTGTGAAATGAGTATGATTGGAAATGTGTTCATTTGATCTATTTCACAATGTAAGAACCATAGCTAAACATTGTGTGCATGCTGAGAGCATGGGACAAGTGTAGTAATAATTCAAGTAAGAAGTTGATTACCCGAAACAACAAATAATGAGTAATCAATATGGTGCTTAAATAAAATGTTTTATTTATACCCAGAGTTTGGGGCCATATGGGATTAGTATTATTCTTGTGTTTCACTTTGCATGTTTTGACTTCCTGAATAATTTAATTGGTTCAGAACAGTCAAATTATTCGAACGGGCCACAGTCATTCATATGTTGGAAGTAGGTATGAATGAAGACTGTCGTGAATTGGTTTGTGGATTGTCTAAAGTGTATTAGACATAAGCAAATGTTTGCTACAATGTTCATGAGTGCTTCTGAATATGATTTGAGCATTGGATTAAGCCCACGCTCACTTGGATCACATCATGGATTTTATCACGAGTGATTGGTGAGACGATAACATCTTATATTCTTGAAACCGAGATGTGTGAGTTGTATCTTGCGAGTCGGTTGCACATTGATAATATGTAAACGCACCAGTAACTTGGTGTTATAAAACATATTGTTGTGTGTGATTCGGTAAGTGAGTGCAAGCGAGCATTGAGTCAAAGTTTATCCGTTCCTTTTATCCAAAGTAGGATAAAAGCGATATCTTTGGGCCCCTTGATGATTTAGTGATGGAACCTAAGCGCTTGGGCAAGCCGGGACTAAATTGATGGTTTAATTGTAGTCTGTTGTCAGTCATCATAAATCGGAAGTCGGGAAATAGTATAGAGAGAATGATTAAGTTCATGTCTCATATCTATACGATATCTAGAATGGAGGAATATATGATTCCTTATCTAAAGGACACGCGTATCTGATAAGATCAGAGTTGACAGCAGCTTTGGAAAGCTACGATTACAGATCAGGATCTGAAGTCATACGCAGAATAGTTGTTAGACTTATCCAAGTGGGAGACTATTGGATTAGTGTCTAAGTCCATAACTATTTTGGTATGTACTTGACCCGATGGTGCACGACCCTTTTAGGTTGCCTTCACCAAAGCAACTTGATAGGATGAATTATGGAGAGAAAGAATTAATTATGATCTATTAATATATTATTAGAATAATATATTAAAGGAGAAATCATATTGTCTAATTAATATTAGTCAACAATTAATAAGAATTAATTTTGTGGCTAAAATACATTAATTAAATGAAGGGGACTAGAACTGTCAATTGTGTGATAGTCGAATATTAGGCTAATGGACTCCATAGAGGATGGAGTGGACGAATTCTATGGGGGAAACCCATTAGAAATCGTCCAAGGCCTCTAAGGAGGGAGTCCAAGGGTTGCTTAGGGCCTAAACATTCAAATTAGGGTTTTCTTGTTAGATAACCCTAATAGCCTCACTATTTAAGGACCCCTTAGGCACCAAAAACGTGGGCAACTGAATCCTTAGGGTTTCTACACGTTTTTGGGTGTCTGTTCTCTTCTCATTCTTCATCCTCTTTCTCTTGGTGTTTGTGAACCATTAGAGGAGTGACATTTGTGACTCTAAGCTTTCTAAAGTCAATACAAGGAGGATTTGAGATTGTTATTGCTACATAACAATCAAGGTAATATCTTAAACCCATTGTTATGTTAATATTGATTATCATATGCTAGATCAAGGGTTTAAAGTCTTGGATGAATTGCATGTACAATAGAGAAACCTAGATCCAAGCATTAGGGTTTATATGAGCACATAGGATGTTCTTATGAGTAAAACCCATCACAAATTTCATCAAAAGGATGATATTAAAAACCTCCATAACTATAGTAAATAGGTAAGGAGATAGAGGATCACCCTGCCTAAGACCCGTCTTACCTTCAAAAAAACCCGTGATCTTCACCATTAAAATTTAGCATGAACCATGGAGATGAAACACAAGTCATAATCCACTGAATCATTATCGGATGAAACCCAAAACCCAGGAGAATCCTTTTAAGAAATTTCCAATCCACCGTATCATATGCCTTTTGAATATCAATCTTTATGGTGCATTTGGGAACTCCTCTCTTGTTTTAATAACCCACCATCAGCTCCTGAGCAAGGAGAATATTATCCAAAATAGATCTCCCTGGAATGAAAGCTGATTGATTTTTGCTCACAATATCACCCAAACTATTTCTAATTCTGTTCACTATAATCTTACTAATACACTTATACAAAGTGTTACAACAAGCTATAGGACGGAAATCAGACATTTTTCTCGGGAACTCCACTTTAGGAACCAACACAATTCTCGTAGCATTAATCCCCTTCAACAATTTAACAGTCCAAAAAAAATTCCCTCACAGCTTTACACACCTCCGGCCCAACAATGTTCCAAGCACTTTTAAAAAATTTGGAGAACCCATCTGGACCAGGGGCACGATTGTCATCAATATCAAACATCGCAACTATAATTTCTTCATCAGTAACCACTCTAATCACATTTAAAGCCACCCTACTATCCAATTTATTATGAAAGAACCCATCATTAAAACAAGAGAACTCAATAACATCTTCACAACCCAAAAACTTATTGAAATGAGTCACAAATTTATCCTTCATAGCCTTCCCACTAACCCATCTTCCATCTTCATCAAGAACCATCAAAATACAATTTTTATTGCCCCTGCTCTTCACGACTCTATGAAAAAACTTAGTATTATTGTCCCCTACCAGTAACCAATTCATCTTAGATCTCTGGTAAAGAAGCTTTTCTTCATCATTACATGCAGCATTGAATTCAAAAAGAATATTAGCATGCTCCTCCCTAATCTTACAATCAAAAGTATTAAGATCAATATCATATTGTTTACTTTCCAACTCCTTTCTTAACTCTTGAATTTTCTTCCCAGAACCCCTATATTTATTGCAATGCTCCCGACAAAACTTTTTAAGAATCTTCAATTTTTGACAAACTTTGAACATAAAAAAACCTTCAATATTAGAATCCCAAATTTCCTTAACCAATTGTAAGAATTCCTCCTTCTCAGTGATAAAATTGGCAAACCTAAAAGAAGGTTTCCATCTCAATTTACCAATAGGAACATTTAAAATAGCAGGACAATGATCCGACACCCTATAAGGTTTAAAAACTGCATGAGCTAAAGGATGATCCAAAACAAAATTCAAATAACCATCACCCTATCTAACTTCTTCAAAAGACCCTTATTCCCAGCAGGAGTTTTATTCCAAGTAAACTGAAACCCAGTGCAATTCAGATCCTCAACTTCAATAAAGTTTATATAGTCAATAAAATCATCAACTCCTTTCGGAGTCTTAGAACAACCTTCTGAATATTCCGATGGCTTTAAAGCAACATTAAAATCACCTAAAATTCCCCATGCTTCCTTCTTAACAACCAAGCTATGTTTCTTCAAATTATCCCATAATAACCTTCTCTCTAAATAATTCGAAGCAGCATATATAAAATACAAATACATGCTATAGTTGGAATTACAGAATCTAACATAACAATGTATAACTTGTCTAGACTGAGAAATCACCATCACATCAAACAATCTAGGATTCCATCCAACAATTATTCTAGTTCCAGCCTCACAACTACTATTATTAGAAACCCAATCCCATTGACCAAAGGTCTTAACACAAACATTCTTAAGATTTAAGACCTTGACATGAGACTCCACCACAGCACATATACCAAGGTTATTACTCCTAATAGCATCAATAACCTCCTTTTGTTTAAAGGCTTTATTCAAGCCCCTAACATTCCAAACCCCTATAGACATCATTGGGAAATACTAGCATTTTTGGCATTTACCACCTCAAATGCCTGAGAAATCCCACCTTTGCTATTATTGTTCCCTTGAACACTCATACTATTCTTCATTTTGTTACTTTCGTTCCCTACATTACCCTTCCCCACAATCTTAGAAGGATCCATCTTATTATTCATTACTCCAACAACATCAGAAGAAGAAGCAATACAATCTCCTTCCTAATGGATATCAACTTTGTCCCCCTTAGCATCCTCTTCCACTCCATCCATAACATCCTCACCAATCATTCCCAGGATTTCAAAACTATTTTTATTACTACACCCGTCACTAGAAATAGCTTTTTTTTCTAAATTCTTGCTAACACCCACCTTTTTGATGTCATCCTTTATAGCATTCCCCTGCACCTTATTCTCATTATTCCCCTGGTTACTAGTCAAAGCCTGACCAGTAACAAACTTCTCATATCTTCTATTCTTTTCCAAATTCCAATGACCCACCCCTTTATTATTCCAATTCCCATTCTGTCTCCTTCCATTACCACCTCTATTCCCATTATTGCCTCTGAAATTATTTTCCTTGTTAAAATTGCCATTCTTCCCACTATTTCTCTGATTGTACAAAAGAACAGGACCATCCATTGATTTACTAGTACTTTCACCATCTTTATTTCCTATAACCTTCTTATAAACAACCTCCGTAAAACCTTCATCATTTACCACTTCCTTCCCTTTATTTCCCTTATTGTTCCTATTATCCCCATTCTTCAACACTTTATCTTCATTCAAAGCTGCCATGCAAACTTTATCCATATGACCATAATCCATACAATGAGAACATCTAGAAGGAATCCACGCATACTCCATATCAAAACTCTGAATCACAGCAGAATTAGAAACAAAATCCCAAGTAAATACCTCAAATTTCCTCATCCACTCCTTATCAGCCGCCATTTCAACAATAATTCGAGCATAAGCATTCCTAACCTAGTGTTCCAAACACATCTCCTCAGTAAAAGAATCAAAAGCCAGAGGAACCTCCAACTTACTCGCTATAATACACATATTATCCCCACTCTATACTTCCAAAGGAAAATCAAATATTTTGATCCACACCGGAATTTTATCATGACTGTTCTTATTTAAGGTCAGACCTGGTCTCCACCTTTGAAGAAATAATGGCATATTCTTGAACATTAGCCATGGACTTCCTTCCAATGTAGATAACATCCCCTGCTCATCACTAAATTTAAAAAAGAAAAACCCTTTATTGTTCATGAATATCTCCTCTAGTCCTACATTCTTCCATAGCCTTCTAACCTCTTTCTAAATTATAGGAAACACCAACTTCTTATCAATCATGTACCCATATAAAGTATTATTATATGGAATACTCGCCTTCTTTAAATTCTCAATCGGAATAATAACCGGTCCTTCTTCTTTACCTTTTTCCCGTGGAATAAACTTAACATCAATCTTACTCTTATGCCTATTACCTTTTAAAACACCTGCATAAGAGTTCAACAAGTTCCACTGACCATCACCATCCACCTTCTTACAACTATTAGCATCACCCAAAATAGAGGGAAGCATACTAATACTGTTAATAATAGTACCAGACTTTAGCTTCGAATTAGGCTCATTATTCATCACAATATTAACCTCCTCTTCCATCACAATTTCCTCATCCTCACTAGATTCATCTTCACCAGACTCTTCAGAAGAAACATTAGTATCATTACCATCTCCTTTCTCATTATCTTGCTTATTCAAGTTTGACATATCAACATCCATTTCCTGATTCAAACTACTATGTAATTCTTTCTTCTTATGAGTTTCCTCCTTTAACTTATTGAGAAATTGAAAACCAACTCCCAGAATAAATTCTTCATTACTCATAAAATTCTTATCACCATCCTTAATACCTCTTTTATCAATTCCATCAATTCTAGTGTCACACCCCAAAACCGGAACAGCGGAAACGTTCGGGGGTGGAGGACGTCATGTCAAGTATCACGAGATATGTATATGGTAAGCAAGTAATAAACAACCATTTCATTTAAAAAGAAAGTGTTTACAATGTGTGTACACAAAACATAGAATTCATACATAAATAACAAAACAAGACTTGAAGTTGTAATGCTTGATCTTCTAAATCCCAAGCACGAGCACCTGTCTAATAGTCTCCTGAGAATACAAGTTATTTGAAAGAGTTGCTCAGCAATTAAGCTGGTGAGTTCATAAGATTTTAGTGATGTGAGTAAGTTATAATGTGTTGTTGAAAATGTTTATGTAAAAGTGGTATAATCTGTAAAATGTTATTGAAAAATGTATACGTAAAAGCGATGTAAGCTGTAAGTTCTATCTTGAAAAGTTTGCCTGTTCCTCTAGAAAATCATATATTTCCTACTTGAATGAAAGTAAGTAAAATGACCCTACAAGCCTTTCTATGGGTACTAAGTGGGTACAAGTTATATAGAACTCAGAGTAAACAAACAATCGATTAGGCGCATCTGCCCTAAGCTCACAACCCAATGAGGAACAGAAAGTGAGGCGGATAGCACACATTCCATTGGTTGTTAGATCATTGTCATATATAACCCTGGTGTATTCACTTGTTACTCATGGAGTTATTTGTAATGGTTCCTTTGTATCTAATGAAAAGTTCTTTTAAGAAAACCTATATTTCTTTATAGTAAAATGGTGACCACGGTGACTACTTTTATGATAGTTTAGTTTATACTGCTATAGATAATCTGATATCGGATAGAGAGTTAACTGGGTGAATCTGCCCTAAGTCCACAACCCAACGGGGAACAGGAAGTAAGGCGGAAAACACACATTTAACTGCCTATTGGGTATTAGTTTTATATATCAACATGGTGTATAAACTAAGGTATTATAGAGTTACTTACCTAAAGTCTTTTAAAATTGTACTGACTTAATAAAATGGATTAAGCCCTTATCTAGGCAATCTCTAATTTTGTATACCAAAAGTACTGACTTTGAAAAGTAAGTTTTGTACTAGAAAAACTCTGCTTCGACTGTGTGTCCTATAACCTGATCCATACCTGGTACCCTTATGACGACTTAATGTATACTACGAATAAATATATATAGAATCGGGTAGATAATAGATTGGGTGAACCCGTTCCAAGCCCACAACCCAACGAGGACAGGAAATGAAGCGGAGATCACACATCCTATTAGATGTCGGAACCTATTAGTATATATGTATCCTATGGTGTATACATTAAGGAATCATAAAGCTAGCATTATGGTCCTAACTTTTGAAAGTAGCCTTCTACCAAGACCCGAGTGTTTTGAAAGTAGCCTTCTACCAAAACCCGACTGTACGACTATTATTAATTAAATCTAACCTACCTCATCGATTATGTGAATATGACACATGGTAAAGGTATTAATAATATTGAAACTGGAATTTTATATCCTTCTGTAATTGTCGTATTGACAGTGTAAGTACTAAAGTATTTGTAATAAGTGACTACTTTTAGTACTATCTTGCCTTAATTGAGGGTTAAGGCATAATGTGATGGCTAGATCCCATGCTAAACGCTCCTTTGTCAAGAGATTTTAGGAACTACACGCGACCCCTGCATGAGTGCAAGCCGCGAACATCCACATTACTATGATCATGTATACCCAATATAACTATCACAATGTAGAAGTGATTCATTGGTATAGTTAGATCCTGAAATCGTTCCATGCTATAGCACCTTATTATGTTATGTTCTGTTATCGTGCATTGATATCGTATTTATGTAAACGTATTCATGTAAACGTATCTACGTAAAAGTATTTAAGTGAATGTATTGCATTAGTATAGACTTATGAACTGAACCGACTCTTTGTGTGCTTCATTGTACTAGAAGTAATGAATAACATTCTCCTATAGTTTACTAATGTTCTACCTGGACTGTTAATGAAAAGACTCATTTATCCACTAAGTTATGCTTGTACTTTAAAAATGGAGTTTTGTATAACTATAAAGTAACATAACCTTTAAGAGTTTTGAAATGTTTTGACAACTTATAAATAACATAAGTAACATTTTGAAAGATGTTTATAACAAACATTTACACAATTATCATTGTGTTCAACTTGTATTCCCCCCCTTAAAACAATTAAAATAGTTAAAAGATTCATTATGGGGTACAAACTCACCTGATGTGGGTGATTCAAACGGGTATGCGCGTACGGATGAAAAGTTCCACGAATGAAGTCCCGTGATACAATAAGTCCTAAACGACATGTAAGGACACATATTGACATGAATATAGTGTTTATAAACAACTATATGAAAGAAAACACCTTTCGGGACTAGGAAACACCTTGGTTAAGTGTTGGAATCACATGTGATTCAACAAAGGGAAGTGGAATGACCAAAGCATGAGTTTAAGGTCTTGTGACCATCACTCATTGAGTTTTGAAGCCTTCCAAGTCATACTAAGCATTCCTACTTCATGTTTAAGCCTTAGGAAGTGATTAGGGCAACAATTCACTCCTAAATGGAGTTTACGGCCCATGGACCATTTCTCCATGCGTTTGCTGCCGTAAATTCCTATGGACCATGGTATTTTTGATGTTTTCAAGTCCTAAACACTTCAAGGTAAAAGTCTAGGCTAGTTTCTAGGCTTAAGGAGGGAATATGGGGCATCATAACACACTTTGGGGTGTTTACAGTTTTGGGAGATCCCCATACCGTAAACACATATAAATGGGGTCTTTTGGTATTTTTGTGTGCTAAACACATCAAGGGAAGGTTCTAGGTTTGTTCCCAAGGTTTGTAAGGACATAGGCCACACTTTGGCACCATATTTAGTGTTTACGGTCCAAGAAGATCTTGGGCCGTAAACACCTTGTCCTTGTGATTTTTGGAAGATTTCAATGATATCAAGGCATGTAATACACTTTAATACACTCTAGGGTTGAAGTACTTACAATTTGGGATGAATGGTTGAAGATCCTTGGGAGAGAAATCGGGTTTTCTCTAGTTGAAATGGAAGAAATGAACTAAAAATGGTTAAGTCTTACTTATATAGCCTTCAGGGTTTACGACCCTAATGCCATTTTGGGCCGTAAACTCTAAACTCGTGGGGTTTTTGGAATCTAATTGATGTACAATAAACACTAGGGCATCCTCTCTCCATTTATCTCTTGAAGTACTAACTTTAAACTGCTCAAACTTATTCTAATGGATATCAACTTTGTCCCCCTTAGCATCCTCTTCCATTCCATCCATAACTTCCTCACCAATCATTCCCATGATTTCAAAACTATTTTTATTACTGCACCCGTCACTAGAAATAGCTTTTTTTTCTAAATTCTTGCTAACACCCACCTTTTTGATGTCATCCTTTATAGCATTCCCCTGCACCTTATTCTCATTATTCCCCTGGTTACTAGTCAAAGCCTGACCAGTAACAAACTTCTCATATCTTCTATTCTTTTCCAAATTCCAATGACCCACCCCTTTATTATTCCAATTCCCATTCTGTCTCCTTCCATTACCACCTTTATTCCCATTATTGCCTCTGAAATTATTTTCCTTGTTAAACTTGCCATTCTTCCCACTATTTCTCTGATTGTACAAAAGAGCAGGACCATCCATTGATTTACTAGTACTTTCACCATCTTTATTTCCTATAACCTTCTTATAAACAACCTCCGTAAAACCTTCATCATTTACCACTTCCTTCCCTTTATTTCCCTTATTGTTCCCATTATCCCCATTCTTCAACACTTTATCTTCATTCAAAGCTGCCATGCAAACTTTATCCATATGACCATAAACCTTATAGTGAGAACATCTAGAAGGAATCCACGCATACTCCATATCAAAACTCTGAATCACAGCAGAATTAGAAACAAAATCCCAAGTAGATACCTCAAATTTCCTCATCCACTCCTTATCAGCCGCCATTTTAACAATAATTCGAGCATAAGCATTCCTAACCTAGTGTTCCAAACACATCTCCTCCGTAAAAGAATCAAAAGCCAGAGGAACCTCCAACTTACTCGCTATAATACACACATTATCCCAACTTACAGAGGTTGTTTATAAGAAGTGGTAAATGATGAAGGTTTTACGGATGTGTGTGGACCCTTCAAACATGCCACAAGGGATGCAAATCATTATTATGTGACATTCACGGATGATTACAGTAGATATGGATATGTCTACTTAATCAAGCATAAGTCAGAGTGTCACACCCCAAAACCGATAACGGCGGAATACGTTTCGGGGTGGATGACGTAGTGAACAGTATCATCACAATTGCATAATAGTAGAAACAAGAATCATACAACCATAGTATTACATAGTGAATTTAATTACATGCGTGTTCTGTAATGTTTAACTATCACTCAAAAGTAATTCAAAAATAAGAGATGGGTCTTGTGTGCTCCACCTTCTCCAAAAATGCTGCGTCTGTACCTGTCTATCTTTGACCTGAAGATACAAGTTATTTTGAAAACAATTATCAGCATAAAGTTGGTGAGTTCATAAGGGTTTAGTGTGAGTTTTTGTATACAAAGCATTAGTATTAAAATTGTATCCTTTATGTTCATAAGTAGTAGAAATTCAGAAAATCTCATATTTTCCAGGAAATACATTGTAAGTGACAATCTGTGAAAAGTGTGCATTCTTTATCTCTTTGAAAACAATTTATTGCAAAGATTCTTTGGCCAATCTTCAAATAACAAATATGTCAAGATAAGTTAAGCCCGTGATCCATGATAGAGGTACTAGCTTCCTTTAGTGATAGATACTTGCTTACTTCGGGATGTGGTTTAACATTTAGTGTAGTGTTTTAGTGTAGTTTTAGGGTATTCCTTGTAATTTACCAATAGTGAGAATAATAGAGAATCCCATGACCTTCCCGGTCATGCACAGTGTAGTGAAGTAGTGGCATCTCTGGGCCTGTACGGCGCGGACTGAGTTAACAGTCGGGATGTAATAGCGTCTGCCCCCGTATAGATCTATACATGTAGAGTCGTCTCCTGCTGGAACACTCTGGGCGTAGTGAATAGCGAATAGAGTATCTCGTAGCGGGTTAGTGTATTATTGTTTGTTTAATGTTTTCTCTATGGTCATAGTGTAGTAATCTTTTAGTATTGATCATAGTGTATTCTCTTACTAGTGTATCGTCTAGTATTAGTGAGTATTATAGTGTAGATAGTAATAACTTTAGCGAGTAGTAGCGGTAGCGACCCTAACCATACCTATTATGGTTATCTTAGTGGGGGTGTTTCTTAGCACGTTAGTGACTTTAGCATTTAGTGGGAGCAGAAATATTCGTATCCCATACTGATATACAGATTTTATATAAGTAAGAAATCAACGACAGTCGGACGGATAACTACTACCCTAAGCCCACAATCAAACAAGAACAGGAAATAAGGCGAGATATCGGTCCTAAGTCCTCCAAGTCTTATTTATATAAATATATCAGAGTGGTTACATTTTATAAGCAAATTGATTTAAGAAAAGTATTTTTCCAAAAGAACATTTGAATTCTGATTCACTGTTTAAAAATAGTTTGAAAAGGGTAAAACCCGTTTTTAAGGCATAGGGGCAAATCACATGTGATTTGAACTAAGAGTAGTGAATCACATGCGATTTACCCTTGTAACTCGGAAATCGTTCTGTAAAACTTTGCATAAACATTTATAAGCAACTTGTATCTCCCCCCTAAAACATGTAAAACACTTGAAAGGTTCATTAAAGGGGTATGAACTCACCTGAAATCGCGGAAATCGGGTGAATCGGGTAAATCGGGTAATAGTGTCGATTGAGCGTTTGGTACCAAATAATCACTTGAGCACCTTTTAGGACCCTAATGGCATATGAAATATGTATTTTGCAAGAAGTTAATCATCTTATGCTTCTCATTATAGTATTTGGACATTCTAGTGTCGTTTTCGGGGTTTTAAGGCCTAGAAAGGGTTCCCGGGAGTGGTACAAGGCCATGGATGATTTACGGGAGGGTCCTAGAGTTTATTCTCTTAGAGTTTATGGCCTAAAAGCCATTCATTGGGAGTTTACGGCCGTAAGCCCCCTAGGCTTGGCCGTAAACTCTTGTGACACTCCAAAATGTGTGTTTAAGGCCTTATCTCACTTCCTTGATTTAGTGGTGTGTGTTTTGGACCAAGAGGGAAGGATTAAACATCTAAATTTGTGATATTTTAGGGGAGTTTACGGCCAAGACTTGTTCTTGGGCCGTAAACTCCTATAAGTCCTTTAAGGTGATGGTTTTACTTGTACAACATGGTCCCAAATGGCTTAGAAAAATCCTAGAAGGTCCTATAGTGATTTTGGAGCAATTTGGCACATATTTATGGGGAGTTTACGGCCCAAGAACATCCTTGGCCGTAAACTCTTCATTTGGTGTCAAAATGAAGTGTTTAATGGTACAACACACTTCCATAGGCCTTAGATTAATTCCTTTCATGCATTAGGGTAGTTTAGGGACTTGTTTGACACAATTTCTTGGGTGTTTACGGCCCAAGCTTATGCTAGGCCGTAAACTCCTCTTTTTGGCCTCAAATGTTGATGTTTAATGCACTCAAGCCTTCCTTGGAGTCAAGTCTAATTCACCAAACACCCTAGAAGTGTTTTTGGGGCTTAAAACATGAATTTGTGGGGTGTTTGAGGTGTTTACGGCCTAAGCACATGCTTGGGCCGTAAACTCCTTTTCAAGCATCATTCTCTTGTTTTCTAAGGTCCAAACTCTTCTAGTTATATGCCTTAATTAGTATACTAACATACAAGAAGGAGAAACTTGGTCTTTGGCTTGGATTTGGGGGTTTACGGCCTAAGGAGCTTCTTAGGCCGTAAACTCCTCTTTGAATCTTGATTCCTATGGTTTTTGGCCCACAAATTCAATGAAGCATGTCTAGAATAAGATAGGGGATGAGTACTTACGTTTGGAAGTCGGAAATTAGCGGAATCGGGGTCGTTTTTGAGTCTAGAGAGAGAAAGTAGAGAGAGAGTGGGTGTGTAGTGAATGAGTGTTCAAATGTTGGGAACACCATTGCATATGTCTCGAGAATCGCGCCCGATACACGGCTACCCGATGTTTAAAGTTAACTGGGTTAAAACTTTTTACCCGGGTGAAGTGGTTGAGAAGGTAAAACCACTCTATTAGGTTAAACGGGGTTAACACCTATGAGACATATTACTTATAATAATATCAAACCATGCTTAAATTTAGATATTCGGATATTGACGATTCCAAATATTACGTAAAATAACGTATAGTGACGCTTTCCGTTAGTGAAAATGGGATTTTTAACGGAATTAGATTTGGGGTTGTCACACAGAGACTTTTGAAAGGTTTAAAGAGTTTAAACAGGAAGTCGAGAAGCAATTTGGCAAGAACATTAAGATGCTTCGATCCGATCGTGGTGGTGAGTATCTTAGTACTAAGTTCCTCGATTATCTGAGGGAATGTGGGATTGTCTCACAATTGACACCTCCCAAGACACCGCAGTTGAATGGTGTAGCTGAGTGGCGTAATCGAACCTTGTTGGACATGGTTCGTTCCATGATGAGTCGAGCTACGCTACCAATCTCATTTTGGGGGTATGCCTTAGAGACTGCCACCCATATCCTTAATCTGGTCCCTACAAAGAAGGTTGCCAAAACACCTCACGAGATGTGGACTGGAAAAGTTCCTAGTCTAGCCCACATCAAAGTTTGGGGTTGCGAGGCTTTCATGAGACGCGAGACTCATTACAAGCTCGAACCTCGAAGCGAGAAGTGTATTTTCATCGGCTACCCACAAAAATCCTTTGGTTACCTCTTCTACAGACCTAGTGAGAATGTGGTCTTTGTAGCAAGGAGGGTTGTCTTTCGAGAGAGAGAGTTCATAAGTCAAGGAGACAGTGGGAGGCTAATTGACCTTGAAGAAATTCAAGAGTCAAGTGGTGAAGGAACCTCAAACCCTAGCAGTCAACTTGAGGAGGAACCTCCTGTTGATCCAAATATACCTCCAGTTGTACCTCTGAGGCGTTCCACAAGGGTTAGGAATGTACCTGAGCATTACTATGGTTTCCATATTACTGCAGAAGGTGAGACACTTATTAGTGATGAGACACTAGTAGGTCTGGATGAACCTAACAGCTATGTGGAAGCCATGGCAGGCCCTGAGTCTGCTAAATGGAAAGAGGCAATGGATAGCGAGATACAATCCATGTATGACAATTAGGTCTGGGACTTGGTTGAGAATGTACCAGGTCGTAAGACTGTAGGGTGTAAATAGATCTTCAAGAGAAAGACCAAGATGGATGGTAATGTAGACACTTATAAGGCACGACTGGTTGCAAGGGGCTTTTCTCAAACTCCAGGAGTTGATTATGATGAGACCTTTTCACCAGCAGCCAAGATTAAGTCTATTAGGGTATTGCTAGCCATAGCTGCATTTCTTGACTAAGAAATATGGAAAATGGATGTCAAAACCGCTTTCCTTAATGGAAAGTTGGCTGAGGATGTTTACATGAATTAGCCAGAGGGTTTTGTCAGCATTGAGTACCCTAATAGAGTGTGTAAGCTTGAGAAATCCTTCTATGGATTAAAGCAAGCACCTAGCAGATGGAATCTTTGCTTTGATGAGAAGGTCAAAGAGTTTGGCTTCTCTAGGAGTGAAGATAATCTTGTGTATATGTTAAAGCTAGTGGGAGTATAGTTAGTTTTTTGGCTCAGTATGTGGATGACATACTACTCATAGGAAATGACATCCCAACTCTGCAGGAAGTTAAGTCCTGGATTGGGAAGTGTTTCTCTATGAAGGACCTAGGAGAAGCTACCTATATTCTAGGGATAAGGATTTTGAGAAATCGGAGTAAAAGACTAATTGGACTTAGTCAGAGTACATACTTGGACAAGGTGTTGAAGAGATTCAGCATGCAAGATTCCAAGAAAGGAGAGTTACCCATCCAGAGTAACACTAGACTGAGTAAGACTTAGAGCCCGAGTACTGAGGTTGAGATAGCAGAAATGGGTCGGATACCTTATGCTTCGGCAGTAGGTTCGATCATGTATGCTATGACCTGTACTCGTCCTGATGTAGCCTTTGCTTTAAGCATGGTTAGTAGGTATCAGGGGAATCCTGGTAAGGCTCACTGGACAGCGGTAAAGAACATTCTCAAATACCTGCGAAGGACTAAGGTCTGGGTCCTTACCCTCGGTGGGAGTGATGACTTGAGAGTTGTAGGGTATAGTGATGCTAGCTTCCACACTGATAGGGATAATTTCCGCTCTCAGTCAGGCTGGGTCTTTACCTTAAACGAAGGAGCAATCTTTTGGAAAAGTTCCAAGCAGGAGACAGTGGCTGATTCAACTTGCGAATCAGAGTATATAGCGGCAAGCGAAGCGGAAAAAGAGGCTATGTGGCTAAAGAACTTCATTTGAGACCTTGGAGCTGTACCAGCTATATCGAAGCCTATAGAGATTTTCTGTGACAGTGAAAGTGCAGTTGCCTTAGCAAAGGAACCAAGGGATCATGGGAGATCCAGACACATTGACAGAAAATATCATTTCATCAGACATCGTATTGAAGAAGGACTCCTCGTGGCAAAGAGGGTATCATCGGATGAGAACCCGACAGATCCCCTCACGAAGGGACTGGGTAGGGTTAAGCATCTCCAGCATGCTAGGAGCATACGGTTGAAGGATGATATTAGTTTTAGTAGTTAGATAACTTTGAAATTTGTAAAATGTAATTGACATTTGATGATGAATAAAAGTTGTGTTTATTTATGAGTAAAGTGTTACTATCTTTTGTCAATCGTTTACTATATTTCTTTTGCATGTTTTGACTTCCAGAATAGTTATGTTGTTTTACATATTATTCAAATTATCCACAGTCAGTCATATGTTGGAAGTAGATATGAAGTAAGACTGTCATGAGTTGGTTGTAGAGGTCTAAGATGTTGGACATGGCCTCAAAACTCATGAGTGCTCATAAGTTCTAAGTATTGGATTCAACCCACGCTCGCTGGTATCACTTCATGGAATTTTATCTCGAGTGATCGCGAGACGGTAATATCATATAAGTCTTCAAACCTAGAGATATGACTTGTTAACTATGAGTTAGTTATGCATTGAACGTACGAAACCGCATTGGTAACTCGATGTTATAAAACGTGCGTTTGTGTGTAATTTAACAAGTACTAGAACAAGCATATGAGTCGAAGTTTATCTGTTCCTTCTTGGATTAGAAGCTGATATCTGGGCCCCTCGATGATTTTGTTTTGACCTATGTACCGGGCCCGGTCAGAACTAAGTTGATATGTTCAATTAAGTTATTTGTCAAACAAATCGGAAATCGGGAAACAAACTGTTGGGCAATAAGCAAGACTATGTTCCATGTGTTTGTCCGGATGATATCTAGAACAGAGGATTATATGATCCCTTATGTGAAATGGCGTACCATCATCTTCTCAGTTCCAAGAAACCTTGAAAAGAGCTACGATTGTCGACCGGTTCCTGAAGTCATACTTGCAGTTATATTTATTAGACTTATCCAAGTGGGAGACTGTTAGATAAGGTGTCTAAGTCCATAACTATTTCTGGTATCTACTTGACCCGACCCGGCATGGTCCATTTGGGTTGCATGGCACCATGCAATTGTTTAATACTTGAGTTCCACAGTAAAAGTCTATGCAATTTAAGCAACCCTTTGATGAGCATTGTTTCATTCTTGAGTTCCACATTAGAAGTCTATGCAATTTAGCAAAGTCTTGATGAGTATTGTTTAATACTAGAGTTCCAGAATAGAAGTAGTCTTTGCAATTTAGCAAAGCTTTGATGAGCATTGTTAAATTCTTGAGTTCCACAACATAATTTTATGCAATTTAAGCGAAGCTTTGATGAGCATTGCTTCATTCTTGAGTTCCACATCAGAAGTCTACGCAATTTAGCAAAGCTTTGAAGAGCATTGTTTAATTCTTGAGCTCTACAATAGAAGTAGTCTTCGCAATTTAGCATAGATTTGATGAACATTGCTTAAATCTTGAGTTCCACTATAAAAGTCTAAGCAATTTAAGGAAAGCTTTGATGAGCATTGTTTCATTCTTGAGTTTCACATTAGAATTCTATGCAATTTAGCAATGCTTTGATGAGCATTGTTTAATTCTAGAGTTCCACAATAGAAGTAGTCTTCGCAATTTAGCAAAGGTTTTATGAGCATTGTTTAATTATTGAGTTCCACAATAGATGTCTATGTAATTTAAGTTAAGCTTTGATGAGCATTGTTTCATTCTTGAGTTCCACATTAGAAGTCTATGCAATTTAGCAAAGCCTTGATGATCATTGTTTAATTCTTGAGTTCCACAACAAAAGTACTCTTCGCAATTTAGCATAGCTTTGATGAGCATTGTTTAATTCTTGAGTTCCATAATAGAACCCTATATAATTTAAACAAAGCTTTGATGAGAATTGTTTCATTCTTGAGTTCCACATTAGAAGTCTATGCAATTTAGCAAAGCTTTGATGTGTTGGATTAGTGTCTAAGTCCATAACTGTTTTGGTATGTACTTGACTCGATGGTGCATGGTCCTTTTGGGTTGTCTTCACCAAAGCAACTTGATAGGATGAATTATGGAGAGAGATTATTAATTATGATTTATTAATATATTAAAGGAGAAATCATATTGTTTAATTAATATTAGTTAATAATTAATTTTGTGGCTAAAAGACATTAATTAAACGTAAGGGACTAGAACTGTCAATTGTGTGATAGTTGAATATTAGGCTAATGGACTCCATATTAGAGGGGTTGACGAATTCTATAGGGGAAACCCATTAGAAATCGTCCTTGGCATCAAATGAGGGAGTCCATGGGTTGCTTAGGGCCTAAGCATTCAAATTAGGGTTTCCTTGTTAGATAACCCTAATAGCCTCACTATTTAAGGATCCCTAGAGCTCCAAAAACGTGGTGAAGTGATTCCTTAGGGGTTTTCTACACGTTTTGGGTGCCTCCTCTCTTATCATTCTTCATCCTCTTGCTCTTGGTGTTTGTGAGCCATTAGAGGAGTGACACTTGTGACTCTAAGCTTTCTAAAGCCATTACAAGGAGGATTTGAGATTGTTATTGATACATAACAATCAAGGTAAGATCTAAACCCCATTCTTATGTTAATATGATTAATTGTATGCTAGAACTAGGGTTTAAAGTCTTGGATGAATTGCATGTACAATAGAGAAACCTAGATCCAAGCATTAGGGTTTGCATGAGCACATAGGATGTTCTTATGGCTAAAACCCATCAGTGGTATCAGAGCCTTGATTGGTTTCTATTGTATTGATGCCTTGGTTATTTGTTCAAGCTTCAAAATTGATTTTTTGGCTCCCTGACTGATGGACTCGGCGAGTTCCAATGTGGACTTGGCGAGTTGCTCCAACTCGACGAGTCCATCGAGGAACTCGGCAAGTTCGAGCGTCAATAAGAGCAGTTTTCGGGATTTCTTGCTGTTTTGCTTGAGGATACTTGCCTTAATTGTTTTGGGTCTTTAATATTCGAATTTTATCTTATATTTGAGTATATCCTTGATTAAACAAAAGATAATTACCAATTGATTAGATAATAACTTCCTTATATGATTAAAGATTGATTATTTGTATTAATTGGGTAATTTATCTTGCAAGAAATTGAAATTAGGCCAAATTTAGATAATCATTAAATTAATTGTTTAATTTAAATTATTTGCTATTTGATCCTTGATGTTTTGAAATGTTTCAAAACTTGCCCTCAAGTTTTGGAATTTAAAAGTTGATTAAAAGTTTAATTTAGAAATGTTAAATTCTAAAACCCTAGTATTGTTTTGAAAAGTTCAAATCACACCCTTATGATGCAATTCGCAATCTTAGTTACTTTAGGCAAAAGTGAATTGATGCAATTCAATGAAATTACACTTTGTGCCCTTCCGAAGACGTTAATGGTTAACCGGAACACTAAATGGTTCTAAGCAAAGGTAGCAAAGGGTGACTCATTGTTTTTCATAGTTTAGTGGAGCGTGTGTGGTTAACCGGCACATCGAATACGTGATTGTAACATTGAGGGTACCATGTATGTTTGCCTGGTTATTCACACCCTGTTTTCTGATCCTCGGCATCCCAATCACAAATCGAGGGGCATATTGAGATTTAAACATGCCATTGAAATGTTCAATGAATCTTAAAAGATCTAGGAATTTTCAATGTATTTAAAACTTAAATTAATTTTCCGTTTTTCATGGTGGAAATTGTTAAATCTTCATTTACCTACCTTCAAATGTTCTGCAATTTGGGTTACGACATCCCTCTCCCAAGTTGTAGAGTATTGTGTTGGATCCTAGTCTCGATGTTTCATTTGGATGTCACATCGAGGAATCTAATCGACTTAACTTGAATTTTTCTCCCATTTTGTAGATGTCAAAGTACGATAACTGTGGTCTTCCCAAATACCGTGAAACAAGTTTTCCACATGAAGATGATATTCCACGATTCGATCAAGGAACAAGAGATCATGCTTCACTTCCTCCACCTCCTCCAATTATTCTCCCTAACCCACAAGTTCGAAGGCTTGAAAAGTTCAATCTCACTCAAGCCCTTTTGGCAAGTAGACATGAAGAAGGAAAGTTAGTGTGTGCACACGTCCTAGAGATGAAGTCACACATTGATAGGTTAAGAATGTTGGGATCCGTTGTCTGTGGGGAGCTGGTTGTTGACTGGGTTCTTCAGTCACTTCCTGAATCATATAGTGGGTTCGTTAGAGAGTACTATATGATGGATCATGATGTGACCCTCATTGATTTGACCTGGTTGCTTATAGCTGCTGAATCAGCAATGATTTGGTGAGCTGGTCGAGCAAATTTGTCTGGTAAATCAAACTCCCAAACTTCAATGGAGATTGAAAATGGTAACATTGGAGATCCAGAAAAGGTAGATTCTAAGATAGTTCCTTGTGCCATTCCAAAAGAGTCCATTTGCTTTTATTGCCAAGAGAAGGGGCATTGGAGACGAAGCTGCCCTATTTACCTAAGAGATCTAAGAGATGAGAGAGTCAAAACTTATGGCTCTACTTTAGGTAAAATCCATTAACTAACTCTTTTAAGTTCCTATTATAGATTCTTAATACATGATGTGATAAGATTACATTTGGTGTTTTGTAGGATCATAGAAAAGAGAGGAAGCTTAAGGGAAGAAGTGAGCGGAATCTAATCGTGAAGAAATGGTTTTCGATCGCATTTTTTGAAGATTAGATTTTGAGCTACTACTTGGAGTTAGAACAGATTGCTATGAAATATGTATTAACATAATTTTTCAATTGAATTGCATTGTAAGGACAAATTTTTCCGCAATAAAATAAAATTTGATTTTATATTATTTATTTACCCTTGCAATGGCATGTATGAAAAATTGATGTCTGAAAGTTTCTATTATTAGCAAAAATGGATCAGATTCTTAATAATGTTATTTGTGGAAATGTCAAGAATTTACCAAATAGGGAAAGTTTCTCATCGCCCAAGTTTCAATTGGATAGAAACTTGGAATCATACAACTTGGTTGCATGATGTATGAGAAATTTCATATTTGGAAATTAGACTAATTCGTTGACAAAGTGTCAAGTGAAGGACTAGAAGATCAAGTACACAAGGTTGTGTGTTGATCAAGTCCACCACAAGAGTGAAAAAGATATTCGTCATGATTTACTAAAGGTTTAGTAAATATGATTATACTTATAAGATTAAGTGTACTTCCTGTTGGATAAGGTGTCTAAGTCCATAACTATTTCTGGTATGTACTTGACCCGACCCGGCATGGTCCATTTGGGTTGCGTGGCACCATGCAATTGGATAGAGTTGTTGGATAAGGTGTCTAAGTCCATAACTTATTTGGTACATACTTGACCCGACCTGGCATGGTCCATTTGGGTTGCATTTCATCCAAACGATTTATGGATAATTTTATGAGAATTGTATACTTACGATTTATTAATATATTATAAGTTATAATATATTAATATGAAGTCATGTTATTTAATTAGTTTTAGTCTTAAATTAATTATGAATTAATTTAGAGATTAAAAAGAAGACTGATTAAATTATGGGCTATTATATTTTATATAGTGTGGGCTAATACTCATTTGTTAATGGGCTAAGCTAATATGGAAGTCCATGGATGATCCACGGAGCTTTTAACCCATGGATCCTTGGAAAGGAAAAGACATGGGTTATTAGGGTTTCACCTTAACCATGCACACTATATAAAGAAGCACATGATTCAAGAAATAGGGCCTAAGGGTAGACACTAGTAGTGTGAGACTTAGTGGTGGCCGATTTCATAAGAAAGTATACTATTCTCTCAAGTTTCCAAAGTTTGTGGTGATTTGTGATTCCACTTGAGGCATTCACACTATTGGTGCTAGACTCTCAAACTCCAAGCAATCGACCACCATCAAAAGGTATGTATTTCTACTAGTAGTTTTATGATTCATAATCCTTATGTTATGCTAGCTAAGAAGAAACCTTGGAAATTATTATTTGCATGTATTTTAGAAGAAAACATAGATTCAAGGTTTATTAGGGTTGCATGCACACTTAGGAAGTGTTAGATTGCTCAAAACCCAACAAAAATAAGTGAGAGAAATAACACTTGTGGTTATTAATATATTATAAGTTCTAATATATTAATAATATTATTTAATTAGTTTGATCAAGAATAAATTAAGTGATCAAAAGATAACTAATTAAATATATGGGTTGATTATGTAAATCATCCATAACTTATATAGTGGGCTAAGAGGCTCCATGGATAATCAAGTTGGGTTAAACCCATTGGATGCTCCATGGAGGCTCCATGGGAGATACAATGTAACACCAAGAATTTAAAAATAATTTTTCGCATTTAATAAAGACAAACTTCATTTAATATTCATAAAAACATCATTGTTTGTAATTCATTTCATAACATATATAAAAACCCCAAAATCACATAATATAAAAAATCCCGCGTGTGTGCACTGATCAGGCCGGCGCCTTCCCGCGATCCTCACTAGTACCTGAAACAAATAACACCAACACTGTAAGCATAAAGCTTAGTGAGTTCCCCAAAATACCATATAACACATATTAGCCACTCGAGGCTATAACTCTGTGGGTCCGTGCACCCATACTCTGTGAACCCTCAGGTTCTAACTCTATAAACAAGCATAGCATAAATCACATAGAAGAATGCAGTGCAACACATAACATACATAGCATACAAATACTCTATCATATAACTCTGGTTACCTACTCAAGGTAAAGTATAGTGAGAAGACTCACCTCGCGTGTCTCGATATCTCACAACCTGGGAATCCCTCATGCCCGATTCTCCGAGCTCTAATCCTCCTATAACATCATAATGTCCCTAGTTAACACTTTATATCTCTAATGTTGACTATCCCTAAAAAGTCAACACAGGTCCACTCTGGTCAACGGTCAACGGTCAACGGTCAACTTTGACCGGACTCGGCGAGTGCTAGGGCGACTCGGCGAGTCTACACGTTCTCACCAATTCTCTAAGATTCCGTTTCTACACGTCGAGTCTCCCCCCTGACTCGACGGGTTCCTCCTGGAAGAATCGCGGGGCCACCCCGACTCAACTCGCCGAGTCTGAAGAACAACTCGGCGAGTCCCAGTTCGACTCAGACCACCTGTTAACCCTCTCTAACTCGCCCTAACTCACCGATCCAACTCATAACCCGGACAGGACCACTCTAAGGCAATCTTCAAGCTACTCGCCGAGTCTGTTCATCAGACTCGGCGAGTCCATGCTATGCAACCGCTCAAACTGCTTTCTAAGGTCAGATCTGCTCCGACAATTCACAAGTCTGGCCTTCCTAAACTGGTTCATCACGTAAAGCCCTCATTTCGGTGCTCATAATACACCCCATGACTCATAATTTACGTTTTGACCTAAGGCATAAGGATTCCAATCCAAAACCTCCATTGATTCCCGAAATGCTCAGGCATGGGACATTCTAGACTTCCAAGGGTCCCAATATAGGGTTCCAATCGCTTGGGGGACTAAGGAAACACTCAATCTAGCCACAAAAGGGTTCAATAAACCCTAAATCCATATACACATCAACATAGAAGAATGCAACTCGAAAATATTACCTGAATAACGTTGCTCTGTGTCCCCAATCCTCAGAATGTGGCTTCTCTTGTTGTTCCCTTAACCAAGCCTCCTCCTCCTGGAATTTCGGGCTGTTACAACTCTCCCCCACTAGGACTAGACTTCGCCCTCGAAGTCTCACTCTGAAAATAGCTCCGGATGCTGCTCCCGCATCTCACGCTCCGGCTCCCAGGTCATTTCTGATCCCTTCCGGTGCTGCCACTGAACTAACACCAGAGGTATCTCCTTATTCCTCAGAACCTTGATCTTCCGATCTCTGATGGCCACTGGTCTCTCGGCATAATTCAGGCTCGCATCCACCTGAATGTCCTCTAATGGAACCACTGCCGATGAGTCGGCTATACACTTTCTCAATTGCGACACATGAAAAGTGTCGTGGATCTGACTCAATTCCGCTGGCAACTCCAAACGGTAGGCCACCCGGCCTACCCTCGCAATCACACGAAAAGGCCCAATATACCGGGGCCCCAACTTGCCCCTCCTCCTGAATCGAATCACTCCTTTCCAAGGAGAGACCTTCAGGAGTACGAAGTCGCCGACCTGAAACTCAAGCTCGGATCGGCGTCTGTCTGCATAACTTTTCTGTCGGCTTTGGGCGGTCAATAACCTCTGTCTAACCTGCTGAATCTGCTCTGTCGTCTCAAGCACGATCTCTGTACTGCCCATCACTCTCTGTCCCACCTCTCCCCAACAAATGGGGGTCCGACATCTCCTACCATACAACAGCTCAAAGGGCGGCATACCGATGCTCGAATGATGACTGTTGTTGTAGGAAAACTCCGCCAAGGGCAAATACGCATCCCAGCTACCCCCAAAATCCAACACACACGCCCGAAGCATGTCCTCGAGCGTCTGAATCGTCCGCTCACTCTGACCGTCTGTCTGGGGATGATATGCGGTACTAAAATGCAATCTAGTACCCAACTCCTCATGAAATTTCTTCCAGAACCTAGAAGTGAAACGCACATCACGATCTGAAACAATCGAGATCGGCACCCCATGCCGAGATACTACTTCTCTCACATACACCTCCGCCAATTTCTCTGCTGAAGAACTCTCACTAATGGCAAGGAAGTGAGCGCTCTTCGTCAATCTGTCTACAATCACCCAAATTGCATCAACTCCTCTGGCAGTCCTCGGCAATTTGGTGATGAAATCCATAGTGATCTGTTCCCACTTCCACTCGGGAACCTCCAATGGCTGCAACTTGCCATGCGGTCTCTGGTGCTCGGCCTTAACCCTACGGCAGGTCAAGCACCTCTTGACAAACCATGCGACGTCCCTCTTCATGCAGGGCCACCAATACTCTCTCCTCAAATCCAAATACATCTTTGTAGCCCCGGGATGGATCGAGAATTTCGATCGATGTGCCTCCTCCATCAAAGTAGTACGCGTACCGCCCACAAACGGTACCCAAATCCGACCCTGAAAGGTCATCAACCCTCGAACATCAGTAACGAACTCTGAAACCAACCCAACGACCCGTTCTCTCTTCTGCATCTCCGGTTGCATAGCCTCAGACTGTGCCCCACGAATGGCATCCAGTACTGGAGCTATCATGGTCAACCTCAAACATACATTTCGTAGTGGAGTGCTCTCCCCCTTACGGCTCAACGCATCTGCTACCACATTGGCTTTGCCCGGGTGGTACAGGATCTCGCAATCATAATCCTTGACCACATCCAACCACCTCCTCTGACGCATGTTTAGGTTGGGCTGGTCCATCAAGTACTTCAAACTCTTATGGTCCGTGTATATCGTGCAACGAACCCCATACAAGTAATGACGCCAAATCTTGAGGGCGAACACTACCGCCCCCGGCTCTAGATCATGCGTGGGATATCTCGTCTCGTGAGGCTTCAGCTGCCTCGATGCATATGCTATTACATGCCCTCTTTGCATCAGAACTGCACCCAACCCCGAAATAGATGCATCACAATAAACTACAAAATCCTCCATCCCTTCTGGGAGAGCTAACACCGGGGCTTCGCACAATCTCTGGCGAAGTGTCTCAAGAGAGGTCTGCTGCTCGGGTCCCCATGAGAATGCAACCCCCTTTCGGGTCAATCTAGTAAGTGGCACTGCAATTCTGGAGAAGTCCTTAATAAATCTCCGATAATACCCTGCCAATCCAAGGAAACTCCTGATCTCAGAGGGTGACTTCGGCACCTCCCAACTCATCACCGCCTCAACCTTGGCCGGATCGACCAATATCCCTTCCTGATTAACAACATGTCCTAGGAATTGGACCTCCCGCAACCAGAAGTCACACTTGGAGAACTTTGCATAAAGCTTCTCCGATCTCAAAACCCCAAGGACCTCCCTCAAATGTTCCTCATGCTGCTCTCTAGATCTCGAATACACCAAAATATCATCGATAAATACAATCACTGACCGATCCAACATCGGCCTACATACCCTGTTCATGAGATCCATGGATACAGCCGGGGCGTTGGTGAGCCCAAAAGGCATCACCACAAACTCATAATGCCCATATCGCGTCCTGAATGATGTCTTCTGTACGTCCTCATCCCGCACTTTCACTTGATGATATCCCGACCTCAAGTCGATCTTGGAAAACCAAGATGCTTCCTGCAACTGATCAAATAAATCGTCGATCCTCGGTAATGGGTAACAGTTCTTGACCGTCAACTTGTTCAACTCCCGGTAATCAATGCACATCCGGTGTGAACCATCTTTCTTCTTGACGAACAGAATAGGTGCCCCCCACGGCGAGCTGCTCGGCCGAATGAATCCCTTCCCCAACAACTCCTGAAGCTGCGAGGATAACTCTTGCATCTCTGGAGGTGCAAGACGATAAGGCACCTTAGCGATAGGCGCGGCTCCTGGAATCAAATCAATACCAAACTCCACTTGCCTCACAGGAGGTACTCCCGGCAGCTCCTCGGGAAAGACATCTGGAAACTCACGCACCACCGGTACCTCCTCAACTGAACTCGGTCTCTCGGAAGTCGCTCGCGTATCCATCACATACGCCACAAAACCCTTACAGCCCTGCTGTAGACACTGCCTCGCTCTGGCGGCCGAACAAAAGGCTGATCCCGAACGCGTACCCTCGCCGTACACCGAAAGAACTCCCCCACTAGGGTCTCGTATAGTCATCAGCTGACGCTCGCAGTCGATGACTGCGCTGAATCGGCTCAACCAGTCCATGCCCACAATGACACAGACATCACCCATCGCGATAGGAATTAGGTCAATCGGAAACTCAACCCCCAAAATCTCTAACACACATCCCCGGAAAACCCCCGTGGCACAAATCACTCTATCATTAGCTATGGAAACTCTCAGAGGCCGACTCAATGCCTCACGACTAACACTGATATGCTGACTAAAGGCTAGAGATACAAAAGACCGACTCGCACCCGAGTCAAATAACACTAAAGCAGGCACAGAATTCACAAGGAAGGTACCTACGCATAACCTAATATAAGCATAATATCTCAACATCAATATAGATACATGAAAGGAAACGTACCAGCCACCACATCGGGCGCAGCGCGGACTTCCTCCGCAGTCAGCTGGAAGGCTCTCCCTCGAGCTCTCGGTGCCTCGGTCTTCTTCATAGGCCAACTCTCTGTAGCTCTGATGGCGGCAGGAGCAGATCCCTGAGGTGCTCCGCGCAGCTGCGGACACTCAGCCTTCCGGTGTCCAGTCTGGTTGCAGTGAAAGCACACTGCAAACCCCTTGGGGCAGTCCTTGGCCATGTGCCCCTCCTTGCCACATTTGTAGCAAGACCCCGCTCGGCAAACTCCGTCATGCCCCTTGCCGCACTTTCCGCAAGTGCGGCCCTTCTGGCTCCCTGGTCTGGGATTAGCAGGCTTGGCCCGCTTGGCGGCCGGCTACGACTGTGCCGGTCGCCAATCCCTCCCCTGAGACTCCGCCTCCTCCCTGGCTTGAGTCTCAAGCTCGATCTCCCTCTTCCGGGCATTTGCCTGAAGCTCGGAAAATGTCCGGTACGAGGAGTTTGCAGCGAACTCCCGAATATCCCGCCTCAAGACGCTCAAGTAGCGGCTCATACGTGCTTGCTCAGTGGGCACGTGCTCAGGGCAGAACATCGCCCTCTCGTGGAACATCCTCGTGATTGCTGTAACAGACTCAGTACCCTACTTGAGGGTCAGAAACTCTTGTGCTAAACGCTCCCTCTCCACCTGGGGAACGTACTCATCTCGAAACATGGTGGTGAACCTCTCCCAGGTCACCGCAGAAAGCTCGACAGGTGTATAATGCGCCGTTGCAAACTTCCACCAGTCCTTCGCTCCCAAGCGAAGCTGGTTCAGCGCGAATCGGACCTTCAAATGCTCAGGAGACGAGCAAGTGAAAAAGCACCCCTCAATATCAGATATCCACCTCATCGCTGCCACCGGACCCGGGGTCCCATCAAACTCTGGTGGTTTTGTGTTGCTGAATTCCCGGAATAGTAACGCGTCCCCGCCCTGCGGCCTTGCAGCAGTCACCGCTGCGGTAGCCGCTGCAGCAGCAGCCTCAGTAAGAGCGGCATAACGCTTGTCGAACGTCTCAATCAGTGTGGTCTTTATGGACCCAAACATCTCCGGAATCTCGGCCCTGATGGCTGCAGCTACCTCCTCCTGGATGATCCGGCGGATATCCTCTTCACTGGTACCACTGCTCTCGGACGTGAAACGTGTCCTCACCATGATCTACCGCTGAAATACGACATACAATAAATTTAGCATCCCCACGAACACACTCACACTCGTCAACTCCTTCTTCCCTGATTCTTGGCATTCCAAAGATTCTTACTTGGGCTGCACCCCGCTCCGGTGCTTCCAATAGTACGGGCCCAATACTACTGTCCGCACCGCACCAGAATACACTCCAAGTCCTCTTCTTCGGATTCCAGGTCTCAAGTACTCTATCATGCGTAGACCACTCTCTAATATATCTATCATAAGTCCCTCACTGCTACCTACTCACTCTCAAGCATCTCATAGCAGCTCACCTCTCCCTAGACTAAGGCATCACAAATCAGGCCAATCTATTCCTAGTAGCAATGCCTAGCCTACTCTAACATGCAGATACATCATATCAATATTAACATCACATAATGTAAGGGTATTTTGGGAAATCACCGTTCGGGCGCGGAATGATCGTACACACATCTCTTGCTCTGCGTCTTTTCAAAAATCTTTTAATCTTTTGAAAATTACATCTCAAATCCTCAGTTTGAGTTCAAATACGCCCGAAGGTGTACTCAAATCCCTCAAACCAAGGCTCTGATACCAAATTGTAACACCAAGAATTTAAAAATAATTTTTCGCATTTAATAAAGACAAACTTCATTTAATATTCATAAAAACATCATTGTTTGTAATTCATTTCATAACATATATAAAAACCCCAAGATCACATAATATAAAAATCCTGCGTGTCTGCACTGATCAGGCCGGCGCCTTCCCGCGATCCTCACTAGTACCTGAAACAAATAACACCAACACTGTAAGCATAAAGCTTAGTGAGTTCCCCAAAATACCATATAACACATATTAGCCACTCGAGGCTATAACTCTGTGGGTCCGTGCACCCATACTCTGTGAACCCTCAGGTTCTAACTCTGTAAACAAGCATAGCATAAATCACATAGAAGAATGCAGTGCAACACATAACATACATAGCATACAAATACTCTATCATATAACTCTGGTTACCTACTCAAGGTAAAGTATAGTGAGAAGACTCACCTCGCGTGTCTCGATATCTCACAACCTGGGAATCCCTCGTGCCCGATTCTCCGAGCTCTAATCCTCCTATAACATCATAATGCCCCTAGTTAACACTTTATATCTCTAATGTTGACTATCCCTAAAAAGTCAACACAGGTCCACTCTGGTCAACGGTCAACGGTCAACGGTCAACTTTGACCGGACTCGGCGAGTGCTAGGGCGACTCGGCGAGTCTACACGTTCTCACCAATTCTCTAAGATTCCCTTTCTACACGTCGAGTCTCCCCCCTGACTCGACGGGTTCCTCCTGGAAGAATCGCGGGGCCACCCCGACTCAACTCGCCGAGTCTGAAGAACAACTCGGCGAGTCCCAGTTCGACTCAGACCACCTGTTAACTCTCTCTAACTCGCCCTAACTCACCGATCCAACTCATAACCCGGACAGGACCACTCTAAGGCAATCTTCAAGCTACTCGCCGAGTCTGTTCATCGGACTCGGCGAGTCCATGCCATGCAACCGCTCAAACTGCTTTCTAAGGTCAGATATGCTCCGACAATTCACAGGTCTGGCCTTCCTAAACTGGTTCATCACGTAAAGCCCTCATTTCGGTGCTCATAATACACCCCATGACTCATAATTTACGTTTTGACCTAAGGCATAAGGATTCCAATCCAAAACCTCCATTGATTCCCGAAATGCTCAGGCATGGGACATTCTGGACTTCCAAGGGTCCCAATATAGGGTTCCAATCGCTTGGGGGACTAAGGAAACACTCAATCTAGCCACAAAAGGGTTCAATAAACCCTAAATTCATATACACATCAACATAGAAGAATGCAACTCGAAAATATTACCTGAATAACGTTGCTCTGTGTCCCCAATCCTCAGAATGTGGCTTCTCTTGTTGTTCCCTTAACCAAGCCTCCTCCTCCTGGAATTCCGGGCTGTTACATACAAACCCATGGGTCATGGAAATGAAGATTCATGACACATTAGGGTTTACATGGTGTAACCCTAGATGTGTCAACACTATATAAAGCTCATGTGTTCTCCCAAAATCGGCACTACTAGTGAAACAAGAGGGCTTGGCCGATTTTAGTGTGTTATACTTTCTCTCCAAGTTTACTCCATAGCATTTGGTGTTGTGTGAAGCATTTGAGGCATCACACTTGGGGTGCTAGGCTCACAAGGTTTCAAGAAACATTACAACAACAAGGTATCTAGTTCTATCTATTATTTAAGTTAAAATTGTTCCCCATGTATG
Organism: Lactuca sativa; assembly: GCF_002870075.4. Lineage (NCBI taxonomy): Eukaryota > Viridiplantae > Streptophyta > Magnoliopsida > Asterales > Asteraceae > Lactuca > Lactuca sativa. Next base: position 132,281,820 of record NC_056631.2, read on the forward strand.
CTAGATAGGATCATAGCCTTGGAAATCAACTTTGCATTATAATTAGACAAACATAGATCCAAGGTTATTAGGGTTGCATGTACACTTAGGAAGTGTTAGAATGCTCAAAAACCCATCATTTCCGAGTTGATTGAAAGAGTTTAAATCAATAGCAGAACGAATAAAAGGAATCAAGTAGGCAGAAAGATAAAAGTTTCTCTATTCTAAGAAGGGAGAGTACCTTTTATTATGTTTTATGATAGGTCTTAATGATTAAGAACCATATGTCAATTGATCCTCTAAGTGAGTCTTAGTACAATTGTATGTCTGAGAAGAGGAATCAATAACTGAAGAAATGGTTAAAATCAAGAAGTCAATCATACTTCGTTCCAAAATTAAGTCTTAGAGTTAAGATTGTGAAATTGGGTGACAAGAAGGTTTATAACATTCATCAAATGTGGAATTCGAAAAAGGTTTTCTTATTCTTGTACATTTAAATTTGGAAACTTGTGATGTCTTGGATAAGACAAAGACCAACTAGGACCAATTTTGTGAAGTGTTTTTGTCTTGATAAAAGCTACACTCACTCTTGAATATTTGTTTGTCAAGAAATGTTTATTGACAAAAGAATCTTATATGTCAAGGAGTCAGTGGGAGTCTTAATGGTCTCGAAAAGTTTCAAGAACTAATCAAGAATAAACCTTATTGATCATCACTAGCACACGACTTAAGGTTTACAACCTATCGTGTTGACACTATCTTGTTTCTGTGCGATTCCAGTTGAGTTAATTATGCATGTGAGTTCTATGAGTTCTCATTTGAACGCATAAAAGGCAAGCACTTTGATCAATGAAAAGTACATTGATAGGAACGGGTGAGCTGCTTAACTACTTGGAAGACATGGTGAGCCGCCGTGTTACCATAAGGCAAGAGATCAATATTGAGAAGGTTCGGTCCATATGAGTTTGGATTTGTCACAAACTTTGGTTTTGACAAATTTACATGGATAGGAACACATACACCATTAAAATCTAAGTGTCATAAGATTCCCTCCTTCATGAAGATGATTGTGAGGAAATGTTTTCACTAAGAGAGATTTTAAGAAGATAGGGATTGTGAAAAAAAAATTATTCTCGAATTTGATTATGATTACGGTATCCCTTTCCATAATTAGAATTGTGAGATATGGCAATTAGTCTGAATTGTTTAAGACACACATATGAGCTACCTAAGGCAAAGGTGTATGAGATTAAGAAGCTTAGATAAAAGATTATCAAAGCATTAGGTATTAGAAATATGAATTAAGAAATTCAATAAGTATTGTTTTTCTGGAAGTTAAGCTGTTTTCTCAATACATGTCAAAGCTAGTGAGAGCATAAGTGTTATGCTTATATTATAATAATCATCATGATGGTGGGAGCATAAAAGTTGTGCTAGTATGATTATTAAGACAAGTATTGCAAGTTAGCAATATTAATTATAGAAAACAAGAGTTATACTTTGCAAAGTCGTAAGGGTTGAATAGTTGTTTTGCTATAATTAAGGGAGAGAAAAGTATGCTTCATTTCAAATCTAAAAGCTTAGGTTGTGGAATGTTAATAAATTTAGTCAAGGATACATAGTGTGTTCTCAAATTTCGAAATTGTGAGAACATGCAAACACAAAATATTATGGCAGAAGATTGATAAAGTATCAGATCTTTATGTAAGACATTATGCATCATGTCCCATATGCTTCAGGTATAGGATTGGTTGCAAATGCTATAATATTTGGCTATTCTAAAATTTTCCAAATTTCTAGCACATTTTGAGGGAAAAAGGACAAGAATCGTTTTTTACTAAAATAATTAAACAACTATCAAAGGACGATCCAAAGCTCGCCGAGGATTGGTCGCTTGTGAGTAGTTGGAAGTATGGTACTGGATGGACCATATCAACATTATTATGAATAGATAAGATTCTATTAAGAATGAATTATCATATGGCAAATATGGAAATGTTTCCATATTAGGAGTTGGATATTGAGAATCTATATCTGGATTAGAAACTTTTATGCAAGAAGGATGTTCAAAGAAATGTACTTTGAGTGAGAGACATCATATCTATAGAATTGTTTCTGATAGAGATTGGCCAAGTCTTGATGATTTTGAGCTATGACTTTCCGAAAGAATCATTGCATAAAATGTTAGAATCTAGCATATGTAACAAGAATTTGATATTCTTATACTTATGATAACGATTGGGAGGTGTGAAATGAGTATGATTGGAAATGTGTTCTATTGATCTATTTCACAAAGTAAGGACCGTAGGTAAACATTGTGTGCATGCTGAGAGCATGGGACAAGTGCAGTAAAAATTCAAGTAAGAAGTTGATTACCCGAAACAACAAATAATGAGTAATCAATATGGTGATTAAATAAAATGTTTTATTTATGCCCAGAGTTTGGGGCCATATGTGATTAGTATTATTCTTGTGTTTCACTTTGCATGTTTTGACTTCTTGAATAATTTAATTGGTTCAAAACAATCAAATTCTTCAAATGGACCATAATCGTTCATATGTTGGAAGTAGGTATGAGTGAAGACTATCGTGAACTGGTGTGTGGATTGTCTAAAGTGTACTAGACATAAGCAAATGTTTGCTGCAACGTTCAGGAGTGCTTATGAATATGATTTGAGCATTGGATTAAACCCACGCTCACTTGGATCACTTCATGGATTTTATCACGAGTGATTGGTGAGATGATAACATCTTATATTCTTGAAACCGAGATGTGCGAGTTGTATCTTGCGAGTCGGTTACACATTGATAATATGTAAACGCACCAGTAACTTGGTGTCATAAAACATATTGTTGTGAGTGAGTACCGAGTGAGTGCAAGCAAGCATTGAATCAAAGTTTATCCGTTCCTTTTATCCAAAGTAGGATGAAAGCGATATATGTGGGCACCTCGATGTTTTTGTGATGGTGTCTAAGCGCTTGGCCAAGCCGAGACTAATTTGATGTGTTCAAATGTAGTTTGTTGTCAGTCGTCATAAATCGGAAATCGGGAAATAGTATAGAGAGAATGATTGAAATCCATGTCTCATGTCTATACGATATCTAGAATGGAGGAATATATGATCCCTTATCTAAAGGACACGCTTCTAATAGGATCAGAGTTGACATCGGTTTTTGAAAGCTACGATTGCAGATCAGGATCTGAAGTCATACGCAGAATAGTTATTAGACTTATCCAAGTGGGAGACTGTTGGATTAGTGTCTAAGTCCATAACTATTTTGGTATCTACTTGACCTGATGGTGCATGGTCCTTTTGGGTTGCCTTCACCAAAGCAACTTGATCGGATGAATTATGGAGAGAGATGATTAATTATGATTTATTAATATATTATGAGAATAATATATTAAAGGAGAAATCATATTGTTTAATTAATATTAGTCAATAATTAATAAGAATTAATTTTGTGGCTAAAAGACATTAAATAAACTTAAGGGACTAGAACTGTCAATTGTGTGATAGTTGAATATTGGGCTAATGGACTCCATATTAGAGGGGTGGACGAATTCTATGGGGAAACCCATTAGAAATCGTCCTTGGCATCAAAGGAGGGAGTCCATGGGTTGCTTAGGGCCTAAGCATTCAAATCAGGGTTTCCTTGTTAGATAACCCTAATATCCTCACTATTTAAGGACCCCTAGAGCACCAAAAACGTGGTGAAGTGATTCCTTAGGGGGTTTCTACACGTTTTGGGTGCCTCCTCTCTTATCATTCTTCATCATCTTGCTCTTGGTGTTTGTGACCCATTAGAGGAGTGACACTTGTGATTCTAAGCTTTCTAAAGCCATTACAAGGAGGATTTGAGATTGTTATTGCTACATAACATTCAAGGTAAGATCTAAACCCCATTCTTATGTTAATATGATTAATTGTATGCTAGAACTAGGGTTTAAAGTCTTTGATGAATTGCATGTACAATAGAGAAACCTAGATCCAAGTATTAGGGTTTGCATGAGTACATAGGATGTTCATATGGCTAACATCCATCATGATGAGCATTGTTTAATTTGTGAGTTCCACAATAGATATAGTCTTTGAAATTTAGCAAAGCTTTGATGAGCATTGTTAAATTCTTGAGTTCCATAATAGAAGACTATGCAATTTAAGGAAAGTTTTGATGAGCATTGTTTGATTCTTGAGTTCCAGAATAGAAGTCTATGCAATTTAGCAAAGCTTTGATGAGCATGGTTTCATTCTTGGTTTCCAAATTCGAATTCTATGCAATTTACCAAAGCATTGATGAGCATTGTTTAATTCTTGAATTCCACAATAGAAGTATTCTTTGCAATTTATCAAAGCTTTGATGAGCTTTGTTTAATTCTTGAGTTCCATAATAGATGTCTATGCAATTTAGCAAATCTTTGATTAGCATTTTTTAATACTTAAGTTCCATAATAGAAGTGTATGCAATTTAAGCAAAGCTTTGATGAGCATTGTTTAATACTTGAGTTCCATATTAGAAGTCTATGCAATTTAGCAAACCTTTGATGAGCATTGTTTAATACTTAAGTTCCACAAAATAAGTAGTCGTCGCTATTTAGCAAAGCTTTGATGAGCATTGTTTAATTCTTGAGTTCCACAATAAAAGTCTACGCAATTTAAGCAAAGCTTTGGTGAGCGTTGTTTCATTCTTGGGTTCCACATTAAAAGTCTATGCAATTTAGCAAAGCATTGATGAGCATTGTTTAATTCTAGAGTTCCACAATAGAAGTAGTCTTCGCAATTTAGTAAAGCTTTGATGAGAAGTGCTTAATTCCTGAGTTCCACAATAGAAGTCTATGCAATTTAAGCAAAGCTTTGATGAGTATTTGTTGCATTCTTGAGTTCCACATTAGAAGTTTATTCAATTTAGCAAAGCTGTCAACATCGTTTATTTCTAGAGTTCCACAATACAATTTAAGCAAAGCTTTGTTGAGCATTGTTTGATTCTTGAGTTCCACAATAGAACTCTATGCAATTTAGTAAAGCTTTGATGAGTATTTGTTGCATTCTTGAGTTCCACATTAGAAGTTTATGCAATTTAGCAGAGCTGTCAACATCGTTTATTTCTAGAGTTCCAATATACAATTTAAGCAAAGCTTTGTTGAGCATTGTTTGATTCTTGAGTTCCACAATAGAACTCTATGCAATTTTGCAAAGGTTTGATGAGCATTGCTTCATTCATGGGTTCCATATTGGAAGTCTATGCAATTTGGCAAAACATTGATGAGCATTGCTTAATTCTTGAGTTCCACAATAGAAGTGGTCTTTGCAATTTAGCAAAGCTTTGATGAGCATTGTTATATAATTGAGTTCCAGAATAGAATTTTATGCAATTTAAGCAAAGCTTTGATGAGCATTGCTTCATTCTTGAGTGCCACATCGGAAGTCTATGCAATTTAGCAAAGCTTTGATGAGCATTATTTAATTCTTGAGTTCCACAATAGAAGTAATTTTCGCAATTCAGCAAAGATTTGATGAGCATTCCTTAATTCTTGAGTTCCACAATAAAAGTCTATGCAATTTAAGCAAAGCTTTGATGAAAATTGTTTCATTCTTGAGTTTCACATTAGAAGTCTATGCAATTTAGAAAAGTTTTGATAAGCATTGAATAATTCGAGAGTTCCAAAATACTTAGTCTTCGCAATTTAGCAAAGGTTTTATGAGCATTGTTTAATTCTTGAATACCCCAATAGAAGTCTATGTGTTAAGCAAAGCTTTGATGAGCATTTTTCATTCTTGAGTTCCACAATAGAAATCTATGCAATTTAGTAAAGCCTTGATGAGCATTGTTTAATAATTGAGTTCCACAACATAAGTCTATGTGTTAAGCTTTGATGCACATTGTTTCATTCTTGAGTTCCACATTAGAAGTCTATGCAATTTAGCAAAGCCTTGATGAGCATTGTTTAAATCTTTTGGTCCACAATAAAAGTAGTCTTTGTAATTTAGCAAAGCTTTGATGAGCATCGTTTAATTCTTGAGTTCCATAATAGAAGTCTATGCAATTTAAGCAAAGCTTTGATGAGCATTATTGTCACACCCCAAAACCGGAACGGCGGAAACGTTCTGGGGTGGATGACGTCATGTCAAGTATCACAATGTATGCAGTATAGTAATCAAAGTACAACAACCATTGCATTAATAGTCATAATTTTACATAGTTTACATTTCATAGCAACATCAAAGTAATTCAAGGAATAATGTAGACATAGCTCGGTACTAGGCTGTCTTCACAAAAGCTCCCGGGATGTACCTTTCTATCGCTGACCTGAGAATACAAGTTATTTTGAAAGTGAGTATCAGCATTTTATAATGCTGGTGAGTCCATAAGTATTTAGTGTCATTTGTATAATTACACATTTTTATTCAAAATAACTTTATGAAAGATAATAGTTTAGAATTTACGGTGTATTAGCGTCCTTTCTAGAAAATCCTATATTTTCTTAAATAAAAGTAGTCTTCTACTAAGACCCAACAGACTTATGTTTTAAGGAGTAATTTTCCTCAAAATATTATCATTACCAAAATACGGTATGACTTTAAAGAAAATGTGAGAATACCACTAGTAAAAATACTAGGGGAAAAATAACATATGCCTCAGCAGTAATACTGCTGACTAAGGCAAAAGAAATCATAGACTCCAGGAGAGTATCGAATGAATGATATGCCTGGCTCAGTCTAAAAAAAGGAAGCACAGACTCCAGACAGTATCGAATGAAAGACACTGCTAGCAAAGTCTAAAACAAGGAAATACAGACTCCAGACAGTATCGAGTGAATGACCAGCTAGCAAAGTCTATGTAACAACCCGAAATTTCATATCACTTCTTGTACCTCAACTACAATCCAATTCGATCAACCAAACGTCATTTTCAAATTCGTTTCCGATTTCGCCATTTTATTAAGTCATTAGTTATATCAATCTAAAACGACTTAATGGGTGTCTTATTACATTTAGAAATCATTTTAACATCCCACTTTAGTAATCGGAATAATTATAGAATCGACTGTATCGAGTCACGACAAATTGGTCGGGTATGACGAAAAGCCTCACTTAACGTCGGTATCGGGTAAAATTCCGTCGTGTCCAATTCTCGAACACTATATAAAGTGTTCTAAGACTTCATTTGAAGCCTTTGGCCAATTTTTCACTAAACTCTCACAACCTCTCTCCTCAAGCTAGAATTAAGGTCCAAATCTCAAATTTAAGGCTTCAAATCTCTAAGGTACTTTCTTTAGCTTGTATTGTAACCTTCTTAGCCTTCAAATTAGAGTTCAAAGCATGGATTAAGACCACATTCATGAGTTTACGGTCATGGAGCCTTCATGGGCCGTAAACTCATATATCATGGGTTTTTAAGCCCTAAATTCACTCCTAAGCAATTTTGGACTTTAGTTATGGCTTAATGGCTTCATGGACAAGACTTTTATCATTTAAAACATAGATTTTGAGCCATTTGAAGGAATTTACGGCCAAGGCATAAGCTTGGGCCGTAAACTCATGTAAATGAGGTTTTCATGAACTTAAACCCTTCCAAATCATAGTTGGGACTTAGATATGACATTAGGGCTTGCTAATCTAGACTTGGAACACTTTAAACATGATTTTTGGGTGATAAAAGTGAGTTTACGGCCAAGACATATTCTTGGGCCGTAAACTCCTCTTAAATGGTGATTTAGTGCCTTAAAACATGTCAAAATGCTTTCAAACTCAACCAATGACTTTGTAGTAAAATCTAGATGCATCTAAAAATAGTTTAAGGGTTTGTAACACATCAAAAATGTCATTTATAGGAGTTTACGGCCTAGGAACATACCCTTGGCCGTAAACTCATAAAACTTGCTTAAGGATGCATCAAATTCACTTATATGGCTTGTATAAAATTCTAGAATCACATGTGATTGTTTTTAAGCATCAAAAACTAACTTTTCTTGAGTATAAGAGAGTTTACGGCCATAGAACATGCCTATAGGCCGTAAACTCCCAAAAATAAGTTCAATGGTGTTCTAAATTCATTTCAAGGCTTGGAAAATTAACTAGAATCACATGTGATTGTCCTTTGTAGCTTAAAACTAATCATTCTTGGCCATGGGTGGGTTTACGGCCGTAAACTCCAAGAGTATGGCCGTAAACTCCCTTTTAAATGGTGTTAATTCATTCCAAGTGTTCCAAGGCATTTTTAGATATCCATTCTAGCAACCCTTATGTCCATTTAAGCCCTTAAACCTTTAAAATCACACCAACATGAGTTTACGGCCGTAAACTCATGTGTGGGTGTGTTTTGTGGTTGCAAACTCTTTAAAATGTTTACTCTTGGGGAGTAAACTCAAGTCCCAAGTCCCTAGTGCCATTACAAGTCCGAAGATGTCACCCGGGTCGCTCCAAACGCTCGTTATGAGGTGTTTAACCTCGTTGGAATGTAATGTTCCATATAATTAGTGAATGTATCCCTAATTGTATATATATGGACACTATTTCATTTTACATAGGGACATCGCGAGTAAACAATCCCCGAACCAACGTCTAGTATCCAAAACCGACGCATTTCCGAGTCCGGTGAGTTCATACCCCTACCCTTTTTCACTGTTTTCAGGGGGGAACACAAGCAAAGTACAAGGGTTTTCTTGTACTCAAAACTTATTTTCATGTGTGTGTGTTTCACATTTCATATGCTTTTAATATTGATTACACAACTGATAACTAGTAGAATATACAGATCACTTAAACATTTATTTGTGAAATGGGTTTTATAAACTGTTATGTTTTATATATTTCACAAATGGTTTCCACACTTTATCAGTTAAAAGCATGACATTATAACATATGAACAATATAATTCGTACACTGTCTTGTCCTCGGTAACATTCCACAGAGATACGCGAATGGAGGATTGCCCTATTATTACGAGTAAATTTGTTATTCCATATGATTGGAGACACGTCCTCGGCGAACACTCCACAGAGATACGCGAGTGGAGGACTACACCCGTAACCAGAATCTCTGGAATTTAGAGAGCGTGACTTGAGTGTATAAATCTATACGGGGCTGACTACCCCACACCTGGCTGCTAGCTACAGCCGAACCGAAATGGTTCAAGGGTGACGAAAGTCATAAGGATTGTGGACTACTTATTGCCACAGGTTCAGTCTTTAGTATGGTTATGGAACTCGCAACTAGGATAACAGAGATTTACTTATAGTAATAATGAACCACTTACTACATTTTTCAGATAACCAGGATTCAGTTTACATCTTTCACATCTTTTACATCTTTTACATCTTTACATAAGGTAACTAACATTCAGGAAGGTATGGGACCTTCCTGGGAAACTTGTACATAATCAGGTTTAGCAGAATACATCTTTCACATTAAAAACCAACATACAGGAAAGCATGGGGCATTCCTGGGTAACATATACATAACCAGAAAAGGGTAACCAACTGAATAACATTACATCTTTTACAATAACTAACAATTCAGGAAAGTATGGGACTTTCCTGGGAATACACTGGTACATAAAAAAAATAGAACAATGAAGTGGATAATCAAACTATATTTTACTTTTATGATACAACAATCAACTTTTAAGAAAATATGGGATTTTCTTGGTGTGTGTTATATTTTCAGAAACAGAAAGGAAACATAAACATTTTCACAAAACAAAACTACTTATGAACTCACCAGCATCATGCTGATTTTTAAACTGCTTGTGTTCTCAGGTCAAAGATAGTACAGGTACCCGAAGACTTACTTAATTCAGGATCGTGTGCGTGCAAGGCTCGTTCGTTTTGTTTATATCTAAAATTATGTATCACAACTGTATAAACTGTGTCTTTTGAAACAAATTGTAAAACTTTTAATATGTAATGTAATGTAATGTTTGTTTCACTTTACTTACTATGTATATTGGATTTGATACTCAACGTGGAGTCAACCCCAGAAATGTTTCCGCCTTCGGTTTTTGGGGTGTGACAGTCTAAAACATGGAAATACAGACTCCAGATAGTATCGAGTGAACGACACAGCTAGCAAAGTCTAAAACAAGGAATTACATACTCCGGACATTATCGAGTGAACACAGCTAGCAAAGTCTAAAACATGTAAATACAGACTCCAGACAGTATCGAGTGAACGACAGAGCTAGCGAAGTCTAAAACATGGAAATACAGACTCCAGACAGTATCGAGTGAACGAAACAGCTAGCAAGGTCTAAAACATCCGGTAATCCTAAGTGGGTTGTTTCAAAAAAATACCATGTTAATTCTCGTTACCTTAAGGCCATGAATTATAAGGTAAACATCGAGATACTCGTAACCATACTGATAGACAATAGAGTACTTGACGCCCTACAAGCATCGGAAAGAATGTGAAATTTGTCACCCCTTGGCTTGGTAGGCCGGGGACTGTAGCTAGCAGTCAGGGTGTGTGAGTGTCGGTCCCGTATAGATCTATACACACAATGCCCGCTCTCCCTCTAGGAGACTCTGGTTACCAACTTGACAACAGTGAAATCCGTGTCCCGAGGATTTATCTCGTATTTTCGAATTCTATTATAAGTACTAGAATAATGATATAAACTCACGAATGAACTGGCTCCTGAGTAAATCTTCGTACTAGAGAAAGAGAGAGATAGAGATAGAGATAGAGATAGAGATAGAGATAGAAAGAGAGGTAGAATCTCCTAACTATTCCTATAATAGTTACTAATGTTTCAGGAATATGAATGATGAATGGAAGGACGCCCTTGCTACCCAAGGGAAATGAACTGGTCGATGGAAATCTTTATGTCTATACATGTATACATAATATATAACTAATATTTAAACGACCTTCGGACGGATAACCGATACCCACCAGACCACATCCCAACGAGGAAAAGGAAATAGGGCGAACTAGCCGTTCTAAGTCCTTTAAACATTATTTATATAACTATACAAATATAGGCATGCATTTAACGAAATAAAAGCATAGAAGAAAACCTTGGTAAAACCTTTGGAAAATCTTTGAAAAACCCTTCATAAACACGCTTTGAAAATGATTTCATAAATCAGTTTAAGTGAAGAAAAACCTTTGTTTGAAACACTGTTGTAACAGGTTTTGAAGGAAAACATACAACATGAAAGATAGTTTGAGAAAGATCTAAGCAAGTAACAATGTTTTGGAAAAAAACCATTTGAAGTAACATTCTCGGTAAAACAGATGAAAGTGTAGTGAATCCTTTTGCATGCGGGTTATTAATCACATATGATTGATATGATAACTAGCATGTTTCAACTTGTATCCCCCCCCCCCCATAAAAGCAGTTAAAAACATTCAAAAGGTTAATTTAGGGGTATGAACTCACCTGACGTGGGCGATTCGGATGAATGGACGGTATAGGACGCTAGGTGTCAAGTGAGGACTTGAACACACTCTCGGATCCTATTTAACATGTAATGATACATTTAAGTATCTAATTAGTCATTTAAGAACTAATTAAGCAAGTAAGGATGTCCAACTACATGAAAACACTTTGCTACAAGTGCTAGGAGTACTAATGGTTGCATATAAGGAGAGTATAATCTCATTTTGGAGTTTACTCCTCAAATGGTAGTGTCTAGGGGTGTTTATGGTTTTGGAACCATACCCCCATGAGTTTACAGCCGTAAACTCATGGGAATGGTTCATTTTTGTGCTTTAAGGGTTCGTGCTTCACAAATAAAGGTTCTAGAGTTGATTCAAGGGCTATGGAAGTGATTAAGGCTCAAAAATGGACACTTTAGGGATTTTACGGTTTCTGAACCACTACTTGTGGAGTCTAGGCTATGCAGGCAAGCTTCTAGTCACTTAATCAAGCATTGGAAGTTGTTAATGGCACTTAAAACCCCTTTAGAAGGTGTTTACGGTTTTGGGAGATCCCCAAACCGTAAACTCATGTTTACCCTCTTAAATCCATGTTTTAGGGTTCTTAGATCATTCATGCAAGCCCTAGCCCATTAGTTAAGCATTGGAAAGGTTTTGGGAGGGTTTTTGGGCATAAAAACCCATTTTCAAGGTGTTTACGGTTTTAGGATATTCCCAAACCGTAAACTCTTGTTCTTGGGGTTTTTGGATGATTAACCCATGAATTTGCAAGTGTGAGAAGCCAAGCAACAAGCTAGGAAGGTTAACTTACCGTTTTGAAGCTCGATGGGGCGATTTTTGACCAAAACCCGATTTGTAGAGAGAGAAAGTAGAGAGAGAGAGAGAGAGACCCCTAAGGTGTGAAAAGGGTTGGAATGAAACCCACTCAACCCTTATATAGGGTGGAGTTTATGGCCTGGGTGGGGTCCACCCAACACCAACCGCGAACAGGGTTTTTCACGACTTCCGTTAGTCATGGCATTTTTTTAAATTTATACCGCCTTATTTTTGGTTTGCTTGACGAATATTATTTAAAATATTCCAATGGGCTTAAATCCGGTCAAAAATATTCTAGGATAAATTTGGCTAAATTTTTTTTTGACGTGCTTAATTACGGCGTTAAAACAAATGGAAATTTCGGGTTGTCACATCATCCCCCCGTTAGAGGGAATTTCGTCCCAAAATTAGAGTTTAGGCAAGGAAGTAGGCATGAATAGTTGAGTAAGTGATGAGGGTACTTCCTATTCGCCTCGTCCTCGCGCTCCCCAGTGAACTCCGGTCTTCACTTGGCGTTACAACGAACCTTCACTTAACGGGGATGAGGATTCGGTTCGTTCGCTTGGCCTTTCGATTCACGATTTCCTACAGGTCCTCTACGTAAAGTTGGGTTCCCAATGATTTCTATCAAGACAAGTGTGATTTAGAGAGTTACGTCGGGCAAGCACTTTTTCAAGTCTAAGATGTGAATCGATTTGGGGTGAAACTTATGGAATTCCGAAAGTAGTCGTGGTCTGACAAGGGTTGGACCAATTCTTATAAAGAATCTCGGATGGTCCTAAGCTCTCGGAAAGATAGAGCTTTTCAGTACTTAGAACATAATGTACTTCTATGGTGAGATCATCACTGGCGTGATCGCCATTTTGAAGTTCCAAACGTTCTCTCATACCAGGGGTGCAGTTCTTCGGGTTGGTTCTTAGAAGGTTCAGGTTATCCTCAGATTTGCATTTCCTACTGATTGGCTTTCGGAGGTTTTCTGGACCATCGGATGTATTGGCTACACACTGGCATGTATTGGTTTTGTGGCATTTATCTCGACCTAGTGCAAAATGGACCTGCACTCCTGATTCTTGAGGTGTTTCTATCGGAAACTCTCAGAGTCAGTGAGGTAGGGTTTTACCAGACGATGTTTAGAGGGTTTTAGATTTTCATCATTGTCTGACGGATGCTTTCACAGTATGATTCCTACTAGAAAGAATCCTGCTCTTACTGTCTTTTATGTTTCATGGATAGCAGTCTCTGATCAGGGATAACTTAGCCCGTTGAGATTTTCTGAAGCGCTGGACTATTTCAGGAGGTGGTTCTACTATCTCTTTTGAGATAGTATTCCTTGGAACACCTAGTAGCCTAATGAATCTCTAAGACATGTCCTGTTCTCTAAGGTGTCGGTTCATTCCAGTTGCAGAAGGCGTGTGTTCTTGTATAACCCATCGACTAACACCCAGACTGGTGTCGAGTCTATAATGTCTTCGGGATCTGGGTTATAAGGCTTAGCACAACCTACTTTCGGACTTTATTCAAGCATTATTGGCTGTGGATGTTATCATGTGGTTATTGGCATTCTAGTATTCACTTCGGAGAATGCAGTCTATCGTCTACAGGGCGACGGTGACTTCTCTCGCATGAGGAGGTGGAGTGTCCTAGGCACTACTCATCGGTAACGGGGTGGACGAAGTGCCTGAGTAATGCGAGCATCTTCTGCAACTACTCTTCTGGTGGTTCTCAATTTCCTTGATATAGATTAAGTCTAGAAAGTATAGGGTTCCGTCACTCGGAGCTTCTAATTTCCTCATCCATTCTTCTCAGAGTTTAACTTATCGCAGCTTCCAGGTTTCCGGGATATCTACTGAGATGCTTAATTTGTAGGATCAAGTGTGAATGGATGGTCATAGTCAATGTCCTTGACTCTTACGAATTGAGTTACTTTCTCCAACCGAGGGTGTTAGCTACTATATTGGCTTAACCGGGATGACAACAAATTTCAGATTTATGGTCATTTTAGTAGCTCAGCCCGCAGTGGTTCTCTTGACTCTAGCTCCTATTCTATGGGGTAGGATGAAGGATTTTATTACAAGATTCATGGTAGAGCTCATACTCGGCTTAATCACTAATACTTGGTGTATGCAAGCCGCATATAATGGAGATCGACGGGATGTTCAGTTGTGCGACCCCGCCCCAAACCCACAACCCAACGAGGAACAGGGAATACGGAGGAACCACACATCTTAAATCTTATTGATATGAATTATATGCCACTCTAATGCATATACTCAGTAGTAGTATGTTAATCCCATGAGTTCTTTCTCTTGATTCACGAATCTGGTTGCAAGGTGCTAAGGGTCTTTCTGGGGGATCTACAGATTAGGTTTTGGGTGGCTATCATCTTCTGGAATATCGGCAGTGTCTTTCGCTTCGGGTTCTATCTTGTCTAGGGAGGGGTTGGTTAATAACGCGTGATACCCTTCTGCTGGGTATTTCGGAAGGTTCTAGATAAGGGAGACGACCAACGGATTGCATTAGGTTTTATTATTAGGTTCGGAAGGACCTTTATTTGCTGAAATGGCTACGGTGAAAGTTCTCTTCACACAGCACTAGGAATTTACACATGGTTGCACTAAGTCGAACCATGATTGATAGAGGCATCGAAGTTGCCATACATCGACACGATATAGAATGAGGGTCGGTAGGACCATGTGCTGAACGGGCACACAAGTTCTTGGCGTCTCGGGTTTCATCCATGGTATCACTGTCGCGGATACTTGGACCGATAGAGTCGACGCATAACTATAGAGGGTCCTGAGATTTTGGAAAAATGTACTTTTCATGAATGGATTCTCACAAGGCCTCTCTATAATCGCCTAGCATACACTAGTCATGTATAATTAAGGTGGAAAGGGCTGTTGACTGAGCGACTCTGCCCTAAATCTACAACCAAACGAGGAACATGAAATAAGGCAGCATCACTCACTCGAGGTTTATCCGTCTTAACTATACATGACTTTAACGTATATGTCGAGCCATTATAGCTTTACCTGATGAAACTTTGAATTTTACAACAGTGTTGCGACTTTCGCCTTAACGGGAGAGGGATTACATTTAGAATTAGCCTTTTAAGGTTTTCGGTTAGTTATCTTGGATTAAGAGACGTACCAAAATTTTTACCGGCTTCTTTGATGCTTCTCCCTAGGCATTAGGGTTAGACTCCTCCTACGCCCTTGTCACTTCTTTTAGTTGGTCAGTCCCGCTTGAAGTGCCCAATCTCACCACATAGATGGCATACTGGGCTGGTCGCCACATTGGGGGTTGATGTAATGAACTCAACCGGGGTCCTGCAGGTATGAGCGGTATGCCCCTTCTTGTTGCACCTATCGCAAAAGAATTCTCGACAAACACCATGATGATGGTAGCTACACTTGCTGTAATGGGGAAGGTTTCCTAGGTATGGTCTTCTTGCGGTCGGGATGGAAGGGTTGACAGGGGTATTGACTACCTCAGCTCGTTGCCCTTTGGAACGTCCTTGAGTCGAGGTACTTCCCTCTTCGCTCTTAAACTTTCTTTTCAGTGGATCTGGTTGAGGTTCTTGGGTGGCTGGGTATGCAGGTGTTGGTTGCTGTTTTCCATAGCTTTGATCAAAATTCCCAATGGGGCTCTTGCTAACGTTGGCGTTGTTGGCGTTCGGGTGAGCCATGACAGCTGCTACGGCTGCTGAAACTGTAGCTTGAAATGTAGCTTCATCGAATAAGAGAGGCGATGTTTTGCCAACGGACTGGTTACGCTTCTTTGGAGGCATGGTTTTCCTACATGGAAAAGGAACACAAGTTGATGAGAGACGATGGTTAACCCTGGACGTATCTATCCTTACTATAATAGGCAATAATTTTTCCCGTGCCTTGAATATTGGTTATCGGAGTGTCGACCTACACCCCTATGATGCAGTCCGGGTTTCAAGGTAGGGGTAAGAGTATCAGAAAGCCATAAGATGGGAGTCATTCCTACTAAGTTATCCTTATATTGGAGAGATTCGCTCTTCGGCCTTGGAAAGATCTGAGGACAGTTTGGAACGAAGATCACGGAAGAAAAACTCATGAAGACTTATGGCTAAACACTCTAAATCAAGGTTTTGGGATCCGATCTAATCGTATTACTTGCGACGGGAAAAGGTGATTCACCAAACACATAGTGTGAGTAGTGTAATCACTAACTAACTAAATTGTATTATTTTATGGGTGTATTAGTGGGGCGAATACGAGGAAAAGACACTTCTCGGGTTCCATGTATTGGCCCCCTCTGTCTACCTCTTATCCTTGACCGGGACCGGCATTGGTTTTCTTCGGGTAGTTACCTAGGGTTCTCTTCTCGTGTAGACATATTGAATTTCTACTCCGTCTTACTTCCGATCCTGACTCTGAGTGTCATCGCTGTCTTACTTCTGGTCCTGCCTCTGAGTGTCATCGCTTCATGATGGATGACTGGAAATCTCGGAAGTTCAGGCGGATTTCCCACCGGTGTCCCTAAAAGATATAGGCACCTGGTGGTTTCAATAGTCTCGTCCTAGTTCGTTTATTTCCGAACAGGAATCTTCTCAATGGACCTCTTCTGGGTCTGAATCAACTCTTCTGTCGGACGCTGAAGTGGATAAGGTTTTCTACAGGGTTTGTGCGAGAATGGAAATGTCTAAAGAATCCTGAGAGATTATTAAAACATTTCACTGGGTGATCCATATTGAGTCCTGCTGCAATTACATAGCGTACACAAATCATATATAACCTTGGAAGTATACCCTCTATAATCATAGGTATGTCAATAAGGATCTTTTTAGTTTTTCACACAAGGTTATCTTTGGATCCTAAAATACCCCTATGGTAATTTAGTTACTTGCTTGATTCTTAACTTCTGAATATGATTCAGGGATTAATGTGAGTCTTTTAGTATTCCAAAATACTCCCATAGTATTTTAAACTTTATGTTTGGCTCTAGGATTCCTATTTGGTAAGTTTCAGACCTGTTGCAACACCACCATCACTCCCAAGCACACATTCATCGCATCTCGAATAAATATAGTTGATCAGGTTACATTTATTCCAGCTTACGATTACATAACTGCCCAGGTTTGACGGTAATGGTCAACATCCAAAGACTTTTATTTTGTTCTACTTGTGATACTTTTGTTCGAATGTTTAGATTTTGGATGTTCTTATACTTCGGTAAAATATGGTTATATTTTAAAGTATAATTCTTGGTCAGAGTGTTTTTTCCTATGTATTTATAGGTTGTATATCTTTTACGTATTGATATATCGAGCTCACTATAAACAATGCTCAACCAATCTGTCACACCCCAAAACTGGAACGGCGGAAACGTTCTGGGGTGGATGACGTCATGTCAAGTATCACAACATATGCAGTATCGTAATCAAAGTAAAACAATCATTGCATTAATAGTAATAATTTTACATAGTTTACATTTCATAGCAAAATCAAAGTAATACAAGGAATAATGTAGACACAGCTCGATACTAGGTTGTCTTCACAAAACCTCCCGGGATGTACCTGTCTATCGCTGACCTGAGAATACAAGTTATTTTGAAAGCGAGTATCAGCACTTTATAATGCTGGTGAGTCCATAAGTATTTAGTGTCATTTGTATAATTACACATTTTTATTCAAAATAACTTTATGAAAGATAATAGTTTAGAATTTACGGTGTATTAGCGTCCTTTCCAGAAAATCCTATATTTTCTTAAATAAAAGTAGTCTTCTACCAAGACCCGACAGACTTATGTTTTAAGGAGTAATTTTCCCCAAAATACTATCATTACCAAAATACGGTATGACTTTAAAGAAAATGTGAGAATACCACCAGCACAAATACTAGGGGAAAAATAACATATGCCTCAGTAGACTCTAGGAGAGTATCGAATGAATGATACGCCTGGCTCAGTCTAACAAAAGGAAGCACAGACTCCAGACAGTATCAAATGAACGACACAGCTAGCGAAGTCTAAAACAAGGAAATACATACTCCAGACAGTATCGAGTGAACGACACAGCTAGCAAAGTCTAAAAACATGGAAATACAGACTCCAGACAGTATCGAGTGAACGAAACAGCTAACAAAGTCTAAAACAAGGAAATATAGACTCCGGACAGTATCGAGTGAACGACACAGCTAGCAAAGTCTAAAACATGGAAATACAGACTCCAGACAGTATCGAGTGAACGACACAACTAGCAAAGTCTAAAATATGGAAATACAGACTCCAGACAGTATCGAGTGAACAACACAACTAGCAAGGTCTAAAACATCCGGTAATCCTAAGTGGGTTGTTTCAAAAAAATACCGTGCTAATTCTCGTTACCTTAAGGCCATGAATTATAAGGTAAACATCGAGATAATCGTAACCATACTGATAGACAATAGAGTACTTGACGCCTTGCAAGCGTCGGAAAGAATGTGACATTTGTCACCCCTTGGCTTGATAGGCCGGGGACTGTAGCTAGCAGTCAGGGTGTGGGAGTGTCGGTCCCGTATAGATCTATACACACAATGCCCGCTCTCCCTCTAGGAGACTCTGGTTACCAACTTGACAATGGTGAAATCCGTGTCCCGAGGATTTATCTCGTATTTTCGAATTCTGTTATAAGTACTGGAATAATGATATAAACTCACGAATGAACTGGCTCCTAAGTAAATCTTCGTACTAGAGAGAGAGAGAGAGATAGAGATAGAGATAGAGATAGAGATAGAAAGAGAGGTAGAATCTCCTAACTATTCCTATAATAGTTACTAATGTTTCAGGAATATGAATGATGAATGGAAGGATGCCCTTGCTACCCAAGGGAAATGAACTGGTCGATGGAAATCTTTATGTCTATACATGTATACATAATATATAACTAATATTTAAACGACCTTCGGACGGATAACCGATACCCACCAGACCACATCCCAACGAGGAAAAGGAAATAGGGCGAACTAGCCGTTCTAAGTCCTTTAAACATTATTTATATAACTATACAAATATAGGCATGCATTTAACGAAATAAAAGCATAGAAGAAAACCTTGGTAAAACCTTTGGAAAATCTTTGAAAAACCCTTCATAAACACTCTTTGAAAATGATTTGATAAATCAGTTTAAGTGAAGAAAAACCTTTGTTTGAAACACTGATGTAATAGGTTTTGAAGGAAAACATACAACATGAAAGATAGTTTGAGAAAGCTCTAAGCAAGTAACATCGTTTTGGAAAAAAACCATTTGAAGTAACATATTGTCACACCCCAAAAACCGAAGGCGGAAACATTTCCGGGGTTGACTCCACGTTGAGTATCAAATCCAATGCACATAGTAAGTAAAGTAAAACAACCATTACATTACATAAAGAAAAGTTTTACATTTGTTTCAAAAGTAAAGTTATACAGTTGTGATGTATATAATAATAAAACGAACTGGTCTTCTACGCACTCCAACACGGAACAAAATGATCTTCGGGTACCTGTTCTAACACTAACCTGAGAACACAAGCGGTTTGAAAATCAGCATAACGCTGGTGAGTTCATAAGCGGTTTTTGTTTTGTGAAAATGTTCAGGTTTCCTTTCTGTTTTTGAAAATGTTACACACACCAAGAAAATCCAATATTTTCTTAAAAAGGTTGGTTTTTGTTCTCAACATGTAAAGTAAAGTTGTACACTGAAAACACGTTTACTCTTGTGAAAATGTACAGTTATGTTATCTGGTTTGTTATACTGTTCTGGTTACGTACCAATGTATCCCAAGGAAAGTCCCCTACTTTCCTAATTGTGTTTTACCAATTGTAAAAGATGTAAAGTTATCCGATTTGTTACACTTTTCCAATTATGTAAACGTTTCCCCAGGAAAGCCCCATGCTTTCCTGAATGTTGGTTATCAATGTAAAAGATGTAATCTGAAAAACGTGGTTATGTTCAATGTTTCTCCAGGAAAGTCCCATACTTTCCTGAATGTTGGTTACCAATGTGAATGATGTATACTGAAACTTGGTCATCTTGTGAAATATATTAAGTTATTTATTATTACTATTAAGTAAATCTCTTTTATCCTAATTGCGAGTTCCAT
Organism: Lactuca sativa; assembly: GCF_002870075.4. NCBI lineage: Eukaryota > Viridiplantae > Streptophyta > Magnoliopsida > Asterales > Asteraceae > Lactuca > Lactuca sativa. Next base: position 132,302,093 of record NC_056631.2, read on the forward strand.
AACCATACGATAGACTAAATGTGGCAATAAGTAGTCCACATCACCTTATGACTTTCGTCACCCTTGAACCATTTCGGTTCGGCTGTAGCTAGCAGCCAGGTGTGGGGTAGTCAGCCCCGTATAGATCTATACACTCAAGTCACGCTCTCTAATCCCAGAGATTCTGGTTACGGGTGCAGTCCTCCACTCGCGTATCTCTGTGGAGTGTTCACCAAGGACGTGTCTCCAATCATACAGAACTAACAAATTTACTAGTAATAATATGATAATCCTCCACACGCGTATCTCTGTGGAGTGTTACCGAGGATATACAGTGTACAAGTTTTATGTTTCAAAAGTTCTAATGTCATGCTTTTAACTAATAAAATGTGGAAACCATTTGTGAAATATATAAAACATAACAGTTTATAAACCCATTTCACAAACATAAGTTTACTTGATCTGCATGTTCAAACGGTTATCAATTGTATCAATCAGTGTTAAAAGCATATAATATGTGAAACACACACGCGAAAACAAGTTTTGAGTACAAGAAATCCCTTGTACTTTGCTTGTGTTCCCCCTAAAAACAGTGAAAAAGGGTAGGGGTATGAACTCACCAGACGAGGAAATGCGACTGTTTCGGACACTAAACGTTGCTTCGGGGCTTGATTACACACGAGGTTCCTATGTAAAATGGAATAATGTCCAAATATATCTAATTAGATTTACAAATACTAATTAGATGGAATATTACACTCTAATGAGCTAAAACACTTCAGAACGAGTGTTTGGAGTGACCCGGGTGACATCTACGGCCTTGAAATGAAGTGAGGGACTTGGGATTTGAGTTTACTCCTCAAGAGTAAACTCCCTAATGGAGTTTGCGGCCATATATACCCTACATACATGAGTTCACGGCCGTGAACTCATGTTTGGGTGATTTTGAGTGCTAAGTGGCTTGAATGGACATGGGGATTGCTAGAATGGATTATTCAAATGCCTTGGAATGGATTGTATGAAAATATACATTAATTATGGGAGTTCACGACTGTAAACATGGAGTTTACGGCCGTAAACTCCTCCAAGCACAATCCATGTTTATTTTGTGATACTTAGGACAATCACATGTGATTCTAGTTAATTTTCCAAGCCTTGGTATGTAAGGTTTTGTTATGTTTAAGGTCTCCAAACTATTTTTAGATGATTCTAGGATTTACCACAAGGCTATTGGTTAAGTTACAAGGCATTCTAACATGTAAAAGTGAGTTTACTCCCCATGTTTGAGGGGTTTACGGCCCAAGAACATACCTTGGCCGTAAACTCATGCTAATCCCTCAAAATCCAAGTTTAAGGTGTTCCAAGTCCAGGTTTGTAAGCCATAAAGTCGTATCTAAGTCCTAACACTGATTTGGAAGGGTTAAATTGCTCAAAAAACCCATTATTATGTGTTTACGGCCCAAGCATGCTCCTTGGCCGTTAACACATGTTCCAGGTCCTAATTCACACTTTAAACATAGATTTGAAGGCTTAAGAGGTTGAATAACAAGCTAGGAAGGTTACCTCTATGATTTGGAGCCTTAAATCTTTGATTTTGGACCTTGATCTAGGATGAGGAGAGAGGTTAGAGAGAAAGTAGTGAGAGAGTCAAAAGCTTCAAATGGAAGCTTAGAACACTTTAAATAGTGTTTGGGAATTGGACATGGTGAAATTCTACCCGATACCGGCTTTAGAAGGGGCTTTTGGTCGCACCCGGCCAAGTTGCCGTAACCAGATATGGTCGATTCTAGAAATGTTCCGATCACTAGAATAGGGTGTTAGAATGATTTCTAAATGCATTAGGACACCCATTAAGTCATTTAGATACATGAAAATTTAATGACTTGATTAAACGATGAATTCGGAAACAAATTTGGAAACGACGATTGATTGATCGAAATGGATTACGAAAGGGTTACAAGTAATGATACGAAATTTCGGGTTGTTACACATACTCGGTAAAACAGATGAAAGTGTAGTAAATCCTTTTGCATGCGGGTTATTAATCACATATGATTGATATGATAACTAGCATGTTTCAACTTGTATCCCCCCCATAAAAGCAGTTAAAAACATTTAAAAGGTTAATTCAGGGGTATGAACTCACCTGACGTGGGCGATTCGGATGAATGGAGGGTATAGGACGCTAGGTGTGAAGTGAGGACTTGAACACACTCTCAGATTCTATTTAACATGTAATGATACATTTAAGTATCTAATTAGTCATTTAATAACTAATTAAGCAAGTAAGGATGTCCAACTACATGAAAACACTTTGCTACAAGTGCTAGGAGTATTAAGGGTTACATATAAGGAGAGTATAGTCTCACTTTGGAGTTTACTCCTCAAATGGTAGTGTCTAGGGGTTTTTACGGTTTTGGAACCACATCCCCAATGAGTTTACGGCTGTAAACTCATCGGAATGGTGCATTTGTGTTCTTTAAGGCTTCATGCTTCACAAATAAAGGTTCTAGAGTTGATTCAAGGGCTATGGAAGTGATTAAGGCTTAAAAATGGACGCTTTAGGGAGTTTACGGTTTCTGAACCACTCCTTGGGGAGTTTACGGCCGTAAACACATGAGTTTATGGTCGTAAACTCATGTTAGTCCATTTCTTTTGTGCTTTGGTGGTTCTAGGCTATGTAGGCAAGGTTTCTAGTCACTTAATCAAGCATTGGAAGGTGTTAAGGGCACTTCAAACCCCTTTAGAAGGTGTTTACAGTTTTGGGAGAAACCCAAACCATAAACTCATGTTTACACTCTTAAATCCATGTTTTGGGGTTCTTAGATCATTCATGCAAGACCCTAGGCCATTAGTTAAGCATTGGAAAGGTTTTGGGAGGGTTTTTGGGCATCAAAACCCACTTTCAAGGTGTTCACGGTTTTGGGATATTCCCAAACCGTAAACTCTTGTTCTTGGGGGTTTTGGATGATTAAGCCACGAATTTGCAAGTGTGAGAAGCTAAGCAACAAGCTAGGAAGGTTAACTTACCGTTTTGAAGCTCGATGGGGCGATTTTTGACCAAAACCCGATTTGTAGAGAGAGAGAGAGAGAGAGAGAGACTCCTAAGTTGTGAAAAGGGTTGGAACGAAACCCACTCAACCCTTATATAGGGTGGAGTTTATGGCTTGGTTGGGGGTCCACCCGACACCAACCGCACACGGGGTTTTTCATGACTTCCGTTAATCACAACAAATTTTAAAATCATACCGCCTTATTTTTGGTTTGCTTAACGAATATTATTTAGAATATTCCAACAGGCTTAAATCCGGTCAAAAATATTCTGGGATAAATTTGGCTAAATTTTTTTTTGACGTGCTTAATTACGACGTTAAAACGAACGGAAATTTCGGGTTGTCACAATTATTTCATTCTTGAGTTCCACATTAAAAGTCAATGCAATTTAGCAAAGCTTTGATGAGCATTGTTTAGTTCTTGAGTTCCACAATAGATGTAGACTTTGAAATTTAGCAAAGCTTTGATGAGCATTGTTAAATTCTTGAGTTCCACAATAGAAGTCTATGCAATTTATGCAAAGCTTTGATGAGCATGGTTTGATTCTTGAGTTCCACAATAGAAGTCTACAGAATTTAGAAAAGCTTTGATGAGCATGCTTTCTTTCTTCGTTTCCACATTGGAAGTCTATGCAATTTAGCATAGCTTTGATGAGCATTGTTTAATTCTTGAGTTCCACAATAGAAGTTGTCTTTGCAATTTATCAAAGCTCTGATGAGCATTGTTTAATTCTTGTGTTCCACAATAGATGTCTATGCAATTTAGCAAATCTTTGATTAGCATTGTTTAATACTTGAGTTCCACAACTGAAGTCTATGCAGTTTAAGCAATGCTTTGATTAGCCTTGTTTAATTCTTGAGTTCCACAATAGATGTGGTGTTTTCAGTTTATCAAAGCTTTGATGAGCATTATTTAATTCTTGAGTTCCACAATAGAAATCTATGCAATTTATCAAGGTTTTGATGAGCATTGTTTAACTCTTGAGTTGGAATCTAAGTAGTTTGCGCTATTTAGCAAAGCTTCTATGAGCATTGTCTAATTCTTGAATTCCACTATAAAAATCTATGCAATTTAAGCAAACCTATGATGAGCATTGTTTCATTCTTGAGTTCCACATTTGAAGTCTATTCAATTTAGTAAAGCTTTGATGAGCACTCGTTCATTCTAGAGTTTCACAATAGAAGTAGTCTTCGCCATTTAGCAAAGTTATGATGAGCATTGTTTAATTCCTGAGTTCCATAATAGAGGTCTATGCAATTTTAGCAAAGCTTTGATGAGCATTGTTTCAATCTTGAGTTCCACATTAGAAGTTTATGCAATTTAGCAAAGCTTTGACGAGCGTTCTTTATTTCTTGAGTTCCATAATTGAAGTCTGTGCAATTTAAGCAAAGCTTTATTGAGCATTGTTTGATTCTTAAGTTCCACAATAGAACTCTATGTAATTTTGCAAAGCTTTGATAAGCATTGTTTCATTCTTGGGTTCCATATTGGAAGTATATGGAATTTAGCCAAGCATTGGTGAGCATTGTTTAATTCTTGAGTTCCAAAATAGAAGTAGTCTTTGCAATTTAACAACACTTTGATGAGCATTGTTAAATTCTTGAGTTCCACAATAGAACTTTATGAAACTTAAGCAATGCTTTGATGAGCATTGTTTCATTCTTGAGTTCCACATTAGAAGTCGATGCAATTTAGCAAAGCTTTGATGAGCATTGTTTAATTCTTGAGGTCCCAAATAGATGTAGTCTTTGAAATTTAGAAAAGCTTTGATGAGCATTGTTCAATTTTTGAGTTCCACAATAGAAGTCTATGCAATTTACCATGGTTTTGATGAGCATTGTTTAATTCTTGAGTTCCACAATATAAGTAGTCTTCGCTATTTAGCAAAGCTTTGATGAGCGTTGTTTAATTTTTCAGTTCCATAATAGATGTCTATGCAATTTAGCAAATCTTTGATTAGCATTGTTTAATACTTGAGCTCCACAATTGAAGTCTATGCAATTAAAGCAATGCTTTGATGATAATTGTTTAATTCTTGCGTTGCATAATAGATGTGGTGTTTTTAGTTTAGCAAAGCTTTTATGAGCATTGTTTAATTCTTGAGTTCCACAATAGAAGTAGTTTTCACTATTTAGCAAAGGTTTGATGAGCATTGTTTAATTCTTGAGTTCCGCAATATAAGTAGTTTTCACTATTTAGCAAAGATTTGATGAGCATTGTTTAATTCTTAAGTTCCGCAATATAAGTCTACGCAATTTAAGAAAACCTTTGATGAGCATTGTTCCATTCTCGAGTTCCACATTAGAAGTCTATGCAATTTAACAAAGCCTTGATGAGCATTGTTTAATTCTAGAGTTCCACAATAGAGGTATTCTTCGCAATTTAGCAAAGCTTTATGAGCATTGTTAAATTCATGAGTTCCATAATAGAAATCTATGCAATTTAAGCATAACTTTGATGAGCATTGTTTCATTCTTGAGTTCCACATTAGAAGTTTATGCAATTTAGCAAAGCTTTTAAGAGCATTGTTTATTTCTTGAGTGCCACAAGAGAAGTGTAAGCAATTTAAGCAAAGCTTTGTTGAGCATTGGTTGATTCTTGATTTCCATAGTAAAACTCTATGAAATTTAGCAAAGCTTTGATAAGCTTTTTTCCATTATTGGGTTCCACATTGGAAGTCTATGCAATTTAGCAAAGCATTGATGAACATTGTTTAATTCTTGAGTTCCACAATAGAAGTAGTCTTTGAAATTTAGCAAAGCTTTGATGAGCATTGTTAAATTCTTGAGTTCCACAATAAAAGTTTATGCAATTTAAGAAAAGCTTTGATGAGCATTGCTTTATTCTTGAGTTCCACATCAGAAGTCTTCGCAATTTAGCAAATCTTTGATGAGCACTGTTTAATTCTCGAGTTCCATAGTATTCGCAATTTAGCAAAGATTTGATGAGCATTGCTTAATTCTTGAGTTCCACAATAAAAGTCTATGCAATTTAAGCAAAGCTTTGATGAGCATTGTTTCTTTCTTGAGTTTCATATTAGAAGTCTTTGCAATTTATAAAAGCTTTGTTGAACATTGTTTAATTCTAGAGCTCCACAATAGAAGTAGTCTTTGCAATTTAGCAAAGGTTTGATGAGAACTGTGTAATTTAGCAAAGCTCTGATGAGCATTGTTTAATTCTTGAGTTCATGAGAGGTATATTATTACATAAATATGTCGTATGATTGGCTAGTTTGTTTCAAATACTACATCTTTGCGACTTTGTTTTGTTTGTTTGCTTAAACAATGCTCAACAATTAAACAATGCTCAACAATGCTCATCGTTTATTTCACTATCGGGATGCGACTTTGTTTTGTTTGTTTGACCTCCCGATCCTTGATTTCGACTAGTTCTCTACAAAGTATAAGCTCTCGTCTAGTTCGATCTCGTTGAGGGGAATCACAAGTGTCTCATCGGACATACACTTCTTTAGGTTCGAAACGTGAAAGACGGAATGGATGTTACTAAGTTCTTGAGGTTACCGAAGTTTGTATGCTATGGGACCGATCCTAGCAAGGATCACGAATGGTCCTCTGTATCTTGGATTTAGCTTTCCGTGCTTTTCCAAAGCATATCATGCCTTTCCAGGGTGAGACCTTCAAAAGGACACAGTCGCCAACCTGGAATTCTAGGGGTTTTCATCTCTTATCGGCGTAGCTCTTTTGTCTGTCTCGTGAAGCTTTTATCGTTCACGGATTTGTAAGATCTTTTCTTTAGTTTCGCAGATAATTTATGGGCCCGTGAGAGTGCTGTTAAGGACTTGCCCCTTGGCTAACTGCGTATCGCCCACTTCAGCCCAACATAGAGGGGATCTACACTTACGGCCATACAGGGCTTCAAACGGCGCACCTTGATACTGGTGTGATAACTGTTGTTGTAGGAGAATTCAACCAAGGGCAAATGGGTGTCCCACGACTTTCCGAAAGTCTATAAAACATGCTCTCAACATGTCTTCCAAAGTCTGAATGGTTCTTTCACTCTGCCTGTCTGTTTGTGGATGATAAGCCATACTCATATCCAGCTTAGTTCCAAGAGCCTTCTGCAGTGACTACCAAAATCTCAAAGTGAATCTGTTGTTTCGATCGGAGATTCGAGTCAGTTTCTCCATCTTGAAAGTTTCTTTGATTGGCAGGAAGTGGGCGGATTTGGTCAACCGGTCAACAATTACCCATATGGTATCGTACCCACTCGGAGATTCGGGTAATTTAGTGATAAAATCCATAGTAATCACTTCCTACTTCCACTCAGGTATTTCTGGTTGCTGAAGCAAACCTGAGGGCTTCTTATACTCGATCTTCACCTTGGCGTAAGTCAGACAATTTCCCACGAAATTAGCGATCTCCGCTTTCATGTTTGGCCACCAATATAACTTTTTATGATCCAAGTACATCTTATGACAACCTCCCTATAACCACCGAACTTTGGGGTCCAGATCCAGTCCATAAAATAATAGACTCTGTCTCCCTTGATCTCAAAGTTCTTTTCGATTCCTCTCAAAGCCTCATTCGGCTTGTTTTCTGGCTTTAAGGCTTCCAACTGATGTCACACCCCCAGACCAGAATGACGGAAACGTCCGGAGGCGGGTGACTTCATTGTGTAATATCATAACAATTGCATATAAATGAAACATAGCAAATCCAAACAACATACATAAATATAACAAGCTTACATTGTTTTACATCATGTTTATGTTTTCAAGTGTACACAAAAGAAACATCAGTAAGCAAATTTCCCAAAATATAGCAAAATACTTGAGTCCGCAATCCATAACCTGCTTATTGATTTCCTGAGAATACAATTCGTTTGAAAAGCGTCAACATAAAATATGTTGGTGAGTTGATAAGCATTTGAGTATAAAAACTTTGATGATAGTTTAGAAATCCAGAAAATCCAATATTTTCTTATCAAATGGTTATAATTCTTGTTTCAAATCGAGTGTAGTTGCATGTGTGTTAATTCATCATTTTCCAAAATCATACGAATCGTTTCTCCAGAAAATCCTATATTTTCTTATGTATAAAATTGTAATTTTGGTAATAACGAAACACTGGTGTGGAAAAGTCTCATTGAGGTAGTCAAAATAGGTGATTTTTCAACCGAAGATGAAATTTGTATAAATACATTTTTGATATATTCTAGTGAGTCGTTTTAACCATACTAATATGACGGAGTGCCTGTTATGACGTTCTTCATGCGTCGGTTTTGTTCAAGACATTTGTCACCCTAGACTGGTCGGTCTAGCTGTAGCGAATAGCGAAGGTGCGGGGTGTCAACCCTATATAGATCTATACACAAATTCTCGCTCTTCCTCTAGGAGACTCTATTTATAACTCTTACAGGACTTAGGGTGTACAATATTGTATATAATATATGTACTGTGAAGATTTCGTCTGACTAGAATACTAATAGTTACTGTGACAATCGTCAATGTCCGGTCAAGTCAAAGTCAACAAGTCAAACCGGTCAGAAGTAGTCTTTGCTAAATTGCGAAGACTACTTCGACTTGCGTTACGAAGCCAAACACTCAAAAAGGTCACAAACATAGTCTCTTTTAACCTCTTTCACTCTGTCTCTATCTACCTCAAATTTCTCCCAAATCTCTCCAAGTATGTGAAATCTCTCCCAAATCTCTCCAAGTATGTGAAATCTCTTCCAAATCTCCTTAAGTATGAGAAATCTCTCCCAAATCTCTCTAAGTATATGAAATCTCTCCCAAATCTCTCTAAGTTTGAGAAATCTCTCCAAGTATGTGAAATCTCCTCTAAATCTCTCTCAAAACTTCTTTCAACTTTTTATAATCATTCGGGTCATCCTGACCCTTAACCGGGTCACAAACCGCTCGAAACAGGAAGAAACCTTGAAAAATAGCCATTTTGGGCCAAAGCCTCCTTAGAACCGAAGCCTCTCTAGGACCGACACTACTCTGGAGCCGAAGCCTCTTAAGGACCGAGGTCACCTTCGGGTTCGGTCTATTTCGCTTCTCGCCTAGGTTCGCTTCTGACAAGCTCGGGTCTGACAAGTTCGCCTTCGGTTCCTACGAAGCAACCGAACCCAACCTTCGGTTCTCAACCTCCTTAGGACCGAACCTCACACCTTCGGCCTCTATCCGAGAAGCCTCGCTGTAAGGCCCTTTTCCACCCGGTTTTCGAACACAACTCCATTTTAAGCCCGTTTTTAATTATTTTAACGTGGGATTTTCACCCAAACTTATATTTTTACATATAAGACCCCATATTTTCATAATCTAATCACATTTTTAGGGAAATCTTTATTTAAAAATAAAAATCTAGTGGGTAAGATATTTAGGTGGAGTGTTGACTTATCCTTTAGGCAATGACACAAGTTACCTCCCATACCCACTCCATGACCATCCTTAGTCACTATTCACCCATACCTAATTAATCATTGTCCTTTTTACACTCTTTTTCAGCCATAATCTAGAACAAAAGCTGGAGAAATCATTATCTCTCCTCCTACTTTACTCACTCTCTCAGCAAAGAGCAAACACTTTTCTCTCTCACTCTCCTCCCCAAATTCTCGAATTCTCCAGGAGTTCTAAGGCTTCTCATACACCTTGGTAATTAAATCTCTTCCCACACTTGCTTTCCTTACACTTCTCCCCTCAAATCATAGATTTCTTACACAAATTCCTTCATATTTGTGTTAGATCTTCGAATCTTCAAGGCATCTTTTAAGTGTTCTTGAGTAGAACACTTCTTTTTTTCAACATCCATCCACTAAAACCCACAAGGTGAGTTCATACCCCTATATTTTCACGTTTTCTTAAGTTTTAAGGGGGGGGGGGGGGAATACAAGTTAATATACCAAGAACACAACTAAACTTTTCCAACAGCTTTCATCAGAAAAGTTAAACTCCATTCACGGACTGTTTTGGATAACTTAAACATTTTATTTCTCAAAACTGTACTAGTTACAAATAGTTCAAATCCATACCTTTAAAATGGCTACTTACACATCTCCATACGACTTTTCTACAATTAATGGCGATTTTTACAAAACTGCCTATCATTTCAAGAATAAATCCGGACCAGTCTGTGATTTTGGATTTTTTCACACAAGTTGAAGGTCACTAAATATGATAATAAAATTTATGAACAAACTAGACTCGTTTTCTAAACTCTCAGAATTTACGTATTCTGATTTGGACCTTTGATGATTTTTCTATAAATTTTCTAAGAACAGTAATAGAAACGTTAACACTAGAAAAATGCTATCAATTTCATTTACACCTTGTAACTTGTTGAGCAAGGTGTTTATCATCATGTGATTATATGTTATTATATTATATGTCATTTTTTCTTGGTATTTAGACATACATTGGAAAACAAATGGATTTTACTATAATAAACAAAGTTTATATCCATTGCATACAAACAATTTGATAAACTATAATAGGTATAGTTTATGTTCATTTACATTACAAACAATTTGATAAACTATAATAGGTATAGTTTATGTTCATTTACATTACAAACAATTTGATAAACTATGACAAAGATAGTTTATGTTATACGAACAAACTTCCTACGAAAGGTTTTATTTCTGTGCAAAAGAGTTTTCGGTTCACCATGTAATTCTGTTAACGAATAGCTTTATGAGACATTCGCTTCACGTTACTTTTAAAGAAGCACATCAAAAGTCTTGTAATTGTAACCAGAGTCTCTTGGAGGGAGAGCCTGATAGTTGTGTATAGATCTATATTGAGATTGACACCCCACACCTTGCTGTTAGCTGCAGTGGTCTACGGGTGACAAATGTCATTAACGTCCAACGCCTGAAGAACTTCGCATACAAGGCCGACTGGGTCTTAGCATGGTTATAATAACTCACTCATGGTATTCACAAAACATAGGATTTACGGGAACCTCACCAAATCAAACGAGTTTTAGGTCAATTTAAACTTGCATTGTTTTTACTATAAGTATGGGAAATTACTTGTACATTTCGGTCTTTGAATTTTAAGACTACATTTCACACTTTAAGAAAAATATTGGATTTTTCTGGATAAACACCACATTTACAAGGAAAAAGACTTTTACTAATGCATTCTAAATCTTATGAACTCACCAACTTAATTGTTGACACTCTTTCAAAACTACTTGTATTCTCAAGATATCAGTGATACAAGAAATCAACATCATTTTGAGGATGAAACGTTAAATCGTCAAACAGTTCATTTTGTCATCATAATGTAATTGATTTTGAACATGTAAACATACTTTATTGTGTTATCTTTTCAATTATATTTATGATGGTTGTATTTACTTTGGGCACTATTATACTCGTTGTTGTGATACTATACATGAAGTCTTCCACCCCCGGACGTTTCCACCATCGTTGGTTTGGGGGTGTTACAGATTGGTATCAGAGCATTGTTTATAGTGAACTAAGTATATCAAACCACATAAGATATACAAACTATAAATGCATTGGGACTAAAGTCTCTGATTAAACATTTTCAAATGACTATACTTTTAGAAATAAATAGTTTCTTGTTAAAAGTATACATGCATACATACTAAGGTCAGTATCATACTAGAACATAACAAAAGTGGTGATTGTTGAACAACACAAGTAGGTTTGGGGATGTATAGTCAGGTTTGGGAATGACATAGCCTGATCAACTATGTCTAACCCAGAAGTGATTAGCATATGCCCAGGAATGGTTGTAGTGTTGCAACAAGTCTAAAAACTTACCAACTCTACCTACCAAGAAAAATTCAGAACATAAGGCAAACATTAAAATACTATAGGAGTATTTTGTGGTACTATAACCAACTTATGTGAAAACGAAAGACCCCTATTAGTAGGTCTATAATGATTGAGTGCATACGCTAAGGTTATATATAATTAAAGATATTATAGACTCAGAATCTATGACTATTTCTCTACTTCATGTTCCTTGTTTGGTTGTGGACTTAGAGCAGAGTCATTTATTCGAAGGTCTATTCTATCTCAGATTATGTATAACTGGTATGCACTATGCGATTATAGAAGCGACTAATAAGGATCACTCCCCTATAAGTAATTATAGGATTATACGCCTATTAATCATCTCTTCTACCCCCATTCTCGCACAAGAAACGCGACAGAAGCTCAACTACCAGGAGACCCTATTCTCCTAACAAGGAAGATGGTGGTTAGAATGAAGAAAGCCCCGAAGAGGATCCTGAGGGAAATAATAGAATAAGACCCTAAAAACAATTCAGATGAAGATTTGGAGGAAGCGAAACCAAAAAGAAGACAAAGACAAAGAAGAAATAGGAGAAGGCGTTGGCAAAGAGCCCGAGGTCTACAATACACCCTCCCGTCGCCACACCCCGACGAGGCTTCCATGGCCCGACACCTCGATAAGCCGTATATCTACAAGAGACGGAGTTAGGAACAAGATTAGCACCCTTCCTATGACATGGATGAGGATTTTACAACCTCAACAAGAGGAGGATTAGTAGACAGAGATCTCCTTGACATAGTATGCTACATCACTCACTCGAGCGTACAAACACGAGCATCGGTCAGCCGAAATCATGGAGGTTGGTGCTACCACCAAGACCACCGCAATTCTCCTTCGTCACCTGGATGGTGACCATGAACAGATCAGAAAACCACATCAGAGCTTTCAAAGGGAGGTGACCGCAACCCGAGCCGAGATTTGGAGTATCGGGAAATTCACATAACGTTAGAGAAAACGCATGGTAAAAGCTTAACATCAAATGGCGGAAGCCAGGGCAGAGGATAAGACAATGCAGACTTTCATGTCTTCATTCTATGACCCATGGAGCATCACTCGCCACGAGTAGTGTGTACACTACTGGCATATCAATTTAGACTTAGACTACTAGCATGCGTTTAACGACTACCCCTATATATATATATATATATATATATATATATATATATATATATATATATATATATATATATATATAATTCGACCCTTCAAAATCCAGAGACTACACTATACAAGGGAATTGTAACACTGACAAAGATTTTCCCATCACATTAGCGAAACGTAGACCTATTATAAGGCCAAATTTTCCCAAACTCTATGTACTAGATTATATCAATAAAAATTTGCATGCATTGTATTTCATTAGGAGTTTACCATCATTTCATAACTTGGTATTACAAACGATTTTCTTATGATAACTCTAAGAGTACATAGTGTATACCTCAAGGTTATGTCTAATTAATAGACTATCGACTTAGAAATGGTGAGACTGCCTTGTGTCCTGTTCCTTGTTTGGTTGTGGGCCTAAGGTAGACTCATTACCATTGTCGTACGATTGGTGAGTTTGCTTAAACAATTGCTTTACAAAGGTTTTAATGAGCATTGTTTAATTCTTGAGTTCCCTAATATAAGTAGTCTTCGCTATTTAGCAAAGCTTTGATGAGCATTGTTTAATTCTTGAGTTCCATAATACAAGTGTATGAAATTTAAGCAAACTGTTGATGAGCATTGTTTCATTCTTGAGTTCCACATTGGAAGTCTACACAATTTAGCAAAGCCTTGATGAGCATTGTTTAATTCGAGAGTTCCACAATAGAAGTAGTCTTCACAATTTAGCAAAGCTTTGATGAGCATTGTTTAATTCTTGACTTCCACAATAGAAGTTTATGCAATTTAAGCAAAGCTTTGATGAGCATTGTTTCATTCTTGAGTTCAACATTAGAAGTCTATGCAATTTAGCAAAGCTTTGATGCGCATTCCTTAGTCATTTATGGAACACCAAGTTTAAATTTCGAAGTTCTAGACTTAGTGTCAACCTTTCAAGGACAATTTGAACAACTTTTATCTCTAATTATGAATAGCATGGATACAAGGATGCATGTTAAACACCCCCAAAAACTTGGGAGGCTGTCACACCCCGAAAACCGAGGGCGGAAACATTTCTGCGATTGACTCCACATTGAGTATCAAATCCAATGCACATAGTAAGTAAAGTAGAACAACCATTACATTACATATAGAAAAGTTTTACATTTGTTTCAAAAGTAAAGTTATATAGTTGTGATACATAGTATATAATAACAAAACGAACTGGTCTTCTGCGTACTCCAACCTGGAACAAAATGATCTTCGGGTACCCGTTCTAACGCTGACCTGAGAACACAAGCGGTTTGAAAATCAGCATGACGCTGGTGAGTTCATAAGCGGTTTTTGTTTTATGAAAATGATCGAGTTTCCTTTCTGCTTCTGAAAATGTTAAACACACCAAGAAAATCCCATATTTTCTTAAAAAGGTTGGTTTTTGTTCTCAACATGTAAAGTAAAGTTGTCCACTGAAAACATGTTTACTCTTGGGAAAATGTACAGTTATGTTATCTGGTTTGTTATACGGTTTTGGTTATGTACCAATGTCTTCCCAGGAAAGTCCCATACTTTCCTGATTGTGTTTTACCAATCGTAAAAGATGTAAAGTTATCCGGTTTGTTACACTTTTCCAGTTATGTAAACGTTTCCCCAGGAAAGCCCCATGCTTTCCTGAATGTTGGTTATCAATGTAAAAGATGTAATCTGAAAAACGTGGTTATGTTCAATGTTTCTCCAGGAAAGTCCCATACTTTCCTGAATGTTGGTTACCAATGTGAATGATGTATACTGAAACTTGGTCATCTTGTGAAATATATTAAGTTATTTATTATTACTATTAAGTAAATCTCTTTTATCCTAATTGCGAGTTCCATAACCATACGATAGACTAAATGTGGCAATAAGTAGTCCACATCACCTTATGACCTTCGTCACCCTTGAACCATTTCGGTTCGGCTGTAGCTAGCAGCCAGGTGTGGGGTAGTCAGCCCCGTATAGATCTATACACTCAATTCACGCTCTCTAATCCCAGAGATTCTGGTTACGGGTGCAGTCCTCCACTCGCGTATCTCTGTGGAGTGTTCACCGAGGACGTGTCTCCAATCATACAGGACTAACAAATTTACTAGTAATAATATGATAATCCTCCACACGCGTATCTCTGTGGAGTGTTACCGAGGATATACAGTGTACAAGTTTTATGTTTCAAAAGTTCTAATGTCATGCTTTTAACTGATAAAATGTGGAAACCATTTGTGAAATATATAAAACATAACAGTTTATAAACCCATTTCACAAACATAAGTTTACTTGATCTGCATGTTCAAACGGTTATCAATTGTATCAATCAGTGTTAAAAGCATATAATATGTGAAACATACACGCGAAAACAAGTTTTGAGTACAAGAAATCCCTTGTACTTTGCTTGTGTTCCCCCCTGAAAACAGTGAAAAACAGTGAAAGGGGTAGGGGTATGAACTCACCAGGCTAGGAAATGCGATAGTTTCGGACACTAAGCGTTGGTTCGGGGCTTGATTACTCGTGATGTCCCTATGTAAAATGAAATAATGTCCATATATATCTAATTAGATTTACAATTACTAATTAGATGGAACATTACACTCCAATGAGGATAAACACCTCAAAACGAGTGTTTAGAGTAACCCGGGTGACATCTACGGACGTGAAATGAAGCGAGGGACTTGGGATTTGAGTTTAATCCCCAAGAGTAAACACTTTAGGGAGTTTACTGCCATAAAACCCATACACACATGAGGTCACGGCCGTGAACTCATGTTTGGGTGGTTTTGAGTGTTTAATGGCTTGTTTGGACATGAGGATTGTTGGAATGAATTTATCGAATGCCTTGGAATGGATTAAATGGACTTATACCATATTTAAGGGAGTTCACGGCTGTAAACTTGGAGTTTACGGCCGTAAACTCTCCCATGTTCTTGTATATTTATTTTATGGCTCTTAGAACAATCACATGTGATTTTAGTTAATTTTCCAAGGCTTGTTATCACTTCAAGGCATCAAATAACACCTAATTAGGAGTTTACTGCCCATGAGTATGTGCTATGGCCGTAAACTCTTATATGTGGTGTTTTGTTATGTTTAAGACCCCAAAACTATTTTTAGATGGTTCTAGGATTTACCACAAGGCTATTGGTTAAGATTCAGGGCATTCTAACATGTCTAAAGGAGTTTACTCTCCATGTTTGAGGGGTTTACGGCCCAAGTGCATTCCTTGGCCGTAAAATCATGCTAATCCCTCAAAATCCAAGTTTAAGGTGTTTCAAGTCCGGGTTTGCAAGCCTCAAGGTCGTATCTAAGTCCCAACAATGATTTGGAAGGGTTAAATTGCATAAAAAACCCCATTTTTATGTGTTTACGGCCAAAGCATGCTCTTTGGCCGTAAACACATGTTCCAGGTACTAATTCATAGTTTAAACATAGATTTGAAGGTTAAAGAGGTTGAATAACAAGTTAGGAATGTTACCTCTTTGATTTGGAGCCTTAAATCTTTGTTTTGGACTTTGATTTGTTGGATGAGGAGAGAGGTTAGAGAGAGAGAGTAATGAAAGAAAGCCAAAAGCTTCAGATGGAAGCTTTGAACACTTTAAATAGTGTTCGGGAATTGGACACGGCAGAATTCTACCCGCTACCGGCGTTAGACGGGGCTTTTGGTCGCACCCGACCAAGTTGTCGTAACCCGATATGGTCGATTCTAGAAATGTTCCGATCACTAATATGGGGTGTTAGAATGATTTCTAAATGCAATAGGACACCCATTAAGTCATTTTAGATAAATACGAATTAATGACTTAATTAAATGATTAAATCGGAAATGAATTTGGAAATGACGATTTGGTTGATAGAATTGGATTACGAAAAGAGTTACAAGTAATGATACGAAATTTCGGGTTGTTACATTATCCCCCCGTTAGAGGGAATTTCGTCCCGAAATTCAAAATTAAGATACAATACAAGATACAAATCATGGATCTGGAAAGAGTTGCAGATACTTCTGTTTCATTGAGTCTTCCCGCTCCCAAGTGAACTTCGGTCCCCGCTTGGCATTCCATTGAACCTTCACTAACGAGATGCGACTTTGTTTCGTACGTTTTACTTGTCGATCCATGATTTCGATTGGTTCCTCCACAAAGTTGAGGTTTTCATCGATCTCGATCTCGTCTAAAGGAATCACTAGGGTTTCATCGGATAAGCACTTCTTGAGATTTGAAACATGGAAGACGGGATGGATGTTACTGAGCTCATGGGGTAAACGAAGTTTATAGGCTATCGAACCGATCCTGGCGAGGATCTCGATGGGTCCAATGTACCTCGAATTAAGTTTCCCACGCTTTCCAAAGCGTACCGTGCCTTTCTAGGGCAAGACTTTCAACAGGACACGGTCTCTGACCTGGAATTCCAATGGTTTCCGACGGTTATCAACGTAACTCTTTTGACGATCCCGTGAAGCTTTCAATCGTTCCCGGATTTGGATGATTTTCTCAGTGGTTTCACGGATGATTTCAGGACCAGTGAGAACACTGTCGGGGACTCGACTCTTGGCTAATTGTGTATCCCCCACCTCGGCCCAGCACAGAGGGGGTCTGCACTTGCGACCGTAAAGGGCTTCGAACAGGGCATCCCTGATGCTGGTGTGGTAACTGTTGTTGTACGAGAATTCGATCAAAGGTAGATGCGTGTCCCACGACTTTCCAAAATCAATGACACATGCCCTAAGCATGTCCTCCAGGGTTTGGATTGTTCTCTCACATTGTCCATCGGTCTGAGGATGATACGCTGTGCTCATGTCTAGTTTGGTTCCAAGAGCTTTCTGGAGAGACTGCCAGAATCTGGAGGTAAACCTGCTATCTCGATCAGAGATAATGGACACAGGTACACCGTGCAGTCGGACTACCTCTTGGATGTAAATCCACGCGAGTCTTTCCATCTTGAATGATTCTTTGATTGGGATGAAGTGGGCGGACTTTGTTAAACGATCGACAATTACCCAAATGGTATCGTACCCACTCGGACACTTGGGTAGTTTGGTGATGAAATCCATGGTAATCATCTCCTATTTCCATTCGGGTATCTCGGGCTGCTGGAGTAGACTCGAGGGTTTTTGGTTCTCAACTTTTACCTTGGCGCAAGTCAGACACTTGCCCACGAACGAAGCTATCTCAGCTTTCATGTTTGGCCACCAGTATTGTTTCTTGAGATCCAAGTACATCTTGGTGGAGCCCGGGTGAACGTATTATATGGTTCTGTGCGCTTCCTCCATGACAATCTCCCTGAATCCTCCGGACTTTGGAATCCAGATCCGATCCAGGAAATAGTGGACTCTGTCACCTCTGATCTCAAGTTTCTTTTCCATTCCTCTTAAGGTTTCGATCGACACGTTCTCGGGTTTGAGGGCTTCTAACTGGGCTTCTCGGATTTGCATGGGTAAGTTGGAATAGATGGTCATCGTCTGGTTCTTCACTTTGCGGACTGAACTCTCCTTTCGGATAAGGGCATCTGCTACCACATTGGCCTTGCCGGGATGGTAACGGATTTCACACTCATAATCACTGAGTAGTTCTACCCATCTTCGTTTCCTCATGTTCAAGTATTTCTGGTCAAAGATGTGTTGTAGTCTCTTGTGGTCAGTGAAGATCGTGCACTTGGTTCCGTAGAGGTAATGCCTCCAAATCTTCAATGCCTACGGCTCCTAACTCCAAGTCGTGTGTGGTATAGTTGACCTCGTGTGCTTTCAACTGTGTAGAAGCATAAGCAATTACTTTTCCTCTTTGCATAAGCACACATCCTAAGCCTTGATTAGACGCATCGCAAAAGACAACGAAGTCCTCTGTCCCTTCAGGTAGGGACAGAACAGGCGCGCTGCACAAGGCTTTCTTCAACGTCTGGAACGCGGTTTCTTGCTTATCACTCCAATAAAAGGGTACACCTTTCTGTGTTAGAGTGGTTAAGGGTTTGGCGATTCTGGAAAAGTTCTGGATGAATCTCCGATAGTAGCCGGCGAGACCCAAGAATTGCCGGATTTCTGTGGGTGTCTTCGGTGCCAACCAATTCTCTATTGCTTTAATCTTGAAAGGATCTACATGAATACCCTCCTCGCTTACCACGTGACCGAGGAAAGTTACCTTCCGAATCCAGAACTCATACTTGGAAAATTTCGCGTACAACTTCTCGGATCTAAGGGTTTCCAACACTAACCTCAAGTGTTGTTTGTGATCTTCTTCGCTTCTGGAGTAGACAAGTATGTCATCAATGAATACAATGACAAACTTATCTAGATAAGGACGACACACCCGGTTCATCAGGTCCACGAACACTGCCGGTGCGTTGGTTAGACCGAAGGGCATCACTACGAACTCGTAGTGTCCATATCGAGTTCTGAAAGCTGTTTTGGACACATCACTCTCATGAACTCGTAACTGATGGTACCCTGACCAAAGGTCTATCTTGGAGAAGTAACTGGCTCCCTGGAGTTGATCAAAGAATTCATCTATTCGCGGAAGAGGATATCGGTTTTTGACGGTCAACTTGTTCAGCTCGCGATAGTCGATACACATCCGAAAGGATCCATCTTTCTTCTTGACAAACATACCCGGAGCTCCCCAGGGTAAGGAACTCGGTCTAATGAATCCTTTATTGAGCAACTCATTGAGTTGGCTGGATAACTCCTGCATTTCTGCTGGAGCTAAGCGATATGGAGATTTCGCTACGGGAGTAGCTCCAGGAATTAGGTCAATACGGAACTCGACCTGACGTTCGGGAGGAATTCCTGGAAGCTCTTCGGGAAACACATCAGGAAAGTTACATACTTCGGGGATGCTCGCGAGGTCTTTAACCTCCTTCTTCTCGTTGATTACATGGGCCAAGAATGCAATGTACTCCTTTCGCAGGAGCTTTTGAGCTTTGATGCTGGAAATGATACGAAGGTTGGAACTGAGTTTATCGCCATAGATTACGAGAGTTTGACCCGAGGGAAGGTTGAGACGGATGGCTTTTTCGAAACAAAGGATATCTGCATGATTGGGGCTCAACCAATCCATGCCAATGATGACATCAAATCTCTTTATGGATACCGACATGAGATCGATAGGAAACGAATGGTCGTTCAGGGTAAGGCTACAACCTACGAATACCTCGCTAGCGCTTTTTTTCTCACCGTTAGCCATCTCGACGGTAAATGTTTCAGTTAAAGGTTGGGGATTATGTTTTAGGTTATGTTTGAATGCATGACTAACAAAGCTTCTTTCAGCACCCGAATCGAAAAGAATACTAGCATATGAGTTGTCGAGAAGGAACGTACCCGAGACAATAGTGGGATCGGCGACCGCTTCCTCCCGTCCTATGGCTAGGACTCTTCCGGTGTTATCAGTTGTTGACTTCTTGGGGCAGTCCCTTTTAAAGTGTCCAACTTCACCACAGTTGTATCAGACTTGACCAACGCCTGCTCCATATGATTGATTAGCTGATTGGGCTGGAGCCTTGCAAAATCAGACGGTGTGCCCCTTCTTACCACAATTGATACACGACAGTTCTTGGCAGGGGCCAGGGTTGTGGTGATACTTGCACTTGTCACATAGGGGAAGATTACCAGCATACCGGCTGGTAGGAGTTGGAGCTGTGGATCCCACAACAGAAGCAGCAGCAACGGGGGTAGTAGCAACATGGACTGCTACAGTTTGCTGTCTCTTGGAGGATCCTTGGGAAGATTGACCCTTCTTCTTCTTCCAGAACTTTCTCTTCTCACCACTGCTTTTAGTCGGCTCATAAGCGGTGGTGGTTTCCTCGACATCATCACTATGATCTATTAGGGTTTAGGCTAAAGTCTTGGCACTATCATAGGTATCCGGACGAGCAGCTAAGACATGACCCTTTGTTGGTTGAGTTAACCCCCAAATGAACCTCTCGATCTTTTTACTTTCAGGAGTGACTAGTCCCGGGCAGAGAAGTGTGAGATCATCGAATCGGGAAGTGTATGCAGCAATGTCGGAACCATTCATCTTCAGGTTCCAGAGCTCGTGCTCTAGTTTCTGCATTTCACCACCGGGGCAGTATTCGGCTATCAAGATTTCTTTCATGGCTTCCCAGCCCATGGCGTTGCCTACGGGTAGGGTCAGAGATTTGACTCGGCCATTCCACCAAGTCAAGGCTTTATCAATGAAGGTACAAGCTGCGAACTTGACCTTATCAGATTCCGCACAGGCACAGATTTCAAAGATGGATTCGATTTTCTCGAACCATCGGGACAAGGAAATGACACCTCCAGTGCCATCGAAGGATGTTGGTTTTTTATTCATGAAATCCTTATAGGAACCCTCCTTTCGGTGTCCCTGATTACTTTCTTGATCCTGAGTTTGAGTACCACCTCCTGAACCACCGGAACCACGGGTGTTTAATTGGGACATAGCAGCTGCCACCGCGGCGGTAACAGCTGCCTGAAATACCACGGGAACAATTTCAGGAGGAGGTGGTGCGGAGGGTTGTTGGTCTTTGAGTTAGGTCTCTTTCTAGGAGGCATCTTGATCTAATAAGATCAAGAAAGAGAGGATGATAAGTCCTCTGAATTGAATCGAGAGATATGACAGATATATATATTCCAAATAAGCGATAAAGCAGGAAAGAGTTATCAAAGCAGGTAAACTATCGCTAACGGAATGATCGAGGATCTATACGTGAACAAGGATTTCTACAAAGGATTGGCTCAAGAAATACTCCCATAGTATTTCATGATTCACTACGACACTAGCTCGATGTTTGTGGTATTAGGGTAAGTTTTAGGCATGCCGTATACCATAGTCACTCCCAAGCACATGTTGGCCGTGTCTCGAATGAATATAGTTAGCCAGGCTATATTGATCCTAGACACAACTACATAACTGCCCAGGTTTAACCACAATACACAACACCCATTTACTTATGTTTTGTTCTACTTGTATTTACGGATCTCGACGGCTCGGTATACTTATATACTTTTGAAAATACTTATAGTTTGAAGATACTTTTATTTCAGAGCACTTAGGCCCTTTAGTGTTTATAGTTTTATACCATGTAAGGTTTGGTATACTTTAATCACTATAAACAAGGGCTCTAATACCAATCTGTCACACCCCGAAAACCGAGGGCGGAAACATTTCCGCGGTTGACTCCACGTTAAGTATCAAATCCAATGCACATAGTAAGTAAAGTAGAACAACCATTACATTACATATAGAAAAGTTTTACATTTGTTTCAAAAGTAAAGTTATACAGTTGTGATACATAGTATATAATAACAAAACGAACTGGTCTTCTGCACACTCCAACCTGGAACAAAATGATCTTCGGGTACCCGTTCTAACGCTGACTTGAGAACACAAGCGGTTTGAAAATCAGCATGACGCTGGTGAGTTCATAAGCGGTTTTTGTTTTATGAAAATGTTCGAGTTTCCTTTCTGCTTCTGAAAATGTTACACACACCAAGAAAATCCCATATTTTCTTAAAAAGGTTGGATTTTGTTCTCAACATGTAAAGTAAAGTTGTACACTGAAAACATGTTTACTCTTGTGAAAATGTACAGTTATGTTATCTGGTTTGTTATACGGTTTTGGTTATGTACCAATGTATTCCCAGGAAAGTCACATACTTTCCTGATTGTGTTTTACCAATTGTAAAAGATGTAAAGTTATCCGATTTGTTACACTTTTCCAATTATGTAAACGTTTCCCCAGGAAAGCCCCATGCTTTCCTGAATGTTGGTTATCAATGTAAAAGATGTAATCTGAAAAACGTGGTTATGTTCAATGTTTCTCCAGGAAAGTCCCATACTTTCCTGAATGTTGGTTACCAATGTGAATGATGTATACTGAAACTTGGTCATCTTGTGAAATATATTAAGTTATTTATTATTACTATTAAGTAAATCTCTTTTATCCTAATTGCGAGTTCCATAACCATACGATAGACTAAATGTGGCAATAAGTAGTCCACATCACCTTATGACTTTCGTCACCCTTGAACCATTTCGGTTCGGCTGTAGCTAGCAGCCAGGTGTGGGGTAGTCAGCCCCGTATAGATCTATACACTCAAGTCACGCTCTCTAATCCCAGAGATTCTGGTTACGGGTGCAGTCCTCCACTCGCGTATCTCTGTGGAGTGTTCACCGAGGACGTGTCTCCAATCATACAGGACTAACAAATTTACTAGTAATAATATGATAATCCTCCACACGCGTATCTCTGTGGAGTGTTACCGAGGATATACAGTGTACAAGTTTTATGTTTCAAAAGTTCTAATGTCATGCTTTTAACTGATAAAATGTGGAAACCATTTGTGAAATATATAAAACATAACAGTT
The DNA here is from genome assembly GCF_002870075.4 of Lactuca sativa. Taxonomy (NCBI): domain Eukaryota; kingdom Viridiplantae; phylum Streptophyta; class Magnoliopsida; order Asterales; family Asteraceae; genus Lactuca; species Lactuca sativa. Next base: position 132,325,364 of record NC_056631.2, read on the forward strand.
TATAAACCCATTTCACAAACATAAGTTTACTTGATCTACATGTTCAAACGGTTATCAATTGTATCAATCAGTGTTAAAAGCATATAATATGTGAAACACACGCGCGAAAACAAGTTTTGAGTACACGAAATCCCTTGTACTTTGCTTGTGTTCCCCCCTTGAAAACAGTGAAAAACAGTGAAAAGGGTAGGGGTATGAACTCACCTGGATAGGAAATGCGATAGTTTCAGACACTAAGCGTTGGTTCGGGGCTTGATTACTCGCGATGTCCCTATGTAAAATGAAATAATGTCCATATATATCTAATTATATTTACAATTACTAATTAGATGGAACATTACACTCAGATGAGGTTAAACACCTCAAAACGAGTGTTTGGAGTGACCCGGGTGACATCTACGGACGTGAAATGAAGCGAGGGACTTGGGATTTGAGTTTACTCCCCAAGAGTTCACGGTCGTGAACTCATGTTTGGGTGGTTTTGAGTGTTTAATGGCTTGTTTGGACATGGGGATTGTTGGAATGAATTTCTCAAATGCCTTGGAATGGATTAAATGGACTTATACCATATTTAAGGGAGTTCACGGCTGTAAACTTGGAGTTTACGGCCGTAAACTCTCCCATGTTCTTGTATATTTATTTTATGGCTCTTAGAACAATCACATGTGATTCTAGTTAATTTTCCAAGGCTTGGTATCACTTCAAGGCATCAAATAACACCTAATTAGGAGCTTACGGCCCATAAGTATGTGCTATGGCCGTAAACTCTTATATGTGGTGTTTTGTTATGTTTAAGACCCCAAAACAACTTTTAGATGGTTCTAGGATTTACCACAAGGCTATTGGTTAAGTTTCAGGGCATTCTAACATGTCTAAAGGAGTTTACTCTCCATGTTTGAGGGGTTTACGGCCCAAGAGCATTCCTTGGCCGTAAACTCATGCTAATCCCTCAAAATCCAAGTTTAAGGTGTTTCAAGTCCGGGTTTGCAAGCCTCAAGGTTGTATCTAAGTCCCAACAATGATTTGGAAGGGTTAAATTGCATAAAAAAACCCATTTTATGTGTTTACGGCCCAAGCATGTGTCACACCCCAAAACCAGAACGACGGAGATGTTCTGGGGTGGATGACGTCATGTCAAGTATCACAACACATGAATATAGTAATCAAAGTACAACAAAACATTGCATTAATGGTAATAATTTTACATGGTTACATTACATAGTATCAAAGTAATAGCAAGGTACTTAAGCCATCTTCATCAGTAGCTCCGGGAATGTACCTGTCTAATTGCTGACCTGAGATTACAAGTTATTTGAAAAGCGAGTATCAGCATTTTTACAAATGCTGGTGAGTTCATAAGTATTTAGTGTCATTTAGTCAAATAACTTTAATAAGTAGTTTAAGTGTTTTCAGTGCATCAGTGTTCTTTCCAGAAAATCCTATATTTTCTTTAAATAAGGCAGCCTTCTACCAAGACTGTTCAGTGTAATTGTTGGATTAGTGTCTAAGTCCATAACTATTTTGGTATGTACTTGACCCAATGGTGCATGGTCCTTTTGGGTTGCCTTCACCAAAACAACTTGATTGGAGAAATAAATAAAGAGAGAGAGGTTATTATGATTTATTAATATGTTATAAGAATAATATATTAAAGGAGAAATCATATTTGTTTAATTAATATTGGTCGATAATTAATTAAGAATTAATTTTGTGATCAAGTGTAATTAATTAAACTAGAGGGGCTGAATTGTAATTATGTGATAGTTACAAAATAAGGTAAGGATTATCTTATATATATGGTGAACGAATTTGAGGTGTAAATCCCTTAGAATTCGACTAGGATAAGGGTTTCTAGGACTTATCTTATGGTTGTTTGGTGGACAAGCAACTAGATAAGGATAAGGACTAAAACCTTAATCTTTACACCTATATAAACCCCCTAGGGCTTAGGAATTCGTCTAACCCTTCCCAAGAGGTCCTAAGGACGAATTCCTATCTCCCTCCTCTCTCTTTATACCTTCTCCACTTGCTTATGGTGGTTGTAAGCCATTAGAGGAGTGACACTTGTGACTCTCAGCTTTCCAAGGTCAATTCAAGGAGGAATTGGATTGTTATTGCTATATAACAATCAAGGTATGTTCTTAAACCTAATTACATGTGAATTCTGATTTCCATATGCTAGAATTAGGGTTTATAGTCTTGGATTCAAAGTATGTACAATAGAGAAACCTAGATCCAAGCTTTAGGGTTTGTATGAGCACATAGGATGTCTTATGACCAAAACCCATCAGTGGTATCAGAGCCATGATTGGTTTCTATTGTATTGATGCTTGATGTAACTGAAAATCGTGTTTTTGGCCTCACTGTTCGACCTGACTCGGCGAGTCACTCTTGGACTCGGCGAGTCAGTCCTACTCGGCGAGTTCCAGAGGGTGACTCGGCAAGTCGGTGCATCAGATAGTGCTTATCTCGGGATTTCTTGCTGTTTTTGCATTGGGATAATTACCTTATCATGTTAGATTAATATTAATCCGATTATATGATATATTTGACTATATTTTTAATCTAATTGAAGATATTTATCAATTAATAAGATAATTGTTTCCTTATAAGATAATTGATTAATTATTTTAAGTAAATTGATAAATTATTTTGCAACAAATCATCAAATATGGATAATTATGTGATTAAATGTTAATTTGAATTATTTGTTATTTGATCCTTGTTGTTGTGAAAAGTTTCATATTTGGCCCTTTAGGTTTTATAGTTTAAATTTGAACCCCAAAAGTTTTGTTGTTTTGAAATTTAAATAGTTGAAACCCTAATGTTTTGAAAAAGGTTTCAAAACTTGCCCTCAAGTTTTGGAATTTAAAAGTTGATTAAAAGTTTAATTAGGAATGTTAAATTCTAAAACCCTAGCATAGTTTTGAAAAAGTTCAAATCACCATCTTATGGTTTTATTAATTAATTAAGGTATATAATTAAAAGAAGTTTAATAAATCCATAAAAGTTTAGGTTTACAATTTAATTGAATTAAAGGTATAATTGTTAAAGTAGACCACCTAGTATTTTCAAAGTATAAAATACACCCTATACTATATATAACATTAAAAGTCTAACATTATATATATATATATATATATATATATATATATATATATATATATATATATATATATATATATATATGTATGAGTAAAAGTCAGTCTTACCGTTAGTAGGCCTCATTCACGAAGCTAGTCTATAAGGGGTGTTTAAGGAAATTGCCTATAAAATGGCGATTGAATGGGTATCTACTCTTACCCACCGCACTCTTGACTAGTGGAGGGTCGTTAGCAGAACGGGTAGGATAGGACGAAACCTTCCATTATAAGTATAATGAATTATTAAAGTAACTAAACGTTTCATAAAATTCCCAATCTTAGTTGCTTAGGCAAAAGTGAATTGATGCAATTCCATGAAATTACATTTTGTGCCCTTGCGAAGACATTAGTGGAGCGTATGTGGTTTACCGGCACACTAAATGGGTCTAAGCAAAGGTAGCAAAGGGTGACTCAATGTTTGTCATAGTTTGGTGGAGCGTGTGTGGTTTACCGGCACATCGAATAGGTGATTGTAACATGTGAGGGCACCATGTAAATTTGCATGGTTATTCACACCCGCTTTGTGATCCTCGGCATCCCAGTCACAAACAAGAGGGGCATATCGAGATTTAAACATGCCATTGAAAGTTCAATGAATCTCAAAGGATCTAGGAGTTTTCATAGATTTAAAACTTAAATTTCTTTTTCGTTATTCATGGTGGAAATTAGTGAATCGTCATTCACTTACCTTCAAATATTCTGCAATTAGGGTTACGGCATCCCTCTCCCGAGTTGTAGAATATTGTGTTGGGTCCTAGCCTTAGTATCTCTTTTGGGTGATTTACTAAGGACTCAATCTATCAACTAACTTGAATTCGTTTTTCTCCCGTTTTGTAGATGTCAAAGTTCGACAACTATGGTCTTCCCAAATCCCGTGGAACAAGCATTCCACATGAAGATGGTATTCCACGATTCAATCGAGGAACAAGAAATCATGCTTCACTTCCTCCTCCTCCTCCTATTGTTCTCCCCAACCCACAAGATCGAAGAATTGAAAGGTTCAATATCACTAAAGCCCTATTGGAAATGAAACATGAAAATGGTAAACCCGTGTGTGCCCACATTCTAGGAATGAAATCACACATTGATAGGTTGATAATGTTGGGTGTGTCATTCCTAGATGAGTTGGCTGTAAATTGGGTTTTGCAGTCACTTCCTGAATCATATAATGAGTTCAAAAGAAAGTATTATATGATGAATCATGACGACAACCTCATTAACCTAACTTACATGCTCATTGCTGCTGAATCAGAAATGATTTGGCGAAGCAATGGAGCGTATTTGTTGGAAAAGTCAACCGACCATGCTTCCGAGGACGTTCTAGGAGAACCGACCTGCGTTTACTGCCAAAAGAAAGGGTGTTGGATACAAGTCTGCCCAAAGAGCCTGAAGAGTCCAGAAGATGGGAGAGTCAAAGAGTATGGCTGCGCTTCAGGTAAAATCCACTATCTAACTCAATTAAGTTCCTATTCATTAATTCTTAATACATAATGTAATAAGATTGCATTTGAATGTTTTACAGGATCGGTGAAAAGAAAGGAAGCTTGGTGAAAGAGCAAGATGAATCTAATCACAAGGAATGGATCTTGATCGCATGGACTTGAAGATTAGATTTTGATCTTAGATAGTTATGATAGAGTTGTTAGAAAATTTTCTTTTGAAATACATAGTTTTCAATGGATTTTGCATTGTAAGGACAAATGTTTTCCGCTGCTTTTATAAATAAAATAAATTTTCGTTTGACTTATTTATTTATTTGTTTATTTCCTTGCAATGAAATCGTTATGAAAATTGGTGTTTGCATATTTCTACAACAAATGGATATGATTCTTATTTATGGTGTTTATGGAAAAGTCGAGAATTTACCAAATAGGGAGAGTTTCTCATCGCCCAAGTTTCAATTGGACGGAAACTTGGAATCATGCAACTTGGTTGCACGATGAATGAGAAATTTCATATTTGGAAATTACACTAATTCATTGACAAAGTGTCAAGTGAAGGACTAGGAGATCGAGTACACAAAGTTGTGTGTTGATCAAAGTCCACCATAAGAGTAACGAGATATTCGTCATGATTTACTAAAGGTTTAGTAAATATGATTATACTTATGAGATTAAGTGTAATTCGGAATTGATTAAAAAGGTTTAAATCAATAGCAAACGAATAAGAAGAATCAAGTATGCAGAAAGATAAAAGTTTCTCCATTCTAAGAAGATGGGAGAGTACCTTTTATGCTTTATGATAGGTCTTAATGATTAAGAACCATATCTCAATTGATCCTCTAAGTGAGTCTTGGTACAATTGTATGTCCAAGAAGAGGAATCAAAGATTGAAGAAATGGTAAAATCAAGAAGTCAATCATACTTCGTTCCAAAACAAGTCTTAAAGTTAAGATTGTGACATTGAGTGAATAGTATTAAGAAGGTTTATAACATTCATCAATTGTGGAAAGTTGTGATGTCTTGGATAAGACAAAGACCAACTAAAACCAAAATTATGAAGTGTTTTGTTTTGATAAAAGCTACACTAACTCTTGAATATTTGTTTGTCAATAAATGTTTTGACAAGAGAATCGTATATGTCAAGGAGTCAGTGGGAGTCTATATAGTCTTGAAAAGTTTCAAGAACAAATCAAATAAACCTTATCGATCATCACTAGCACACGAGTTGCGGTTTACAACCTATTGTGTTGACAAAAGTTTGATTCTGTGCTGTTCCAATTGAGTTAATTATGCATGTGAGTCCTATGAGTTCTCATTTTGAACGTATAAAAAGCAAGGCACCTTGATCAATGAAAGGTACATTGATAGGAAAAGGTGAACTGCTTAACTACTTGGAAAACGTGGTGGGCAGCTGTGCTACCATAATGCAAGAAATCAAGATTAAAAAAGTTCGGTCCATATGAGTTTGAATTTGTCGTAAACTTTAGTTTTAACAAATTCACATGGATAGGAACACATACACCGCTCAAATCTAAGTGTCATAAGATTTCCTCCTTCATGAAAATGATTGTGAGGAAATGCTTTCACTAAGAAAGATTTTAAGAATATAGTGATTGTAAAATTGCATTCTCGAATTCAATTATGGTTACGGTATCCCTTTCCATAATTTGAATTGTGAGGTTTGGCAATTAGTCTTAAGTGTTTAGAAACACATATGAACTATTGAAGGCAAAGGTGTATAAGTTCAAGAAGCATTGATAAAGGATTATCAAAGCACTAAGTATTAGAAACATGAACTTAAGAAATTCAATAAGTATTGTTTTCTGGAAGTTAAGATGTTTATGAATACATGTCGAAGCTAGTGGGAGCATAAGTGTTATGTTTTATAATAATCATCATGATAGTGGGAGCATAAATGTTATGATTGTATGATTATTAAGGCACGTATTGCAAAGTTGACAATATTAATTATAGAAAACAAGAGTTAAACCTTGCAAAGTAGTAAGGGTTATAAAGTTTTTTTGCTATAATTAAGGGAGAGAATATTATGCTTCATTTCAAATCTAAAGGATTAGGTTGTGGAATGTTAATAAATTTAGTCAAAGGTACATAGTGTGTTCTTAAAATTTCGATTATGATTACGGCATCCCTCTTCACAATTCAAATTTTGAGAACATAGCAAATAAAACATTATGCGTCGTGTCCCATACGCTTCGGGTATAGGATCGATTGAAAATGCTTTAATGTTTGACCATTCTAAAATTTTCCAAATGTCTAGCACATTTAGAGGGAAAAAGGACAAGAATTGGTTTTGACTAAAACAATTAAACAACTATCAAAGGACAATCCAAAGTTCGACGAGGATTGGTCGCTTGTGAGTAGTTCGAAGTATAGTATTGGAAGATATGGAAATGTTCTCATATTGGATGGACCATATCAACATTATTAGGAGTAGATAAGATCCTATTAAAAATAAGTTGTCATATGGAAAATATGGAAATGTATCTATATTAGGAGGTAAATATTGAAAATCTATGTCTAGATTAGAAACTTTTATGCAAAAGGATGTTCAAAGGAATGTACTTTGAGTGAGAGACATCATATCTAAGGAATTGTCTTGTAACAATCTCCGATAGAGGACTTTGTAATATCATTGGCAATAGTCTTTGTGACTTTGGTGCATTGGCATTACGAAAGGGTAAGTTGCATAAAGTGTTAGAATCTAGCATTTTCTATAAGTAGCAAGAATTGATATTCTTACACTTATGGAAAAAGGATTTGGAGTTGTAAAATGATCAAGATTGGAAATGTGTTCAATTGATCTATTTCACAAAGTAAGAACCATAGGTAAACATTGTGTGCATACTGGGAGCATGAGACAAGTGTTGGAATTCAAGTAAGAAGTTGATTAACCGAAACGACAAATAATGAGTAATCAATATGGTGATAAATAAAAGGTGTTTTATTTATACTCAAAGGTTTGAGGCAATATGGGATTAGTATTATTCTTGTGTTTCACTTTGCATGTTTTGACTTCCAGGATAATTGAGTTTATTAAGATAAATCGAATTATTCGAACGGGCCACAGTCATTCATATGTTGGAAGTAGATATGAATGAAGACTGTTGTGAATTGGTGTGTGGATTGTCTAAAAGAGTATTAGACATAAGCAAATGTTTACTGCAACGTTCATGAGTGCTTATGAATATGATTTGAGCATTGGATTAAACCCACGCTCACTTGGATCACTCCATGAATTATATCACGAGTGATTGGTGAGACGATAACATCTTATATTCTTGAAACCGAGATGTGTGAGTTGTATCTTGCGAATCGGTTGCACATTGATAATATGTAAACGCACTAGTAACTTGGTGTTATAAAACATATTGTTGTGTGTGATTCGGTGAGTGAGTGCAAGCAAGCATTGAATCAAAGTTTATCCGTTCCTTTTATTCAAAGTAGGATAAAAGCGATATCTTTGGGCCCCTCGATGATTTAGTGATGACAAACGTAAATGCTCGGCCGGGCTAAGGCTAATTTGATTTGTTCAATTAGTCAGTCGTCATAAATCGGGAATCGAGATATAGTACAACGAGAATGATTTGAAATCATATCTCATATGATATCTAGAATGGAGGAATATATGATCCCTTATCTAAGGACACGCGTATCTGATATGATCAGAGTTGACAGCGGCTTTGGAAAGCTACGATTGTAGATCGGGATCCGAAGTCATACGCAGAATAGTTATTAGACTTATCCAAGTGGGAGACTGTTGGATTAGTGTCTAAGTCCATAACTATTTTTGTATGTACTTGACCCGATGGTGCATGGTCCTTTTGGGTTGCCTTCACCAAAACAACTTGATTGGAGAAATAAATAAAGAGAGAGAGGTTATTATGATTTATTAATATGTTATAAGAATAATATATTAAAGGAGAAATCATATTTGTTTAATTAATATTGGTCGATAATTAATTAAGAATTAATTTTGTGATCAAGTGTAATTAATTAAACTAGAGGGGCTGAATTGTAATTATGTGATAGTTACAAAATAAGGTAAGGATTATCTTATATATATGGTGAACGAATTTGAGGTGTAAATCCCTTAGAATTCGACTAGGATAAGGGTTTCTAGGACTTATCTTATGGTTGTTTGGTGGACAAGCAACTAGATAAGGATAAGGACTAAAACCTTAATCTTTACACCTATATAAACCCCCTAGGGCTTAGGAATTCGTCTAACCCTTCCCAAGAGGTCCTAAGGACGAATTCCTATCTCCCTCCTCTCTCTTTATACCTTCTCCACTTGCTTATGGTGGTTGTAAGCCATTAGAGGAGTGACACTTGTGACTCTCAGCTTTCCAAGGTCAATTCAAGGAGGAATTGGATTGTTATTGCTATATAACAATCAAGGTATGTTCTTAAACCTAATTACATGTGAATTCTGATTTCCATATGCTAGAATTAGGGTTTATAGTCTTGGATTCAAAGTATGTACAATAGAGAAACCTAGATCCAAGCTTTAGGGTTTGTATGAGCACATAGGATGTCTTATGACCAAAACCCATCAGTAATGTGGTAAAAGGTAGTTTTCCCTTAATTGCTATTATAATCAAAATACTGAATTTGATTATTAAAGAAAGCAAGAGACATCAGGGAATAACATATGCCTCAGCAGTGAGGACTGTTGACTAAGGCAAAGAATCATAGACTCCAGGAGAGTATCGAACTAACGACACGCCTGGTTCAGTCTAACAAATGAAGACACAGACCCCAGAAGGTACCAAATGAAAGGCACAGCTGGTAAGGTCTAAAATAGTGAATATAGACCGAAGACGATACCAAATGAAGGTACATCTCGCACGGTCAAAACAAAGACTACAGACCCCAGACAATATTAAATGAAAGATACATCTAACAAGGTCAAAACAGTGACTACAGACCCCAGACAGTATCAAATGAAAGATACGTCTAGCAAGGTCAAAACAGTGACTACAAACCCCAGACAGTATCAAAGGAAAGATACGTCTAGCAAGGTCAAAACAGTGTGACTCTGAAAAGTGACATGAGCATACAGTGAAAATTGCTTACGAAAATACCGTTACCTTAAAGCCATGAATTATAAGGTAACCAAGGATACTCGTAACCATACTGACTAGAGTTCCAGACGCCCTACAGGCATCTATATAATGTGACATTTGTCACCCCTTGGCTTGGTGGACCGTGGACTGTAGCTAGTAGTCAGGGTGCGGGGTTGTCAATCCCGTATAGATCTATACACGTAATGTCCGCTCTCCTTACAGGAGACTCTGGTTACCAACTAGACGACGGAGAAGGTCGCGTCCCGAAGATGCATCCCAGATAGAGGGTAGTGTGTTTCTTGAGGGGAGTGGGTCTCTAATGCAAGTGACATACTAGAGGTAGAGACTTCCAAACAGTGGGTAGTGTGTTTCTAAAGTAAGTGTAGAATAGAGGTAGAGACTCTTAACTGACTTGACTAGAGAATTTCCTGTATGTCCATACTCATATACATAGTATTTAACTAATGAACCAAACGACCTTCGGACGGCTACCCGATCTCACCAGACCACATCTCAACGAAGAAAAGGAAATAGGGCAGACGAGCCTTCCTAAGTCTTTCAATCATTACTTATATATACCTATATAAGCACGGACATACATCTAACTATGACTGAGTGTGTTTCAAGTAGAAGTGATCCTTGTGAAGTAGAATTGTCTAACAAGTGAAGTAGAAGCGGTCGCAAGTGAAGTAGAAGTGTCGAACAAGTATAAGTGTATCATGAAGTAGAGGCGACAATAAGTGAAGCAAAAGCGTATCAAGTATAAGTGAAGTAGAGTTGTTATCAAGTATAAGTGAAGAAGGATCGTATCACTAAGTAAGAGCGTGAATAAGTATAAGCGTCATCAGGTATAAACGTCTACCAGTATAAGTGGAAGCGCTACCGAGTAGGAATATGAAATAAGTATAAGCGAAGCGGCAGTAATTAACAAGTAAAAATATACGTCGAAAAAGGGAATTTTTGACGAAACGCCTTTACGAACAGGAAATTTCACACGTTGTATTCTCTTGTAAAATATGTTTGAAAATATTGGAAAATATTTCACAAACCAGTTTAGAATGAATTTAGTTTAAAAGGTATAAGTAAGAGCTTTAAAACAATTGAAAAGCGTTATAGCGTCCTACTCGGTAAAAACAGTGTACAGTGGCAAAATCTTGTGCATGCGGGTTATCAATCACATGTGATTGATATGATAACTGGCATGTTTAACTTGTAATACCCCTATAAAACATTTAAAAGCATTTAAAAGGTTCATTCAGGGGTATGAACTCACCTGGTGTAAGTAGGTCCGACGAAGGTGCCGTTTGGGCGTTCGGTGTCACGCAAGGACTTGAACACACACAATGACCTATTTTAACATATGGTAACATATGTTCACATACAATTAGCATATTATATACTAATTAAAAAAATATACGCGCTCACAGGAGCAGAGAACACTTTGGCTAAGTGTTTGGGTGTCCCGGGTAGTTTTTAAGGGTGTATATGGCTAAGGAATGAAGTTTATTGCCCGAGAGTATGCCCTTATCTAGTAGTTTACGGCCCAGGGACTACTCACCATGAGTTTACGGCCGTAAACTCATGGTGATGGGTTCTAGGGTGTTTTAAGGCTTCTACTAGCATCATAGAATTATTCCAAGCACTTTTCGTAAAAGGCATGAGTGGATTTGAGGCTCCTAAGGGCTTTATAATGGAGTTTACGGCCTAGGAACAACTCCTAAAGGAGTTTACGGCCGTAAACACTAGATCATTGAGTTAAGTGAAGTTTCAAGCCCCAAATACCCTTCTAGCAATTTCTAGTGATGTGTGATGCTATTTTGGGGGATTAAATCTAACATTTGCATGAGTGTTGGGGAGTTTACGGCCTAGGTACTTGCTTGGGCCATAAACTCCAAGTCACCCCATATTTCATTGTGTTTAAGCCCTTAAATCCTTCCTAGCATTTTATAGAAATAGCCTATGGTCATTTGGGGGCAAAAACTACATTTTGGGCATGTTTTGGGGAGTTTACGGCCTTGGTATAGACCTGGGCCGTATTTTTTTCCTTTAATTTGATGTGTTTAAGTGGTCTAAACCCAAAGTACTAAGTCCCCAATTTATGTGTTAAGCCCTAGGGAGGTTTGGGAGTGTTTTTGGGGCCTTTATACAAGATTTTGAGGTGTTTACGGCCTAAGCTTGTGCTTGGGCCGTAAAATCTCCTTTGTGCCCTAAATCCATGAGTTTTAATGTTTAAACACTCCTAGGCTAGATCCCTAATTAGTTTCCAAGCTTAAGGGCAAGTTTAAAGGCATATTTGGCACCTTTTTAGGGGTTTACGGCCCTAGAATGTTCCTGGGCCGTAAACTCCTTATCCTATGCCTTCTTGAATGGTTTTTGGGCTATAAACATAAATCTATACGTTTAGGATAAGCTAGGGTAAGTGGACTTACAATTTGGAAGCGTTTGGTTGCGGATTCGGGGTGAAAACGGGTCTAGAGAGAGAGTATAGAGAGAGAGAGTGTAAAAAAGTCTCCAATGGACTCCACTCAACCTTATATATAGGGTTTTGAGTCGGGGCTCAGTGGTATTTTACCCGATACTGCCGTTTAAACGGGGCTTTTGGTCGCACCCGATTTAGTGGTCGTAATAATAAAACTTGACATTTTCCAACTTAATGGAAATGTGTGTCATGTGTTTTTATTCCCCTTTTATCACGACTTAACGGGCATATTAATTATAAACAAATGGAACGTTTAGTACATTAACGCTCTCTAACTAACGGAACTTTTATACAGTGGAATATTCCGTTAATGGTAACGGGGAAAATGTAACGGGAACACTTGGGTTGTCACATCATCCCCCCGTTAGAGGGAATTTCGTCCCGAAATTCAGTTCTAGGCAAGAAAGTAGGTATGAATGGCCAAGCAGAGGTAAGGGAATGCTTTCTATACGGTTGACCTCGCATTCCCAAGTGAACCCTAGTCTGTGTTTGTCATTCCAACAGACCTCCACGTACGGGATGCGGATTCCGTCTCGAGTAACTAGTGGGTTCCGTCGGGTGTATCTATGAGGTTAGAGTTTTCCATGGATTTTATCGAGATGAGTGGGGTACGAAGATTGATTTCGGATAATCGCATATCAAGTCTAAGACGTGGACCGATCGAGTGTGAGCCTGGTGGTATAATTGAAAGTAGTAGCGGTCTGAAAAGGTTTGGACCATGACTCCATGAGGATTCTCGGATGGTCCTAAGCTCTTGGAAAGGAGTAGAGCTTTTCAGTACTAAGAACATAGTGTACTTCTATGGCAAGATCATCACTGGCGTGATCGTCATTCCGAAGTTCCTATCGTTCTCACTTGTACTGGATGTGTAGTCCTTCAGGTTAGTTCTTAGGAAGCTCGGGTATTCTTCGATTTCATGTTTTCTTTCAACTAGCTAATAGAGATTTTCTAGATTGCCGTGTGGATTGCGCAACTATGGTCATCGGTTTGCTATAGAGTGTCCAACCCAAACTCGTGCAAAATGGACCTGCACTAACGATGCTTGAGATATAGAACCCTGAGGATCGGGGAGATAGGGTCTCACCAGACGAGTGTTGGACTATTTCGGGAGGTGGTTCTACTATCTCTGCGCAAGATAGTATTCGTGGAACACCTAATAGTCCAAGGAATCTCTAAGACTGTGGTTCCCTCTAGCGTGGAAAGTGTATGTTCCTGCATGACCCTTCGACTAACACCAGGTCTGGTGTCCAGCCTATGATCTCTTCGGGATCCGGGTCATGAGATCTAACGCAACTACTTTCACACTTGACCAAATATTCTTGGCTGCGAAGGTTATCCTGTGGTTCTCGGTATCCTATTGTTCACTTCGGAGGATGTCTTTCATCGTCTACAGGGCGACGACGATTTCCTCCATGCAAGAGGGTGGAGGATAATAGGCACTACCTATCTATAACAGGGTGGGTAAGGTGCCTGAGTAGTTAGAGCATCAACTGCAACTACTCTTCCGAAGGTTCTGAGTTTTCTCGGTCTAGGTCAAATCTAGTGGGTATATGGTTTCATCACTCGGAATTTTACTAGTTCAACCCGCAATGATTCTCTTGACTCCGGCTCCTATGTTATGGAATAGGGTGAAAGTGTTTTGCGAAGTGGTCCATGGTAGAGCTCATGCTCGGCTTAACCGCCAATACTTGATGTAGGCCAGCGTATCCCTGGTTATGGTGGTCAGCCTCATAAGTTCTATTTTTTTGGATTCACAAACCTATTGTGCGAGATGCGAAGGGTCTTTCAGGGGATTCTAAGGGGTATGCCTCGAATGGTTGTCATCTAGTGAAGTTTCTACAGTGTCCTTTGCTTCGGTGTTTATCTAACGACGAGGGGTCGGTCAACAGCGCGGGGTACCCTCTCTTGGGTACTTCGGAAGGTTTGAGACAAGAGGGACGATTGACGGATTGCATTAAGTTTGATTATTTGTGTTAGGTTTAGGTTCGGGAGAACCTTTATTTGCCGACAAGGCTTTGGAGAAAGTTCTTTTTGCACAACATTTAAAGATATACACACGGTTGCACGAAGTCAAACCATGATCAATAGAGTCGTCGAAGTTGGCACACTTCGGCATGATGTAAAGTGAAGATTGATAGAGTCATGTGCCGAACAGGCACACTAGTTCTAGGCGTCTTGGGTTTCGTCCTATGTATCGCTACCGTGGATACTTGGACCGATAGAGTCGACGCGGAACTATAGAGAGTTCTAAGTGTTTCCGAATAGAGTATCTTTTCATGAACGAATTCTCACAAGGCATTTCTATAATCACCTCACATATACTAGTCATGTATATTTAAGGTGGGGAGGACTGTTGACTGAGCGACCCCGCCCTAAATCCACAACCCAACGAGGAACAGGAAATGAGGCGGCATTCGCTCACTCTAGGTCTGTCCATCTTAGATATACATGGCCGTAACGTATATGTTTAGTCATTAAAGTTTTACCTAATGGATTTTAAATTTTATAACAGTGCTGCGACTTTCGCCTTATAGGGAAGAATTTACATTGAATTAGTCTTTTAATGTTCTTAGTTTAGTTACTCGAGATCGAGAGACGTACCAAAATCTAACGAGTTCCTTGCCGCTTCTCCCTAAGCAGTAGTGTCAGGCTCCTCCTGTGTCTTTTTCTTTCTCTTCGGTTGGGCAGTCCCTCTTGAAATGTCCCATTTTACCACTTAGGTGGCAAACTGTACGGGTTTCCACATTGGTGGTTGGTGTAATGAACTCAACTGGGGTTCTGCAGACGCGAGCAGTATGCCCCAACATGTGGCACCTAACACAATAGAGTTCCCGGCAGGCACCATGATGATGGTAGCTGCACTTGCTACAGTGGGGAAAGTCTCCTACGTATGGTCTTCTTGAGGTCGGGAGGGAAGGATTGACAGGGGTATAGGCTACCTCAGCTCGTTGCCCTTTGGAAAGTCCTTGAGCTGAGGTACTTCCCTCCTCTATCTTGAGTTTTCTCTTTAGTGGGTTCAGTGGAGGTTCTTGGGTGGCTGAGCATGGAGGTATTGGTTGCTGCTGTCCATTGTCAGGATCGGGATTCCCGACAGGGCCCTTGCTAACATTGGTGGTGTTAGCATTTAGGTGAACCATGACAGCTGCTACGGCTGCTGAGACCGCAGCTTGGAACGTAGCTTCATCGAATAAGAGAGTAGGTTTCTTGTTTGTGGATTGATTGCGCTTCTTCGGTGGCATGGTTTTCCTACATGGAAAAGAATACAAGATGATAAGAGGCTATAGCTAACCCTGGACATTTCTGTCCTAAATGTGTCAGGCCTAAATTTTCCCATGCCTCGGGTATTGGTTGTTTGAACGTCGGCCTACATCCCTATGATGTAGTCTTGGTAATCGAGGTAGGAGTGTGTGAATATCGGAAAAGGCCATAAGATGCAAGTCGTTCCTACTAAGTTACCTTTATACTGGGAAGGTTCCGCTCTCTGGCCTGGAGATATTTTGAGAACGGTTCGGAACGAAACTGCAGAAAGAGAGGCTCATGAAGGCTCATGGTTGAACACTTCTCAATAAAGGCGCGGGAATCTGCCCTATTCGTGTGTCTGGCAACGGGAATCAACGATTTACCTAACACATAGCGTGAGTAGTGTAACCACTAACTCACTAAATTGTATTATTTTAAGGGTGTATTAGCGTGATGAACACGAGAAAAAGACAATTCCCGGGCTCCATGTACTGGCTCCCTCGGTCTACCTCGTGTCTTTGACTGGAATCGGCGTTGGTTTCCTTTGGGTAGTTTCCTAGGGTTCTCTTCTCGTATGGACATATTGAATTTCTACTCCGCCTTTCTTCTGATTCCAACTCTGGGTGTCATCACTTCATGATGGATGACTGGAAATCTCCGAAGTTTAGGCGAATCTCTCACCACTGTCCTTGAAAGAATATGGGCACTTGGTGCATTCAATAGTCTCGACCCAGTTCATTTATTTCCGAACAGGAAATCTTCTCAATGAACTTCTTCGGGGTCGACTTCAACTCTTCTGTCAAGCACTGAAGTGGGTAGGGTTGTCTATAGGGTTCGCGCGAGAATGGAAATGTCTAAAGAATCTTAAGAGATTATTAACATTCCACTGGATGATCCATATCGAGTCCTGCTACGATTACACAGGGTATACAAATCATATATAGCTTAGATCCGATAGGCCTTCGAATATGTGATACTACTCTAGAACCACATCCCAACGAGGAAAAGGAAATAGAGCGAAACCACACATTCTTAGCCTATGGGGTCCTTATTATATATAACCTTGGGAGTACACCCTCTGTAGTTATAGGTATATCAATAAGGATCTTTTTAGTTATTCACGCAAGGTTGTCTATGCATCCTAAAATACCCATATGGTATTTTAAATTCTTGTTTGTTTCTTATCTTTTGAATTTCATTCTGGGATTAGTGTGAATCTTTTAGCGTTCTAAAATACGCCTTTAGTATTTTAACTTTATGTTTGGCTCTAGCAATCCTAGTTGGTAAGTCTCAGACCTGTTGTACACCACTATCACTCCCAAGCACACGTTCATCGCATCTCGGATAAATGTAGTTGATCAGGTTACATTTATCCCAGCTTACGATTACATAACTGCCCAGGTTTGAATGTAGTGCTCAACATCCGAAGACTTTTATTATTGTCCTTCTTGTGATACTTTTGTTCAAGTGTTTAGATTCTGGATGTTATTATACTTTGGTAAAATATGGTTATATTTTAAAGTATAATTCTTGGTCAGAGAGTTTTATCCCATTGTATTTATAGGTTGTATATCTTTTATGAATTGATATACTTAGCTCACTATAAACAATGCTCTGATACCAATCTGTCACACCCCAAAACCGGAACGGCGGAAATGTTCTGGGGTGGATGACGTCATGTCAAGTATCACAATACATGAATATAGTAATCAAAGTACAACAAAACATTGCATTAATAGTAATAATTTTACATGGTTACATTACATAGTATCAAAGTAATACAAGCAAAATATATAAAGTGCAGCAAGGTACTTAAGCCATCTTCATCAGCAGCTCCGGGAATGTACATGTCTAATTGCTGACCTGAGATTACAAGTTACTTGAAAAGCGAGTATCAGCATTTTTACAAATGCTGGTGAGTTCATAAGTATTTAGTGTCATTTAGTCAAATAACTTTAATAAGTAGTTTAAGTGTTTTCAGTGCATCAGTGTTCTTTCCAGAAAATCCTATATTTTCTTTAAATAAGGCAGGCTTCTACCAAGACTGTTCAGTGTAATGTGGTAAAAGGCAGTTTTCCCTTAATTGCTATTATAATCAAAATACTGAATTTGATTATTAAAGAAAGCAAGAGACATCAGGGAATAACATATGCCTCAGCAGTGAGGACTGTTGACTAAGGCAAAGAATCATAGACTCCAGGAGAGTATCGAACTAACGACACGCCTGGTTCAGTCTAACAAATGAAGACACAGACCCCAGAAGGTACCAAATGAAAGGCACAGCTGGTAAGGTCTAAAATAGTGAATATAGACCGAAGACGATACCAAATGAAGGTACATCTCGCACGGTCAAAACAAAGACTACAGACCCCAGACAATATTAAATGAAAGATACGTCTAGCAAGGTCAAAACAGTGACTACAGACCCCAGACAGTATCAAATGAAAGATACGTCTAGCAAGGTCAAAACAGTGACTACAAACCCCAGACAGTATCAAAGGAAAGATACGTCTAGCAAGGTCAAAACAGTGTGACTCTGAAAAGTGACATGAGCATACAGTGTAAATTGCTTACGAAAATACCGTTACCTTAAAGCCATGAATTATAAGGTAACCCAGGATACTCGTAACCATACTGACTAGAGTTCCAGACGCCCTACAGGCATCTATATAATGTGACATTTGTCACCCCTTGGCTTGGTGGACCGTGGACTGTAGCTAGCAGTCAGGGTGCGGGGTTGTCAATCCCGTATAGATCTATACACGTAATGTCCGCTCTCCTTACAGGAGACTCTGGTTACCAACTAGACGACGGAGAAGGCCGCGTCCCGAAGATGCATCCCAGATAGAGGGTAGTGTGTTTCTTGAGGGGAGTGGGTTTCTAATGCAAGTGACATACTAGAGGTAGAGACTTCCAAACAGTGGGTAGTGTGTTTCTAAAGTAAGTGTAGAATAGAGGTAGAGACTCTTAACTGACTTGACTAGAGAATTTCCTGTATGTCCATACTCATATACATAGTATTTAACTAATGAACCAAACGACCTTCGGACGGCTACCCGATCCCACCAGACCACATCTCAACGAAGAAAAGGAAATAGGGCAGACGAGCCTTCCTAAGTCTTTCAATCATTACTTATATATACCTATATAAGCACGGACATACATCTAACTATGACTGAGTGTGTTTCAAGTAGAAGTGATCCTTGTGAAGTAGAAGTGTCTAACAAGTGAAGTAGAAGCGGTCGCAAGTGAAGTAGAAGTGTCGAACAAGTATAAGTGTATCATGAAGTAGAGGCAACAATAAGTGAAGCAAAAGCGTATCAAGTATAAGTGAAGTAGAGTTGTTATCAAGTATAAGTGAAGAAGGATCGTATCACTAAGTAAGAGCGTGAATAAGTATAAGCGTCATCAGGTATAAGCGTCTACCAGTATAAGTGGAAGCGCTACCGAGTAGGAATATGAAATAAGTATAAGCGAAGCGGCAGTAATTAACAAGTAAAAATATACGTCGAAAAAGGGAATTTTTGACGAAAAGCCTTTACGAACAGGAAATTTCACACGTTGTATTCTCTTGTAAAATATGTTTGAAAATCTTGGAAAATCTTTCACAAACCAGTTTAGAATGAATTTAGTTTAAAAGGTATAAGTAAGAGTTTTAAAACAATTGAAAAGCGTTATAGCGTCCTACTCGGTAAAAACAGTGTACAGTGGCAAAATCTTGTGCATGCGGGTTATCAATCACATGTGATTGATATGATAACTGGCATGTTTAACTTGTAACCCCCCCTATAAAACATTTAAAAGCATTTAAAAGGTTCATTCAGGGGTATGAACTCACCTGGTGTAAGTAGGTCCGACGAAGGTGCCGTTTGGGCGTTTGGTGTCACGCAAGGACTTGAACACACAATGACCTATTTTAACATATGGTAACATATGTTCACATACAATTAGCATATTATATACTAATTAAACAAATATACGCGCTCACAGGAGCGGAGAACACTTTGGCTAAGTGTTTGGGTGTCCCGGGTAGTGTTTAAGGGTGTATATGGCTAAGGAATGAAGTTTATTGCCCGAGAGTATGCCCTTATCTAGTAGTTTATGGCCCAGGGACTACTCACCATGAGTTTACGGCCGTAAACTCATGGTGATGGGTTCTAGGGTGTTTTAAGGCTTCTACTAGCATCATAGAATTATTCCAAGCACTTTTCCTAAAAGGCATGAGTGGATTTGAGGCTCCTAAGGGCTTCATAATGGAGTTTACGGCCTAGGAACAACTCCTAAAGGAGTTTACGGCCGTAAACTCTAGATCATTGAGTTAAGTGAAGTTTCAAGCCCCAAATACCCTTCTAGCAATTTCTAGTGATGTGTGATGCTATTTTGGGGGATTAAATCTAACATTTGCATGAGTTTTGGGGAGTTTACAGCCTAGGTACTTGCTTGGGACGTAAACTCCAAGTCACCCCATATTTCATTGTGTTTAAGCCCTTAAATCCTTCCTAGCATTTTATAGAAATAGCCTATGGTCATTTGGGGGGCAAAAACTACATTTTGGGCATGTTTTGGGGAGTTTATGGCCTTGGTATAGACCTGGGCCATATTTTTTTCCTTCAATTTGATGTGTTTAAGTGGTCTAAACCCAAAGTACTAAGTCCCCAATTTATGTGTTAAGCCCTAGGGAGGTTTGGGAGTGTTTTTGGGGCCTTTATACAAGATTTTGAGGTGTTTACGGCCTAAGCTTGTGCTTGGGCCGTAAAATCTCCTTTGTGCCCTAAATCCATGAGTTTTAATGTTTAAACACTCCTAGGCTAGATCCCTAATTAGTTTCCAAGCTTAAGGGCAAGTTTAAAGGCATATTTGGCACCTTTTTAGGGGTTTACGGCCCTAGAATGTTCCTGGTCCGTAAACTCCTTATCCTATGCCTTCTTGGATGGTTTTTGGGCTATAAACATAAATCTATACGTTTAGGATAAGCTAGGGTAAGCGGACTTACAATTTGGAAGCGTTTGGTTGTGGATTCGGGGCGAAAACGGGTCCAGAGAGAGAGTATAGAGAGAGAGTGTAAAAAAGTCTCCAATGGACTCCACTCAACCTTATATATAGGGTTTTGAGTCGGGGCTCAGTGGTATTTTACCCGATACTGCCGTTTAAACGGGGCTTTTGGTTGCACCCGATTTAGTGGTCGTAATAATAAAACTTGACATTTTCCAACTTAATGGAAATGTGTGTCATGTGTTTTTATTCCCCTTTTATCACGACTTAACGGCATATTAAGTATAAACAAATGGAATGTTTATTACATTAACGCTCTCTAACTAACAGAACTTTTATACAGTGGAATATTCCGTTAATGGTAACGGGGAAAATGTAACGGGAACACTTGGGTTGTCACAGCATGCTCCTTGGCCGTAAACACATGTTCCAGGTACTAATTCATAGTTTAAACATAGATCTGAAGGTTAAAGAGGTTGAATAACAAGTTAGGAATGTTACCTCTTTGATTTGGAGCCTTAAATCTTTGTTTTGGACTTTGATTTGTTGGATGAGGAGAGAGGTTAGAGAGAGAGAGTAATGAAAGAAAGCCAAAAGCTTCAAATGGAAGCTTTGAGCACTTTAAATAGTGTTCGGGAATTGGACACGGCGGAATTCTACCCGATACCAGCGTTAGACGGGGCTTTTGGTCGCACCCGACCAAGTTGCCGTAACCCGATATGGTCGATTCTAGAAATGTTCCGATCACTAATATGGGGTGTTAGAATGATTTCTAAATGCATTAGGACACTCATTAAGTCATTTTAGATAAATATGAATTAATGACTTAATTAAATGATTAAATCGGAAACGAATTTGGAAATGACGATTTGGTTGATCGAATTGGATTACGAAAAGAGTTACAAGTAATGATACGAAATTTCGGGTTGTTACAGAGGCTCCTTTTGTAAATTTTTTTACTCATATAATGATTAAAATATTTTTTATTTTCATGGGTTCTGTGAGACCTCACGTTCACAGAGAGTTATATATATACAAAAATGATAATATTTCATCACACACATTAAACACACATACACATGCAATCATTCAAGAATTTAGAACAAGAGGTGACTTGTAATCTTCCCCAAATCACTAAAAACTAAGGAAAAGGTGGGGTATGAAGCTCACGTTGGTTTAGTGTAACACCGAGAATTTCAAAATAATTTTTCACAAATTATAAAAACATTTTTCATTTAAATTTCATAAAACATCAAGTTTAAATCTCCAATTCACATCATACAAAATCCCAAGATCACATATAAACAAAATCCCATGCGTGTGTACAGATCAAGTCGGCGCCTTCCCACGGTCATCACTAGTACCTGAAACAAACAACACTAACACTGTAAGCACAAAGCTTAGTGAGTTCCCCAAAATACCACATATAACACATATAAGCCACTCGAGGCTATAACTCTGTGGGTCCGTGCACCCAAACTCTGTGAACCCTCAGGTTCTAACTCTGGGAACTTTCCGGTTCCAACTCTATAAACATGCACAGCATAAATCACATAGACATCAAGCAGTACAACACATATCATACATATAGCATACACATACTCTATCACATGAATCTGATTACCTACTCAAGGTAAAGTATTGTGAGAAGACTCACCTCGAATATCTCGATAACTCGCGAATCTTGGAAATCACTCATGCTCGATCCTCCGAGCTATAATCCTCCTATAACATCATATATCTCTAATTAACACTTTTACCACTAAGGTTGACTACCCTTAACAAGTCAACTCTGGTCAACGGTCAACGGTCAACTTTGACCGGACTCGGCGAGTGCACTTAAGCGACTCGGCGAGTCTAAGCGTTTTCACCAACTCCCTAGGATTCCCCTTTGGACACATCGAGTACTCCCATGACTCGACGAGTTCCACCTGGCATGAATCGCGGGGCCACCACGACTCAACTCGCCGAGTCTCAAGAACAACTCGGCGAGTTCCAGCTCGACTCAGCCCACCTGTCAACCCTCTCTAACTCGCCCTGACACACTGAGTCAACCCATAACTCGGCAGGACCACTCGCTGAGTGGTTAAGGACAATCTTCATGCTACTCGCCGAGTCTGTTCTTCAGACTCGGCGAGTCCATGCCATGCATCAACTCAAACTAGCTTCTGAGGTCAGATTCACTCCATCCATTCATAGATCTGGCCCTCTTAACCTCATTCATCACGTAAAGTTCATATCTTGGTTACCATGAAACACTTACAAGGCTCTATTTGGAGAAATGACCTCTAAGATGGCAACCCTAGTCTCCAACCCAAAAGGAAGGACATAAAGCATGACATTAGGGACTCTCTGGACCTACTAAGGTCCAGATCTAAGCACCATATCTCTATGGGACCTCTCACACTTCAAATACAAAGCAATTAAGGCATGAAGAAACCCTAGATTTAACCATATCATCAAAAACACGAGAATAAGCTCTGAATGATACCTCAAGAAGCCTCCTCTGATGAAATGAAAGTAGATCCAAGCTCCCCAACTCTTCTAGCTTGACTTTCCTCTTCCTTTCTTGCAAAAACACACAAATTTGGTGAACAATGGCCTCTTAGCTCACTCACAAGAACTCTCAGCTGCTTTGGTGCTCTCAAGATCAAGGTAGCCGCAATGAAGGGCCATAAGGTCGTTTAAATAGGGCTTAGGACCGGGAACTTAGGGTTTCATTAAACAGCGAGGACTCGCCGAGTCCATTCCTTGGACTCGCCGAGTCCAGGCGCGAACCCGTGTCCTGAATCGCGATCCTACTCGGCGAGTTTGAGCTCCAACTCGCCGAGTCCCCTCACAAAATTCCAATAATATAAGCATAAAAGATACCTGGAAATCTGGGCTGTTACATTTAGTTTGCAGGAGATTTGAAGAGGTGATGAGGAACTTCCAAGTTTCCCAACACTTGAAAGGTTCTTGGGACTTCAGAATGATTCTAAGAATAATTTATGTGTGAGTATAGTGTAATCTTAGGAATGGTGAGGAAAAATCACTATTTAAGGAGGATGAACACTTACCAAAGATTCTGGAAATTTTCCTTGAAGGAATGAAGCTTGAGTCTTGAAGGAGTTTGAGAGAATTCTTGGGAGTTTATTGATGAGGAAGTGAGAAGTGGGATAAGGGAGGAAAAGAGGTTCATGTATCTAAAGGGGAAGGATAAGGAATGACTTGACATTTGCATGGACAAGTGGTGGGTAATGTTTTTTTTCTAAACTTACGGCCGTAAACTCATGGATGGGGTGTTTTTGGGTGTTTAATGGTCTCATACTTCACAAGGAAGGGTTCTAGGGTTGATTCAAGGGCTTAGGAAGTGATCGGGACTTGAAATGATCTTGGAAATGGGGTTTACGGTTCTTGAAGGACCCTGGGTGAGTTTACTGCCATGAACACATGGGTTTATGGCTATAAACTCATGTGTGGCTCATTTTTGCATAGTTTGGTGCTTGAAATGAAGGGATACAAGGTTCTAGACATTAATCCAAGCAATAGGAGGTGTTTAAGGGCATTTTAACACCATGAAAAGGTGTTTACAGTCCATGAATGTTCATGGGCCATAAACTCACGTTTACTCCCTTTATGAAATGATTTTTGGGTTCTAAGATCATTCATGCAAGTTCCTAAGTCATAGCTAAGCATTAGAAGTGGTTTGGAAGGGTTTTGGGGCTTCAAAACCCCCTTATGGGGGTTTACAGTTTTGGGAGGTGTTCCCCAACTATAAACACAAGTTTTTGGGGCTTTTGAATGATTCAATCATGAATTTGCATGCACACCAAGCTAATCAACAAGCTAGGAAGGATTACTTACGTTTTTGGAGCTTGAATGAGGTGTTTTTAGATCAAAACCCGAGTTGTAGAGAGAGAGTAGAGAGAGTTATAAGGCTGGGAAAAGGCTCAAATGGTGACCACTCAACCCTTATATAGGATTTGAGTCTGTGGCCAGGTGGGGATCTACCCAATACCAACGTTAAATGGAGTTTATGGTCATACTCGATTAAATGGTTGTAACCCGACTTGGTCGTAAACTAAAAACTTTCCAAAGGATTATCGAGGGAGTTTCACGTGATTTTATTTCATTCTGACACTTAAGAAATCAGAATAAAAATCTTAATTGATTTGCCTAACCTAGTAACGGAAATGGGTTACAGTAACAGAATAAATTTCAGGTTGTCACATCATCCCCCCGTTAGAGGAAATTTTGTCCCGAAATTTAGAATGAAGATACAAATCATGGATTTGGAAAGAGATGCGGATATTTCTGTTTTATTGAGTCTTCGCGCTCCTAAGTGAATTCGGGTCCCCGCTTGGCATTCCAGCGAACCTTCACTATCGGGATGCGGCTTTGTTTCATACGTTTGATCTCTCGATCCATGATTTCGATTGGTTCTTCCACGAAGTTCAGGTTTTCGTTGATTTCGATCTCATCAACAGGGATCACAAATGGTTTCATCAGATAGACACTTTTTAAGATTAGAGACGTGGAATATAGGATGAATGTTGCTATGCTCTTGGGTAATCGGAGTTTATAGGCTACGGGACCGATCCTAGAGAGGATCTCAAAAGGTCCTATGTACCTCGGGTTAAGTTTTCCATGCTTTCCAAAACATATCATGCCTTTCCAGGGCGAGACCTTCAACAAGACACGATCTCCAACCTGGAATTCCAGAGGTTTTCGTCGTTTATTGGCGTAGCTCTTTTGTCTGTCTCGTGAAGCTTTCAATCGTTCTCGGATTTGAATGATCTTTTTCAGTGGTTTCGCGGATGATTTCAGGACTAGTGAGAGCGCTATCGGGGACTCGACCCTTGGCTAGCTGCGTGTCCCCTACCTCGGCCCAGCACAGAGGGGATCTGCACTTTCGACCGTAGAGGGCTTCGAACGTGGCAGCCTTGATATTGGTGTGGTAACTATTGTTATACGAGAACTCGATCAAGGGTAAATGAGTGTCCCACGACTTTCTGAAATCGATAACAGATGCTCTCAACATGTCTTCCAAGGTCTGGATAGTTCTCTTACTCTACCCATCCATTTGGGGATGATAAGCTGTACTCATATCTAGCTTAGTTCCAAGAGCTTTCTGAAGGGACTGCCAAAATCTTGAGGTAAACCTACTATCTCGATCGGAGATAATGGACACAGGTACACCATGCCGTCGGACTATCTCTTGAATGTAGATTCGTGTGAGTCTTTCCATCTTGAACGTTTCTTTAATCGATAGGAAATGAGCGGATTTTGTCAATCGGTCGACAATTACCCAAATGGTATCGTAGCCACTCGGAGATTTGGGTAACTTGGTGATGAAATCCATAGTAATCATCTCCCATTTCCAATCAGGTATCTCGGGCTACTAGAGCAGGCCTGAGGGCTTCTGATATTCGACCTTCACCTTGGTGCAAGTCAGACACTTTCCCACGAAGGTAGCGATTTCTGCTTTCATGTTTGGCCACCAATATAGCTTCTTGAGATCCAGGTACATTTTATCCGAACCCGGGTGCACAGAGTATCTAGTCTTATGAGCTTCGTTCATGACAACCTCTCTGAAACCTCCGAACTTTGGGGTCCAGATTCTATCCATGAAATAATAGACTCCGTCACCTCTGATCTCAAGATTCTTATCCATTCCCCTCAAAGCTTCGTTCGACACGTTCTCTGGTTTTAGGGCTTCCAACTGAGCTTCTCGGATTTGTGCGAATAAGTGGGAATGGATGGTCATTGCCAGTGTCTTCGCCTTGTTATCTGAGCTTTCCTTTCGGCTAAGGGCATCTGCCACCACATTGGCCTTGCCGGGATGGTAGCGGATTTCGCACTCGTAGTAACTGAGTAGCTCTACCCATCACCATTGTCTCATATTTAAGTCCTTCTGGTCGAAAATGTGTTGTAGGCTTTTATGGTCGGTGAAAATTGTGCACTTGGTCCCATAAAGGTAATGTCTCCAAATCTTCAGTGCGAAGACCACTGCTCCTAACTCCAGGTCGTGAGTTGTATAGTTGACTTCATGTGTCTTCAGCTGTCTCACGGCATAAGCTATAACTTTTCCTCTCTGCATAAGCACACAGCCTAATCCCTGATTGGACGCATCGCAATAGACAACGAAATTCTCTGTCCCTTCGGGCAGGGACAAGATAAGCGCGCTGCACAAGGCTCGCTTCAACTTTTGGAATGCAGTGTCTTGCTTTTCACTCCAACAAAAGGGTACACATTTCTGTGTCAGAGTGGTTAGGGGTTTGGCGATTCTGGAAAGATTCTGAATGAATCTACGATAATAGCTGGTGAGACCCAAGAATTAACGGATTTCTGTGGGTGTCTTCGGTGCCGACCAATCCTCTATCGCTTTGATTTTGGAAGGGTCCACGTGTAAGCCTTCCTCGCTTACCACGTGACCTAGGAAAGTTACCTTCCGAATCCAGAATTCGCACTTGGAGAATTTCGCGTACAGCTTTTCCGATCTAAAAATTTCCAACACTAACCTCAAATATTGTTTGTGATCTTCTTCGCTTATGGAATAGCCAAGTATGTCGTCAATGAACACGATAACGAACTTGTCCAGAAAGGGCGACACACCTGGTTCATCAGGTCCATGAATATTGTCGGTGCGTTGGTTAGACCGAAGGGCATCACTACAAACTCGTAGTGACCATATCAAGTTCTGAATTCTATCTTGGAAACATCACTCTCATGAACTCGCAGTTGATGGTACCCTGACCTAAGGTCTATTTTCGAGAAGTAACTAGCTCCCTGAAGTTGATCGAAGAGTTCATCTATTCAAGGAAGAGGATAATGGTTTTTGATGGTCAGCTTGTTCAGTTCACGGTAGTCTATATACATCCGAAAGATCCATCTTTCTTCTTCACAAATAACATCGGGGCTCCCTAAGGTGAGGAACTCGGTCTGATGAACCCTTTGTTGAGTTGCTCATTAAGCTGACTGGATAACTCCTGCATTTCTGCTGGCGCTAAGCGATATGGGGACTTGGCTACGGGGGTAGCTCCGGGAATTAGGTCGATACGAAACTCGACTTGGCGTTCGGGAGGAATTCCCGGGAGCTCCTCGGGAAAGACATCAGGAAAGTTGCAGACTTTGGGGATGCTCTCGAGGTCTTTAACTTCCTGTTTCTCGTTTATCACATGGGCTAGGATTGCATGGCACTCCTTTCATAGAAGCTTTTGGGCTTTGATGAATGAAATGATGCGAAGATTGGAACCGAGTTTATCGCCGTAGATCATGAGGGTTTGGCCAGAGGGAAGATTGAGACGGATAGCTTTTTCGTAACAAAGGATATCAGCATGATTGGGGCTCAACCAATCCATGCAAATATTAACATCGAATCTCTTTATGGAAACTGGCATAAGGTCAACGGGAAAGGAATAATCGTTCAGGGTAAGGGTGCAACCTATGAGTATATCATTAGCGTTCTCTTTCTCGTCGTTAGCTATCTCGACGGTAAACATTTCAGTTAATGGTTGAGGATTATGTTTAAGAAGATGTTTGAATGAATGGCTAACAAAACTTCGTTCCGCACCAGAATCAAAAAGGATGCATGCATAAGAGTTGTCGAGAAGGAACGTACCCGTGAAAGCGGTGGGATCGGCGACTGCCTCCTCTTGCCCCATTGTTAGAACTCTCCCGGTGTTGTCAGTTATTGCTGTCTTGGGGCAGTTTCGCTTGTAATGCCCGACCTCACCACAACCGTAGCAGGTTTGACTGACACCTGCTCCAGATGCTTGATTGGTTGGTTGGGTTGGTGTTTTGCAGTTCCGAGCAATGTGGCCCTTTTGCCACAGTTGCTGTAGAGCATCTCACAACATGGGCTGGAAATGAGATGATGGTAGTTGAACTTGTCGCACCGAGGAAGGGTACCAACATATCTACTGGTAGGTGCTTGAGTGGTAGGAGTAGCAACAGGGGTAGTAGCAGCGTGGACTGTCATAGTTTGCTGCTTCTTTGAGGGCTCTTGCGAAGACTGACCCTTCTTCTGTTTCCAAAATTTTCTTTTCTCACCACTCCCTTTAGCTGGCTCAGGAGTGGTGGTCACTTCATCGAGATCGACTCCATGATCGATCAAAATCTACGCCTGGCACTTTGCGCTGTCGAAGGTGTTTGGCCTAGCTACCAAGACATTTCCTTTGGTTGTCTGGGTCAGCCCCCAAATGAATCTTTCAATCTTTTTGCTTTCCGGGGTGACCATTCCCGGACAAAGGAGTGCTAGGTCTTCTAACCTGAAGTGTAGGTGGCAACATCGGAACCCTTCATCTTTAGGTTCCATGTAACATCCCGAAATATCAAGAGTATAGTTGAAGGGCTAAAAGAGTAAATTAGGAAAGAGTGACTCGGCGAGTCCATGGCTGGACTCGACGAGTAGAGTCGTGATTTGGTCGCGTGTTAAGTAGCCGAATCGGCGAGTCAATGAGATGGACTCGGCGAGTAGGCGCTGAGTGGAGAAAACCCTAATTCTCGGGATTGAGCCCTATATAAAGAACATTATGTTTCCTTCCCAGCCTCTTTATCACCCCTTGAGTCCCAGAAACCCTAATTTCATGGAGGAACCCCATTGTTGAGCAAATTGGAGCTTGGAGAGGTGGTTGTTGCAGAGATCTTAGAGAAGAGAGGCTTGGAGCAAGGGGCTTTGCTTGGAATTGAGTTTCATTGCAGTTGGGGCGTTCTTATGAGGT
Organism: Lactuca sativa; assembly: GCF_002870075.4. NCBI lineage: Eukaryota > Viridiplantae > Streptophyta > Magnoliopsida > Asterales > Asteraceae > Lactuca > Lactuca sativa. The sequence continues at coordinate 132,354,452 of NC_056631.2, forward strand.
AATATCTCGTTTTGAGCTGCTATTTCCTATATGCATCATTTTGGGGGTATTAGAGATCATATCTGTGGATGTATTGGAGTTTAGAGGTTAGATCTGAGGTTGCTACCTCAGATCTAGAATGGAAAGGGGTTGGAATGCATGAAAGTCCCTGTTTGTGAGTGGTTGATGGAGCTATTTTGTCCCAAACCTTAGCCCTAATGTGAAATTGCATAGATCTCTTTGGATTCACGTAAAGTTTGCCACTTTACGTGATGGATGAATTGTAGGAGGCTAGATCTATGTTTTGGATCAATTGCATGGCCTGGAATGCTTTGGTATGGATTCAGACCGGTGGTACTCGGCGAGTCACATGGGTGGACTCGACGAGTTGCTTGAAGATAAGTTGGAACTCGACGAGTTGGAAGAACAACTCGGCGAGTTGGATGAAGATGGCCTGGAACTCGGCGGGTTGTATGAACAACTTGGCGAGTAGGTTGAAGATATCCTTAGACTCGGCGAGTCTTGTCGAAGAGTCCCAATATTTTCTGGTTGAGTCGAGAATCGGCGAGTCAAGGGATGACTCGGTGAGTTGTGTGCGAGTGGACTCAGAGTTGTGGAACTCGGCGAGTCTCGGGGTGACTCGGCGAGTTGAGTCGCGGACTTGGGAAGTTATGAGCATGGGGACTCGACGAGTCGACGGGTTGACTCATCGAGCAGGGTCAACCAGGAGGGTTGACTTTGACTGAGGACTTTGACTTTGACAATGAGTTGACCGTTGACTTTTAGGGCTTGGTCAGCGATGTGGCCTTTGGGCCAAGAGAGGGGTAAAATAGTCTTTTACCCTTAAGAGGGTGCCATGAGAGGGTTGATTCTAGTCTCGAGAGTTATATTCATGAGAGTATATGTCTTACGTGTTAGGCGGTGGCGAGTTCGAGATTCAAATCTGAGGATATCTGATTTCTGCTTGCCAGGTGAGTCTTCTCACTATACTTTACCTTGAGTAGGTAACCAGAGTTATGTGACAAAGTATTTGTATGCTATGTATGTTATGTGTTGTACTGCATTATTTCTATGTGATTTATGTTGTGCATATTTTCAGAGTTGGAACCGGAGGGTTCCTAGAGTTAGAACCAGAAGGTTTACAGAGTTAGAACCAGAGGGTTCACAGAGTAGGTTCCACGGACCCACAGAGTTATAGCCTCGAGTGGCTAATATGTGTTATGTGTGGTATTTTAGGGAAATCACGAAGCTTCGTGCTTACAGTGTTTTGTTTTATGTATGTGTTTCAGGTTTCTTTCAGGATCACGGGACGGCTCCGGCTTGATTGTACACACCAGAGAAAGAGTCATGTTTTGAGGATCCTGGTTTACTATGCATGTGAAAATGGAGTTATGATTTGTAATTCGATTATGAATGAGATTTAAAACAAGTGTTTCTAAGAATTAACGATTATTTTAAAATGAAAAATTTGTTTGAAATTTTCGGTGTTTCAAGTTGTTATCAGAGCCTTGGTTTGAGGGATTCGGATGCGCCTTCGTGTAAATCTGGACTCAAGCTGAGGAAGTAAGAAAAGTTTTCAAAAGAAATGAATTTCTAAAAGTGAATAAGAGTTCAAAGAGAAAGCGAGAAAGAGCAATGTGTACAATCAGCCAGAGCCCGAACGGTGATTTCCCAAAATACCCTTACTTTTGTGTTATGAGATATTTATGATGCACTTTATGAGATATTACTGCATGCTAGAGACAGGCTAGGTATTTCATATCTTAGGACTAGAGTGGCCTGATTTGTGATGCCTTAGCCTAGGACTTGTTGTTATATGTGTTATGCTTTTGAGTATGTGATGAGTGAGAGTATCCAGTTAGAACCCATGAGGGGTAGAGTTATAGAGTTCGGTGGTACTTTCGAGGATGAGCCGAGAAAGTGGAGTTATCACTGAGAGTGAGTTCTATGTATTCTTCGATGCTCGAATGCTGCTTGCTTTGTGCTTTGTGGAACTCTCGATGATGGGAGTCAGCTACCAAGTGAATATGACGATATTCAGGAGGTAGATGGCTGGCATCATTAGGAGCTCTTCAGCAGCTGATAGCGAAGAAGTAGGAGGACCAAGGAAGAGCCTAGGGAGTAACCTTAGCCAGATGAGTGCGCTGGTAGGGTAGAGAATTTCGCTGGGGAGCGACCACGCACGATGGGATTGGTGAAAGAGCAGGTCGAGCAGCTACTTAGGAGCTCTGGGATGGTCCGTGTGGAAAGTATGGGTAGATGTGGCAGGTAGTATGGGCCCGTACTACTGAAAGCAGAGGACCCATACTTGATACAGGGAGTATTCTGAAGGTTCTAAGGAGCGGATTGAGGACTGATGTTATGGTTCGAGTACCATACATCGGAGCGGATTGAGGAGTGATGTTATGGTTCGGGTACCATACATCGAAGTGGATTGAGGAGTGATGTTATGGTTCGAGTACCATACATCAGAGCGGATTGAGGATTGATGTTATGGTTCGGGTACCATACATCGGAGCGGACTAAGGAGTGATGTTACGGTTCGAGTACCGTACGCCGAAGCATATTGAGAAGAGATGTCATGGAATGAGTACCATGGTTCGTAGGGAATGATGCTTGTGGTTCTCTGGCTATCCGGTCATGTTTAAGTTCGAAGAGGCGTCCCTTGCAAGGAAAATCGAGAGCCTCTCAGAGTATTTTAGTAAGGAGTCAGTGAGAAGGGAGAATTTCGATCTGAGTTGAGCGATCAGTCGATAAAGGAGATGTCACCTTCTATGATCTGGGTGGAACTGATTATGTTCGTGTGCAAAATATGAGAAGCATGATGTTTAAGTTTTGGGTTTGGGGGTAAACCCTGCAGGTCATCATTGATGATGATTTCCCACCAGAGTATCAGGTAGCATGTGTGCCGCGAGGCAGTGATTTATCATGATCAGATAGTCAGTTAGGACTGAGATAGTCGAGGACCACATTACACCTATTTGAGTATAGTAGGATGTATTGTAGTGGTATCAGTGGGGAGTTCAGTCGAGTTTAGCAGTGCAGAGTGTTTTCTATCTATGTCGGGTATTGAATATGGGTGTGGGTCTCTGTTTTTGGGATGATCCCGGTGTTGGAGCGTTGGTTGATGAGTTGAGGTGAGGGGTACGATGATTTTGTGTTTCAGTCTATGAGCCAGGGATGTT